>NW_027361696.1:42096071-42741785 GCF_039654945.1 Dendrobates tinctorius | reverse complement strand
ACTGGGCACTAGCACTGAAAGGCTGCAGAAAGGCTCCGCTGTCTATTCCTATAGTGTTTTGTTGTGAGTTCATTTTCCCCTTCACCATTGAGGTCTGATGAACTCCCTCTTCTGGTGAAGGAAGGTAGTGAGGCTGATTACCAAGCATCTGAGCAGGATGATGATGACTGGGTGACTGGAATTGCTGACTGGATATAAGGCAGCCGACGCCCTTCTGCCTTGCTGGTGAATTCTTAGAGGGATTCTAGGAGACCAGTCTGATTCCTGCTCCTTAAAAGCTAAGTTTTCTGCTCTGCTTTTTGCATTTGTGTTTTGGTTTTGTTTTGCCTTGTTTTTCTGGATTTCTGCCATTCCCTGCTGGGGTGAGCTGAATTCCGTTTTTGCTCTGTCTTCAGAAAATAACTGAGTACTGATATAGTCTTTTTGAAGCCTAGCGTCTTCAGGGCTTTTTTCCCTATCAGTCTGTTGGCTCTTGTTTTGATAGGGTTTTGGCGGATTGCAGACAGCAGCTTTTCTATCCTGTCCTATTTAGTTAGCTTGGGCCCCAACATTTGCTCAGCCTATCTTTCTATCTGTGTGAGTGTTATTTCATCTTGCTTCACCGTCATTATATGTTGGGGGCTGCCTATTGCTTTGGGGTCTGTTCTGGGGCAGTTTAGATTTCCCTTTCTGTCTTTAGGATATTTAGTTCTCCGACTGATCGAGGGGTCTAGGGCACCGTAGGAACCGCCCACGGCTACTGCTAGTTGTTGCTGATAGGTTCAGAGGTCTGGAATCCGATAGCTGCCAACTTCTCTGGTTTTCTGGACTTAGCTAGTATTTCTGTTTCTGCCTCCAACGGTGACTCATTCATAACAGAATCACCAGCCATTCCGCAGATCCTAGGGTACTTAATAGCAGGAAAGAATTGTTAAAAAAAAAAAAGTGTGTATATTTTTTCCTCTATATCTCTGAGGCCATAGGGGGAATTTTTTTTTCTCTCAATGGAGATAAAGCAATTGTCTGATCGTGTGGAGCATCTCGCTGCGGAAGTGCGGGGAATTTCCACCTACCTTGCTCATTCACATGCTGCTGAACCAAAGATCCCTACTCCTGATGTGTTTTTTGGGGATCGGTCTAAATTTTTGAATTTCAAAAATAATTGTAAATTATTTTGTGCCTTAAAGCCCAACTCATCAGGGAGCTCCGCGCAGCGGGTTCAAATTTGTCATCTCTTTGCTGCGTGACGATCCCCAGGATTGGGCGTTTTCTTTGAAACCAGATGATCCTATTCTGACTAATGTGAACGCATTTTTTCAAGCCTTGGGGTTGTTGTATGACGAACCTAATGCTATTGATCAGGCTGAAAAGACCCTGTTGGCATTGAGCCAGGGTCGAGATTCTGCAGAATTGTACTGTCAAAAATTCCGAAAGTGGGCGGTCCTTTCTACCTGGAATGATAATGCCTTGGCAGCTCTCTTTCGGAAGGGTTTGTCAGAAGCCGCAAAAGATACTATGGTGGGATTTCCTGTTCCCTCTGGTCTTGATGATTCTATGTCATTAGCCATTCAGGTTGATCGGCGTTTACGTGAACGCAGGACTGCACGAGAGGTGTTGCCACCTGTTGAACAAGTGTCTGAACCTTTGCAATGTGATAGAGTTTTGTCCAGGGAGCAACGTCAGGAGTTCAGAAGGCGTAATAAGCTGTGTTTTTTTTGTGGAGATGCCTCGCATATTATTTCTGTCTGTCCTAAACGAGAGAAATGTTTTGCACACACATTTTCTGTGGGTAGTGTTCAACCTAAGTTTCTTCTGGCAATTACTCTGATCTGCTCCCTGTCCACATTTTCCGCCAAGGCTTTTGTGGATTCGGGAGCAGCCCTGAACCTAATGGACTTGGATTTTGCTAAACGTTGTGGATTTCCGATGACACCTCTGCGGACGCATATCCCTTTGAGGGGGATTGATGCTACTCCTTTGGCGAAAAATAAACCTCAGTTTTGGACCCAGGTGGTAATGCAGGTCGCCCCAGACCATCAAGAAAATTGCAGATTTTTGGAGTTGCATAATTTGCATGATACCATTGTTCTGGGGTTTCCTTGGTTGCAAATTCATAATCCAGTTTTGGATTGGAAATCTGTGTCTGTGGTGAGTTGGGGTTGACGGTGTGCCCTTATTGAGGCTCCGCTTTTTTCCACCTCTCCTCAGTCGCATGATGTTCCTGACTATTTGGTGGACTTTTATGATGTATTTAGTGAGAATGAGTCTGCATCTTTGCCTCCTCATAGGAGTTATGACTGTGCAATTGAACTGAGCCCGGGGTGTAAATTTCCCAAGGGTCGGCTCTTCAATTTATCTGTACTCGAGCACGAGGCTATGCGATCCTATATTAAGGAGGCGTTGGAGAAGGGTCATATTAGACCATCCTCTTCACCCTTAGGTGCCGGGTTTTTTTTCGTGGCCAAAAAGGATGGTTCATTAAGGCCTTGTATTGATTATCGTGCCCTCAACAAAATTTCTATTAAATATCAGTATCTGTTACCCCTGATTTCGGACCTATTCTCCAGAGTTAAAGGTGCTTGCTGGTTTACCAAGCTTGACCTCAGGGGGGCGTATAATCTTATCCGCATTAAGCATGGGGATGAATGGAAGGCGGCGTTTAATACTCCGGAGGGACATTTTGAGTACCTGGTGATGCCTTTTGGGCTCACTAATGCCCCTTCTGTCTTCCAGTGCTTCATGAACGACATTTTCCAGGACTTTGTGGATAAATTTTTGAATATCTATCTGGATGATATTTTCATCTTCTCCAAGGATTGGGATTCTCATGTGGAACATGTTCGGACTGTGTTCCGGATCTTGATGGAGAATTCCCTGTATGTCAAAGGATCAAAATGCCTTTTTGGGGTACAGAGGATTTCATTTTTGGGATTTATTTTGTCTCCGTCAACTATTGAAATGGACCCGGCCAAGGTACAGGCCATTCACGATTGGGTTCAGCCCACTTCTTTGAAGGCCCTCCAGAAGTTTTTGGGTTTTGCTAATTTTTATCAGAAATTTATAGCAAAATTTTTTAGTATTGCCAAGCCATTGACTGATCTGACTAAGAAGAGTGCTGATGTGATGAATTGGTCTCCAGAGGCTGTTTCTTCCTTTCAGGAGCTGAAGCGAAGATTCACTTCTGCCCCGGTTTTGCGGCAACCTGATGTCTCACTCCTGTTCCAGGTAGAGGTGGACGCTTCTGAGATTGGTGCAGGAGCTGTTTTGTCCCAAAAGGATCCTGTAACATCTAAAATGAATCCCTGTGCTTTCTTTTCCCGAAAGTTCTCTCCATCTGAACGTAACTATGATGTGGGGAATCGGGAACTGTTAGCCATGAAATGGGCATTTGAGGAGAGGAGACATTGGTTGGAGGGAGCTAAACATCAAGTCGTGGTCCTCACTGACCACAAGAATTTGATTTACCTGGAGTCGGCCAAACACTTGAACCCTAGACAGGCTAGGTGGGCCTTGTTTTTTACACGTTTTGATTTTGTGGTCTCTTTTCTTCCTGGCACTAAGAATGTCAAGGCTGACGCTCTCTAGGAGCTTCTTTGCTGATTCTCCTGTGGTGACCAAGCCTGCTACCATCTTAGGCGAAGGGGTAGTTCTTTCTGCCATCTCGCCCGATTTGAGACGTGCTCTGGAAGAGTTCCAGGAGGACAAACCTGAGCGTTGTCCCAGTGGAAAGTTGTATGTTCCTGACCAGTGGAAGAAGAGAGTGATGTCTGAAGTTCATTGCTCTGCATTGGCTGGTCATCCAGGTATTTTTGGTATTAGAGATCTGGTGAGTTGGTCTTTTTGGTGGCCCGCCTTGTCTCGTGATGTCAGGAATTTTGTGCAGTCCTGTGGGACTTGCTCCCGGTCTAAACCTTGTTCTCGCTCTAGTGGGTTGTTGATGCCTTTGCCGGTCCCCAGGAGGCCATGGACCCATATTTCAATGGATTTCATCTCTGATATGCCTGTCTCTCAGAGAATGACTGTTATTTGGGTGATTTGTGATAGGTTCTCTAAGATGGTTCATCTTGTACCACTCCCTAAGTTGCCATCTTCCTCTGAGTTGGTGCCCCTGTTTTTGCAACAGGTGGATCGCTTGCACGGCATTCCTGAGAACATTGTATCTGACAGAGGAGTTCAGTTTGTGTCTAGATTTTGGAGGACTTTCTGTTCCAAGCTGGGAATTCAGTTGTCCTTCTCCTCTGCTTTTCACCCTCAGAACAATGGGCAGACAGAGAGAACAAACCAGACCTTGGAGTCGTATTTGAGATGTTTTATTTCCGCTGATCAGGATGATTGGGTTTCATTTTTGCCCTTGGTCGAATTTGCTTTAAATAATAGAGCTAGTTCTGCCACTTTGATGTCACCTTTTTTTTGTAACTTTGGGTTTCAACCTCGATTTTCTTCAGGGCAGGTGGAGCCTTCTGCCTGCCCAGGTGTTGACACTGTGGTGGAGAGAATGCACCAGATCTGGGACCAAGTGGGGGATAAGTTATCTCTCTCCCAGGAAAAGGCCCAGCGGTTTTCCAACCGACATAGGACCATTGGTCCCCAGTTTAAGGTTGGTGATATGGTTTGGTTATCATCAAAAAATATCGCTATGAAGGTGGCTTCTCCTAAGTTTAAGCCTAGATTTATTGGACCTTACAAGATTTTGGAGATTATTAATCCGGTCTCTTTTCGTTTGGCTCTTCCTGTCACATTTAAAATCCATAATGTGTTTCATAAGTCCTTGTTGAAGAGGTTTGTTGAACCAGTTGTTCCTGGGGTGGCACCTCCGGACCCTGTATTGGTTGAAGGTAACATGGAATATGAGGTAGAGAAGATACTGGATTCCCGTCTGGCTAGACGGAGACTCCAGTTTTTGGTTAAATGGAAGGGTTATGGTCAGGAGGATAATTCCTGGGTCTCTGCCTCTGATATTCATGCCAAAAGATTGGTGCGTGCCTTTCATCGGGCTCACCCTGATCACCCTGGTGGCGTGGATGAGGGTTCGGTGACCCCTCCTCAAGGGGGAGGTACTGTTGTGAGTTCATTTTCCCCTTCACCATTGAGGTCTGATGAACTCCCTCTTCTGGTGAAGGAAGGTAGTGAGGCTGATTACCAAGCACCTGAGCAGGATGATGATGACTGGGTGACTGGAATTGCTGACTGGATATAAGGCAGCCGACGCCCTTCTGCCTTGTTGGTGATTTCTCAGAGGGATTCTAGGAGACCAGTCTGATTCCTTCTCCTCAAAAGCTAAGTTTTCTGCTCTGCTTTTTGCATTTGTGTTTTGGTTTTGTTTTGCCTTGTTTTTCTGGATTTCTGCCATTCCCTGCTGGGGTGAGCTGAATTCCTTTTTGCTCTGTCTTCAGAAAATACCTGAGTACTGATATAGTCTTTTTGAAGCCTAGCGTCTTCAGGGCTTTTTTCCCTATCAGTCTGTTGGCTCTTGTTTTGATAGGATTTTGGCGGATTGCAGACAGCCGCTTTTCTATCCTGTCCTATTTAGTTAGCTTGGGCCCCATCATTTGCTCAGCCTATCTTTCTATCTGTGTGAGTGTTTTTTCATCTTGCTTCACCGTCATTATATGTTGGGGGCTGCCTATTGCTTTGGGGTCTGCTCTGGGGCAGTTTAGATTTCCCTTTCTGTCTTTAGGATATTTAGTTCTGCGGCTGTGATCGAGGGGTCTAGGGAACCGTAGGAACCCCCCACGGCACTGCTAGTTGTTGTTGATAGGTTCAGGGGTCTGCAATCGGATAGCTGCCAACTTCTCTGGTTTTCTGGACTTAGCTAGTATTTCTGTTTTTGCCTCCTACGGTCACTCATTCATAACAGTGTTTGCAACCAATGTAGATGGACACAGATGGATGAACACTAATAGGAGAATTAATGAAAAATGATCAGCAATAAAACAAAAATATGTATGAGGCAGTGATGCACGCTGAGCGGCCTACAAACAGAGGTGGCTGCAGGACACACTACAGCGTGAGCTGCACTCACACTGACCTTGCAAACAGCTGTGAACAGCGCTGCAAGGCAAAAGAAAGCTACAGTGATTGATAATGTAGCCTGGGTAAAGCACAATATTATTTAGCAAATCGCTATCTCTAACTGTCCCTCAGAGTCTGGAACAACAGCCTGTCCCTAACTGAATTCACAGCAGAGTGAACCCTAAATGGCAGCGGCGTCTTTTATAGTGCATCATGACATCATTTCAGCAGCCAATCACAGCCATGCCATTAGTTAACATGCCTACATGCCTAACAGGATGTGCCCACACTTCTGAGGATTCCTCATTGGCTGAATCAAATCATACTGGCTCATAGCATTTTGGGAACTTCCGATTCCGGTATTCGATATGCTAAAAGTATCGGCACTCAGTATCAGAATTCCGATACCGCAAATATCGGCCGATACCCGATATTTGCGGTATCGGAATGCTCAACACTACTCACCATATTTTGAGAACTAAAATTATTTCATATTTCAGCCAAAAGAGTCATGTGAGGGCTTGCTTTTTGCCGGCCGAGCTGATATTTTTATTGGTACCATTTTCCGGCACATGACATTTTTTGATCACTTTCTATTCCAATTTTCTTGGGTCAGAATGAACAAAAAGCAGCAATTCAGGAATTGCTTTTTGTATTTTTATTTTACACAGTTCTGCGTGTGGTAAAATTGATAAGACAGCTTTGTTCTTTGGGTCAATATGATTACAGTGATATCTCATTTATTTTTTTATGCTTTGGCGCTTTTACCCAATAAAAACTATTATAGAAAAATAATTATTTTTGCATCGCTTTATTCTGAGAGCCATAACTTTTTTTATTTTTCTGCTGATGGAGCTGTGTGGCAGCTTGTTTTTTTGCGGGACAAGTTGACATTTTCAGTGGTACAATTTTTCGGATTACAAGACGCACTTTTTTTCCCCAAAATTTGGGGGAAAAATGGGGCTGCGTCTTATAATGCGGATATACGTTATCGAATTTATGTTCGTGCTGAATATTCGTTCATTTCTACTCCCATTGACTCCAATGACATTCAGTTGTGTTTGGCGAATATTGCAAATACAATATTCATAATCGGAACCAAATTTTGAAAAATTCGCTTATCTCTAGTAATGACCACTACGTATCAGTCATGAAACCATTTCTACATTTCTGTTTTTTCAGTCAAGATGGGGTGCAGAGTGTACATTAATGAGAAAAAAATGAACTTTTTTGAATACCAAATGGCTGCAATGAAACAAATTCTCTTCTTGAGGAAGTGGTGATGGCCAACTCACTGAATGAATTTAAGAAAGGAATGGATGCTTTTCTTGTGAGTAACAGTATAGAAGTTTACGAATAACATAATATTATAGGTAGATGGTTGACCCAGCTTACGGGAAGGAATATTTTTCCCTATGGAGAAAATTGGCTTCTACTCTGTGGGTTTTTTGCCTTCCCCAGGATCAACAATGCAGAACAGCTCCACTAAAAATAGGCTGAACTAGATGGACATAAGGTTTTCCTTCAGCCTTCAAAACTATGTTCATGTTCATGTTCAAAGTGAAAAATTTAAAGGGGTCTGAATACTTTCCATACCAACTGTACATACACTTGTCTATTGCTGAGATACAATTTTGCATTTCTATTCACCTGTATCTTATTGGTCATAATTTCACACAAAACTCAAAATATGGGCCTGACGTAATTGTTGGCACCCTCCACTTAATGTACACAAAGAAAATAAACATGAGTATACCAAAAAATGTGTAGCTGTAATAATATTCTAGGAGAAAGACTTCAATTTGTGGAACAATTTCAAGGGTGCCAACATTTTCAGCTATGACTTTATATACACTTTAACATTGAAATAGCAACACTGAGAAAGAAAAATGATAGAATTAAGTTACTCACGGGTTGGATGGACCTGTTACTGATATAAAAATGGGTTAAAAATTGAAACAAAATGTTAAAACAAAATTTTGATTTGTTAAGTGTCAAGTATGAGCGTTGCACTCAGAAAATCCCAAACTTATACGCAATGACTGCAATCAATAAGGTTATCAATGGCTGTCTGAGGAATGTTCTGCAACAATGAAGGCACTTCGGCACATAAATCGCCAAAATCGCCTGCTGGCAGTGCCCTTTGCAGTTGCTGATCAATGGCATCCCAGATTTGTTGGGTAGGAAACAGGCTCAGATGTCATAGTTGCACGTCTGTAAAAATGTTTTACAGCAGAGTATATTTTCACGTTTGTTGTAATGTGTTTCTCTTTGTTCCAGTCTCTTGGCGGTGTGAACACTGCCTTATTGACTTGTTCACTGTATGTGCATGGCCCATGCGTTTGTATTCTATTGGTTTCTTGCTTCTGCAAGATTTTGGGAGGACTCCACCCCTCTCATGTGGGCCATGCACATATAAAGCCGTCTCACACAGCATGTCCAAATCAGACATTGCCTCTCTGAACCCTGCTCATGTAGCTACTGTTCACATGGTCAGGTTTTAAATACATTGGATAGGACTGCTCTGATGGGTATACCTTGGGGTTGGTAGAGCGGCTTGGCATACATTTTTTGCAAAAAACGTATCAACTAAATCAGAGTTCCCCAACTCCAGTCCTCAAGGCCCACCAACAGGTCATGTTTTCAGGATTTCCCATCTATTGTACAGGTGATGCAATTATCACCTGTGCAATACCAAGGAAATCCTGAAAACATGACCTGTTGGTGGGCCTTGAGGACTGGAGTTGGGGAACTCTGAACTAAATACTCTGTTTTGCTATCATCTTTTTACTAGAACTTGCTGTTTATTGTAAAAAAAAAAAAAATTTTTACAGCAGAGTATTTTTTCACGTTTGTTGTACTGTGTTTCTCTGTGTTCACGTCTAGTCTTATGCCTGGTTTTCAATGGTCAAGAAGCTCCATGCAAGCCTCAAGTCACCAAGCACAATGCTAAGTGTCAAATGGAGTTTCCAGTGGAGTGGAATAAAGCCGAAACCACTGAGTTTTGGAGCAGTAGAAACGTATTCTGTCGCATGCGGATTACACTTCTCTCTCCAGCATCTTTGGGATGAGTCGTTACCCCCCTGACTGCATTTTGCCTGTAGGACAGTTTGATGGATGTGCTGAATAGAGTTGATCATCAACTTTATCATGCATGGATGTTAGTGGAAAGAGGCAAATGCATAAATGATAAAAGAGTTAAATGATTCTTTCATTATTTTAATGTTTGAATAATTTATCTAAAAGTTTATAAGAAACTTTACTTAAAAAAAATATAATCAAATAAATATTGCAAAATATTCCATATTTGGAGATATTGTAATAATGGCTTAATAAATAATATAAAGAACAATTATTCCATTCTTTGACAATTCTTTGTGCTTAGCCACTTGGAGGAAGCGCCTGATTGATTGGGGCAGAGCAGTTTATATACATATACCCTCACTCACTGACCAATCAGATCCTGATGGAAGAGAAAGGTAATGAAAACTATCTATTATCTATCTTTTATGTGTATATGTATCTATATCTACTATTTATCTATTATCTATCTATCCATCTATCTATCTATTATCTATTATCTATCTATCCATCTATCTATTATCTATCATTGATCTACTATCTATTATCTATCTATTTATTTATCTATTATTTATCCAACTATTATTTATTTTTCTATATATTAATCTATTATCTATCTTTCTATTTATGCATCTATTATCCATCTATCATCTATCTATTATCTATTATCCATCTATTATCTATGTATTATATATATCTATTAATTATCTATTTATCAATCTGTTATCTATCTATATCTATTATCTATCTATATCTGTTATATGTCTATAATCTATCTATTATCTATCTATGTATCTATCTATCTGTTATCAATCTATATATCTATCAATTATCTAGACGATAAAAATGGAGGCAACACACCTTTAACTGGTGTGCTGCCTCCATTTTTTATCTTCTATATAGAGGTTTGATTGTTGCCTTGGAGGCACGGCACCCAGGTATCCTTTTGCCTGTTGCTGCTTTTGCACTTTTTCTAATAATCGATTATCTATCTATTAATGTATCTGCTATCTATTATCTACTTATTATTGATCTATCCATCTATCTATCTATCTATTATCTATCTATTATGTATCTATTATGGATCTATCTATCTATTATGTATCTATTATCTATTATCTATCTATCTATCTCTCTACCTATCTATCTATCTATCTATCTATTATCTATCTATCTATCTATCTATCTATTATGTATCTATCTATCTCTCTATCTATCTCTCTATCTATCTATCTATCTATCTCTCTATCTTCTATCTATCTATCTATCATCTATCTATTATCTATCTATATCTAATATTTTATATATATATCATTTATCTATTATCTATCTATCTTTCTAATAGCTATTATCTAGCAATCTATTATTTATCTGTCTATTATCTATTATCTAACTACATACTGTCTATTATCTATCTGTATCTTATAAATCAATCATCTATCTATCCATCTATAATCTATCTATTATCTCTCTATCTATTATCTATCTATCATGTAAAAAAGAGCACAGTAGCATTCTGTGAATGCCAAGACATATAGTGTCAATCGATATAACAACTTCCAACCGCATTGTCCCTCAGCAAGATGTACTTACAAAAAAAGTGAATGTTCTTAGCGCATATATTGGTCAATTCATGTGTGCCCGTCAACCACAGCAAGGTGACACTTCTCTGATAGGTCCTTCATAGCCCTTGTCTATTATGCTATGCATGCCTCTTTGGGGCTAAAAAGCCTACAATAATGGACAAACATGTCTCTTTTGTCCATTATTGTAGGCTTTTTAGCCTGAAAGTGGCATGTACAGTAGAATAAGGAAGGGTTATGAAAAAACCCATCAGAGAAGTGTTACCTTCCTGTGGTTAATGGGCACACATGAATTGGCCAATATATGCACTAAGAACCTTCGATTTTTTGTAAGTAAATCGTGCTGAGGGACAATGCTATTGGAAATTGTTTTTTCCATTGACACTACATATATGTCTTGGCATTCACAGAGTGCTGCTGTGCTCGTTTATACATATTTTGCAGTCACTACAGCTTGCATCTATTCACACTTGGAGGTGCTGGTCAGGTTTTTTTGTTTATCTATTATTTATCTGTTATCTATCATATATCATTATCTATCTATTATTTATTATCTATCTGTTATCTATCTATTATCTATATATCTATATATGATCTATCTACCCATCTATCCATCTATCTATTATCTTTCTATCAATCATCTATTATCTATCTATCCATTGATCTATTATCTATTTATCTATTGCTCTATCATCTATCTGTCTATTATCTTTCTATCAATCTATTATCTATCTATTTATCTATCATCTATCCATTTATTATTGATCTATTATCTATATAGCTATTATCTATCTATTTTCTATAGATAACAAAAAACCTCTGAACTTTAGATACGTGGGGGCAGTAAGATGACCAAGAATTTGCCCAATATATTAAGATATGTGTATGTCATCTCACTGTAACAGCTTTTTATAAATATAAATTTCCCTACAGTGAATAGTAAAGACAAATATCTTTTAGGAATTCTCAGCATCTCTACTTTATTATCATGATGAATATTGCAATAACCTGTTGCTTTAACTCAAGTTTTCTATTCTATAAGCCAGGCATATAACCACACATCCATTAGCTCAAATAACCTGCTGTACTGTATTATTATTATCATCATTATTATTATTATTATTATTATTATTATTATTATAAAAGTGGCCACAAATTTTGCACATATATTTTAAACTTGTCCATATCTGAATTTTTTAGTGATAGCTTTTGAATGAACCCATCAAAGTGACAGCTTCCATTTTGCTAGATTGTAGAAGGCTAGGCAAATGGTTATACATTAAATAATAAATCATTTGATTTGTATCAATTTGATTGAAATGGATTGTGTGTTTTGCTACTCTGAGGTAACTACAGATCCCAAAGCCTAATATATGTAAGTAAAAAAATAGCTTAATCACCTTGTCACTCTCTTTTCTGGTTACCAGGTATCCCCACCTGGTTCTCCATTGGGTCACTCTGGCTCTGGTGTGTTCCGGTCTGCCTTCACTGTGGCCTAAAAGTTTCTGTTCTGGACATGCTTTGGGTGAAGCACTGTGTGACATTCTGGCATCACGAATTATGTCAACTAAGCAAGAAAGTGCTGAAACAAAGTGAAGGAAGACGAGAAGATACCAGAACCAGAAGGAACCAACGGAGGAATGTATGGGGAGCAGTGGCAGTGGGACGTATGAGCGACAAGATGAGTATGCTATTTTTTATTATCCTTTGGATAAGTTTTATTTCAGAGCACAAAAATACTTGTTCTATTTGAATCAAATACATTTAATGCTAACCAAGTTTCCTAACCAAACTCTACTAAACTGCCAACTTCATATTTGAAATTTCGACAAATTTGCTCATCACTAATAATTAATTTTTTCCTTTAGGTAAATACTCAGAATGGATGCTGATAATTTTACCCTAAACCTATCAAATATATCTCTGTACTACAACAACTGGTAAGTTTATATTCCTAAATCTCAATTTCTTGGTTTGCCATCCAACTCTGCAGTCACTGTTTGTGAATGCATATTCCTGAATCGTGACAGAGTGCGGCGTGCATGCCATCAAGTTTCCCTGGTGTTGCCAGTGCAAGTGAGTGCTCACATTACTGCATGCATACGACTTTTAAGTCCTAGCTTGCTAGCTTTCATGGTGGAGAGCAAATGTCAATGTCATCATAGAATCCTAGAGTTGGAAGGCACCTTCATAGCCATCGTGTCCAATCCCTTGCTCAATGCAGGATTCACTAAACCATCTCAGATGTCTGTCCAGCCTCTGTTTAAAGACTTCCCTTGAAGCAGAACTCACTACCTCTTGTGGCTACCTGTTCCACTCATTGATCACCATCACTGTCAAAAGTTTTTTTTTATGATATCTTATCTGTATCTTTTCCCTTGCAGTTTCATTCTATTGCTTCAATGAGAATAAGGATGATCCCTCTGCACTGTGAAATCCCTTCAGATATTTGGAGATAGCTATTAATTCTCCTCTTAGCCTTCTTTATTGCAGCTAAATATTCTCAGATCCTTTAACTGTTCTTTGTAGGACATAGTTTGCAGTCCATTCACCATCCTGGTAGCTCTTCTCTGAACTTGCTACAATTTTCAATGTCTTTTTTAAAATGTGATGCCCAGAACTGGACACGATATTCCAGATGAGGCCTGACCAAGGAGGAGTAGAAGGAGATAATTACTTCATGAGGTCTAAACTCTATGCTTCTCTTAGTACATCCTAGAATTATGCATGCCTCTTTGCTGCTTCATCACACTCTTAACTCATGTGCAGTCTGTGTTCTATTAGAATACCCAAGTCTTTTTTTTTGTTGCTTAGCTGTATTTCTCCCATTCTATAGATGCAATTTTCGTTTTTCTTACCCAGATGTAGAATATTGCATTTCACCTTATTAAATACCATTCTATTAGTCGCCCCCCCCCCCCATTGTTCAAGCATACAGTTGTGGCCAAAAGTATTGACACCCCTGCAATTCTGTCAGATAATACTCAGTTTCTTCCTGAAAATGATTGTAAACACAAATTCTTTGGTATTATTATCTTCATTTAATTTGTCTTAAATGAAAAAACACAAAAAGAATTGTCCTAAAGCCAAATTGGATATAATTCCACACCTAACATAAAAAAGAGGATGGACAAAAGTATTGGCACTGTTCGAAAAATCATGTGATGCTTCTCTAATTTGTGTAATTAACAGCACCTGTTACTTACCTGTGGCACCTAACAGGTGTTGGCAATAACTAAATCACACTTGCAGCCAGTTGACATGGATTAAAGTTGACTCAACCTGTGTCCTGTGTCCTTGTGTGTACCACATTGAGCATGGAGAAAAGAAAGAAGACCAAAGAACTGTCTGAGGACTTGAGAAACCAAATTGTGAGGAAGCATGAGCAATCTCAAGGCTACAAGTCCATCTCCAAAGACCAGAATGTTCCTGTGTCTACCGTGCGCAGTGTCATCAAGAAGTTTAAAGCCCATGGCACTGTGGCTAACCTCCCAAGATGTGGACGGAAAAGAAAAATTGACAAGAGATTTCAACGCAAGATTGTGCAGATGTTGGATAAAGGACCTCGACTAACATCCAAACAAGTTCAAGCTGCCCTGCAGTCCGAGCGTACAACAGTGTCAACCCATACTATCAGTCGGCATCTGAATGAAAAGGGACTGTATGGTAGGAGACCCAGGAAGACGCCACTTCTTACCCCGAGACATAAAAAAGCCATGCTGGAGTTTGCCAAAACTTACCTGAAAAAGCCTAAAACGTTTTGGAAGAATGTTCTCTGGTCAGATGAGACAAAAGTAGAGCTTTTTGGGCAAAGGCATTAACATAGAGTTTACAGGAGAAAAAAGAGGCATTCAAAGAAAAGAACACGGTCCCTACAGTCAAACATGGCGGAGGTTCCCTGACATTTTGGGGTTGCTTTGCTGCCTCTGGCACTGGACTGCTTGACTGTGTGCATGGCATTATGAAGTCTGAAGACTACCAAAAAATTTTGCAGCATATTGTAGGGCCCAGTGTGAGAAAGCTGGGTCTCCCTCAGAGGTCATGGGTCTTCCAGCAGGACAATGACCCAAAACACACTTCAAAAAGCACTAGAAAATGGTTTGAGAGAAAGCACTGGAGACTTCTAAGGTGGCCAGCAATGAGTCCAGACCTGAATCCCATAGAACACCTGTGGAGAGATCTAAAAATGGCAGTTTGGGGAAGGCACCCTTCAAATATCAGGGACCTGGAGCAGTTTGCCAAAGAAGAATGGTCTAAAATTCCAGCAGAGCATTGTAAGAAACTCATTGATGGTTACTGGAAGCGGTTGGCCGCAGTTATTTTGGCTAAAGGTTGTGCAACCAAGTATTAGGCTGAGGGTGCCAATACTTTTGTCTGGCCCATTTTTGGAGTTTCGTGTGAAATGATCAATGTTTTGCTTTTTGCTTCATTCTCTTTTGTGTTTTTTCATTTAAGACAAATTAAATGAAGATAATAATACCAAAGAATTTGTGTTTGCAATCATTTTCTGGAAGAAACTAATCTGACAGAATTGCAGGGGTGTCAATACTTTTGGCCACAACTGTATCTAGATCCTTCTGAGTCCTTTATATTTCTTTTTTAGTGTTAGCTATCCCTCTTTGCTTTGCATTGTCTGCAAATTTGATTAGTTTACCTTCAATTCCCTTATCTAGGTCATTCATAAAAATGTTGAACAACACTGGGGCCAGAACTGAGCCTTAGGTACCCCACTTAAAACATTCTTCCTATTGGATGTGCAACCATTCATTACCACTCTTTGAGTGCGATCACTGAATCCACCTAACCGTAGCCTCGCCAATCCCATACTTTTTTCAATAAGGAAAGAATGAGATACTTTATCAAATGGTTTGCTGAAGTCAATATATACTACAGGATATAGTACATGCCACAAACTATGACAGCAATGTACACCGGTCCCTGACTAGAGTAAATTTAATTTTATAATGGTGCACTGCAGCTCAATGACGTGCCAAATTCAGGTCATTCTTCTTTAAATTTGGTGCATATTAAGCCAGAGAACAAGTCATCATAAGTGGCATGCACTACCTATGTAGATGTTTCATTGAAGCTTTTAAGCCAAAAAAACTGAAGAACAACACATTGAAAAGTCACAGAAATTTTGAGCAAAGTGAACTCTTGTGACATTATTGTGACTTTGGTGATTTTCACACTAGTTTTAAGTAACACCGATAAAACTTTCCGAGATGGGAAGGTGTGGGGGCACCACAGGGTATGACAGTGCATGGCTATGCCTACCCAACAAATTCATTAAATGACAGTATTTCTTATGCCACAAATGTTTTTGCAGTCCCTTACTGGAGTAGCATTTCTAACGAGGTGCACACAGGCACATGTCAATGAGAGAACGCACCAAATTCATAAAGTGATGTCATCTCTTAACGATATCTGCATGTTTTCCAGTAAGGCCTTCAATATGTTAGCAGTGCACCATGCCGGCTTCCCGGCCTGTCAGTTCACTCACCCGCGCTGCAGTTGCTTCCGCTCCCCCTTTTGCTCTGCATGCTCCCAGCAGCACTTCCAGCCAGGGCCTCTGGCCAAGTTCTAAGGGCACGCGTGTGCATGTTCCCGTCCTCTTAAAGGGCCAGCGCGTGTACTTGCCATTTCCTCCCCAGCCAATGGTTTTGAGGCATTATGTATATATTGCTTCCTCTACACTGGGGAGGTGCCTGAGTAACCTTCTGTTTCTGTCTATGTTGTATAAGCTTATATACAAGTACAAATCCTGCCTGCTTTACTCTAAGTACAAATCCTGGAGCAGTACTCTAAGTACAAATTCTGTCTGCGGAACTCTAAGTGCAAATCCCACTTGCTGCACTTTGAAGCAAAATCCTGCTTGGTGCACTCTGAAGCAAATCCTGCTTGCTGCACTCTGAAGCAAATCTTGCTAGCTGCACTCTGTCACAAATTCTGTCTCTGATACCAACTTTGTATGCGGCACTCTGATACAAGCTCTGCCAGCTGCTTCATCCAGTCTGTTCTTCGGGTTCAGCTGCTGCATGACCATTGACCTGCCCTGGAGTGGTACCTGGCGGTCATTGGGAGCCAAGTCTAACCTCACCATCAGAGGCTCTAGTGAATAGTCAGGTGCTTAGTCACGTCCCTCCAGGCTCTCCGAGGCACAGTTGTTCCGCAAACCACGTTCGTGACACAATAAGACTGGCATAAACAATACAATTCCTAATAAATCGGCCCCTATGCTTTTATGTGTGGTTGTCTAATGGCAGGCAGGGTGGTGATTGCCCTAGGAAACAGTTTATGAGGGTGCAAAATTTCACACACACCCACATTCCTTTCCCATCCCATGCCACCCACATTGCAAAAGTGCAATGAATGCCCAACCTGAAGCTACATATCAGGCTCAGTATAAAAAATAGTGTAAAGACATTTTGGCAAATACATAGTTTCCCACACTTACAGAATACAATCTAAAGATATCTGCTTTGTGGAATATCTTTTCTGGCAATGCAAAAGAGACTAGACATTACAGTGCAAAACATAGAATAAAAATAATGCATTGATACCTTGCCACAAGTAAAAAAAAGTAGTAGTAGTAATTCATTTAAAAAATTTAGGGTACTTTGTTAGTGTTTTTTTTCCTATGAAAAAAAGTTCATTTTAATCAATAGATCTTGGAGTAATAATAAATTGCACAATTGGATGTGCTTAAAAATAATGTTTCTGTGCTGAGATAATCTTATAAATGTGCTCCTACTGGTTGTGTCTGACCATGCAGGGACATGGTCTTATTATACCACAGCTCCTGGGCAGGGGAGGAAGAAAGTATACAAATAAAACAGCAGAGGATCACAGCTAATTCTTTTTGTGAGATAAAGCATTCTCTGCCTGTTTTTAAACAATATTTTACCTCAAAGAATTATTTTTGATCCTGTACTGTAATGTCGGTGTAGTCTTTTGCTTCCTCCCCTGCCCAGGAGCTGTGGTATGAGAGGTTTTTTCTTGCATACACCTCGTCTTAGCACTGTCCCCTGCCTTCGACACAGTCAGCAACTCCCTCCTAATACAGATCCTCTCTTCCCTTGGCATCAAAGACCCTGTCCTCTCCTGACTCTCCTCATCCCTCATTAAACGTACATTTAGCACCTTCCTTTCTTATAAACCTTTCTCATCCCGCAATCTCTCTGATGGTATCCTTCAAGGCTCTGTCCTGGGACCCTTAAGCCCCCATCACACACAGCTAGATCACTAGCGAGATCGCTGCTGAGTCACAAGTTTTGTGACGCAACAGCGATCTCACCAGCGATATCGCTATGTGTGACAGGTATCAGCAATCGGTCCCCCGCCAGGTATCACTGATTGTGCTCAAAAGCCCTGGACTTTTCTTTGATCGTTGGTCTCCCGCTGATCAGCACGCATCGCTGCGTGTGACAGGCGGGAGACCAGCGATCAGCGAGCTCCCAGCCTGTATCCAAGGTAAACAGCGGGTTTCTAAGCGCCGCGCGGCACTTAGAAACCTGCAGTATACCTTAGATACCAGCGCGCTGGTGCAGGGAGCTGGTAACCAAGGTAAACAGCGGGTTTCTAAGTGCCGCACTTAGAAACCCGCTGTTTTCTTTGGATACGAGCTCCCTGCACCAGCGCGCTGGTGTCTAAGGTACACAGCGACGCGCTGGTGCTGATCGCTGATTACATCTGCCTGTTTGACAGCTCACCAGCGATCATGTACAGACACAACAGTTCATATCATTGTCGGGATCGCTGATGAGTCGCTTTGTGTGACGGGCCCCTTACTCTTCTCCATCTATACCTTTGGCCACGGACAACTCGTTAAGTCGCATGGCTTCCATAATCATCCATATTCATAATCATAATCATCCAGATCACACTGTAATCTACCTTTCAGGCCCAGATGTCACCTCTCTTCTCTCCAGAATCCCAGAGAGGTAATATCCTCCTTCTTATCATGATGCTTCCTTATACTTAATGTAGATAAAACCACACTAACTTTACTCTCATACCAGACCTATCTATCACTATAAATGACTTCACTTTCCCTGTACCAGAAGTACGCTGTCTCAAAGTAATGCACCAGCGATCCCGACAACGATATGGATCGCTGGTGCATCGCTAAGAGGTCACTAGTAAGCTGCCACACAGGCAGATCTCACCAGCGACATCGCAGGGGTCGGGGGTCGCTACTTACCTGTCAGACGCTGCGATCCTGATGTCCTCCCGCCCGCGTCCACGCGTCGCTTGTCGGCGCCACAGGAAGCCCAGCAGGAAGCGCCCGACAAGAAATGATCCAGGACCTTCTCGCGCGATCAACGATAACCAGCGGGGGAGCCGGTCGCAAGTAAGTATCACATGTAGCGATATCGCTAGCGAAATCGCTGCTACGTCACAAAATCGGTGACTTTACAGCGATATTGCTAGCGACATCGCTATGTGTAACGGGGGCTTAACCCTTGACTCTGCCCTATCAAACCACATATCTAAGCCCTCAACACCTTCTGCTGCCTCAATCTCAAAAATATTTCCAGAATTAATCCCATCCTAAGCCCTTAAACCCTTCATGACATCTGATGTACTATCCCGTCCACGGGACCCGGGCCCCTATGCCCATGGACGGGATAGTATGTCATAGCAATCAGAGGTGCTCACGGGGGAGCGCTGCTAATCGCGGATGGGTGTCAGCTCATTATCATAGCTGACACCCGGTACTATGTGTCAGGGGCAGTCACGGACCGCCCCCGACACGTTAACCCCTGGCACACTGCGATCAAACACGATCGCAGTGTACCGGGGGTTTAGGGAAGCATTGGCAGGGAGGGGGCTCCCTCCGTGCTTCCCTGAGACCCCCGCAGCAGCGCGATGTGCAGCGCTGTTGCGGGGGCTTCCTTCCCTGCAGGTCCCCGGATCCAATATGGTGGCGCAGAGCGCAGGCATGAGGAAGCCTGCTGCAATGCCTGTGTCAGATCGCTGATCTGTCACAGCTTTGTGATGTGTCAGATCAGCGATCTGACACATGACAGTGATGTCCCCCCCTGGGACAAAGTAATAAATTAAAAAAAAAAAGTGTTAAAATAATTTATAAAAAAATCGCTAAATAAATTAAAAAAAAAATCCCTAATAAATTAATTTTTTGGAAATAAAAAAAAACAATCAATAAAAGTACACATATTTAGCATTGCTGTGTCCGTAAAGACCCACCCTATAAAACTGTCCCATTAGTCAACCCCTTTAACAAACCCCTTAAAAAATAAAAAAACAAAGCAAAAAATAATGCTTTGTTATCATACCGCAGAACAAAAAGTGCAATAACGCGCGATCAAAAAGACGGATATAAATAACCATGGTACCACTGAAAACGTCATCTTGTCCCGCAAAAAACAAGCTGTCATACATTATCATCAGTGAAAAACAAAAAAGTTATAGCACGCAGAATAAAGCGATGCAAAAATAATTATTTTTTATATAAAATTGTTTTCATTGCATAAAAGTGTCAAAGCATAAAAAAACATAAATAAGGTATCACTGTAATCGTACTGACCCGAAGAATAAAACCGCTTTATCAATTTTATTGCACGTGGAACAGTGTAAACGCACCCCCCAAAAGAAATTCATGAAATGCTGGTTTTTGTTCATTCTACGTCCCAAAAATCGTAATAAAAAGCGATCAAAAAATGTCACGTGCCCGAAAATGGTACTAATAAAAATGTCAACTTGTTCCGCAAAAAATAAGACTTCACATGACTTAGTGCGTCAAAATATGGAAAAATTATAGCTCTCAAAATGTGGTGATGCAAAAACTATTTTTACAATAAAAAGTGTCTTTTAGCGTATGACAGCTTCCAAACATAAAAACCTGCTAAAAATAGTAAATCAAACCCCCGTTATCACCCCCTTAGTTAGGGAAAAATAATAGAATTAAAAAAAAAATGTATTTATTTCCATTTTCCCATTAGGGTTAGGGTTAGCGTTAGGGCTAGGGTTAGAGTTAGAATTGGGGGGTTTCCACTGTTTGCTGGTGCTCTCCAAATGCAACATGGCGTCTGAACTCAATTCCAGCCAATTCTGAGTTGAAGAGTCAAATGCTGCTCCTTCCCTTCCAAGCTCTGCCATGTGCCCAAACAGTGTTTTACCCCCACATATGGGGTATCAGCCTACTCAGGACAAATTGCAAAACAACTTTTGGGGTCCAATTTCTCCTGTTACCCTTGGGAAAATAAAAAAATTGGAGACTAAAAGATCATGTTTGTGGAAAAAATATGATTTTTTTATTTTCACGCCCGGGCATTATAAACGTCTGTGAAGTCTTTGGGGGTTCAAAATGCTCACCACACATCTAGATAAGTTCCTTTGGGGGTCTAGTTTCCAAAATGGTGTCATTTGTGAGGGGTTCCCACTGTTTAGGCACATCAGGGGCTTTCCAAACACGGCATGGCGTCCAATCCCAATTCTAGCCAAAAAAGTCAAATGGCGCTGCTTCCGTTCTGAGCTCTGCCATGCGCCCAAATAGTGGTTTATCCCCACATGTGGGGTATCAGCGTACTCAGGAAAAATTGCACAATAACTTGTGGGATCCTGTTACCCTTGAGAAAATAAAAATTGGGGGTGAAAAGATCATTTTTGTGGAAAAAATGTGATTTTTTAATTTTACGGCTGTACATTATAAACCTCTGTGAAGCCCTGGGAGGTTCAAAGTTCTCACCACAAATCTAGATAAGTTCCTTGGGGGTCTAGTTTCCAAAATGGGTGTCATTTGTGGGGGGTTTGCAATGTTTTGGCACATCAGGGGCTTTCCAAATGCGACATGGCATCCAATCTCAATTCCAGACAAAAAAAGTCAAATGGTGCTGCTTCCCTTCCGAGCTCTGCCATGCGCCCAAATAGTCATTTACACCCACATATGGGGATTCAGCATACTCAGAACAAATTGCACAATAACTTTCAGGGTCCTGTTACCCTTGGGAAATTAAAAATTGGGGGTGAAAAGATCATTTTTGTGGAAATAATATGATTTTTTAATTATACAGCTGAACGTTATAAACTTCTGTGAAGCCCTTGTGGGTTCAAAGTTCTCACTACATATCTAGATAAGTTCCTTGGGGCTTCTAGTTTCCAAAATGGGGTCACTTGTAGGGGATTTCCACTGTTTAGGCACATCAGGGGCTCTCCAAATGTGACATGGCGTCTGATCTGAATTCCAGACAATTTTGCATTGAAAAAGTCAAACGGCATTCCTTCGCTTCTGAGCTCTGCCATGCCCCGAAACAGTGGTTCCCCCCCACATATCAGGTATCAGCATACTCAGGACAAATTGCACAATAACTTTTGCAGTGAAATTTCTCCTGTTACCCTTGGTAAAATAAAAAAAATTGGACCTGAAGTAATTTTTTTGTGAAAAAAAGTTAAATGTTAATTTTTTTAAACATTCAAAAAATTCCTGTGAAGCACCTGAAGGGTTAATAAACTTCTTGAATGTGGTTTTGAGCACCTTGAGGGGTGCAGATTTTAGAATGGTGTCACTTTTGGGTATTTTCTATCATATAGACCCCTCAAAGTGACTTCAAATGTGATGTGGTCCGTAAAAATAAAATGGTGTTGCAAAAATGAGAAATCGCTGGTCAACTTTTAACCCTTATAGCTTCCTAACAAAAAAAATTTGGTTCCAAACTTGTGCTGATGTAAAGTAAGCATATGTGAAATGTTATTTATTAAGTTTTTTGTGTGCCATATCTCTGATTTAAGGGCATAAAAATTCAGAGCTGGAAAATTGCAAAATTTTCAACATGTTTGCCAAATTTCCACTTTTTTCCACAAATAAACACAAGTTATATTAATGAAATTTTACCACTAACATGAAGTACAATATGTCACGAGAAAACAATGTCAGAATCACTGGCATCCATAGAAGAGTTTCAGAGTTATTACCTCATAAAGGGACAATGGTCAGAATTGTAAAAATTGGCCCGGTCATGAACGTGCAAACCACACTTGTGGGTAAAGGGGTTAACCTCCTCCTCTACCTCCTCAACTACTGCAATAACATACTCTGTGGCCTCCCATCTCACATTCCTACACCTCTCTAGTCCATCCTTCACTCTGCTGCCTGATTATTCCACCTCTCACCTCACTTCTGCTCAGCCTCTCTGTTCTGCAATTATATTCATTGGCACCCAATTTTCCAACAAATACAGTTTAAATTACTAACACTGACCTCCACGTAGCTCCAAATTAATCTTCCTGTAAGGTTCACAGTCTGTTGCCATATCTGCTGTTGTTTTCTGTTATTGAAACCTATTTTTTTTTCCGTTGGCCACTTTGCTTTCTGTCCTTCTGCAGCCACCTTGCCCTAAGTCAGTATAGAGTTTCTAGCTTCTATCTTTCCACTCTTTTCTCTGTCTCTTGCCTTTTTAGGCAGCCTCAGCTGTTCAATCAGTGCTTCTGAATCATTTCTCCAGTTAGCCTGTGACCTGGCTCCTGGAAGTCTTGGACATAGTATTCCAGCCATTTCCTACTGTGGATCTTTGGGACACTTGTGGACACTGGAATCCTGCTGCTTGCCAATCAACATTTGCAAAGGAAGTAACAGAGAGAGACTCTGAACCTGTTTCTGTGATTTATGCTGAACTTAAAATTTACTCTGGCCATCTGTATTGCCTGCTGTGTCTCTTGCCTTTGTACCTCCAATTGTGTAAAACTTTTTCCCTGTGGCATACTTGTATGAAGTAATACAAGGACTTCATAAAGGGAATCTGTCACCCCATTTTTCGCCAATCAGCTGCCGGCACAGCCGTCAGGGGCTTATCTACATCATTCTGTAATGCTGTAGATAAGCCCTCAAAGTAACCTTAAAGATAAGAAAAATGAGTTATTTTATACTCACCCAGGGGAGGTCCGGGTCCGGTTTTGGTCCGATGGGTGTCGCGGTCCGGTCCGGCGCCTCCCATCTTCCAACAGTGAAGTCTTCTTTGCTGCCTGTCGTGGCTCCTGCACAGGCGCACTGCTCTACCCTGTTGAGGGCAGAGCAGAATACTGCAGTGCGCAGGCGCCGGACCTCTCCCGGCGCCTGTGCACTGCAGGACTCTGCTCTGCCCTCAATAGGGCAGAGCAGTGCGCCTGTGCTGGAACCACGACGGGAAGCAAATAAGAGGATGGTATGGAGATGGGAGGCACCGGACGGCGACACCCATCGGACCGGACCGCCCCTGGGTGAGTATAATCTAACTCATTTTTCTTATCTTTCAAGTTACATCGGGGGGCTTATCTACAGCATTACAGAATGCTGCAGATAAGCCCCTGATGGCGGTGCCAGCAGCTGATAGGCAAAAAATGGGTGACAGATTTCCTTTAACCAAACCTGGGTTTCCTGTGTTTTCCTTGTACCCAAGCATAAGACCCTAAATAGACTGTATACAAGACATTACACTTCCGATACTTTCCCACATGTAATCTCTTGTTCTCTCAGAACCTCCTTTTCTCATCCAGTGTTATACATTCCTTACCCAATTGCCTTCAACACTTGCCTTGAGCATCATACGTCCTCTGGAATTCCATGTAGCAACACGTCAAAATGTTTCCGATATTCAGAAACCTTAAAACAGACCTTGAAAACACATCTCTTCAAGAATCTTACAGCCTGCAATGCCCCACTGTCACTTCACCACTTCTGGAGCTGTTGTAGCCCCCCAGTCTGTTGTCTCCTTCCCCAGTGACCTGTAGACAGTAAACCCACAAGGGCAAGATCCCCTCCCTGTCTCTACCAGTATATCACTATAAGGCTGTTCAAAGTAAATTTATATTTGTATTTTATATGCTAATCATTTTCATTTGTACAGCACCATGGAGTCAATGAGACTCTAAAAATAAATAATAATAATACTTTTGTCTCATTCACAGTCTTACAATTTTAGATCATTTTAATTAAAAGAAATGCTTTTTTTGAATTAGAGTGCTGTCTGCTTTTGTTTTGGTCTTTTAAGTGTTCTTAGAGTCATAGACCAAGGGCCTGCCACCAGTTTTTCCATGGAGCTGCTAGTTTTCTGTGCTACAATAAAATGTAAACATTTAACAAATTGTTATTATAAATTCATCATGAGCCCCACATTTACTCTATCATGTCTTCTCAGGACATCTTACGAAAACAAGACAAAGGACACCGTTGATGAAATGAGAAATTATATTATTAATATTTTACAGAAGATGTCAATTACATTATACAGCATTGTATTTACTCTCGGGATCATTGGTAATGGATTAGTCATCTGGGTTGCCGGATTCAGGATGAAGAAAATAATCAGTGCTGTGTGGTTCCTCCACCTGGCCATCGCGGACTTCCTGTGCTGTGCATCTTTACCTCTGAGAATTGCTGAGTGGTCAATAAATTTCTCACACTACATAGGTTTTTCATATTGCACAGTGAATATTTTTCTGTTCAATATAAACATGACCGCCAGTGTTCTTCTCCTGACGGCCATGAGTGTTGACCGCTGGGTATCGATCATGTGGCCATTATGGGCAAAAAATTACAGAACATGTAAAGTTGTGAGAATCATTGCAGCGATCATCTGGGTGTTGAGCACACTTTTTTCTGGTTTACTGTATTACTTATATATATACCATTTAGATGAAGTCAGTGACTGGTGTCTAAAATTTGATTATCCAAATCCTGATGTTCTTAAGAGAAGACAGACAGTTCGGCTGACCAGATTGTTTACCATGTGTGTTATCCCTTTTCTCATTATCGTCACCAGTTATGTCACGATTTTCTTTAAACTTAGAAAAAGTAAGAGATTCCAGAGATCGCAGAGATCCTTCAAGATAACCACCGCTGTTATATCGTGTTTCTTCATCTGCTGGTTTCCATATTACATCTGGCCATTAACTCCCTGGTATTATGGACCTGGCATTCTATTATATATAGTAGACATTATTGTTATCGTCCTGGCTTGCCTGAACAGTTGCATCAATCCAATTATTTATGTTTTTATGGGACAGGATTTCCAACAAAGTTTCTTCAGATCCATCCCCTCCAGGCTACAAAGAGCCTTAGGTGACCATCATAATTACCTGTCCAGTGCACGAGAAGATACTAGAAATACTCGCATCATAGTTGGTTAACATAAATACTCCTTTTTTGCCTTTTCTTTTTCTTCATAATTTCTAAGTATATGCGCACACAATGTCTTTGAAACTCAGGCAAGTTTTCCACGATGTTTTTCAAGCAGAAGATTTTACAAAAAAAATGCCACAGTTCCTTTTTTTTCTCCTGAAACGTCTTTTGTGGCACAGTCTTGTATGATTTTCTAGTGATATCACTGCTAGCGTTTTTTTACTTATGCGTTTTAAATACTGAACAGCTTTTATGTGAAAACCATCTTAAGAATGGTCAGTAAACTTATTTTGCATCTCTGGAAACTTGAAACAGATGAAAGAAGTTCAAAAGCCTTAAAGGGAATCTGTCACCTATTTTTTTTTAGTATCAGATGCCGGCACCGCCATCAGGGGCTTATCTACAGCATTTTGCAATGCTGTAGATAAGCCCCCGATGTAACCTGAAAAATAAGGAAAATGAGTTATATTATACTCACCCAGGGGCGGTCTGGGTCCGGTTTTGGTCCGATGGATGTCGCGGTCTCGTCCAGCACCTCCCATCTTCTAATGGTGATGTCCTCTTCTTTGCTTCCCATCGCGGCTCCTGCGCAAGTGCATTGCTCTGCCCTGTTGAGGGTAGAGCAGAGTACTGCAGTGTGCAGGCGCCGGGAAAGGTCAGAGAGGTGTGGCGCCTGCGCACGGAGCCATGGCGGGAAGCAAAGGAGATTACGTCACTGTTAGAAGATGGGAGGCACCGGACCGGACCGAGACACCCATCGGAGCAAAACCGGACCCGGACCACCCCTGGGTGAGTATAAAAAACTCATTTTTCTTATCTTTCAGGTTACATCGGGGGCTTATCTACAGCATTACAGAATGCTATAGATAAGCCCCTGATGACGGTGCCGGCAGCTAATAGGGCTAAAAATAGGTGACAGATTACCTTTAACATATGAACAGCAAAATGTTTTCACATTGCTATATACAGTATGTTCATTCTTTTTAAAGTGAACCGATTTGCAGGATTTTGCTAAGTAAACTACAGATATTATCATGTTGCTGCTGTTAAACTGATTAAAATGACATCAGGGTTGAAGAAATCTGTCTTGTGTTTCTTGTGTACTCAGTGGTAGAAGTTTTCAGTTAATGATATGCTTTGTGAGAAACCAAGGAATGAGCTGCCCACTGGCCACCCCGAAGCACAAACATGTTCTTCATCATAGAGACAGACTGTACTTCGGCGTGGCCTGTGAGCAGGTTTTTCCTTGGATTCTCTGTCTTAGAGCAGGAAGATTAGACTCTGCCTACAGCTCTACCCCGAAGCATGGGCATATCATTACCCGACTGTATACACAAGAACCACAAGACTGATTTCTTCACCCCAGATATAATTTTAATCAGTTAAACACTGCCATTCTGACAATGTGTCACGCCGCCTGCTGCCGCGCCATCCGCTCCCACTGCTCCTGCTCCCGAGTCCCAGCACACTCACCTCTCCCGGCACGCTCCCGAGGTGGGCTCACGTCACCCTGCTCCTTCACTTCCGCTCCTGTGACCGGCCCTCAGTGCTCGTCAGTTGCGCCTGCGCACTGCGCACCAGTGACGCTGCCACACACCTTCCCTGCTGGTGCTGCAGTCGCTCCACCCCCTGTCTCGGTGAACCTGGCGGACCCTGACCCGGAAGTCCTGCCAGCTACCCTATATCAGATAGCCTCGCCTCCTGCCCGGTGCCTGACTATCATTTGCGTTTGCACCTCTGATTCAGGTCCACGCTTCCCTGCGTCCTCCCAGCCTTGCACTCTGTCCTGCGCCCTGTGCTTCTGTACCTCCTTGTAACCTCCCTGTGTTCCTTCCTACTGCAAGTCCATTCAAGCCTTCTCCTGCTGTACCTGCTGCTACCAGCCTTGTCCGTTCCTGTCCCCAAGCCTTCCCTGCTGTACCTGCCGCTGCCCCCTGTGGTCTTCGGTTGTCTTTCTCCTGCCATCTGTCCCCGGGTATCAGCTTCCACGGCAATATTCTCCCCTGGGCTTGCCCCAGATGCTCCCTGTATAGGGGGTGGCCCACTTGGCCAGCTCACCCAGGGGAGGTTCGTCGTCGCGGTTCTGCGGGTTCACTTCTGGTTCCCCTCAGCCCTACACAATGTCTGTAGTTTACTTTGCAAAATTCTGCTGACAGATTCGCTTTAACACTGATTTAGCACTTTTTTAGGTAGGTTTTGGAGATTACTTTTTTAAAGAAGCTCAAGCGAAACGGAGTCATCAGGGTGGGTGTGTGCGGCCCATTGGAAGAATGCACTAGTCACTTTGTAAGAAGTACTTTTTTCAGGGGGTTAGGGGTAAACATTCCCTCCCTGGCTAGATATCCTTTTGAACACTCTTTGATATATTGAATCAAATGGGAACAATCTTTGGGCCCACAGAGGCTGTGTTAGTTGTATGAAGCACATACCTTCCACTTGAGAAGACCTTCATGCATGCACTTGCACTTTTTTGATTTATGAAGCTGCTTTTTCCGCCATTAATGAGAGTGGAACCACACACAAAACATCATCTTGGTTACACGGTTTCTCTAAGACCCAACAGCATTTCCCATTATGTAATATTATCCCATACATAATATACTTACCTGTATGGTAACTATCTTAATCTGTAAAAATACATATATTGTGTTCAGACAATACTGACAATTCCAAATGTATTTTTAGTGTCAGCGCACTACCTTTGGTTCCATAGCTTGAATTTTTATTGTTATTTTAAATTCTTTATGAAAAAAAATTATAATTTTAAATGATTTTTGCAATTGAACCTGCTTTTCCCCAAGCTATCATTTGGGTTTGTGTGTTGTTAATAATATTTAATTCACTGGATGGGGAACTTCCATTTCCAACATTGGTATGGGTCCCAGACGTTAAATATTTTCACTGCCATGAGAATACTAATTAAGTACAGTATATTTAAAGACTATTTTAACATATACCATCTTATATAATGTTAAATATTTGTCACCTAAAAAGTAATTAAAAATATATTTAAAAACTTGTATGAACAAATGTATCAAATCTTTCATTCTGCTACAGTCAAATAAATACTGTAATGCAACACTCTGAAAAGTAAAAAATAAAAAAAAGTAATTACATTGTGTTAATGTCAGTTTTTTATCCAGACAGTGTAGACAACATATCCCTCGTCATCCATCAGTGACATGGAGGACATCCAAAAATCTAAAAGATCTGTTAACAAGAAGTTACTATGTGGCTGCTCAAAAATAATTTACTCTGTTGCCTCATTGGGGGACACAGAACCATGGGTGTTATGCTGATGTCCACTAGGAGGCGACACTATGCATAATCTGAAAAAGATTAACTATGGCTCCTTCTCTGCAGTATGCACCCCTGAACGGCGTCAGCCTTCTCCAGTTTTTGCTTAGTGTCGCATAGGAGGCACACCTAAAGAATTTTTTTCTCTTTTTCACTCCGTTTTTTTCCGGATGACAGATGAAGAAAAGTGGGTCTCCTGAGAGACTCCCAGCATGGCTCCTTCCTCGGCACCCTATTGTGGGGTGCCCGGTTGAAGTTGAGATGGCTGTTCACCATGTCGCTCCTTCCCCAGTCCTGCGGGTGCTGGTTCGAAGTTGAGACCCCCCTCCTTCCCCAATTCCTTTTGGTCTTGGGTTGAGGTCGAGGCGAGGAGGAAGCCCCCTGATGGTGACAGCAGCACCCTCCCTAATCCCTCTCTGGGGGAATTAGGTTGAGACACCTCAGGTAGGGTCTGTACCACGGCAATCTGCAGCTCATAGTATCTAGGGACCCCATCCCAGCTGCGGGCTCCTGTCGGGGCCGGGGGAGTGCGGGCAGGCATGGCACATACAGACACAGGGCTCCCTGCGCCCCTGTCTCTGCGGCAGCACCAGCTCCATAGCATCTCAGGGGGAGATGCTTCCGATTGTGGCCCCACCGCTATCCTGCCTTTCAATACGGGGGGGTTCGGTTCAGATCTGACCCCCTCCCGGACTTCTGCGCCGGCCTGGAGCCCTTTCTGGGCATCGGTAACTAATTTAGGCCGCGGCTTCGGACTAGCTGAGGTCGCCGCCTCCTCTCCGCCCCCCGGCCCGCCCCCGGATGACAAATATGACATTCTACAGTGTCATAGAAGAGGCGGATCAAGACAGAAAGGGTGCGTTTTTACACATCTCTGCGCGCTCTTTCTCAGCTCTCTGCCCCCTTCTTCTCCCTCCTCATCCTCTCGGCGGCCATTTCTGCTGCAGGCATCAGCAGCACCACGCCAGCCAGTCTCCGGGGTGGCACAGGACTGTGGATCTTTGGTGCTGGACCTAGGGGCACGCTGGTGGGGTAAGATCACAGCTCGGGTTTTTTACTTGGCTGTGAATCCGGATTCCCTGTAATGCTCTCCTATAGGTTTTTCCCTGCATAGCCACCCCTGTAGGGCCCTCTCATAGCCAGCCCTTCCGCATTCTGTGCACTACGCTGGTCTCAAGGTCCAAGAGAACCAGACAGGACTGCTTTTATGCATTCTGCACAGCCTACAAAACCACTCTTCCCTTTGGCAGCACGTACACTCACTGTCGGGACTGTATTCAGGATACTGGGTCAGAACCCCAAGAGGCTCCTACCAATGCTTCAGCGGCTGCTACCACGCCGGAATGGGCTGCCCAGATGTCGCAGTCTATGACGCAGTCGATAGATAACCTATCCTCCACATTGCTCCCGGCTCTGCAGGGTCATATCTCGGCTATGAGCGTTACCCAGCAAAGGGACAGCTCCACTCAGGGACAGGCCGTAGCTGGCTCTCCCAAATGTAAGTGCACCCACACGTCGCATTCCTCTGCATCATCCCATAGCACATGGTCATCCCCCTCTAGGGAGAGACACCGTAGTTCCAGGTCACCTAGACCGTCCCCTACCAGAAACTGACAACGCAGATCTCCACAGCGATCCCCGACAACAGAAGGCCTTCGCCCCAGCTCGCCCACCAGGGAACGCCTCATCGATAAGCAGGATTCGGAAGGCATCTGTTACTTCGTCTCAGACAAATAAATGGAGTGGTCTCTGGTCCCTTGTCCCCCTAGCAATACAGCGCTAGTTGAGGACGTAATCTTTCCATCCATCGGGTGCTGGACATTTCCGATCCAACCCCAGAAGCCCCAGAACACAAGATTTGCTTTGAAGGTGTTCTGAAACCACCTAAGGTCTTCTCTAACCACCAGGAATTTCAGGCGATCCTTACTAAGCAGTTTTTGCAGCCTGAGAAGAAATTCACCAATCACAAATATTTGGAGGCTAGGTACCCCTTCCCACAAAAGGACACCAAGGAGTGGACAGATCCGCCCGAAGTGGACCCCCCAGTCTCTAGGCTAGCAGCACAGACCCTCCTATCACTGCCAGATAGCTCAACCCTCAGGGACGCTGCAGACCGTCAGGTAGAACGCATGGCTCGTTCAGTTTTCGAAGAGGCAGGAGCATCCCTGTCTCCCGCGTTCGCTTCAGTATGGGCGGCCAAGGCCATTCTGGCTTGGGCCAAAAAATTGCAAACTGGCCTCTAAGCTTCAAATCCTGAGCTGTCGGACCAAGCAGTTCAAATAACAGTGGTAGCAGATTACATGCTTCATGCAGCCCTGGATTCCGCAAAGAGGTGTAGCGGTGATAGCATCAAACGCCATCACGATTCGGCGTATCCTCTGGCTGCTGGAATGGAAAGCGGATGCGGCCTCAAAGAAGTCCCTCACACATCTCCCGTACCTCAGTGGACGGCTTTTTGGTGAAAAGTTGGACACAATGATATCCAATGCCACTGGGGGTAAGAGTACCTCTCTCCCTCAACTAAAACCTAAAAGCACGTTCAAACGGCATAACCAAACACGATTCCGATCCTTTTGGAATTCTTCGGGCTGGTCCGCCTCACGTCCAGCACAAAATCGTAACCGCTCTCCACGCAGGGACAACCCACGGGCGGCGCAGAGGCCAGACAGGAACTGGCTGTCGAAAACAGGCCAGGGGAAGCCAAAAGGAGGAAAACCTCAGAATTTCTCCTCATCATGACTCACGAACTCCGGAAGACACCCCACCCGTAGGCGGACGACTTATACTCTTTCAGCAAGTCTGACTGCCTATTACAGAAGACAGGTGGGTCAGGGAAATAGTGTCTTCCGGATACAAGATAGAGTTCACTTCCAGTTCACCGAACCGGTTCTTCCTCTCTGTTCCACGAAAGCCGCCAGAAAAGGCTTGTGCTTTCCACCAAGCGGTCTCCTCTCTCCTTCAAGCAGGAGTCGTAGTACCGGTTCCCACGGCTGAATGTTTCCGAGGGTTCTACTCCAATCTATTCGTAGTCCCCAAGAAAGGAGGCAGCGTCCGGCCCATACTAGACCTAAAGCAACTTAACAAGTACTGTATGTACGAGTTCGTCATTTTCGCATGGAGTCCCTTCGGTCCATCATTGCGTCCATGGAGCAAGGACAATATCTCGCCTCCATAGACATACAGGACGCATACCTGCATATACCGATTGCTCCTGCCCATCAGAGATTTCTCAGGTTCGCAATCGACCAGGACCACTACCAGTTCGTGGCTCTCCCGTTCGGACTCGCCACGGCTCCCAGAACATTTACCAAGGTCATGGCTGCCACCATGGACGTTCTACACTCCAGAGGCATAGTAGTCATTCCATACCTACTCATCAAGGCTTCCACCTTCAAGGACTGCGAGGTCAGCGTCTCAATCACAATCGACACTCTGAGTCGCCTGGGCTGGTTAGTCAACTTACAAAAGTCATCGACTACCCCGAGTCAGTCTCTGACCTTCCTGGGGATGCTATTCGACACCTCCAGGGGTCTGGTGCTCCTTCCCAGAGACAAGGCACTGGCTCTCCGTCTAGGAGTTTGCATACTCCTCCGCAATCTCCCCCGATCTCTCTAGTTTGCCATGAGAGTCCTAGGCAGGATGGCAGCAGCAATGGAGGTGGTACCATTTGCCCAGTTTCACCTCAGGCCTCTTCAACTAGCCATCCTCAAGTCCTGGGACAGGAATCCTTTCTCCCTCGACAGGGAGTTCCAGCTAACATCGGCAACCAGGAGGTCCCTGCACTGGTGGCTCAAGCCAACCTCACTGGCAATGGGAAAATCCTTTCTCTCAGGTCATTGGAAGGTCCTGACCACTGACGCGAGCCTGACAGGTTGGGGTGCAGTGCACCTACATCACAGGGCACAGGGCAAGTGGTCACCAGTGGAAGCGAACATGCCCATCAACGTCTTGGAAATTCGGGCCATCTTCCTGGCATTGAGAGCCTTTCATCACTTACTGGCAGCCTCTCATATCAGAGTACAGTCAGACAATGCCACGGCAGTGGCATATGTGAACCACCAAGGCGGGACCCGCAGTACCCAGGCGATGAGAGAAGTGGCACATATCCTCCATTGGGCGGAAGACACGAGGTCGGTACTCTCTGCGGTCCACATTCCGGGTGTGGACAACTGGGAAGCCGACTTCCTAAGCAGACAAGGAATGGACTTGGGAGAGTGGTCATTCCATCCCAAAATCTTTCGACAGATCTGCCATCGCTGGGGGACCCCGGACGTGGACCTAATGGCATCCCATCTCAATGCCAACGTCTCCAACTTCATGGCCAGGACACGCGATCTGCGGTCGCTCGGAGCAGATGCTCTGGTTAAGGACTGGACCCAGTTCCAGCTTCTGTACATCTTTCCACCTCTCCCCCTGATATCCAGAGTCATGAGGAAGATCAAACACGAGGGAGTTCCAACCATCCTGATCGCGCCAGACTGGCCCAGACGTACATGGTACGCCGACATCGTACAACTTACAGCAGACGTCCCCTGGCGTCTCCCCGACCATCCCGATCTTCTGTCACAAGGCCCGTTCTACCACCAGAACTCAGGGGCTCTCAATTTGATGGCGTGGCCCTTGAGACCTGGGTTCTAACCCAGGCAGGACTCTCAGCGGACGTCATTAGAACCATGATCAGGGCACGGAAGCCAGCCTCTGTCAAGATTTATTACCGTACCTGGAGAGCTTTCTTCACCTGGTGCGAATCTCGCAGCCAGATTCCACTCCCTTATTCCCTCCCAAAAGTCCTTGGCTTTCTCCAATCGGGCCTGGACGCCAGGCTATCCATGGGCTAGCTTAAGAGCCAGGTGTCAGCGCTCTCACTGCCTTTTCAGAGGCGCATCGCTAACAAGCCGCACAGCAGGACCTTTCTCCAGGGGGTTTCCTGATTGGTTCCCCCCTACAGACGTCCACTGGAAAGGTGGGACCTCAACCTGGTTCTGACAGCATTGCAGGCACCACCTTTCGAACCCCTTAAGGAAGTCCCACTCCGCATTCTATCACAGAAGGTGGTTTTTCTGGTGGCAATCACCTCGCTTCGCAGGGTGTCTGAACTGTCAGCACTCTCCTGCAGATGGCCCTTCCAAGCTTTTCACCAGGACAAGGAGGTTCTCCTTACAGTCCCATCCTTCCTTCCGAAGGTTGTGTCCAACATCCACCTCAATGAGGAAATTTCACTGCCATCCCTTTGCCCGGTTCCGGTTCATAGAGTGGAGAAGGCTCTGCATACGCTAGACCTCGTCAGGGCATTGCGTATATACGTGTCTAGGACTGCACCCTTCCGGAAGTCTGATTCCCTTTTCCTTCTTCCGGAAGACGTTCGCAAGGGTCTGCCGGATTCCAAAGCTACCCTTGCCAGGTGGATCAAATCCACCATACAAGAGGCTTACCGCCTTAAAAATTCTCCTCTTCCGGCCGATATCACGGCACACTCTACGCGGGCAGTAGGGGCTTCCTGGGCCATTTGGCACCAGGCTTCGGCACAACAGGTGTGTAAGGCGGCCACTTGGACTAGCTTGCACACGTTTACGAAACACTACAGAGTTCATACCCAGTCGTCAGCGGTTGCGAGCCTGGGTAGACGGGTTCTGCAGGCGGCAGTGCCCCAAGTTTAGGGATCTGTCTGCACAATATTTGTCCATTGCTTCCCACCCAGGGACTGCTTTAGGACATCCCATGGTTCTGTGTCCCCCAATGAGGCGACAGAGTAAAGGAGATTTTTGTATACTCACCGTAAAATCTCTTTCTCTTAGCCTCTAATTGGGGGACAAAGCTCCCACCCTGTTGCCCTTATGGGCCGTTGTTACAGTTGAGTTCTCATATTGTTCTTTGAGCTCATACATGGTGGCCTTATTACAGGCATGGTTAAGGTATTTCTGTTAACTTCCTCCTAAGGCTGTGTGCACACGCTGCGGATTAGGTGCGGATTCATCCGCGCAGATTTTGTAAAATCCGCAGGTGAAACCGCAGGTCAAAAGACCTGCGGTTTTACCTGCGGATTGCTCTGCGGTTTTGTCCTGCGGTTTTTCATCTCCTCAATAGAGGAGATGGCAAACCGCAGGAGAATCCGCAGAAAGAATTGACATGTCAATTCTTTCTGCGGATTGAAAACCGCAGATAATCCGCGCGGAAAATTCCGCACCGTCTGCACTGCGGTTTTTGATTCCCATAGGGAATCATGGTACTGTACACCGCAGCAGAAACTGCTGCGGGTCCGCAGCAGCCAAAACCGCTGCGGAACCGCAGCAAAATCCGCAGCGTGTGCACACAGCTTAATGCTTTTGCACAAAACTGGAGAAGGCTGACACCGTCCAGGGGTGTATACTGCAGAGGAGGAGCCATAGTTAATCTTTTTCAGATTATGCAGTGTCGCCTCCTAGTGGACAGCAGTATAACACCCATGGTTCTGTGTCCCCCAATTAGAGGCTAAGAGAAAGAGATTTTATGGTGAGTACACAAAAATCTCCTTTTTCACAGATAGAATCAGGCCAAGATGGGGATCATTTCAGTGTGGTGATTGTATAGCATGCAAATATGTGGAGCAGACTTTCACTTTCAACAGTAGCTGTGGCAATAAAACCTTCTCCATCACTCACAACATTAATTGCAAAACTGAAAACATCATTTACTATGCGTGCTGTCCTTGTAACCTCATTTACGTCCGGAGTACGCATTCTTAAACATGTTCGGGATAAAAAAAAAAGCATCACTGACAAGATATTGAGACCTTGAGAACTATCCCAAAGCACTTTAGGATCTATCACAACAGTAATCCTAAAGACCCCGTTACACACAACGATGTCCCAGCGATCCCACCAATGATCCGACATGGATGGGATCGCTGGGACATACAGTAGTTAGACAGACTCACCAGCGATCAGGAACAGCGAGCAAGCTGGTATCTAGGGTAAACAACGGGTATCCAAGAGCCACGTGGCTCTTAGTTACCCGCTGTTTACCCTAGATACCAGCGTGCAGCGTCACTGATGGTTGGTCTGGCCAGCGGGAGACCAACAATCAAAAAATGGCCCAGGACGATCCTGCACGATCAGTGATACCCGGCGGGGGGGGCGGTCGCTGATGGATGTCACACACAGCGAGATCGCTGGAGAGATCGCTGATGCGTCACAAAATCAACAATCTCGCTAGCGATCTTGCTGTGTGTGACGGGGCCCTAAGTGACTAAAAGTGAGGGGGAATGATCGAGGACAGTTGGGCACTAGGGGAGGTGATTACAAAAGAGATCTTCTGAAGAAGGAAACTAAGTGGATGGTGGTTCTGGATACCATTTCTCCCAAGGGCCTTAATGAGCATGTGAGTTTCAAACCCTTTTTAGAATAGCACAAAAATTATTTAATATTTTTTGTTTCAGCTTGTGGTGTTTTTTTGTTGTTTTTATTTTGTTTATATTTCTGTCTCGAAAGGTTTTCTCCAGTCTTCTAGATTGTTCACTGTTGTGGATATTTAGCTTTAATATACTTACCTGAGGGTCTTGATTTTCTAATGCCAGCATGTGTGCCTATGCCATGGTTGATCTGTCAAACGATACCAGGATATTTATGCTTGCCTTCTGAAAAAGCAATATAGGACAGCAAGAGTGAAAATTACATAGCCATACAGACATCATTAACACAATATCATTATGATTTTTATTCACTTAAAAAAAGTCTTAGCATGATTTAATGTATATTTTTGCACATTGTTAGATATTATCTGTTCACATTATTGTTCATGTATGCGTGGTACTTTATTTTTCTTCTTTTCTTTTTATTTTTTCAAAGTATAAAATATACATTTATGTATTTCGATATAATAAGAATAATGTCGTATAGCACTTATTTGACACTTTATTATATATGATTATTTCCCTTTTTATTACTGTCTTTAAAGCCATGTTTTAATACAGATATCCATCATATGTTATTATGTATATTATGGTACTTTGCACTTTATTTTCTAAATAGCATAGTATGGACCATGGTTTAATGTGATAGTGATCCATAGATTGCTATAGATAATCTTTTGAGGGTCCCCAATTGATTAATCATTACCTTGGTATGAATCTCTGTGGTATCTACTGTACATGTGGCTCATCTTGCCGATTTTGAGTGCACATGCCATGCATGCCCTGTGGTTCCTTGGTGGAGAGGTGCTCTATTTTCGTAATGCGTCACCTTGGATACGTGTCCAGTCATGTGATTGGACTATGTGATCGGATGACCCACGCGATGTGCGTCATCGTCTCTGGGGTGTCACATCATGGCCGACATGCGCGGGAACACAGCTTTGGCCAATGACACTAATATCATATCACTATTTAAACGCTGCTGAGGTGGTGAAATACAAATCCGAGAGCTGCATGATACTAAATCCATAGGAAACAGCTTATTAATATAAATCCAGATTTATATTAATAAGCTGTTTCCTTTGGAACAGATTACCCAGAAGGGTTAATTTGATAATAGGGGTCCTTCAGTTATGTTGATAATCACTCAATAGTCCTTGTAATATTTGTCTTTATATGTAAGATTATTGTTCCCGCTGCAGCGGTGAAATATGTGTGTTTTTTATATGTTTGCACTGAGCACCTGTCTGTTTTACTTGTTAGTTATACAGCGGCTGAGGTAGGAGGAGTGACTGGATGACATGATTTGGTTAAGAATCCGTCATTTCCCCCTGCACTTTGACCCGTGGAAGCGCTCGAGTAGCGCGAAACGGCCGTTGTCAGCCATTTGACACTCTTGTTATCACATCCCCGACGCGACATGTAATTATGTGTCAATAAATCTTCACTATTATCTCGCAGAGTGCGACCTTTTTTCTTTGGAAACCACAAGTGATTTGTTATGAGGTCAAGCACCTGGGAATCCTCCATGTGAGCTCACCGCCTGCTGCAAGCCACGGATCCTAGCACGATAACAGCGGTGCCGCCCGCTTCTTCTTTTTTATATCTATATAAACTCTTTACCATTATACCACGCCATTTACATGGGCGCCCAGGGCCACCGTCCGGGTCACCGCTGCTGTGACACATCCCACTGACACCGGCCCGGTACCGAGTACCCCACAGCCCTGGGAGGGCGACCCATATGCCGACTGCTGATTGGGCAGCGTTATTCCCACGAACCTCCAAACAGCGTCCCTGAAGGCAAAGTTTTTGGTTTCCGGGGGCAGTATGATTACAAAGCTGAACCTTAAAGGAATGTCCATAAGGGCACCACCAGGAGTGGAGCCTGTGGCTTAATTGGACTGCACCCGGGAAACCACTACCATACAAGCTACAGAAAAGATGGACAGATTGCAAGCTTTGTCAATTCTGTGTGTGGTGTGGTATGTCCGTTTGTAGTTGTGCTAGCGATTTCTCAGCTTTATTCCGTTAACGACCGAGACTGGGGCATGGCCCCGCGGTACGCGTCAAGCTTACTAGAGGGATACGCGAGGCTGTGGCATGGCACGTGAGATCAAGCAATAACAGGTCTAGCATTCCAGTACATGTCCGGGGCTGCATGCACGCTACACTGAAAGGACCAGCTTTTGTCGCTTACAGGTGCAGATAACCTGCTGAACTCCGTTAGTGATGGGGATCTGGGATTCAGATTATTCCCCGCGAACGATGATTTCCCAGTAAGTTAAGGTCAACCGCAATTCCGGAGTTAGGCCTAACCGTCATTCCTGAAAAAATTACGTGTCCAAACCACAGGTGCTGTAGCTTGCTTAACAGCTCGGCAGCCGTTCTCAGGCCCAGTATGGATTCAACAATATTGTAGAAAGTTGATAAAGGGTACAGTTTCACTGGATAACACGTATATACACTCACTGGCCACTTTATTAGGTACACCTGTCCAACTGTGTGTTAAGACTTAATTTCTAATCTGCCAATCACATGGCGGCAACTCAGTGCATTTAGGCATGTAGACATGGTCAAGACAATCTCCTGCAGTTCAAACCGAGCATCAGTATGGGGAAGAGAGGTGATTTGAGTGCCTTTGAACGTGGCATGATTGTTGGTGCCAGAAGGGCTGGTCTGAGTATTTCAGAAACTGCTGATCTACTGGGATTTTCACGCACAACCATCTCTAGGGTTTACAGAGAATGGTCCGAAAAAGAAAAAAAAACCAGTGAGCGGCAGTTCTGTGGCCGGAAATGCCTTGTTGATGCCAGAGGTCAGAGGAGAATGGGCAGACTGGTTCGAGCTGATAGAAAGGCAACAGTGACTCAAATTGCCACCCGTTACAACCAAGGTAGGCAGAAGAGCATCTCTGAACGCACAGTGCGTCGAACTTTGAGGCAGATGGGCTACAGCAGCAGAAGACCACACCGGGTACCACTCCTCTCAGCTAAGAACAGGAAACTGAGGCTACAATTTGCACAAGCTCATCGAAATTGGACAGTAGAAGATTGGAAAAACGTTGCCTGGTCTGATGAGTCTCGATTTCTGCTGCGACATTCGGATGGTAGGGTCAGAATTTGGCGTAAACAACATGAAAGCATGGATCCATCCTGCCTTGTATCAACGGTTCAGGCTGGTGGTGGTGGTGTCATGGTGTGGGGAATTTTTTCTTGGCACTCTTTGGGCCCCTTGGTACCAATTGAGCATCGTTGCAATGCCACAGCCTACCTGAGTATTGTTGCTGACCATGTCCATCCCTTTATGACCACAATGTATCCAACATCTGATGGCTACTTTCAGCAGGATAATGCGCCATGTCATAAAGCTCGAATCATCTCAGATTGGTTTCTTGAACATGACAATGAGTTCACTGTACTCAAATGGCCTCCTCAGTCACCAGATCTCAATCCAATAGAGCATCTTTGGGATGTGGTGGAACGGGAGATTCGCATCAGGGATGTGCAGCCGACAAATCTGCGCCAACTGTGTGATGCCATCATGTCAATATGGTCCAAAATCTCTGAGGAATGCTTCCAGCACCTTGTTGAATCTCTGCCACGAAGAATTGAGGCAGTTCTGAAGGCAAAAGGGGGTCCAACCCGTTACTAGCATGGTGTACCTAATAAAGTGGCCAGTGAGTGTATGTAGCCTAGTTTACACATTAAAAATATATGTCTATAGATCAGGAGGCAGACTCAGATGTTCTCAGGCCCAGTATGGATTTGACCAGATTGTACAAAGTTGAGAAAGGGTACTTTATCACTGGATTGCAGGTATATATAGCATAGTTTAAACATGTAAAATCTCCGTGTTCTCAGTATGTATTACACAGCAATCTATAAAGTGGAAAAAAGGAAATGCATTTGAGGCGTACACAACTATATACTTTTGGTGTTATTTTTAAATCTTCATATATATTTATGTCTCAGTAATACAGTCCAGCCTCTCCGCAATAGGAAATGAGATAAATACAATTAGTGACATAAAGGCTATTGATTGCAGAAATCTAGGAATTAGAGTTGAGCGACTTTTGGTTTTTTAGGGTCGCATTTCGTTTCGTGAAACCCGACTTTTCCAAAAGTCGGGTCGAGCAAGATCGTCCGATTATAGGGAAAAGTCGGGGTCGTCCCGAAACACGAAACCCAATGTAAGTCAATGGGGAATAAAAGTCGGCAGTGAGAGGAGGACAGGAAACACACCAACAGTGCCCATTTGAATGCCAAAAGCATCAATTCTTCTAACTTAAGCTTGTCAACCTTAATTAACTTCATAATACAAGTAACGCACTGAAAAATGGGGGTTATTTGGCTTCAGTTGTGGGGGGGGAGGGCTGGCTCCAGGTTTTCATGTGCCCTGGGCGAAAGAGCACCCCTTTAACACATACCACAACTCATCATGCTCCGATACGGCAGAGAAATAGCGGTATAGTACAATGAAAAATACTTCACTTTTTACAGCTCATGACAAGGCCCATCTATTTCTCCATACAGAATCATTGGTCCCATATAATGTTTGAAACAGTATATGATGAGCTCCACATAATGCTACAGTATATGTTGGTCCCCATGGATGAAGCTCCACTGTCTTATGGGCCCAAATAATGCTCCAAACATAATGGGCCCCATTTCTAATGCTCTAGTGTATAATGGGCCCTGTAAATGCTGCTCCAGTGTCTGATGTTCACCTTTGGAATGTTCCAGTGTATGGTGGGCCCCATCTATCATTCTCCAGAGTATAGTGCTCCCCAAAAATTGCTGTCCCAACATTGAAAACAATCAAATAAGTCTCCTCGCTAGGGAATCCCTGTACTAGTCTGGACTCCTTGTCGTTCCCATCTTCCATCTCACTGCACAGTATTTCAACCTTGCAAGTGCTGTGATCCTGAGCAAGCAGGGGGGGCCCACTCGTTGGCGACGGCACTAGCACAGGGCCCCTGATAGTACGGTGGTGTGTCTGATGGCGGGTGGGCCGAACCTGCACTTTCATCTGCAGCTTCCTCTTTGTCACCGTGTAAGATGGAACTGTATATGGGAAGGGTAACCTGAGTTTCATCAGGGTCAGATTCAGGCCGTGTAGCGTGCGAGGGGAATGTAGTGGTCTGGGTCAATGTACCAGCAGATTCATCGAGCAGTGGCTGGGCATCAGTGCACTTGTGTCGCCCCCAGGAGTACGGTCGCCACAGTGGCATTACCTTCCTCCTAGGGAGTGTGATGTCATGCTTGAGAGCAACGAAGGATCTCACTAGCAGGTTAACTGATGGGGCGGCGTTATTCCCATGAGTCATGACCCTACAAACAGCGTTCATGAAGGCAAAGTGTTTGTTTTACGTGGGCAGTATGGTTGCAAAGCTGAACCTTAAAGGAATGTCCAGAAGGGCACCACAAGGAGTGGAGCCTACGGTTTAATTCGACTCCACCTGGGAAACCTCAACCATGCAAGCTACAGAACAGATGCACACATTGCAAGCTTAATTCCGTTAACGAACGAGACTCCGTCATGCCCCGCGGTCCGAGTCCGGCTTACTAGAGGGACACGTGAGGCTCTGGCACATGAGATTGGCCAATAACTGGTGTGTCATGCCCTTACATGTCCGTGGCTGCATGTGCGCTACACTGAAAAGGCCAGCGTTTGTCGCTTACAGGTGCAGATAACCCGCTGAACAACGTTAGTGATGGGGATCTGTGATTACAATTATTACCCGCAAACGATGATTTCCCAGTAAGTGCAGGTCAAACGCAGTTCCGAAATTAGGCCTAACCGTCATTCCTGAAAAAATGAAAAACTTACGTGTGCAAACCACAGGTGCTGTAGCTTGCTTAACAGCTCGCCAGGCGTTCTCAGGCCCAGTATGGATTACACGTGATTGCACAAAGGTGAGAAAGGGTACCGTATCCCCGGATAACATGTATGGATAGCATAGTGTACACATTCAAAAGATATGTCTATACATCAGGAGGCAGGCTCAGACGGTGTTAGGCCCAGTATGGATTGCACGTGATTGCACAAAGGTGAGAAAGGGTTCCGTATCCCCAGATAACATGTATGGGTAGCGTACACATTCAAAATATATGTCTATACATCAGGAGACTGGCTCAGACGGTGTCAGGCCCAGTATGGATTGCACGTGATTGCACAAAGGTGAGAAAGGGTTCGTATCCCCAGATAACATGTATGGATAGCGTACACATTCAAAATATATGTCTATACATCAGGAGGCAGGCTCAGACGGTGTCAGGCCCAGTATGGATTGCACGTGATTGCACAAAGGTGAGAAAGGGTTCGTATCCCCAGATAACATGTATGGATAGCGTACACATTCAAAATATATGTCTATACATCAGGAGGCAGGCTCAGACGGTGTCAGGCCCAGTATGGATTGCACGTGATTGCACAAAGGTGAGAAAGGGTACCGTATCCCCAGATAACATGTATGGATAGCGTACACATTCAAAATATATGTCTATACATCAGGAGGCAGGCTCAGACGGTGTTAGGCCCAGTATGGATTTGACTGCCCAGACTACACAGCGGAGGAGCAGGGAGAGGTAAAGATTGCAAATGCTGGGGCCCTGCCCAAGCAAGGGGGGCCCACTCGTGGGTGTCGGTACTGGCACTGGGCCCCTCATAGTATGGCGGTGTGACTGACGGTGGGTGTGCACCACCACCGTCAGAGACACTTGATTGCACTATGAGGGACCCTGTGCCAGTGCCCGCGCCCAAGAGTCGGCCTACCCACCTGTCCAGGGCAACGGCACTCGCACGGTGTCGTGCGCTAGGTGGTGACCCCGGCCATGGGGGGGGAGGCAGCACAGTTAGGGAGTTTCAGAAAGTGGCATATGTTGATGTTGGACATTCAGCTGATGCAAAAGGTGAAATAGGTCAAGTCCCAGGAAGAGGTGGACCAAAGCAAGCCATTTTTCTGTCACCCTATGTGTCATCAGGGGAAGGTGGGACAAAAATCCTTGGAAACCCATGCGTGGTTCATTTTAATGAAGGTTAGATCATCCACATTTTGGTTTGACAGACAGGTCCTTTTTTCTGTCAGAATTGATCCAGCTGCACTGAAGACTCTTTCCGATTGCACACTTGCAGCTGGGCAAGCGAGCTCCTGTAAGGCATATTGTGCCAATTCAGGCCAGGTGTCCAGTTTAGCGGCCCAATAGTCAAAGGGGAATGACCTGTGTGGGAGAACATCGATATGGGAGGAAAAGTAGTTTGTAACCATAGTTGACAACTGCTGTCTCCTGTCACTTTCCATCGATGCAGTATTACCAGTTGTGTGAGCGGTACTTGAAAAATCAGTCCACAACATTGTCATGAAACCCCTGTCTCCAACGCCACTTCTGCTGTGTGCACCACGAACACCTCTGCCAAGCTGCCCCCGGCCCGTACGGCTCGTGTGAGAACCATCACCGCTGCTGTGTGCTGGGAATGCCTCAAGCAACCGATTTACCAGAGTTGCTTGTTTATTAGCCATTATTAGGTCAAGGTTCTCCTGTGGCATGATGTTTTGTAATTTGCCTTTATAGCGTGGATCCAGGATGCTGGCCAACCAGTAGTCGTCATCGTTCATCATTTTGGCAATGCGGGGGTCCCTTTTTATTATCTGCAAGGCATAATCTGACATGTGGGCCAATGTTCCCGGTGTCAATGATGCACTGCGAGTGCTGGTTGGAGGAGCACTTTCTGGCAAATCCACATCCCTCCAGTCACGCACAAACCCTGTACCAGACCTTGCCACGCCAACATTTTTACTTGCCCCACGAGATGCATTCTCCTCCCCTAAGTAATCATCCCCATCATCCTCCTCCTCCTCCTCCTCTTCTTCCTCCATCTCGTCCAGGAGAGGTCCCTGAGCAGACAATGGCTGAATGTCATCAAGGATTCCCTCCTCCTCATCAACATTGGCTGCAGAAGCCTGCTCCTTAAGGTGCGTCAAAGTTTGCATGAGCAGACGCATAAGTGGGATGCTCATGCTTAGGATGGCGTCGTCTGTAGTGTTGAGCATTCCGATACCGCAAGTATCGGGTATCGGCCGATACTTGCTGTATCGGAATTCCGATACCGACTTCCAATATTTTTTCAATATCGGAATTCGGCATCGGAATCGGAAGTTCAAAGTTGATTGACAGCCTGACGTCATCATGATGCGCGGTGTGTGCGCATCATGATGCACCGTCATTTCGGGCCTTCCGGGGGTCTCTGCCGGCCTGCCCGGGGGCTGTGTGGACTGCCCGGGGTCTGTACCGGCCTGCCGGGGGGCTGTGCCGGCCTGCCGGTGGTCTGTGCACCCTGTGGGGGTCTGTACCGGCCTGCCGGGGGGCTGTGCCGGCCTGCCGGTGGTCTGTGCACCCTGTGGGGGTCTGTACCGGCCTGCCGGGAGGCTGTGCCGGCCTGCCGGTGGTCTGTGCACCCTGTGGGGGTCTGTACCGGCCTGCCGGGGGGCTGTGCCGGCCTGCCGGGGGGCTGTGCTGATGTCCGGGGGTCTGTGCAAGCATCGTCCAATGGGACTACAAGTCCCATCTGGCGATGCCTGCTACCATGACAGTGATTGACACATTAGCCAATGATGGGACAGTAGTAGTCCCATCATCCGGCTAATGTGTTAAATGTTAAAAAAAAAAAAAAAAAAATACTACATAAATACTACATACATACTACATGCATGCTACATACATACTACATGCTACATACATACTACATGCTACATACATACTACATATATACTACATGCATGCTACATACATACTACATGCTACATACATACTACATACATACTACATGCTACATACATACTACATATATACTACATGCATGCTACATACATACTACATGCTACATACATACCACATACATACTACATACATGCTACATGCTACATACATACTACATATATACTACATACATACTACATACATACTACATACATACTACATGCATGCTACATACATACTACATACATACTACATGCATGCTACATACATACTACATGCATGCTACATACATACTACATGCTACATACATACCACATACATACTACATACATACTACATACATACTACATGCTACATACATACTACATATATACTACATGCATGCTACATACATACTACATGCTACATACATACCACATACATACTACATACATGCTACATGCTACATACATACTACATATATACTACATGCATGCTACATACATACTACATACATACTACATGCATGCTACATACATACTACATGCTACATACATACCACATACATACTACATATATACTACATGCATGCTACATACATACTGCATGCTACATGCATGCTACATACATACTACATACATACTACATGCATGCTACATACATACTACATGCTACATACATACCACATACATACTACATATATACTACATGCATGCTACATACATACTGCATGCTACATGCATGCTACATACATACTACATACATACTACATGCTACATGCATACCACATATATACTACATACATACAATACATTCATACAATACATACATAGACATACAGTACATATAACATAGAGTAACATACTTACCAATACTTGTCACATTGTTCCCCGAAGCCATTGTCTTTTCCGGAATAAATATTAACATAACAAACCACAAAAATACTCACCCACGATCCGAAGCAGTCCACGAGTGTGTCCCACGACGATCTTGGGTAGAGAACTGCAGCATCAGCTGATGCTGCCGTTCTCTACGGGCTGCAGGAATCCAATGACGGAAGGTAGGTATCCTTCCGCACTGTATTCCTCCGCCACTTAAAAAAAAAAAGTCCCTAGTCTCACTTTATGCCATTGCTGCGTGGGAAATTCCCACACAGCAATGGCATAAAGTGAGACTAGGGACTTTTTTTTTTTTTAAGTGGCGGAGGAATACAGTGCGGAAGGATACCTACCTTCCGTCATTGGATTCCTGCAGCCCGTAGAGAACGGCAGCATCAGCTGATGCTGCAATTCTCTACCCAAGATCGTCGTGGGACACACTCGTGGACTGCTTCGGATCGTGGGTGAGTATTTTTGTGGTTTGTTATGTTAATATTTATTCCGGAAAAGACAATGGCTTCGGGGAACAATGTGACAAGTATTGGTAAGTATGTTACTCTATGTTATATGTACTGTATGTCTATGTATGTATTGTATGAATGTATTGTATGTATGTAGTATATATGTGGTATGCATGTAGCATGTAGTATGTATGTAGTATGTATGTAGCATGCATGTAGCATGCAGTATGTATGTAGCATGCATGTAGTATATATGTAGTATGTATGTGGTATGTATGTAGCATGTAGTATGTATGTAGCATGCATGTAGTATGTATGTAGTATGTATGCAGCATGCATGTAGTATATATGTAGTATGTATGTAGCATATAGTATGTAGCATGCATGTAGTATATATGTAGTATGTATGTAGCATGTAGTATGTATGTAGCATGCATGTAGTATATATGTAGTATGTATGTAGCATGTAGTATGTATGTAGCATGCATGTAGTATATATGTAGTATGTATGTAGCATGTAGTATGTATGTAGCATGCATGTAGTATATATGTAGTATGTATGTAGCATGTAGCATGTATGTAGCATGCATGTAGTATATATGTAGTATGTATGTAGCATGTAGTATGTATGTAGCATGCATGTAGTATATATGTAGTATGTAGCATGTAGTATGTATGTAGCATGCATGTAGTATGTATGTAGCATGCATGTAGTATGTATGTGGTATGTATGTAGCATGTAGTATGTATGTAGCATGCATGTAGTATATATGTGTTATGTATGTAGCATGTAGCATGCATGTAGCATGCATGTAGTATGTATGTAGTATGTATGTGGTATGTATGTAGCATGCATGTAGTATGTATGTAGTATATATGTGGTATGTAGGTAGCATGTAGTATGTATGTAGCATGCAGTATGTATGTAGCATGCATGTAGTATATATGTAGTATGTATGTAGTATATATGTAGTATGTATGTTGCATGTAGTATTTATGTAGTATGAATGTAGCATGTATGTAGTATGTAGTATGAATGTAGCATGTATGTAGTATGCATGTTGTATGTATGTAGCATGTATGTAGCATGTAATTTTTTTTTTTATTTTTTTTTACATTCAACACATTAGCCGGATGATGGGACTACTACTGTCCCATCATTGGCTAATGTGTCAATCACTGTCATGGTAGCAGGCATCGCCCGATGGGACTTGTAGTCCCATCGGACGATGCCTGCACAGACCCCCGAAGCCTGCACAGACCACCGGCAGGCCGGCACAGCCCCCCGGCAGGCCGGCACAGCCCCCCGGAGCCTGCACAGACCACCGGCAGGCCGGCACAGCCCCCCGGAGCCTGCACAGCCCCCCGGCAGGCCGGCACAGCCCCCCGGCAGGCCGGCACAGCCCACCGGAGCCTGCACAGACCACCGGCAGGCCGGCACAGACCACCGGAGCCTGCACAGACCCCCTGGCAGGCCGGCACAGCCCCCCGAAAGGCCCGTACAGACCCCAGAGAGGCTGTACAAGGGAAAAACAGGATTTTTCTTATTCCGATACCGGAAGTCCCATAGACTTGAATGGGACTTCCGGTATCGGAATCGGCGATACCGATACTTTTTTTAAAGATCGGCCGATCCATTCCGATCCGATACTTTGAAGTATCGGACGGTATCGCTCAACTCTAGTCGTCTGCACTTACCAGCCGTGTGCATTCCTCAAAACACTGAAGGACTTTACAGAGGTCTTTCAGCTTCGACCACTGCACACCGGTCAACTCCATGTCTGCTCTCAAAGTGCCTGGCCGTGTATCCTCCCACAAATGCATTATGGCCTGCCTCTGCTCGCACAGCCGCTCCACCATGTGCAGGGTGGAGTTCCACCTTGTTGCAATGTCGATAATGAGGCGGTGGTTGGGAAGGTGGAGCAATCGCTGCAGCTTCTGCATACGAACGGAGTGTACAGGCGACCGGCGGATGTGCGCGCACAGTCTTCGCACGTTCTGGAGCAGGGCTGTTAACTCCGGATAATTTTTGAGGAAGCACTGCACCACCAGGTTCAAGGTGTGAGCCAAGCAAGGTATGTGGCTGAGTTTTGAAAGGGCTATGGCTGCCACAAAATTACGCCCGTTATCACTAACTACCTTGCCTGCCTCAAGATGTACACTGCCCAGCCATGACTCAGTTTGTCGCTGAAAGTACTCGGCCAGCACCTCGGCGGTGTGTCTGTCGCCCAAACACATCATCTGCAACACAGCCTGCTGACGCTTTCCACTAGCTGCTCGATAGGGGGACACCTCGTGTGCAACAGTGGCAGCTGCAGATGGAGTGCTCGTACGACTGCGCTCTGTGGACGAGCTTTCGCTTCTGGAGGAGGAGGAGGAGGAGGAGGGTCGAACGCATAAAGCCAACTGTTTCCTATGCCGTGGGCTAGGCAGCACTGTCCCACCACCGCTGTCCCCTGTGGACCCTGCATCCACCACATTAACCCAGTTCGCAGTGATGGACACGTAACGGCCCTGGCCATGCCGACTGGACCATGCATCAGTTGTGAGGTGCACCTTTCCGCTCACTGACTGCTTGAGTGCATGGACAATGCGGTCTTTCACATGATGGTGGAGAGCTGGGATGGCTTTGCGAGAGAAGAAGTGGCGACTGGGTAGGTCATAGCGTGGTACTGCATAGGCCATGAGTTCGCGGAAAGCTGCGCTTTCCACCAACCGAAAGGGCATAATCTCAAACGAGATTAGTTTGGCAATGTGGGCGTTCAAACCCAGTGTACGCGGATGAGAGACTGAGTACTTTCTTGACCTACTCATAGTGTCTGGGAGGGTGAGCTGGACTTGAGAGCTGCATATGGTGGAAGTAGCGGTGGACAGGGAGGACTGAGAGAGGGTTGATGATGGTGATGGAGTTGGTGTTCTTTCTGATGGCCTAGAATCAATCTTTCGTTGATATAACAGTGGGATTCCCTGACTGCTGTGGCCTTGCAACGACACCTCAACATTTGCTGCTGTGCTAACCGGTGGGCTTACAGTGGGGGAAACAATGTAGCGTTGCTGACTACCTTCGTTGTGATCAGTTGCACATGAGGTTTGGTGTTGTGTCCACGCTTGCAAGTGCATGGTGGTTAAATGTCTAAGCATGCAACTGGTATTCAAATTTTTCAGATTTTTCCCTCGGCTAAAGGTCTTTGCGCACTTCTTACAGATAACCTTGGCCTGATCATTAGGATTTTGTTCAAAAAAGTGCCACACTGCACTCTTTCTACTATGGAAGATATTTTGCGTCCTTGCACGCTGTGCTATTTTGACCGTCTGGCCAAGCAGTCCAGCAACTTTTCGGCTTTTTGTAACCTGTTTTTGGACTGCTCCGTGCCTGCCAGATAACAGCTGTTGCGATGTCGATGCCTGTGGCGGATGCTCCTCCTCCTCTTCTGAGCTATTGGCAGCGGCACCCTCTTCCCCCAATGGATGCCAATCTGGGTCAACACCTGGGTCATCCATCACCTCCTCTTCAATGTCATGTGCACCTTCCTCTGTATCACCGTGTATGGTGGTATAGTGTGCGGGAAGGGGCACCTGAGTCTCATCAGGGTCAGAATCTGGCTCTGTACACTGCGAGGACAATGTAGTGCTCTGAGTGAATGTACCAGCAGAATCATCCATCAGCGGCTGTGCATCAGTGCACTCCATGTCAGATTCATCTTGGCCTGGGTAATTCACCATTTCACTTGATAATCCAGGCATGGTATGTGAAAACAGCTCCATGGAGTAATCAGTAGTATGGCCTGCGTCATCCTTCAATCTTGGTTGGGGTGAAGGACACAAGGAAAGGTGTGGTTCATGAACATGAGCCTCCAATGACGACTCAGTGCTTTTACTTTTTACAACTGAAGAAGAGGAGGCGATAGAGCTGGAGGCTGAGTCAGCAATGTAAGACAAAACTTTTTCCTGATGCTCTGGCTTTAAAAGCGGTTTGCCAACTCCTAGAAAACTAAGCCTTCGAAGCCTTATGGAGCCAGACGATGACGCAGGCTCAACACCTCCTGCATTCGGTCCTATTTTGCTCTTTCCACTACCATCAGATCCACCACCAACACCATCATTACCAGCTGCCAACCCCCGCCAAATTCCATGGCCTCTTCCACCACCCTTCCTCATTTTTGGTAAAAATGTAGACAAAATCCAACAAACTATATAGTAATGTAAAACAAGGTACAAGGTGTCTATAGGACAGGGGAGATTTTGAATTTCTGCTCACACTAGTGGACACTGGACACTTTTGGATTGTGTGAGGCCCAATGAATATCTGGGCGCTATGTGACAGGCTCGATGGCACAGCTGTGACCAAAGTGACTAGAGGATAAGTGAGATTTTGAATTTCAGCAGACACTTGTGGACACTGGACACTTTTGGATTGTGTGAGGCCCAATGAATATCTGAGCGCTATGTCACAGGCTCGATGGCACAGCTGTGACAAAAGTGACGAGAGGATAAGGGAGATTTTGAATTTCTGCAGACACTTGTGGACACTGGACACTTTTGGATTGTGTGAGGCCCACTGAATATCTGAGCGCTATGTCACAGGCTCGATGGCACAGCTGTGACCAAAGTGACTAGAGGATAAGTGAGATTTTGAATTTCAGCAGACACTTGTGGACACTGGACACTTTTGGATTGTGTGAGGCCCAATGAATATCTGAGCGCTATGTCACAAGCTCGATGGCACAGCTGTGACAAAAGTGACGAGAGGATAAGGGAGATTTTGAATTTCTGCAGACACTTGTGGACACTGGACACTTTTGGATTGTGTGAGGCCCACTGATATCTGAGCGCTATGTCACAGGCTCGATGGCACAGCTGTGACAAAAGTGATGAGAGGATAAGGGAGATTTTGAATTTCTGCAGACACTTGTGGACACTGGACACTTTTGGATTGTGTGAGGCCCACTGATATCTGAGTGCTATGTCACAGGCTCGATGGCACAGCTGTGACAAAAGTGACGAGAGGATAAGGGAGATTTTGAATTTCTGCAGACACTTGTGGACACTGGACACTTTTGGATTGTGTGAGGCCCACTGATATCTGAGCGCTATGTCACAGGCTCGATGGCACAGCTGTGACAAAAGTGACGAGAGGATAAGGGAGATTTTGAATTTCTGCAGACACTTGTGGACACTGGACACTTTTGGATTGTGTGAGGCCCACTGATATCTGAGCGCTATGTCACAGGCTCGATGGCACAGCTGTGACAAAAGTGACTAGAGGATAAGGGAGATTGGATTGCTTTTAAAAAAGCAGTTTGCAGAGCAGTGGATAAACAGCAATGCCAGCCTGTCAGGAAGCCTTAAAAGGCAGCCCAACAACCAACACCACTGATACACCACAATATAGCCTCCCCTTGCACTGCACACAAGGTGACTGGTGTGTTGTGCAGGCCAAATCGCTAGCAGCAGAAGCAGTTTTTTTGTCTTCTTCCCTGCCTAACGCTCTCCCTACAGAATCAGCAGCAACCTCTCCCTATACTGAGATCGGCAGAAGTAAGATGGCGGTCGGCGTGCACGCCCTTTTATACCCCCTGTGACGCTCACCAAAGCAAGCCAATCACTTGCATGCCCTTCTGAAAGATGGTGGTGACCCGTGCCTATGTCATCACGTTGCCCACAGTGTCCGTGGATCCTGATTGGCTGAAAAAGAGCGCAAAACAAACTTTTGAAACGCGACTTTGGCGCGTAAGTCGCCGACCTCGTGGCCGACCTCATCCTAGGGTCGGGTTTCGTTTCATGAAACCCGACTTTGCCAAAAGTCGGCGACTTTTGAAATTTTTCGACCCGTTTCGCTCATCCCTACTAGGAATTATTATTCACGGGAAAAACTTGTGTCACAATTCTCATAGGACATGCTGACCCTCAATTAATTTGTGTGTTGAGACAGTGAAAACATTTTTTTGTGAATAAAGTCTTGCTGTATCGCACTTCCGTTGATTCCATCACTGTTACTCATCTCAATCCAATTTTTATCACAGGGAGCGATGTAAACATGGTGCTCACTGGCTATCATGATCTGTCACGTAACTTTGGAATGCAAAAGACAGAAGCCACAGGCCGTAGGCGATTCTATTTGATTGGCATGAGAGGGCACATTTTGAAATGTGCGCCGGAATGTCACACATTTGTGAGTAGGAAAACTGTGAAAGCTGATGATAAACCACCACTGCATGTAATTGTGAGTCGACGTCCATAAGAAATGGAAGCCACTGATCATCTGGAGCTAGAGCCCGGCCAGCAGGACAGGGCATAGCTACATCTTAACCATCATCTTTCAGCTAAATCAATTTGTAGTGGCAGTCCCAGTGAAGGATTTGACAGCCCAGACTACACAGCGGAGGAGCAGGGAGAGGTAAACATTGCAAATGCTGGGGCCCTGCCCAAGCAAGGGGGGCACACTCGTGGGCGTCGGTACTGGCACTGGGCCCCTCATAGTACGGCGGTGTGTCTGACGGCAGGTGTGCACCACCACTGTCAGAGACACTTGATTGCACTATGAGGGACCCTATGCCAGTGCCCGCGCCCAAGAGTCGGCCTACCCACCTGTCCAGGGCAACGTCACTCACACGGTTTTGTGCGCTAGGTGGTGACCCCGGCCATGGGGGGGCCGCCCACTTAGGGAGGTTTACAAAGTGGCATATGTAGATGTGGGTCATTCAGCTGCTGCAAAAGGTGAAATAGGTCAAGTTCGCGGAAAAGGAGGAGGACCGAAGCAAGCCATTTTTCTGGCAACCTATGTGTCATCAAGGGAAGGTGGGACAAAATCTTTGGAAACCCATGCATGGTTCATTTTAATGAAGGTTAGATCATCCACATTTTGGGTTGACAGACGGGTCTTTTTTTCTGACAGGATTGATCCAGCTGCACTGAAGACTTTTTCCGATAGCACACTTGCAGCTGGGCAAGCAAGCTCCTGTAAGGCATATTGTGCCAATTCAGGCCAGGTGTCCAGTTTAGCGGCCCGATAGTCAAAGGGGAATGACCTGTGTGGGAGAACATCGATATGGGATTAAAAGTAGTAGTTAACCATAGTTGACAACTGCTGACTCCTGTCACTTTCCATCGATGCAGTATTACCAGTTGTGTGAGCGGTCCGTGAAAAATCAGTCCACAACATTGTCATGAAACCCCTGTCTCCAATGCCACTTCTGCTGTGTGCACCACGAACACCTCTGCCAAGCTGCCCCCGGCCCGTAAGGCTCATGTGAGAACCATCACCGCTGCTGTGTGCTGGGAATGCCTCAACCAACCGGTTAACCAGAGTTGCTTGTTTAGTAGCCAATATTAGGACAAGGTTCTCCTGTGGCATGATGTTTTGTAATTTGCCTTTATAGCGTGGATCCAGGATGCTGGCCAACCAGTAGTCGTCATCGTTCATCATTTTGGCAATGCGTAGGTCCCATTTTAGGATCTGCAAGGCATAATCTGACATGTGGGCCAATGTTCCCGGTGTCAATAATGCACTATGAGTGCTGGGTGGATGAACACTTTCTGGCAAATCCACATCCCTCCAGTCACGCACAAACCTTGTATCAGACCTTGCCACGCCAACATTTTCACTTGCCCCACGAGATGCATCCTCCTCCCCTAAGTAATCATCCCCATCATCATCCTCCTCCTCCTCTTCTTCCTCCACCTCATCCAGGAGAGGTCCCTGAGCAGACAATGGCTGAATGTCATCAAGGATTCCCTCCACCTCTTCCTCCTCGTCAACATTGGCTGCAGACGCCTGCTCCTTAAGGTGCGTCAAAGTTTGCATGAGCAGACGCATAAGTGGGATGCTCATGCTTAGGATGGCATCGTCTGCGCTTACCAGCCGTGTGCATTCCTCAAAACACTGAAGGATTTTACAGAGGTCTTTCAGCTTCGACCACTGCACACCTGTCAACTCCATGTCTGCTCTCAAAGTGCCTCCCACAAATGCATTATGGCCTGCCTCTGCTCGCACAGCTGCTCAACCATGTGCAGGGTGGAGTTCCACCTTGTTGCAATGTTGATAATGAGGCGATGGTTGGGAAGGTGGAGCAATCGCTGCAGCTTCTGCATACGAATGGAGTGTACAGGTGACCGGCGGATGTGTGCGCACAGTCTTCGCACCTTCTGGAGCAGGGCTGTTAACTCCGGATAATTATTGAGGAAGCACTGCACCACCAGGTTCAAGGTGTGAGCCAAGCAATGTATGTGGCTGAGTTTTGAAAGGGCTATGGCTGCCACAAAATTACGACCGTTATCACTAACTACCTTGCCTGCCTCAAGATGTACACTGCCCAGCCATGACTCAGTTTGTCGCTGAAAGTACTCGGCCAGCACATCGGCGGTGTGTCTGTCACCCGAAACACATCATCTGCAACACAGCCTGCTGACGCTTTCCACTAGCTGCTCGATAGGGGGACACCTCGTGTGCAACAGTGGCAGCTGCAGATGGAGTGCTCGTACGACTGCGCTCTGTGGACGAGCTTTCGCTTCTGGAGGAGGAAGAGGAGGAGGGTCGAACGCCTATAGCCAACTGTTTCCTATACCGTGGGCTAGGCAGCACTGTCCCATCACCGCTGTCCCCTGTGGACCCTGCATCCACCACATTAACCCAGTGCGCAGTGATAGACACATAACGGCCCTGGCCATGCCGACTGGACCATGCATCAGTTGTGAGGTGCACCTTTCCACTCACTGACTGCTTGAGTGCATGGACAATGCAGTCTTTCACATGATGGTGGAGGGCTGGGATGGCTTTGCGAGAGAAGAAGTGGCGACTGGGTAGGTCATAGCGTGGTACTGCATAGGCCATGAGTTCGCGAAAAGCTGCGCTTTCCACCAACCGATAGGGCAATATCTCTAACGAGATTAGTTTGGCAATGTGGGCGTTCAAACCCAGTGTATGCGGATGAGAGACTGAGTACTTTCTTGACCTACTCATAGTGTCTGGGAGGGTGCCGCTGTGCTAACCGCTGTGCTAACCGGTGGGCTTACAGTGGGGGAAGCAATGTAGCGTTGCTGACTACCTTCTTTGTGATCAGTTGCACATGTGGTACTTGAGGTTTGGTGTTGTGTCCACGCTTGCAAGTGCATGCTGGTTAAATGTCTAAGCATGCAACTGGTATTCAAATTTTTCAGATTTTTCCCTCGTCTAAAGGTCTTTGCGCACTTCTTACAGATAACCTTGGCCTGATCATGAGGATTTTGTTCAAAAAAGTGCCACACTGCACTCTTCCTACTTTGGCAGACATTTTGCGGCCTAGCACGCTGTGATATTTTGACCCTCTGGACAAGCTGTCCAGCAACTCTTTTGATTTTTGGAACCTGTCTTTGGAGTGCTCCTGGCCTGCCAGATAACAGCTGTTGCGATGTCGATGTCTGCTGTGGATGCTCCTCCTCCTCATCTGAGCTATTGGAAGCAGCACTCTCTTCCCCCAATGGATGCCAACCTGGGTCAACAACTGGGTCATCCATCACCTCCTCTTCAATGTCATGTGCACCTTCCTCTGTGTCACCGTGTATGGTAGTATAGTGTGCGGGAAGGGGCACGTGAGTCTCATCAGGGTCAAAATCTGGCTCTGTACACTGTGAGGACAATGTAGTGCTCTGAGTGAATGTACCAGCAGAATCATCTATCAGTGGCTGTGCATCAGTGCACTCCATGTCAGATTCATCTTGGCCTGGGTAATTCACCATTTCACTTGATAATCCAGGCATGGTATGTGAAAACAGCTCCATGGAGTAATCAGTAGTATGGCCTGCGTCATCCTTCAATCTTGGTTTGGGTGAAGGACACAGGGAAAGGTGTGGTTCATGAACATGAGCCTCCAATGACGACTCAGTGCTTTTATTTTTTACAACTTCAGAAGAGGAGGCGATAGAGCTGGAGGCTGAATCAGCAATGTAAGACAAAACTTTTTCCTGAAGCTCTGGCTTTAAAAGCGGTTTGCCAACTCCTAGAAAACTAAGCCTTCGAGGCCTTGTGGAGCCAGACGATGACGCAGGCTCAGCACCTCCTACATTTGGTCCTATTTTGCTTTTGCCACTACCATCAGATCCACCACCAACACCATCATTACCAGCTGCCAACCCCCGCCCAATTCCATGGCCTCTTCCACCAGCCTTCCTCATTTTTGGTAGAAATGTAGAAAAAATCCAACAAACTATATAGTAATGTAAAACAAGGTACAAGGTGTCTATAGGACAGGGGAGATTTTGAATTTCTGCACACACTTGTGGACACTGGACACTTTTGGATTGTGTGAGGCCCACTGAATATCACAGCGCTATGTCACAGGCTCGATGTCGCAGGTGTGAAAAATGTCTCTAGAGGATAACGGAGATTTTGAATTTCTGCACACACTTGTGGATACTGGACACTTTTGGGTTGTGTGAGGCCCACTGAATATCACAGCGCTATGTCACAGGCTCGATGTCGCAGGTGTGAAAAATGTCACTAGAGGATAATGGAGATTTTGAATTTCAGCACACACTTGTGGACACTGGACACTTTTGGATTGTGTGAGGCCCAGTGAATATCACAGCGCTATGTCACAGGCAGAAATTGGCTAGTGTATGACAAACTACAAGGTGTATATAGAATTGGGCAGAATAGGAATCTGTAGTGTAGGTCTGTAAGAACGGAACAAGTCCTCAACTTATCCTTACAGAGCGACACACAGATAGCTTCAATGTGGCCGTGATAACAGCCGTTACACGGTACTGAGAGAGGTGCGTGCAAGTACACAGCTGTCCGGTGTACGTAAAATTGTCAAGCTCCGTGTTTTTTAAGTATACGGACTGACACACGCTGTCTCTCTATAGTTTTGAATGTGATCAAACAGCAAATATATTTAACTGTTTGAAAACTAGACAAAACTAGAAGGTGCAGGTCTGTAAGAACGGAACATGTCCTCGACTTATCCTTACAGAGCGACACACAGATAGCTTCACTGTGGCCGTGATAACAGCTGTTACACGGTACTGAGAGAGGAGCGTGCACGTACACGGCTGTCCGGTGTACGTAAAATTGTCAAGCTCCGTGTTTTTTAAGTATACGGACTGACACACGCTGTCTCTCTATAGTTTTGAATGTGATCAAACAGCAAATATATTTAACTGTTTGAAAACTAGACAAAACTAGAAGGTGCAGGTCTGTAAGAACGGAACATGTCCTCGACTTATCCTTACAGAGCGACACACAGATAGCTTCACTGTGGCCGTGATAACAGCCGTTACACGGTACTGAGAGAGGAGCGTGCACGTACACGGCTGTCCGGTGTACGTAAAATTGTCAAGCTCCGTGTTTTTTAAGTATACGGACTGACACACGCTGTCTCTCTATAGTTTTGAATGTGATCAAACAGCAAATATATTTAACTGTTTGAAAACTAGACAAAACTAGAAGGTGCAGGTCTGTAAGAACGGAACATGTCCTCGACTTATCCTTACAGAGCGACACACAGATAGCTTCACTGTGGCCGTGATAACAGCCGTTACACGGTACTGAGAGAGGAGCGTGCACGTACACGGCTGTCCGGTGTACGTAAAATTGTCAAGCTCCGTGTTTTTTAAGTATACGGACTGACACACGCTGTCTCTCTATAGTTTTGAATGTGATCAAACAGCAAATATATTTAACTGCTTGAAAACTAGACAAAACTAGAAGGTGCAGGTCTGTAAGAATGGAACATGTCCTCGACTTATCCTTACAGAGCGACACACAGATAGCTTCACTGTAGCCGTGATAACAGCCGTTACACGGTACTGAGAGAGGAGCGTGCACGTATATGGCTGTCCGGTGTACGTAAAATTGTCAAGCTCCGTGTTTTTTAAGTATACGGACTGACACACGATGTCTCTATAGTTTTGAATGTGATCAAACAGCAAATATATTTAACTGTTTGAAAGCTAGACAAAACTAGAAGGTGCAGGTCTGTAAGAACGGAACAGGCCCTCGACTTATCCTTACAGAGTGACACACAGATAGCTTCACTGTGGCTGTGATAACAGCCATTACACGATACTGTGTGAGGAGTGTGCACCGCTGTATGGTGTGAAAAAATGCACGCTCAGTACCTCAAAAGGACAAAAAAAAAAATTGGGATTGCTTTTAAAAAAGCAGTTTGCAGAGCAGTGGGTAAACAGCAATGCAGCCGTCAGGAAGCCTTAGAAGGCAGCCTAACAACCAACACAGCTGATCCAGCAAAATATAGCCTCCACTTGCACTGCACACACAGTGACTGGTGTGTTGTGCAGGCAAAATCGCTAGCAGCAGAAGCAGTTTTTAGTGTCTTCTTCCCTGCGTAACGCTCTCCCTACAAAATCAGCAGCAGCAGCTCTCCCTATTCTGAGATCAGCATGAGTAACATGGCGGTCGGCGTGCATGCCCTTTTATACCCCTGTGACGCCCACCAAAGCAAGCCAATCACTTGCATGCCCTTCTGAAAGATGGTGGTGACCCCTGCCTATGTCATCACGTTGCCCACAGTGTCCGTGGATCCTGATTGGCTGAAAAAGAGCACAAAACAAACTTTTGAAACGCGACTTTGGCGCTAAAGTCGCCTACCTCGTGGCCGACCTCATGCTAGGGTCGGGTTTCGTTTCATGAAACCCGACTTTGCCAAAAGTCGGCGACTTTTGAAATTTTTCGACCCGTTTCGCTCAACTCAATATCAATGCCTCTAACGCAAAATTTACTTGAATCACAGTTATGAAATTGTTTGAAATGCCTCGGAATGGTTTTTAAGGCAGATAGATCATTCTCATTTTTTGCCGCATTAATACCAATCACGTGCTCTTACTCTGACCTTCAGTTGTCTTGTAGTTAGGTCAACATAAATTTTTGAGCACGAGCATGTAGCATAATAAATGACTGCCTTAGTATCACAACTGATATGGTGTCTGATGCAATAACTCTTGGATCCAGAAGAATCAGTAAAAGTGTCAATCTTGTCCATATTCGGACAGGCAACACAATGGCCACATTGGAAAGAGCCATTTTTTTGTTGAATTTGTGACAAGAAGGTAGATTTACACTCATATTGAAAATGGCTTCTCACTAACATGTCACGAAGATTACGAGAACGATGAAAATTTATACTAGGATATTCAGTTAAATATTTTGACAAAGTTTGATCAGCCATAAGGATCGGCCATGACTGATGCAGTATTTCCCTCCGCTTCTGATTTTGAACATTATAATTTGTAATAAATCGGACTACTGAGGGTGTAGATGTTTGAGTCCTAGAATATAATAGGTCATTTCTAGATATATGTTTGGCTCTATTAAATGCTCTTTTGACACAATGATGGCTATAACCTCATTCAAAAAATCGAACTTTCAATTCTTCAGCCCTCCTCTCAAAATCAAGGCCATTAGAACATAGTCTTCTAAGTCTCAAAAATTGACTAACTGGAATAGAACGTACAAGAGGTACAGGATGGGAAGAAGATGCATGTAGTAAAGAGTTTGTTGATGTTTGTTTCCTATATATATCAGTTTGAAGGATATTACCAACATCACACCTAACCGACAAATCAAGAAACTCAATACTATTACTATCATAGTGATATGTGAGATGAATATTCAAAGAATTGTTATTCAAGCGCGACATAAACAACTCCAAAGATTCGGCAGAGCCCTGCCATATGAAAAAAATATCATCAATGTATCGTGTCCATAATAGGACACGACACATTAGATGAGAATCATCATCAGATAAAAAAAGGTCCCTCTCCCACAGCCCCAGGAATAAATTTGCATACGCCGGTGCATATGGCGCCCCCATGGCGGTACCCTGGAGCTGCAGGTAGAGGGACCCCTTAAAAGTAAAAAAAATTGTGAGACAAACTAAACTCAAGAATCTCCGTGATAAAATTAACCATTGAAAGAGAATTATTTGACATAGATAAAAAGTATCTCGTAGCTTGTATACCATCAAAATATCTGATGTTGGTATATAATGTTTCAACATCACATGTAACCAATAGTGCATTATCCTCAATGTGTAAGCCATCAATTTTCTTTAAAAAGTCACTGGTATCTTGTATATAAGATGGAAGACATTCTACTAAAGGTTTTAATTTAAAATCAATATATTTACCTACATTTTCTAAAAAATTAGAATTGCCAGATACAATCGGTCTTCCAGGGGGCGATGTCAGGCTTTTGTGAATCTTCGGCAGAAGGTAAAAAGTAGGTATACAAGGTTCTTTCATGGTTAATGCCTGACTCAATTCCTTGGTTATAGTGCCATTATCCATAGCTTCATTTAGAATACTATTTAACTCTGATGTATAAGTGGATAGAGGATTGAATGAAAGTTTTTTATAACAGACTTTATTTCGAAGTTGTTTAAAAACTTCTGTTTCATACATGGAGGATGGCCAAATAACAATGTTGCCGCCTTTATCGGCAGGCTTTATGACTACGTCTGATTAATTTTTTAATTTTTTCATGCTCATACGTTCCTCATAGGACAGATTACCATTAGAAATATTCTGAGGAATCTTCTTGAACTCTTCACTTACTATTTTCACAAATAAGTCAATATTTGAACATGAAGTAAAAGGTGGAAATTTCTTAGAATGAGGCTTGACACAAGAAGGGACCTTACCTCCTTCACCTGATGAATGTTCCAAAGACAGCTCATTCAATATCTGTAATGCTTCCTGCTCCGCGTCTGTTGGAAACAGATTGTGTATTGTTTCATCATGAAAATGTTTTTTAAACATTAAAGTTCTTGCAAACAGGTTTAGATCCTAAGTAGCTGAAAAGGTATCAAAACGTGAATCCGGACAGAAAGTGAGGCCTTCCGCAAGGACTCTCAAATCTGTGTCGGAAAGTTGATGTGTACTTAAATTAGTTAACTGTAGTTGATTTTCTTGAAGAGAACGATCTTTACTTCTCTTGTATGGTGAATTCCAAAAATTGCGTTTACGTTTAACAACATCTTTATATGATGTAGATGAGGAAGCTGAAGCATCAGAATATTCGCTCAAAGAAGGCATAGAAGAGGTAGATGTTTTCGGGAGATGAGTATTTTCAGAAGCGAAGGGTCTCTTCCAATTATATATTCTGTTTAGTTGACGGTCCTTCATGTCTCTAGTTAATTTATGAATATGGTTCTCCTGAATTTCCTTAACCCAAAGATCAACTTCTTTTTCCATGGAAGCATTGATAAATTGGAGATTTTCTGCCGTCAGCTGATTTCTAGTTAATGTATAGGCATTCTCCAATTGTAAATCAATATTTGCCAGATTTTTAGTATTGAGGTTAATCAATAATTCCATGAATTTTTTGGAGGCATTATTACATATTTCCTCCCAATTTTTTATAAAATCATCATCATCAATAGGAAAGGCAGGGATCACTCGTACACGTAAACCCCTAGGTATTAAATCACGATTAACATAATTTAGTAAAAAGGCCCTATTCCACCATAAACGTGTACGTTTATGTAAGAGATTTTTAATATTGGAAAAGAGATCATCTAGTCCTTGACCACCTGAGCCATTAGCATTGGACCCACCACTACCGAATAATTGATTAATTCGGCTCAGACAGGATTGTTCCTTGGCCTTAAAATCCATGTTCATAGAGGAAAACCTGTGCAAGACACAGTATACACACAAATTAAAATAGACTCAAGGAAAAAGTGCAATACCAAGATGTTAGATCAGTATAAATAAGCACACATGGAATAAAAGGGACTCTCGGTAAAATAAGATAAAAACAACAAAAAACACCAAGAAAATGTCCAAATTTTTATTTATTGATAATTATCATATATATAGTTTAATAAAATATGTATAAAATAAGATAGGGGGGCCAATGCCATGAAAAGGCACTACCGGGGACCAAAATTTATGATAATACAAAAATATATATATATACACACACACATTAATAAATATAAATATATAAAGTGACCGTGCTATAATATACTCCCAAATTGATATTGATAAAGTGCATAATATATAAAAAATGCATAATATAGTGCAGTAGAAAAATGATGCAACAAAATATATAAAAATGTAAAACATCAAAAAATGAATAAATAGTGCAGCAATACATATGATGGTGCAGAAAAAAAGAAAGGTAGTGCATCAAAATATATAAAAAGTTATATATATAAAATTAGATGAATAGTGCAACAAAAAACATAAAACATAATAGAGCTTATCTGTAGCTCTGGTGCATAGTAGTAGCGTGGCACACAGTGAAAAATAACAAAATCAGAAAAAGTGCAAATGTACACTCATACATATTTTATTAAACTATATATATGATAATTATCAATAAATAAAAATTTGGACATTTTCTTGGTGTTTTTCGTTGTTTTTACCCATCAATCATGGGTACAGGTAACCATAATGTGTGACCCTTTGTTGTATCACCTCATATGTTTCAGTCTAGTACTTGGGATGTGGAGGCAGTAGTGTTGAGCATTCCGATACTGCAAATATCGGGTATTGGCCGATATTCGCTGTATCGGAATTCCGATACCGAGTACCGATATTTTTTCTATATCGGATACCGGAATCGGAAGTTCCCATAATGCAATGAGCCCGCTCGATTTGATTCAGCCAATGGGAATCCTCAGAAGTGTTGGCACATCCTGTTAGGCACGTAGGCATGTTAACTACTTTGCTGGCTGTGATTGGCTGCTTAAATGATGTCATCATGATGCGCGGTCTGTGCGCATCATGATGCGTGGTCAGTGCGGGCCTGCCGGTGGTCTGTACGGGCCTCTCGGGAGTCTGTGCCGGCTGTCGTGGTCTCTGCCGGCTGCCGGTGGTCTGTACGGGCCTCTCGGGGGCCTGTGCGGGCTGTCGGTGGTCTGTGCCGGCTGCCGGGGGCCTGTGCCGGCTGCCGGTGGTCTTGTGTGTGTGTGCAGTCATCGTCCAATGGGACTGCAAGTCTCATCGGGCGATGCCTGCTACACTGACAGTGATTGACACATTAGCCAATGATGGGACAATAGTAGTCCCATCATCCGGCTAATGTGTTGAATGTAAAAAAAAAATATTTATATATACATACTACATACATACTTCATATATACTACATTCATACAACATACATACAACATACATACTACATATATACTACATTCATACAACATACATACTACATATATACTACATACATACTACATTCATACTACATACATATATACTACATACTACATACATACTACATATATACCACATTCATACAACATACATACATACAACTTACATACTACATATATACTACATTCATACAACATACATACAACATACATGCTACATACTGCATACATACTACATATATGCTACATTCATACAACATACATGCCACATATATACTACATTCATACAACATACATACATACTACATTCATACAACATACATACATACTACATACAACATACATGCTACATACATACTACATATATACTACATTCATACAACATACATACATACTACGTACTACATACATACTACATTCATACAACATACATGCTACATATATACTACATTCATACAACATACATATATACTACATACTACATACATACTACATATATACTATATTCATACAACATACTACATACTACATTCATACAATATACATACATACATACTACATATATACTCCATTCATACAACATACATACAACATACATGCTACATACTACATATATACTATATTCATACAACATACATACTACATACAGCATACATGCTACATATATACTACATTCATACAACATACATATATACTACATACTACATACATGCTACATATATACTACATTCATACAACATACATACATACTACATACTACATTTATACAACATACAATACAGTCATACATTCATACAACATACATATATACTACATACTACATACATACTAAATACATACTACATACAATACATTCATACATTCATACAATACATACATATAGACTTACAGTACATATAACATATAGTACATACTCACCATCAGTTGTCACTTTGATCCCTGAAGCCAGTGTCATCTATGAAAGAAATTAGAAAAAATCAAACCACCAAATACTCCCTGATCCGCAGAAATCCACGAGTGAGTGTCCCATGCCGATTTCCCGTGGAGAACAGCAGCATCAGCTGATGCGACCGCTCTCTAGGGGCTTCAATAATCCAATGACGGAAGGTAGGTATCCTTCCGCACTGTATTCCTCCGCCACTTTAAAAAAAAATAGTCCCTAGTCTCACTTTATGGCAAAAGCTGCCTGGGAACTTTCTCACACAGCTTTTGCCATAAAGTGAGACTAGGGACTATTTTTTTACAGTAGCGGAGGAATACAGTGCGGAAGGATACCTACCTTCCAACATTGGATTATTGAAGCCCCTAGAGAGCGGTCGCATCAGCTGATGCTGCTGTTCTCCACATGAGATCGGCGTGGGACACTCGTGGATTTCTGCGAATCAGGGAGTGCATCATTTTTGCTCTCGGGATTATCGGTAATGGACTGGTCATCTGGATTGCTGGATTCAGGATGAAGAAGACAATCAGTGCTGTATGGTTTCTCAACCTGGCCATCGTGAACTTCTTGTGCTGTGCATCTCTGTCTCTGAGAATTGCTGAGTGGGCTTCAGTTTCCTCACACTATGTATATATTTCATTCTGCTTTTGGAGCATTTTCCCATTTTATCTAAATTTGACCGCCATGAGTATTGACCACTGGGTGTCGGTCGTGTGGCCATTTTGGGCAAAAGTACATAGAACTCGTAAACTGGCGAGAATCACAGCAGTGATCATTTGGGGCCTGAGCTTAATTGTATCTGGTTCAGTGTTTTTCTGGTATATATACTATTTGGATGATCAAAGTGAATGGTGCCTAGAGGTCAGTTATACAGAGCCTCAATTCTATGAGATGAAAAAAACTATTCAATTGATCAGGTTAGTTATGATGTGTGTGATCCCTTTTATCATCATCCTCACCAGTTATGTCACCATATTTTACAAACTTAGAAAAAGTAAGAGATCCCAGAGATCTCGGAGATCCTCCAGGATCATCACCGCTGTTATATTGTGTTTCGTCATCTGTTAGTTTCCATATTACATCTGGCCAGTAACAACCATTTATGTTGAATATATCATTCCATTTGCTATTGCAAATACTATTGTTACCACCCTGGCTTGTTTTAACAGTTGCATCAATCCATTCATTTATGTTTTTTTGGGACAAGATTTTCAACAAAGTTTCTTCAGATCCATCCGCTCCAGACTAGAAAGAGCCTTAGGGGAACATTACCTGTGTAAAGAACAAGAAAATTTTGGAAATGCACTACAGAACAAATAATTCTGCTGTATATAAATCCTTATTTTCTTTTAAATCATGCCACATACTTTTTTCTGCTTCTTTATTTCTTGTCAACTTTTTTATTATTATCCCATCAGCATAATCAGCCTAGCACTGTGAACTGTTCATGGCAAAAGTGACCAGATAATGGTGATAATGATAACACAAGTATCAGCATACCTGTAGGAGCTATTTGAACTCTTATTTTTTTTACTATTTGCAAATAGTAATTTACTATTAGATTTGCATGACACTCTTCATGTTAAATACAGAAAAATGGGAGAAGGTGGGATGGAATAAAAAAAAACTGAAAAAAAAGAAAAAATGAACTCCACTGAGACCTGAAGGTTTTATTTTTATGACATGCATTTTCTGGAAAAATTTTGTTAACTTTGTTTTATTTAAGAGTCAATTATGGTAAAAAATAATAAATTTATATTTTTGATAGTTGTTAGTTGTATTACTTTTTACTGAATATAAATTATGGTGTCAAGAGGATTATCAAGTAAATTCTAACTTATCAAATCCCCATAAAACAGTAAATCTTTATTAGATATGCAATATTAGTCCCTAAGATAAAATAACACAACAAACCCCATTCCTACTAGATAGTATAAATTAAATCACGTAATTGATAATGAACCTTATAAATCACTATAACAGCTTCTACCTGGCCATTGGAACTTTATTGATCGGCATAAAAGGCACCTTTGATCACCGACTGTTGTCCCTAGTATGTCCTAGAAAGTCTTGATAAGGTATATCCAATTATTCTAAGTCCATATACAATGTGATACAAAGGTAAAGCATCTAGGTAGACTAAAAATCAATATTCTATAAAAGATTTGTATAAGAAGAAAAACTAAGACAAGCCAAAGTAGTATATCCCTCAAATAGGGAAGATAAAAACTTTCATTCTACCAGTATGTGTCTATTGTACTTAGCCGTTCCACACACTGCACCTCAATGTGTTTCCCGTCCAGGTAAAGCAGGAGGTCCATAGAGAAAAGAAATAGCAGCTATTCTTCAACTGTCTAGTCCAGACAATCGGCTTGGCACTCAATGGATATCTACTATTTCTTCTCTCCATATGCCTCGTAAAGAAGCTTTACCTGGAGTGGAAACATCTATGCCATTTTATTAATTTTTTTTTATTTATTAACAAGTACAGTAAAATACACACCACAATTAATCTTAGTTACTGGAAACACAAGTAACCTTAATGTGTCCCTCAAAGCTTCCTTTGGTGGCTGTGACCTCTGGAAACCTTAAAAGTTACCTGAGTTCACAGTCACCGGGTCTCATGGTAGCTTGAGTGCTGGACTGATGAATGCCAGAATGCTGAGTGCAAGACTCATGTTGAATCATCAGTCCGACAATGGGGCTGCACAGCATGAGAAGCAGCTGCTATGAACTCAGGTGACTCTACTGTAAGGTTATTTCATTTCACAGTGGCCCTGCCCTTGTGAGAATGGGGAACTGTGAACTGAGTTAAGTTTACTGATATCGCCTCAGTTCCCAGAAGAAGGGTTTCGCAGAGCACAGGTGCAACACTCTGTAGCTGCTACTTCTCCAGTGTATTTAAATACCTAATGTAAAAAAAGGCCTTGGGGCCCTCCAAAATTTTCTATCTCCAGCCAAGCTAAAGCAGATAGCTGTGGGCTGCATCCCTAAGCTGTCAGATTTATCTTAGCTGGTTATCTAAAAAAGATGGGTCCCCTCCCCATGTGGTTTTTTTTTAAATTATTTAAATAATTTAAAAAACGACTTGGGGTCTCCCCATTTTTTATAACCAGCCAAAGTAAAGGAGACAGCTGGGGGCATATATTTGCAGACTGTGAAGAGGTCATGGATATTGGCCCTTCCCAGGATAAAAATGGCAGCACGCAGTCGCTCCAGAAAAGGTTAATTTATTAGATGTGCCAATCCTGGCGCTTTGCCTGGCTCTTCCCAATGGCCCTGGTGCATTGTCAAGTTTGGTAATAGTATTGGGTTTGATGACAGCTGACATCAAGCCCAGGGGTTAGTAATGAGGATGCAACTATCAGACGCCCCCATAACTAACCCCAATAGTTTAAGTTAAAAAAACACACAAAGAGAAACAAAATCCTTTAATTGCACAAAACACATACAGAAAAACTCCTTTATTTTAAATAAACACCTAATTTTACCCAATAACACTGGCGCAAATCCACTAGACCAGGAAACGGGAATGCAATATTCCCAAATGCAGCAGGTGATTAACAGTCTCTGTGCTGGTGCCTGTTTGGAAAAGCAGAAAAGCTGGTAGAAAATGGTATAACATTGCGCAATACTGGGAAACTCAAAAGGGGTGAATCAGATTACTCACTTGTAAATAAATGGAAAAATGGACTGTCCTGAAGCTGTTTGCCTGTACTTGAATATACACTCACTGGCCACTTTATTAGGTACACCATGCTAGTAAGGGGTTGGACCCCCTTTTGCCTTCAGAACTGCCTCAATTCTTCGTGGCAGAGATTCAACAAGGTGCTGGAAGCATTCCTCAGAGATTTTGGACCATATTGACATGATGGCATCACACAGTTGGCGCAGATTTGTCGGCTGCACATCCCTGATGCGAATCTCCCGTTCCACCACATCCCAAAGATGCTCTATTGGATTGAGATCTGGTGACTGAGGAGGCCATTTGAGTACAGTAAACTCATTGTCATGTTCAAGAAACCAATCTGAGATGATTCGAGCTTTATGACATGGCGCATTATCCTGCTGAAAGTAGCCATCAGATGTTGGGTACATTGTGGTCATAAAGGGATGGACATGGTCAGCAACAATACTCAGGTAGGCTGTGGCGTTGCAACGATGCTCAATTGGTACCAAGGGGCCCAAAGAGTGCCCAGAAAAAATTCCCAACACCATGACACCACCACCACCAGCCTGAACCGTTGATACAAGGCAGGATGGATCCATGCTTTCATGTTGTTTACCCCAAATTCTGACCCTACCATCCGAATGTCGCAGCAGAAATCGAGACTCATCAGACCAGGCAACGTTTTTCCAATCTTCTACTGTCCAATTTCGATGAGCTTGTGCAAATTGTAGCCTCAGTTTCCTGTTCTTAGCTGAGAGGAGTGGTACCCAGTGTGGTCTTCTGCTGCTGTAGCCCATCTGCCTCAAAGTTCGACGCACTGTGCGTTCAGAGATGCTCTTCTGCCTACCTTGGTTGTAACGGGTGGCAATTTGAGTCACTGTTGCCTTTCTATCAGCTCGAACCAGTCTGCCCATTCTCCTCTGACCTCTGGCATCAACATGGCATTTCCGGCCACAGAACTGCCGCACACTGGATTTTTTTTCTTTTTCGGACCATTCTCTGTAAACCCTAGAGATGGTTGTGCGTGAAAATCCCAGTAGATCAGCAGTTTCTGAAATACTCAGACCAGCCCTTCTGGCACCAACAATCATGCCACGTTCAAAGGCACTCAAATCACCTTTCTTCCCCATACTGATGCTCGGTTTGAACTGCAGGAGATTGTCTTGACCATGTCTACATGCCTAAATGCACTGAGTTGCCGCCATGTGATTGGCTGATTAGAAATTAAGTCTTAACACACAGTTGGACAGGTGTACCTAATAAAGTGGCCAGTGAGTGTATGTGATACCTTTTAATTAGATGAAAAAGCTGTTAAAATAAAATAAAAATACAACCAGTGGTAAATAAATGAACACTAATGTTTGCCTGAAAGTGAACCCCTTAAGGGTTAAAAACATTGACCTGAACTTGTTCACAATATTGCATCAGACTATGTAGACGGCATACCATGAAACTGCTGTAGTATGGATATCAGAAAGAAAGGTGCCTCAAATTCTTGATATGATTTAAAATGCTGAGCCAAAAAATAAATAATGAATAAAGGAAAATACCACCAAATATTAATTGACTGGTTAGAGGCTGTATGCTAACCTTGCTGGGTGCTATTTTCTAAGTGTCCTCAGTTAAACCAGGAATAGCCTGAATGCTGTGCATATGCACATGAAGGCAGACCACCTGCAATGTGGATGATTATCAGTAACGGCCTGTGCCCGCTAGCGTGGTGCAGGAATATGTGGCACTTACTTGGCTGACAGGTGATCAATGGTGCAGGCGTGAGGGTGATAGCCGCTGCTGTTAAACTGCGAAGCAGTGGGAGCCACCGCTGCCTCGCGTGCTCCGGCCTTGAGCAACGCTAAGGAGATCGGCACGTGATGGGGGCGTCCCAGGAAGAAGTTAGAGGGTGAAACGCGCGTCGGGGGCGCGGGGATCTTTGCACAGGATCACAAACATCACCATATCTTGGTTTAAGGTAACTACTGGATAGATTGCTTTTTTGATATTGATTTTTAGGGTGTTACGGATCTACTTAAGCACATGTCGCACTGGCGCTTAATCATAGCTGGCTTAGATTGTTTCTCCCTTATTATGCTGCTATAATGGCTAAATATGGTACCGCCATTATGTTTTATTCCAGAAGTTATGCAGGGCTTTTGAAATATTTATTGCATTTCTTCATACATCATGGTGTGTGACTATATATTATATATACTTAAGTTCATGCCGCATTGGCGTTTAATGATGGTTGGGTCAGATTGTTTCTCCCTTATTATGTTGCTATAATGATTAGATATGGTATTGGTATTGTGTTTTATTCCAGAAGCTATGCAGGGTTTTTGAAATATTAATTGCATTTTTTCATACATTATGGTGTGTGTCTATACACTATATATTATATATGTGCATTACTATTAGAAGGATTATTTTCCCTGGCTGATGGTCTGTGCAATTTTCCCCGTTGGGGTATGCTATGTGTAAATCATTATGCAGTCTGTAATTTTTTATAAAAATAAGAATATTTTGATACCCAATAAAATTTTATTTTTTTACATGTTCAGTTGGTTCGCTTCTTTTGGGGTTAATTGGTGATTCTCTTTTATCCCAGTGTGTGTATCATTGTGCTTGAAGTGCCAAAATTAGTTTTAACCCCTTCCTGACATCCGACGTACTATCCCGTCCACGGTACCTGGGCCCGTATGACCGTGGACGGGATAGTACGTCGGGCCCTTTAATGCGATACCGCGACTAAAGTCGCGGTGATCGCATTAAAATTCCGACGCCATCTCACCTTACAAAAGATGGCGTCGGCATCCCGGGCTGCGATCCCGCCCCCCCGGCATCCAGAGCGGGACAGCCAATCGCAGCATTTCTCATTGTTTCAGCCAACCAGCTTGGCTGAAACAATGATGTCCTAGGCTGGGATCGAGTACTGATGTACTCGATCCTAGAGCCGGTGCCTGGCAACGCCAGGCATCGGCAAAAAGCACCCAGATTGGCGCGATCACCGATCTGATCGATCGCGCCAATCGCAGTGCACAGCGGCGCTATATCGCCGCTGTGCCCTGCCAGTACCGGCCAGGATCGGTGCTATATTAGCACCGATCCTAGGCTGGAGCCTGATGCAGGCCCAGCAGGGCCTGCAGGAGTTGGCTGGCGCGATCGATTAGATCGGCGAACGCGCCAACCACAGGGCACAGCTGCGGTCACCATGTGACCGCTCTGTGCCCTGATGGTGACCTGGGCATGACCTGCCTAGTAATCGGAGCTGTGAGCTCCGATTCTAGGCAGTTGCCATGGTCACCAGGCAGATCAGGGATTGGTGGGATCGATGTAATCATTCGATCCCACCAATGACAGGTCACAGCAGCGATGTGACCGCTCTGTGACCTGCCCCCTGACCTGCCTCTGACCTGTCTGACCTGTCTGCAGGGGTCCTCACTCTAGCTGAGGATTCCTGCAGAGAGGTCGGACGCAGCAAGAGCTCCTGTGCTGGGTATTGTGGTGCCACAGCTTGTAGCATCACAATCCCTGCAGAAGAAAGAAGAAAGAAAACTACAACTGTAAGTGTTAATTGATCCCTGATCCCCTGCCCAATCTATCTTCACCCCCCAATCTATCTTCATCCCCCCCTCCACCCCCCCTCTTACCCCCCTTCACCCCCCTTTTACCCCCCTCCACCCCACTTTTGCGCCACCTCCGTGCGCAGCCGGCGAGCGTTGATCGGTGACGCAGTTCACCGATCAACACTCGAGCTCGCTTTTTTTTCCTTAGCCCCCTTTGCGCCACTTCCGTACACCCATCCCGCAGCCGGAAAAGTTGGATAAGTGACACACGTCACTTATCCAAGCTTGAGCCTGCCGTTTTTCATTTTTTTCACCCCCCTTTGTGCCACCTAACTACAACCCTAACTGTTGATCCCTGCCCAATCTCTCTTCATCCACCCCAATCCCCCATCCCCCTTCCCCCTATTTTTACCCCCCTCCACCCCACTTTTGCGCCACCTCCGTGCGCAGCCGCCGAGCGTTGATTGGTGACGCATTTCACCGATCAACACTCGAGCTCGCTTTTTTTTCCTTAGCCCCTCCGTACACACATCCTGCAGCTGCGAAACTTGGATAAGTGACACAGTTCACTTATCAGAGTTTGTGCCTGCCGTTTTCCTTTTTTTTTTTCCACCCCCCCCTTGCGCCACCCCGTGCGCACATCCAGCAGCCTAGTTTTGATAAGTGACACTTATCAGCTAGGGCCTGCTGTTTTAGACTTTTTTCCACAGCTTTTTCTTTGCAGAAAGTTTACACCAATCACTCCCCCCCTCACGTACACATACAGTTTTCAATAAAGTGTACACCCAAGCACCATATTTACACAAAAATGTCATCAAATTCATCCCAACAGCGCTATTCAGTGGAGGAGGCATATGCTTTACTTGAATCCGACACTGATAGCGATTTGGATGACGATCCGACTTTTCTTTATTTTTCGGATTCTTCATCCTCTTCTTCTTCCTCTTCCCCCTCCTCATCTTCCTCCTCAGGTCCTGCGGAACCGCCACGCAGACGCTCCAGGACAGAAGATGAGGCAGCCCCCACCATGCCCGCAGCTGACCCAGTGCTACCCATATGGACCTCGCCCCCCGAAAATTACGAGCCACTGATTCCTGATTTTGTGGCAGAATCAGGAATCAAGTTTGACACCACCGGCTTCACAGAAATTGACTTTTTCAAAGTCTTTTTCTCTGAGGATTTTGTTAACCTCATGGTGGAGCAAACTAATTTGTACGCTCGTCAATTTTTGGAGCAAAACCCGCGTTCAACATTTTCAAACTGGTCTCCTGTAGACGCAGTTGAAATGACGCAGTTTTGGGGCCTGGTCCTCCATATGGGGATACTGAAGAAGCCGGAAATTCGGCAATATTGGAGTGTTGATATTTTATACAACACTCCAGTGTTCCGAATGGTCATGGCCCGGACGCGTTTTGAGGCCATCCACAAGTTTCTGCATTATACTGATAATGCAGAGTGTCCCGCACAAGATGACCCCAACTTTGACCGTCTGTTCAAAGTTCGGCCAGTCATCGAACACTTCAACAAAAAGTTTGCTGAAGTGTACGTGCCCCAAAGGGACATCTGCGTGGATGAGTCCTTGGTTCACTTCAAGGGAAGGCTGCGATTCCGTCAATACCTGCCCAGTAAGAGTGCCAAGTACGGAATCAAACTCTATAAGTTGTGTGAGAGTACCTCAGGGTACATCCACAAGTTTAGAGTTTACGAAGGGAAGGACACCCGGGTTGAACCCCCTGAGTGTCCTCCTTTCCTGGGAGTGAGTGGGAAAATTGTGTGGGATTTGGTGCACCCACTGCTGGATAAAGGTTATCACCTCTACACTGATAACTTTTATACCAGCATCCCACTCTACAAATCCCTCTCTGAGCGACATACCGCAGCCTGCGGTACTGTCCGCAAAAATCAGAGAGGCCTCCCGAAGACGCTATTTGGGCAGATGCTCCGAAAAGGTGAGAGCAGAGCCCAATGTAGCGACCACCTGCTTGTGGTCAAGTACAAGGACAAGAGAGATGTCCATCTCTTGACCACCATACATGGTGATGGCAGTACCCTCTGCACTGTACGGGGTACCTCTACACAGGTCCGCAAACCGACATGTGTAGTGGGGTACAACAAAAAACATGGGGGGAGTTGATCTCTCCGATCAACTCCTCCAACCGTACAATGCATTGAGGAAGGCCAAGGCGTGGTACAAAAAGCTGGCCGTGCACATCGTCCAAATGGCAATGCTCAACGCATTCCTGCTGTCACAATGTGCATGCCCCAGCCATACAACGTACCTTCATTTCCAGGAGGTAGTGGTTAAGGCCCTGATGTTTGGCGCTCAGGAAGGAGCGGGCCCCAGTACTTCTGGTACTGAAGGTGCTCGTATTGTCCCAGGTCAGAATTTTCCAGGGGTGGTCCCGCCAACCCCAAGAAAAGGTAAGCCGCAAAAAAGGTGTCGAGTGTGTTACAAAAAAGGAATACGCAGGGACACCACTTATCAATGCGACACCTGCCTCGAAAAACCTGGCCTGTGCATGAAGGATTGCGTCAAATTGTACCACACCTCCATGCACTACTAATTTACATTAGATTAGTTGGGGGCACATCTAGATTTGTTCTTTGGGGGTCTAGTATCCAAAATGATGTCATATGTGGGTTTTTTCCTGTTTAGGCACATCAGGGACTCTGCAAATGGAACATGACGCCAGCAGACCATCAAAGTCTGCATTCCAAAACAACACTACTTCCCTTTCGAGCCCCGACGTGTGCCTAAACCGTTTTTTCCCACATGAGGTGGTACCAGAGTACCCAGGACAAATTTGACCCCAAAAGTCGTTGTCCAATTTCTCCTGTTACTCTTGGGAAAATTAAAAATTGGGGACTAAATGATCATTTATGTGGGAACAAAACAGGATTTTATATTTTCACGCCTGGGCATTATAATCTTTAGTGAAACACTTGGGGGTTCAAAGTGCTCACCACACATCTAGATAAGTTGGGGTCACTTATGGGGGGGTTTCTACTGTTTAGGAACATCAAGGGCTCTGCAAATGGAACATGACGCCCGCAGACCATCCATCAAAGTCTGCTTTCCAAAACGTCATTACTTCCCTTTCGAGCCCTGACGTGTGCCCAAACAGTAGTTTTCTCCCACATGTGGGGTATAAGGGTACTCAGGACAAATTGAACAACAACTTTTGGGGTCCAATTTCTCTTGTTACTCTTGGGAAAATTAAAAATTGGGGACTAAATGATCAATTATGTGGGAACACAACAGGATTTTATATTTTCACGCCTGGGCATTATAATCTTTAGTGAAACACTTGGGGGTTTAAAGTGCTCACCACACATCTAGATAAGTTCCTTAGGGGGTCTAGTTTCCAAAATGGGGTCACTTGTGGGGGTTTCCACTGTTTAGGCACATCAGACACTGGTCAAATGCGACATGGCGTCCGATCTCAATTCCAGCCAATTTTAAGTTGAAAAAGTCAAACGGGGCTCCTTCCCTTCTGAGCCCTGCCATGTGCCCAAACAGTGGTTCCCCCCCACATATTGGGTATCAGCGTACTCAGGACAAATTTGACAACAACCTTTGGAGTCCAATTTCTCCTGTTACCCTTGGGAAAACAAAATATTGGGGACTAAATGATCATGTTTGTGGAAAAAATATGATTTTTTATTTTCACGCTCGGGTGTTATAAACTTCTGTGAAGCCCTTGGGGGTTCAAAGTGGTCACCACACATCTAGATAAGTTCCTTAGGGGGTCTAGTTTCCAAAATGGGGTCACTTGTGGGGGGTTTCCACTGTTTAGGCACATCAGACGCTCGTCAAACGCGACATGGCATCCGATCTCAATTCCAGCCAATTTTAGGTTGAAAAAGTCAAACGGGGCTCCTTCCCTTCTGAGCCCTGCCATGTGCCCAAACAGTGGTTCCCCCCCACATATTGGGTATCAGCGTACTCAGGACAAGTTTGACAACAACTTTTAGGGTCCAATTTCTCCTGTTACCCTTGGGAAAATAAAAAAATTGTTGCTAAAATATTATTTTTGTGACTAAAAAGTTAAATGTTCATTTTTTCCTTCCACGTTGCTTCTGCTCCTGTGAAGCACCTGAAGGGTTAATAATCTTCTTGAATGTGGTTTTGAGTAGCTTCAGGGGTGCAGTTTTTAGAATGTTGTCACTTTTGGGTATTTTCTGCCATATAGACCCCTCAAAGTGACTTCAAATGTGAGGTAGTCCCTAAAAAAAATGGTTTTGTAAGTTTTGTTGTAAAAATTAGAAATCGCTGGTCAAATTTTAACCCTTATAACTTCCTAACAAAAAAAATGTTGTTTCCCAAATTGTGCTGATGTAAAGTAGACATGTGGGAAATGTTATTTAGTAACTAGTTTGTGTCACATATTTCTCTGTTTTAAGGGCATACAAATTCAAAGTTTGAAAATTGCAAAATTTTCAAAATTTTCGCCATATTTCTGTTTTTTCATAAATAAACGCAAGTTATAGCGAAAAATTTTTACCACTAAAGTGAAGTACAATATGTCACGAGAAAACAATCTCAGAATTGCCTAGATCTGTTGAAGCGTTCCAGAGTTATAACCTCATAAAGGGACAGTGGTCAGAATTGTAAAAATTGGCCCGGTCATGAACGTGCAAACCACCCTTGGGGGTGAAGGGGTTAAGGACACTCCAGTGTTTTGATCTCACCATCGTAGGCCTCTAGAGATGAGCGAGCATACTTGGAAGTGCTCAGTGCTCACCCGAGCATCTTGCTGATCGCGATGCTCGGCGAGTGCCAAGCATTTCCGGGGTTGCTCGTGGGAGATCGGGTCCCCATGTTTGGTGCTCTTTAGAGCGCCAATCAACATGCAGGGATTGTCTGCCACACACTGTAATGTCACAGCCATGTTGGTTATCACGGCCACAGTGAAGCTATCTGTGTGTAAGAATAAGTTGAGGACATGTTCCGTTCTTACAGACCTCCACCTTCTAGTTTTGTCTGGTTTTCAAACAGTTAAGTATATTTGCTGTTTGATCACATTCAAAACTATAGAGAGACAGCGTATGTCAGTCCGTATACTTAAAAAACACGGAGCTTGAAAATTTTACGGACACCGGACAGCGGTGTACGTGCACGCTCCTCTCTCAGTACCGTGTAACGGCTGTTATCACGGCCACAGTGAAGCTATCTGTGTGTGACTCTGTAAGGATAAGTCGAGGACTTGTTCCGTTCTTACAGACCTACACTCAAGAATAGATTCCTATTCTTCCCAATTCTATATACACCTTGTAGTTTACACTAGCCAATTTCTGCCTGTGACATAGCGGTGTGATATTCACTGGGCCTCACACAATCCAACAGTGTCCACAAGTGTGTTCAGAAATTCTACATCTCCCCTGTCCTATAGTGACATTTTTCACACCTGCGACATTGAGCCTGTGACATAGCGGTGTGATATTCACTGGGCCTCACACAATCCAACAGTGTCCACAAGTGTGTTCAGAAATTCTACATCTCCCCTGTCCTATATACACCTTGTACCTTGTTTTACATTACTATATAGTTTGTGGGATTTTGTGTACTTTAATTCCCCATTGACTTACATTGGGTTTCGTGTTTCGGTCGGACCCCCGACTTTTCCCTATAGTCGGCCGATTTTGCTCGACCCGACTTTTGGAAAAGTCGGGTTTCATGAAACGAAACTCGACCCTAAAAAAACAAAAGTCGCTCAACTCTACTGGCCATGTATCCAGCTTAAAGACCCAAAACTTGAAGGGGGAAGAGCCGTCCGGGAGTACACTGACTGGGCAAGACATGTAGTCTGTCACCATCTGACGGAAACGTTTCCTCCTGCTGACTGGAGCCGTCTGTGATGGTGTAGACATTTGTGGCGGGCACACAAAATTTTGCCACATTTGGGCCATACTGGTCTTGCCTTGTGCTGAGGCACTACCTCTGCTCCCTCTTTGTGCAGAGCTTCCTCCACTGCCTCGACGCACAGAGCTGCTTTGTAAAGCACTAGCAGCACTGCTCTCGGTTGGAATGGAGAACATGATGGAATGCACCAGTGTGTCTTGGTACTCCCGCATTTTACACTCCCGGTTCAAGGGTGTTATGAGGCTTTGGAAGTTGTCCCGGTAGCGAGGATCTAGGAGGGTGTACACCCAATAATCAGCCATGTTGAGAATGTGGGCGATGCGGCGGTCGTTTCTCAGTCACTGCAGCACGAAATCAACCATGTGCTGCAGACTCCCAACTGCCCAAGAAACGCTGTCCCCTGCTTGAGGTGTCATCTCTGCCTGCTCTGTATCACCCCACCCTTGCTGTACATACTGACTACAAGAGCATTGCGTACCTCCCTCCTCTGGAGAGATGTCTTCCTCCTCCATTGACTCCTCATCCTCCTCACAAAGTGTCCCCTGCCTAGGCCTTTGTGAGGAACCACGCTGCGCAAACTGTCCAGAAGCAGATGGAATTTGTGACTCCTCATCCTCCATCTCTTCCAAAACCTCCTCCCTTATTGCTTGCAGAGTTTTTTGAAGCAGGCAGATAAGGGGGACAGTCATGCTGACTAGTGCATCATCTGCACTCGCCATCCGCGTGGAATCATTGAAGGCACGCAAAACGAGGCAGATGTCCTTCATAGAGGCCCACTCAGTGGTGCTGAAGTGTGACCGGCGCACAGTGCGACTTGTTTGCGCCTGATGCAACTGGTACTCCATTACTGCTGCCTGCTGCTCACACAACCGCTCCAACATATGTAACTTTGAATTCCACCTGGTGGGTAGGTCACATATGATGCGATGTTCTGAAAGGCGGAATCGGCACTGCAGAGCTGCAATGCTGGAACTCCGCAAGTGAGCGCACTCTATGCGGACCTTGTGCAGCAGTGAATCAAGATCCAGATAGTCCCTCAGTAAGCTCTGCACGACCAAGTTGAGCACATGTGCCAGACATGGGATATGAGTGAGGTTGCCTAGGCCGAGAGCTGCCACCAGATTTCGGCCTTTGTCACACACTACCAAGCCTGGCTGGAGATTCGCTGGCACAAACCACACGTCGCTCTCCTGCTTGATGGCATTCCAGAACTCCTGCGCTGTGTGGTTTCAATTCCCCAAATAAATTAATTTGAGTACGGCCTGTTGACGTTTGGCCACGGCTGTGCTCATATCAGTCGTAACAGGCTCCTGCAGCGCTGTTTCTGAGGAACTGGAATATGAGGAGGAGTCAATGTGTACAGACTGGATTCCTGCAATCCTTGGAGTTGGCAGAACACGTACAGTGCCACTCTCAAGATCTGTACCCGGCTCCACAACATTGACCCAATGGGCAGTGAGGGAAAGGTATCGTCCCTGTCCATGGTTACTGGTCCACGCATCGGTGGTCAGGTGGACCTTGCTACTAACGGCGTTTAGTAGAGCATGTTTAATTTTTCCCTCCACATCCTTTTGCAGGGCAGGGACGGCTTGCCTGCTGAAATAAAAGCGGCTGGGCAAATTGTATTGTGGGACTGCGAATGCCATGAAGTTACGGAAGGTGTCAGTCTCCACCAGCCTGAATGAGAGCATTTCAAGGGCCAGTAGTTTGGCAATGCCAGCATTCAGAGCCTGTGCTCGGGGATGGTTTGCCGAGTATGGCTGCCTTTTCTCCCATGCCTGTGCTACCGATGGCTGTAGAGTGACCTGGGAGTGTGAGGATGACAGGGAACGTGGTGCTGTGGGTGGAATGTCACTGGGTCTCTGGACAACAGTGCCAGAGGTTCTTCCATGGTGATCCTGTGAGGAAGCCGAACTAGCTGTGTGTGAGCTGGAGGAAGAGGCGGTAGGTGGTGCTGTAGGTTGGCCTACGTCTTCAGTGTGTCTTTGTAACTCCACCACGTGCTTGGTCCGCACATGTTTCCACATATTTGTGGTATGGAGGCTGCTGACACTTTTCCCTCTTTTGACTTTCTGATGACACAGCTTGCATTTGACAAAGCAAATGTCATCTGCAACTGTGTCAAAAATGGACCACGCACTGCAAGTCCTGGGAGCGCCCGTTTTGGGTTTTGGAAGAGGAATGCTCCTAACGGGTGCCGAAGTGGAGGCTACAGGCAACCAAGTCTGCCCCCTCCCTCTCCCTCCTGTTTTGGCCATTCGGGGAATCTCTTCCTCAGAGCTGCTCCCACCACCTTCCTGTTCCTCACGCCATGATGGGTCAAGGACCTCATCATCTACACTCCCCTCTTCAAACACCTGCTTCTCCTGGGTAGTCTCGCCAGCACCATACGCACCAGAATGTGGCACCTGAGTCTCATCATCATCAGATGCGTACTGAGGTGTGCTGACCATAGGCACTGGCCCACCCGCCTCTTCAGATTCAGAGAGACAAAGCAGTTGTGCATCACTGCATACACCCTCTTCTTCACATTCTAGAATGCTGCTTAGCTGGCCCCTTCTTTCCAAGCCAACAGATTCAGAGAACAGAAGTGGAGAATGAGATGGCTCCTGTAAAGGGCTCTCTGACTGCCTGGGCAATTTGGCAGGTGGTGAAGAGACAGATGGTTTGTCTTCAGTGCTCTGGCCCTGAGAGGACGTGGAAGTCATTGAAGTCGATGTGTTAGCTGCTATCCATCCGACAATGGCTTCAATTTGTTCGTCCCGCAGCAGTGGGGTACGGCGAGGTCCTACAAAGCTGCGCATAAAGGACTGTTGCCTGGTAAAACTGGGGGATGCTGAGTCACTGGTGCCCGCAGCAGGCACAGAATCCCCACATCCTCTCCCTGCTGAAACTCCACGCCCACGTGCCTTACTCCCTGCCTTCTTCATCTTGGTAGACTGATAAAGATAGGCAGAAAAGTACAAAGGGGGGGCTTAGTGTGCTTATTCCTGAACAGCTGCTAACAGGTACAGTGCCTACAAGTAGTATTCAACCCCCTGCAGATTTAGCAGGTTTGATAAGATGCAAATAAGTTAGAGCCTTCAAACTTCACACAAGAGCAGGATTTATTAACAGATGCATAAATCTTACAAACCAAAAAGTTATGTTGCTCAGTTAAATTTTAATAAATTTTAAACATAAAAGTGTGGGTCAATTATTATTCAACCCCTAGGTTTAATATTTTGTGGAATAACCCTTGTTTGCAATTACAGCTAATAATCGTCTTTTATAAGACCTGATCAGGCCGGCACAGGTCTCTGGAGTTATCTTGGCCCACTCCTCCATGCAGATCTTCTCCAAGTTATCTAGGTTCTTTGGGTGTCTCATGTGGACTTTAATCTTGAGCTCCTTCCACAAGTTTTCAATTGGGTTAAGGTCAGGAGACTGACTAGGCCACTCCAACACCTTGATTTTTTGCTTCTTGAACCAGGCCTTGGTTTTCTTGGCTGTGTGCTTTGGGTCGTTGTCTTGTTGGAAGATGAAATGACGACCCATCTTAAGATCCTTGATGGAGGAGCGGAGGTTCTTGGCCAAAATCTCCAGGTAGGCCGTGCTATCCATCTTCCCATGGATGCGGACCAGATGGCCAGGCCCCTTGGCTGAGAAACAGCCCCACAGCATGATGCTGCCACCACCATGCTTGACTGTAGGGATGGTATTCTTGGGGTCGTATGCAGTGCCATCCAGTCTCCAAACGTCACGTGTGTGGTTGGCACCAAAGATCTCGATCTTGGTCTCATCAGACCAGAGAACCTTGAACCAGTCTGTCTCAGAGTCCTCCAAGTGATCATGAGCAAACTGTAGACGAGCCTTGACATGACGCTTTGAAAGTAAAGGTACCTTACGGGCTCGTCTGGAACGGAGACCATTGCGGTGGAGTGCGTTACTTATGGTATTGACTGAAACCAATGTCCCCACTGCCATGAGATCTTCCCGGAGCTTCTTCCTTGTTGTCCTTGGGTTAGCCTTGACTCTTCGGACAAGCCTGGCCTCGGCACGGGAGGAAACTTTCAAAGGCGGTCCAGGCCGTGGAAGGCTAACAGTAGTTCCATAAGCCTTCCGCTTCCGGATGATGCTCCCAACAGTGGAGACAGGTAGGCCCAACTCCTTGGAAAGGGTTTTGTACCCCTTGCCAGCCTTGTGACCCTCCACGATCTTGTCTCTGATGGCCTTGGAATGCTCCTTTGTCTTTCCCATGTTGACCATGTATGAGTGCTGTTCACAAGTTTGGGGAGGGTCTTAAATAGTCAGAAAAGGCTGGAAAAAGAGATAATTAATCCAAACATGTGAAGCTCATTGTTCTTTGTGCCTGAAATACTTCTTAATACTTTAGGGCAACCAAACAGAATTCTGGTGGTTTGAGGGGTTGAATAATAAATGACCCTCTGAATAAACTTTTCACAATTTAAAAAAAAATTAAACAAAGAAATAACATTCTTTTTTGCTGCAGTGCATTTCACACTTCCAGGCTGATCTACAGTCCAAATGTCACAATGCCAAGTTAATTCCGAATGTGTAAACCTGCTAAATCTGCAGAGGGTTGAATACTACTTGTAGGCACTGTATAAGAAACACTAATTTTATAAAGTGTGTGGACTACACTTTAATATGAGCTAATGTGGCCTACACAACTGTCAAGTGGAGTGTTTTGTGAACTTTATTTACGTGTTTTTTTTTCAAAAAAACAAAAAGGATGTGACCAAAGATGTGAAAGCGATAGTGTCACAAACTTTTTGGAGCTATTACAATGCAGGAAGATAACCTACAATGCAATAGATGAGGCTCCAAAAAAATCGGCTAATACTAATCTGGCTGCGCCTGCAGGGCACAAGCCAGCAAAAAGGCTCCTCTATCTACTCCTATATAGTGTTTGCAACCAACTAATGCAGATGGATACGGATGGAAGCACACTAATAGGTGAAAAAAATCTGGAAAAATGAGCTGCAATTAAACAAAAAAAGGAAAATGTATGAGGCAGTGACTCACGCTGAGCGGACTACAACCAGAGGTGGCTGCAGAACACGCTACAACGTGAGCTGCACTCACACACAGAGACCTCTCAGACAGCCGTGGACAGTGCAGAGACGTGGGCACTAGCACTGAATGGCTGCAGAAAGGCTCCGCTGTCTACTTCTATAGTGTTTGCAACCAATGTATATGGATACGGATGGATGCACACTAATAGGAGAATTATTGAAAAATGAGCAGCAATAAAAGAAAAATATGTATGGGGCAGTGACGCACACTGAGCGGCCTACAACCAGAGGTGGCTGCACGACACACTACACAGCGTGAGCTGCACTCACACAGACCTTGCAGACAGCTGTGAACAGCGCTGCAAGGCAAAAGAAAGCTACATTGATTGATAATGTAGCCTGGGTAAAGCACAATATTATTTTGAAAATCGCTATCTCTAACTGTCCCTCAGAGTCTTGAACAGCAGCCTGTCCCTAACTGAATTCACAGCAAAGTGAACCCTAAATGGCGGCGGCGGCTTTTATAGTGCATCATGTCATCATTTCAGCAGCCAATCACAGCCATGCCATTAATTAACATGCCTACATGCCTAACAGGATGTGCCCACACTTCTTAGGATTCCTCATTGGCTGAATCAAATCAAACTGGCTCATAGCATTATGGGAACTTCCGATTCCGGTATTCGATATGCTAAAAGTATCGGAACTCAGTATTGGAATTCCGATACCGCGAATATCGGCCGATACCCGATATCGGAATGCTCAACACTAGTGTCTGGTGTTTTCACTGTCAGCCATATTCCTGTCTTGTTGTGTCTACAGGTACTTATGATGGATGTAGGATTTATGTTTCTAATCTCTATCTCTTTCTAACCCCTACCTCATGGCTGACCTCACAGCAAAAACCTGCTGACAGATTCCCTTTAAATGAGAAATTGAGTTGAAGAGGTGAGACCAACATTCATAGAAAGCATTTGTAAAAAAAAAACATAATAGGTTTGATTTTATGTTGTTGATATTGAAGACTGAAACCATTAAGAGTGAGGAAGAGGACGCTGTCAGCAGAAGATTAGCTGTAGTCTATGGAATGGTGACTTCATGAACATGCCAGAAAACAAGCTATTCCTAACAGTGGGCATAATACACACTATTATTATTTTGCAAATTACAAGCACTGTCAAATTAGATAAATATACATGACTATCCCTTTAATGCTTGCATGAATTTATCATCATTAATTAAGAGTCAAGAAAAGTGTTTTTTTACGAATAAAACAAATAAATATTTTAGACATCATTATAATTTGGAGGTTTTAAAAATTAATTATTAAGTAATATAAAAGACAAATATTCAGTACTTTGATAATTGCATGCACTTAACAAAAATGTATGAGAAATGAATATATATATATATATATATATATATATATATATATATATATATACAGCAGCTACAGTCAGTGACCACAGAGAGAGAATTCTGGTGAAGAAGGAAGGTAATGATACCTATCTATTATCTATCTATCATCAATCTAACTATTATCTCTCTATTATCTAATTATTATCTATTATCTATCATCTATTATCTATCTATTATGTATCTATCAATTATCTATCTATCATTTTTTTCATACCATAACTATTACCTTTCTGTCTACTCATGTTTCTGTGCCCATATTGTTTAACTAATTTTATGAACTCTAACAATTCTACCATTAACAATCTATCATAACGGTAATGTAATAATATTACTACTAATTATTCTTACTACAGTAGCAATATACTATAAGTAGTGATGAGCGAACGTGCTCGCCACTTTTCGTTACTCGCCCGAGTATCACGGTACTCTGTGTACTCGGCGAGCACCGAACATTTCCGATTACTCTGCGGGAAGTCGGGTCTCCACCCAGCTTTTTTGGCAGTCTTTAGAGACCCAATCACGATGCAGGGATTGTCTGCCAGGCAATGAAACGCCGCAGCCATCTTTGTTGTGGTCATGCAGTGATTGGCTGGCCACACATCATCATCAGGGGTATAAGAGACCAGATGCCGTCCTGCTCGGCACATTCAGCTCTGGATTTAGATAGTGTAGGGAGAGCTGCTGCTGAGATATGGTCAGATTTGGGGATTTATTAGTCAGTGTGGGGTCTGCCATCCTAAAGTACTCAAATCCAGCTAAACCAAGAGTCCTTGTAAGGAATAATTCCGGAGTATAAAGGTTGCAGTATTAGGTAGGCAGGGGATTGTACGTCGCTCTATACATATCAGTGCAAGGCCTACAGGCACTGTATGTGTGTATACATATCATTTTATATATCATGAGGGTCCATTCCCTTCCTGTCTCCTGCTGCTATCTATAGGATATATTGCCCGTATATACCTAGCCCCTGGTCTAATTGGCTAGGAAAAAATTTTGGCCAGGTTAATAGAGCTTATTTTATTGCAAAGCAATCCAGAGCCCTTTTTTTCTCCATTTGCTTTTTGACACTGCACAATACAGCCTTATCCTTTTCCTAGAACAGCGTGAAAATCCAGCAATTTTAAAGGGGTTCCAAAAATCACTTTTGAGTGTGCAGAGAAATCTTTCATTTTTATGTGGTATGGTAGAGTAGAATTTTACCATTTTGCTGAACCCCCCAAAAAATACATACAGGCCACATATTTTACACTGCGGTATATCTGTGACAAGCCTTATCCATCCGTGTGCTAAAGATTTGGTCATTTTAGGCCTAAATACCATTTTTTTCTTGTGTATCACTGTAGTTATATACAGCACTATTTAGCCTAAAAAACAAAACGTACAGGCCACAGATTTGTCAGTGTGGTATCTCCGTGCCAGCTCATATATTTGGAAGCCTTAAAGAAAAAGATGAATATATTGTGAAGCAAGCTGAAATTGTGCCACAACAAACACCCACATAGCCGGCTGATGGATTTCTAAGAATAGTAAGACTGCCTGATGGCCCTATAAAAAAGGCTTTGTGACTTTCAGAGTCCCTCCATCATAAATGAAGCAGGATGTGTCTGATGATGTGTCACACACCACATGGCCAGATAAGGTTGTAAAATGTTAAAATTACATTTCCCAGTGAATGCATTTGTCTTGGTTGAAAGCAATGCTAAGGCTGGATTCAGACAAAACGTATAAAAATAAGGGCCGTATTTTACAGTTGTAATACGCAGAAATGTTCCCTGAACAGTGATCTGTATGTCATCCGTGGTCAAGGCTGGCTGCGTTTTTTGCACATGTTAGGGGCTGGTTTCACACTTGCGTTTTTTTGTGCTGTTTTTAGCGCAAAAAACACATGAGTTTTTTTCCCATATCTTTTACATGGGTGCGCATAGGTGCGCATACACATGCGTTTGTATGCGCATGCTTTTTGTGTAGTGTGCGCTCGGGCGCACAAAATGCATCCTGTTGCATTTTTTGTGCGTCCGACTTGCCCCCAAAAAATGCATGCGCACGCAATGCGCTTTTTTACAGCAAAACACCCATTAAAGTCTATGGGTGCAATGCGCACGTATGCGGAAAAGACGCATGCTTTTTTTTTAAAAACGCACCAAAACCCGCAAAAAACGCACACAAACACATGATGCATTTTTTCATGCGTTTGTGTGCGCAAAAAACGCACAGCAAAAAAACGCAAGTGTGAAAGTAGCCTAAGCATCCGTATGTCATCCGTATGGCATCCGTACAGCGTTTTTTCCCTGCAACCTTGCAAAATGGACATTTATTGTTTTTGAGGCCTGAAAATAATTTAAATCATCATCAGCAACCCTATTTATTGCCTCTACAACAGGTGGCAGCATCCAATTTGTTCATTTTGGTTCTGTGCTTGTGTTGGTGTATTGGTGGTTTGTTGGCAACATCTCAGACAGACTTAGGTTCACCCCAACTGAGCGGGTGCTATACATCTGGGTTTTGTCATGCCGCTTTGGTCAGCCATACCCAGTGATTGTGGATCTGAGGAAGAGGAGACAAATATGGGTCCATCCGCTTTTGATGCAATGACTCATTAAAGGCCATTTCCACCATCTCTATGCATCTCTGCAGACACATCCTGACAAGTTTTACCAATGTTGTTGCATGAGCCTTTCCACCTTTGATCTTTTGTTGCAGACAGTGCGCCCTAGAATCACCTTTCAGGACACCAGGATGCGCAAATGTATATCTGCTGAGGAGCACCTTCCTCCTCCTCATACTCTATGTTGATGATGTTTCTATAAATGTAGTATCTAGTTCTGGTTACCAGTTTCGGTTGTTTTCTTCTTAATATATCCCAACAGGTCGACAGTCACTACAGGTTTATAATTGTAGATATTAGGGCCTATGGAAGAACTGGAGACTCTAGAGTCTTCAATTCTTCCATTATGAGTCGGCGGCTGCGCCAAAACCAGTTGGACCTACCACCACCATGTCAGCTTCTTATCTCCAATCAAGATTCTGTGCCTTATGTCCTTGTTGCAGATGAGGCCTTTCAATTAACCCGTCATGTAATGAGGCCATATCCCCGTCGAAACCTGGACCACCGGCACAGATTCTTTAACTTGCGCCTATCACACGCACGACGACTGGTGGAGTGCGCCTTTGGCATTCTTTGTGCCAAATGGTGGGTTCTCCAGTCAGAGATTCAGCTGAGTGAAGCAAACGTTAATGAGGTCATAAAAGCATGTGTGGTCCTACATAACTTCACCCGCATTCACGATTGCTCCTCATCTGATGGTGCTGAAGGTTTGTTGGGCAAAGTGGGTAGGCCTAGACCACTTGTGATCCCTCCCCGTCGTCCGCTCTCTGGACTGAAAATATGGGATGTTTTCACAAACTATTTTGTAACACCTCAGGGTGCTACTCCCTGGCAAGGGCATGATGTATCTATGTTGTAATGTTAACATTTTTGAGTATATAAAAAACATTTTGTTCTTTAAGTTGGTGTGTGTTTTCAGTTACATTATCTTAAATATTTTATATTTTTGAGGTTCAAGTTATGAATTCAATAAGAGACCAAACTCAGCGTTTTTTAACTTTTTATCCAGCCAAAATAAAACTTTGGATACCGAATACCATATTACACTCATATGGCTTTTGTGCCCGTACAAGTTTGAGCAAACATTTTTTGGCATATTTGTGAAACCAAATATTTGTACTAGAGTTGAGCGAAAGGGGTCAGTCAAATTCAAAAATCACTGACTTTCGCCAAAGTCGGGTTTCATGAAACGAAACTCGACCATAGCGTGAGGTCGGCCATGAGGTCGGCGATCCGCGCGCCAAAGTCGCGTTTCAAATGATGCGTCCAGCGCCATTTTTCAGCCAATGATGGAAGACGCACACTGTGGGCAACGCGATGACATGTGCGGCGGCCACCACCATCTTAGAGAAGGGCATTGAAGTGATTGGCTGGCTTTGTGTGGCGTCACAGGGGCTATAAAAGACAGTGACTGCCGACCGCATCTTACTTCTGCCGATCTTAGAACAAGGAGAGGTGCTGATGCTGAATAGGGAGAGTGTTAGGCAGGGAAGAAGAAAAAAAATAGCTTCTGCTTCTAGCGCTTTTCACTGCACAGTTAGTGTGCAGTGAAAATGGAGGATTTTAGTTGTGTGCAGCAGCGCTGGTGGTGATTAGGCTGCCTTTTAAGGCTACCTGATACTGCATTGTTGTGTGCACACTGCTGTTCAAACTGCTTTTTTAAAGCACTCCAACTTTTATTATTTTGTTCTGCTCATTTACTGAGTGTTCATTTTTTCACACACTGTATAGCAGTGTATGCTCCTCACACAGTACTGTGTACGGGCTGGGATCATGGACAAATACAAGCTATCTGGGTGCTACTCTGGAAAAACAAGCGGAGGCGATTTGCCAGTTTTCCAGACCTACACCGTATAGAGCTGTCAGCTTTGCAAACAGTTTAGTATATGTGCTGTTTGATTATGGTCCAAACTATACAGAGACAGCGGGTGTGTGTGACACTCTTTAAATACATATACGGAGATAGTTAATTACACAAAAAACTTATCCAGCTGTACACTTCTGATACAGTACCATATATCTGCTTGTTGTATTACGGTCAAATACATACTGGGTGAGCGTCTGTGGCTAACAGAAAACATACGTAGATTTAATTTTTTTAATACACCTTACACAGCTGGGTGCTCCTCATACAGTATCATCTCTCTGCTGGTATTTTGGGTACATTTTCCCAAACATGAGGAAGTATGGTGGAAGAGGCCGCGAATGTGGGCAGGGGGCGCGGCTGGTACTGATGGTGGTGGTGCATCGGCTGGTTCTGGCAAAAGCAAAATAGCAGCTAAGGCAGGAGGTGTTGAGCCTGCATCATCGTCTGGCCCAAGAAGGCCTACAAGGTTACCTTTTCTTGGAGTAGGAAAACCAATTTTAAAGCCGGAGCATCAGGAACAGGTTTTGGCGTACATTGCCGAAACAGCCACCAGCTCTATTGCCTCCTCTTCTGAACGTTCCAAACCTGCAAGCACGGAGTCGTCAGTGCAGGGTTCTGGTCAGAAAAAACACCTTTCCTTGTGCCCTTCACCCTCACCAAAAGTGAAGGATGCGGCCGCCCACACTTCAGATTACTCTATGGAGCTCTTTCACATGCCGTGCCTGGGTTATCCAGTCAAATCCTGAATTCCCCAGTCCAAGTTGAATCTGACATGGAGTGCACTGATGCACAGCCACTGCTAGATGATTCTGCTGGTACATTGACCAAGAGCACTACATTGCCCTCGCACTCTACTGAGCCAGAATCTGACCCTGACGAACCTCAGGTGCCCCTTTCCGCATACTATACCACCTTACACGGTGACACAGAGGAAGGTAAAGAGGAAGGTGCAGATGACTTTGAAAAGGAGGTGATGGATGACCCAATTCTCGACCCGGATTGGCATCCATTGGGGGAGGAAGGTGGCGCTGGCAATAGTTCAGATAAGGAGAAGGATCCACAGCAGGCATTGACATCGCAGCAGCGGTTATCTGGCAGGCCCGTAGCTGTCCAAAAACGTGGACCAAAAAATAAAAGAGTTGCAGGACAGCTTGGCCAGACGGTCAAGTTAGCAGAGCGTGCAAGGCTAGAAAATGTCTACCATAGTAGGAAGAGTGCAGTGTGGCACTTCTTTGTCCAAAATCCTACTGATGAGGCAAAGGTTGCCTGTAAGAAGTGTGGAAGGACCTTGAGCCGAGGTAAACAACTCAGAAATTTGAATACAGGTTGCATGCTTAGACATTTAACCAACATGCACTTGCAAGCGTGGATGGACTACAAAACGTCAGGCAGCACATGTGCACCTGCTCCGAATAAATGTAGCCAGCAACGCTCCATCACTTCCCCCACTCTAACACCACTGCCACCGTTAAGTACAACACCAGCACAAAATGTTGAGGTGTCGTCGCAAGGCCAAAGCACTCAGGGAATCACAATGGTTTTGCAACACAACACTGAATCTAGGCCATCAACAACAATAACATCACCAACCCCCTCTCACTCTGGCCGGTCCACCACTACTTCCCCCATATGCAGCTCTCCAGTACAGCTCACCCAACCAGACACTCTGAGTAGGAAAAGAAAGTACTCATCCTCTCATAAGCGTACACTGTGTTTGAACGCCCACATTGCCAAACTAATCTCGTTAGAGATGATCTCCTACCGTTTGGTTGAAAGCGAAGCTTTCACGAGATCATGACCTATGCTGTCCCACGCTATGACCTACCCAGTCAGCACTTCTTTTCTCGAAAAGCCATCCCAGCCCTCCACCTGCATGGGAAAGACCGCATTGTTCATGCCCACAAGCAATCAGTGAGTGGAAAGGTGCACCTCACAACAGATGCATGGTCAAGTAGGCATGGCCAGGGCCGTTATGTGTCCATCACCGCGTACTGGGTTAATGTGGTGGATGCAGGCTCCACAGGGCACAGCGGCGGTGGAACAGTGCTGCCTAGCCCACAGTATAGAAATCAGTTGCCTGTAGGCTTTTGAGCCTCGTCCTCCTCCTCTATAAGCGAAAGCTCATCCACAGAGCGCAGTCGCACGACCACTCCATCCGTAGCTGGCAGTGTTGCACACGAGGTGTCCCACTATCGAACAGCTAGTGGTAAGCATCAGCAGGCTGTGTTAAAGATGGTGTGTTTGGGCAACAATAGACACACAACGCGGAGGTACTAGCCGACTACTTGCAGCAACAAACTGAGTCATGGCTGGGCAATCTACATCTTGAGCCAGGCAAGGTAGTCAGTGATAATGGCTTTAATTTTGTGGCAGCCATAGAACTTGCAAAACTCCTACACATACCTTGCCTGGCTCACACTTTGAACCTGTTGGTGCAGTGCTTCCTTAATAATTATCCAGAGTTAACATCCCTGCTCCATAAGGTGCGTAGACTGTGCTCGCACATCTGTCGCTCGCCCGTACACTCCAGTCGTATGCAGAAGCTGCAGCGATTGCTCCGCCTAATCATAGACATTGCAACAAGGTGGATCTACACCCTGCACATGGTTGAGAGGCTGTGCGAACAGAGGCAGGCTGTAATGCATTTGTGGGAGGATACACGGGCAGGCAGTTTGAGGGCAGACATGGGATTGTCGGGTGTGCAGTGGTCAAAGCTGAAAGACCTCTGTAAAGTCCTTCAGTGTTTTGAGGAATGCACACGGCTGGTAAGCGCTGATGATGCCATCATTAGCATGAGCATCCCACTTATGCGTCTGCTCATGCAAAGTTTGACGCACATTAAGGAACAAGCGTCTGCAGCGGAGGAGGAAAAGGAGGAGGAGGAGGGAAGCCTTGCTGACAGTCAGCCATTGTCTGGTCAGGGAACTGTCCTGGACGAGGTAGAGGAAGAGGAGGAGGATGAGGATGAGGGGGATGATTATTTTGGGCAGGAGGATGCTTGTCATGGGGCAAGAGAAAATGTTGGCGTTCCAAGGTCAGGTACAGGGTTTGTGCGTGACTGTAGGGATGTGGATTTTCCAGAAAGTGCTCCTCCACCCAGCAGTGGCTGTGTGTTATTGACACCTGGAACATTGGCCCACATGTGCGATTATGCCTTGCGGATCCTAAAAAGGGACCCCCCAAAATGATGAAGGATCATGACTAGAGATGAGCGACTTTGCCTTTTTTCCAGTCGAGTCGGGTTTCATGAAACCAGACTTTCGCAAAAGTCGGATCGAACGCAATCGGCCGATTATCGTGAAAAGTCGAAGGCCGACTGAAACACGAAACCCAATGCAAGTCAATGGGGAAGAAAAGTCGGCAGTGAGTGGAGGACAGGAAACACACCTACAGTGCCCATTTTAATGCCAAAAACATTAATTCTTATTACTTAAGCTTGTCAACCTTAATTTACTTTATAATAATAGTTAGGCATTGAAAACTGGGGGTTATTTGGCTAAAGTTGTGGGGGGGTAGGGCTGGCTCCAGATTTTCGTGGGCCCAGGGCCAAAGAGTGTCAATGGGCTCATTTAACACATGCCACAATTCATGATCCTCTGATACGGCAGAGAAATAGTGGTATACTCGTAGTACAATGAAAAATACTTCAATTCTTACATCACATGACTGATATCCATTTTAAATTCTCCAATAGCTCCAAAAGCGGACAGTATATTACTCCATACTGTCAGGAACACCGCACTGTATTTGCTCACTGAGCCAGTGCGCGTGTCCTGAGTGTCAGGATCCTGTCAGCGCCGGTGTGCAGCCTCCACTGAGCAGGGACTCACCCGCACTCTAGGGTGTTGTGAGTTCAATTTCCCCTTCACCTTTGATGTCTGATGAACTCCCTCTGCTGGTGAAGAGAGGTAGTGAAATTGATTGGGATGGGAAGAACCTGTTATCTGAACAGGCGGAGTGTGATTGGACATCTGGAATTTCTGAGTGGATATAAGGCAGCCGACGCCCTGCAGGGTTTTCTGGTGATCCTTTCTGCTCTGAGCTCTGGCATCCAGTTTTAGTTCCTGTCTACTAAAAGCTAAGTTTTTTGCCCTATTATTCCATGAGATTTTGTCTGGTTTCCTTAGTGTTTGCATTCAGCCAGTCCTGGCTGGGACTGGCTGAATTCCATTTTTGTCTCTGATCAGTTGATCTCTTTGCTCTGTTTTCAGAATATACCTGAGTGCTGATATAGTGATTTTGAAGTCTAGCGACTTCAGGGCCTTTTTTCCTATCAGACGGTTGGGACATTTTTGTAGGGTTTTTTGCGGATTGCAGCCAGCATCTTTTCTGTCCTGTCCTATCTAGTTAGTTGGGCCCCATCGTTTGCTCAGCCTCTCTTTCTGTCTGTGTTTGTCTTTTCATCTGTTTTTCACCGACAATACATGTTGGGGGATGTCTATTGCTTTGGGGTCTGCTCTGGGGCAGTTTAGATTTCCCCTTTCTTTCTTTAGGCTTATGTAGTTCTCCGGCTGTGACGAGGGGTCCAGGGCACCGTAGGAACCCCCCACGGCTACTGTTAGTTGTGGTGAATAGGATCAGGGGTCTGCAATCTGATAGCTACCAACCTCTCCGGTTTTCTGGACTTAGCTTGTATTTTTGTTTTCTCCTCCGGTGACTCATTCATAACACTAGGGGTACCGGGGTCAGGTACATCCAGAAAGTACCGATGCACAGGACCTGTGGATGCTGATGTTTACCAAGCAGACACGAGACCTACGGTCATGTGACTGCAAGGGGGTGGGGCTTAGCATCCTGCTTAGTGAGATGGAAAGACACTATACAGAATTACTCAGAGTCAGGCAAAACGGGGTTCATACACAGAGATAGTCGTAACGTACCAAGGATGAGACAGAGCGGATAGTCAGGGCCAAGCAGCAGTCAAAAACCAAACAGACATAGAAGGTACCAAGCAGAATCCAAAGCAATATCCAGAGAACAGACCGAGTCATACACAGATTATCAATCAACCAGAACAAAGCAAAAACACACTCAGGGGTCACCACACTATGCCAAGGGCAAGAGTATAACTGACAGGGATGGGAGCATCCTGAGGCTATAAGAAGCCTCTCCCAGAACCAGGAAGAGGTCACAATCATAGCCCCAGGTGTGCAGGTAAGCCTGCACCGGGATCACAACCTTTAACCCCAGAAATGCCAGTCATCAGCACTGGTTCCAGACATTAACCTCACGTGTGCGAGTCAAGCCCGCACTGAGATCATGACACATACAGTATTATGGCCACCGCATAGTGTGCTATACAGAGTAATGAGGTCCATATATTTCTCCATACAGAATCATTGGTCCCATATAATGTTCGATACAGTATATGATGAGATCTACATAATGCTACAGTATATGTTGGTCCCCATGGATGAAGCTCCACTGTGTTATGGGCCCAAATAATGCTCAATTTAAAATGGGCCCCATTTCTAATGCTCCAGTGTATAATGGGCTCTGTAAAAGCTGCTCCAGTGTCTGATGTCCACCTTTGGAATGCTCCGGTGTATGGTGGGCCCCATATATCATTCTCCAGAGTATAGTGCTCCCCAAAAATTGCTCCCAACATTTAAAACAATTAAATAAGTCTCCTCGTTAGGGAATCCCTGTACTAGTCTGGACTCCTTGTCGTCCCCATCTTCCATCTCTCTGCACTTGGACTGTTTAGGCAGAGGGCGTACAGACGTGATGTCATTGTGCTCTCTGACCAGAATGTCACTGTCAGGAAATGCGGAAGATGTCATGGCTGTGGAGCAGGGTGAGGTAAGTATTTCAACTTTGCAAGTGCTGTGATCCTGAGCAAGCAGGGGGGGCCCACTCGTTGGCGACGGCACTGGCACAGGGCCCCTCATAGTACGGCGGTATGTCTGACGACGGGTGGGTCTGACGGCGGGTTGGTCTGACTGCCACCGGCAGAGACACTTTTGCATACTATGAGGGGCCCTGTGCCAGTGCCGTCGCCCATGAGTATGCCCCCCTACCTGCTCAAGGAACCTGCACTTTCATCTGCACCTTCCTTTTTGTCACCATGTAAGGTGGTATAGTATGCGGGAAGGGGAACCTGAGTTTCATCAGGGTCAGATTCTGGCTGAGTAGAGCGCGAGGGGAATGTAGTGGTCTGGGTCAATGTACCAGCAGAATCATCTAGCAGTGGTTGGGCATCAGTGCACTTGTGGCGCCCCCAGGAGTATGGTAGCCACAGTGGCATTACCTTCCTCCTAGGGAGTGTGATGTCATGATTGGGAGCAACGAAGGATCTCTCTAGCAGTTAAACCAACACACAGCACAGTTCCCACTCCAGGCCAGCAGGGAGAGCTCTGAACCTGACTGCTGAGGTGCTGCTCTCTGTGGTCGGGAGGAGTTAAGTTAGAGCAGTCTGTGAAGGGAAGGGGAAGTGTGTGGACATGAGAAGGGGAGCTGGAGGATGAGCAGAGTTAAGGCTCACTCCTAGCTGGAGCGCATGGTCCGGATTCCGGTCTCTGAGTTTGTAGGGACACTGACGGTCCTGAAGCAGAAACCGGAGGAAGTAGCAGCTCTAAATGCTCTGTTCCCAACTAAGGTTCGGAGGCCCCAGCAGCGACTTGTGTGAGCCAGAAGGAAAAGGCTACGGCTGCCTGCCATACGAGTAAGTTTCAAAAGAGAGTCAACAGGGGGAACTTCAGTGAACTCAGTACTGCGAGTACCTCAGATAAGCACTAGAACGGAGGCCACACTACCTATCTGCAGAGAGAGAATTCCTAATTTGCTTCCAGTCTGACCAACTCCTTCACCATCTGTACTCTGGGTCCTGGACGGCACTTACCAAGTACAGGTAAAGGAACTGCACGACTGTGTCTGTCATCTTTCTCCTGCGCCTGGCGCACAGCTCTGCTACATCCTGCACTGCATACCATCTACCAACTCTTTCATCTGCCCTGTGACTATGGCCCTACCTGTGCAGGGCTTCTACTTGTTAGCTGCACCACAACATCTGTCCCAGAGAAGCGACACTGCAGCGCTGGTCAATCTGATCAGAAACCACAGGTGGCGTCACATATCATTCACCTATAAATGTTATTCACCCCTTTGCATGGATGCCCAGGGCCACAAACCGGGTCACCACCACCGTGACACATCCATCTGAGACACCGGCCTGGTACCGATTAACCCCACTGCCCTGGCTGGCCACCCACACTCCATGTTAGATTCATCTTGAACTGGGGAATTCACGATTTGACTTGATAACCCAGGCATGGAATGTGAGAAAGAGCTACATGGACTAATGTGAAGTGTGGCCTGCTGCAACCTTCACTTTTGGTAGGGGTGAAGGACACAAGGAAAGGTGTTGTTCCTGACCAGGAGCCTCCACTGATGACTCAGTGCTTTTATTTTTTGAAACTTCAGAAGAGGAGGTGATAGAGCTGGAGGCTGTGTCAGCAATGTAATCCAAAACTTGTTCCTGAAGCTCCGGCTTTAAAAGCGTTTTACCTACTCCCAGAAAAGGGAGCCTTCGAGGTCTTGTGGAGCCAGATGATGACGCAGGCTCAACACCTCCTGCCTTAGGTGCTACTGTGCTTTTGCCACTGCCAGCAGATGCACCACCACTACCACCATCAGTACAAGCTGGCAACCCCCGCCCATGTTCATGGCCTCTTCCACCTTACTTCCTCATTCTGATTCTGCCTCAGTACACTGCGACTACAATGTAGTGCTCTGAGTGAATATACCAGCAGAAAAATCTAGCAGTGGCTGCATCAGTGCACTCTATGTCAGATTCATCTTGGACAGGGGAATTCATGATTTGACTTGATAACCCAGGCATGGTATGTGAAAAGAGCTCCATGGAGTAATCTGTAGTGTGGCCTGCCGCATCCTTCACTTTTGTTGGGGGTGAAGGACACAAGGAAAAGGGTTCTTCCTGACCAGGAGCCAGCACTTGACGACTCAGTGCTTGCATTTTTTGAAACTTCAGAAGAGGAGGGCATATTAGCTGGAGTCTGTTTCGGCAATGTAAGCCAAAACCATTTCCTGATGCTCCGGCTTTAAAAGCGGTTAACCTACTCCCAGAAAAGGTAGCCTTCCAGGCATTCCGGAGCCAGACCATGACGCAGGCTCAACACCTCCTGCCTTAGCTGCTATTGTGCTTTTGAAACTACCAGCAGATGCACCACCACCATCAGTACCAGCTGGCCCCCCCCACGCCCACGTCCGCGGCCTCTTCCACCATACTTCCAAATTTTGGAAAAAATGTACCCAAAATAACATCAGATATATGGTACTGTATCAGAAGCGTACAGCTCTATACAGTTAAAGGATAATTGTCAATCTCCCTATATATTTCATGAGTCACACAGAGAGCTCACAGGCTCAGTATGGATTAGACAAGAATATAAAAAGTAGAAAAAGGGTACAGTATCTTCAGATACCAGGTATATATAGTATAGTTTAAACATTCTAAATCTCCGTATATATTTCAGGAGGCAGACACAGACGCTCTCAGGCTCAGTATGGATTACAGCACAATATAAAAAGCCGTAAAACGGTAATGGATCTGAAGCATACAGCTGTATACAGAGTAGGGGTCATTGTCAATCTCAGTATTTATTTCCACAGTCAGAAACAGACTCTCACTTGGTCAGTTTGGATTAGACCAGAATATAAAAAGCAGTAAATGGGTAATGTATCACAAGCGGAGAGCTGTATACAGTGTTTGTGTCAGAGACACCGCACTGAACTTGCTCACTGAGCCAATGCGCGTGTCCTGAGTAAAGCGAACAGTGCTCAAAGCTACCTGTGGAGCGGGCAGCAACCAAGTAGATGTGTACTTCACACCCGCAGGACCTGAAGCACGTGACTTCTAGAGGCGTGGCCTAAACTCCACAGAGCTAGGAGCTGCAAGACAATTCATAGCAGAGTAACTGCGAGACAAAGTTACCAAGGGGCATAGACCGTGAGAATAGTCAGGACAAAGCCAATGAGTCACACACAGAGATAGCTGCAAGGTACCAGAGGGGCGAGCAGAGAGTAGTCAGGTCACAGGCAATGAGTCATACACAGATAGTTGCAAGGTACAAGAGGGGCGAGCAGAGAGTAGTCAAGTCACAGGCAATGAGTCATACACAGATAATAACGCAGTACAAAATCAACAGGCAAACTCACAACGGGAAACAGAATCGGGTCAGAACCATATAAACAAGCTATAGCAACAAACAGGCACACGGGGGTCAGTACACTCGGCCAAAGGCAAAAGTATAACTGGCAGGGATTGAAGCTACCCAGGGGTTTATGAAGCTCTCCCAGAACCAGAAAGAGGCCACAATCATTAACCCCAAGTGTGCAGGTCAAAACCTGCACAGAGCTCCAGACATTAACCCCCGGTGTGCAGCTCAAAAACCTGCACTGGGATCATGACAGTTTGGGTGATATTTAAATCTACATATAAATTGCTGGAGTAACCCACAGACTCTCACATGCTCAGGATGGATCACACCACAATATAAAAAGAAGATCCACAAGAAATAATCACACATGTGGGCCAATGTTCCAGGTGTCAATGATACACTTAGAGTGAAGGGTGGAGGAGGACTTCCTGGCAGAAAGGGTACAGTATCACCAGATACCAGGTATGCATAGCATAGTTTAAACATTAAAAATGTATGTCTATATATCAGGAGTAGTGTTGAGCCACCCCGCTAGTGTTCGAGTTCTGTTCGGTTCGCCGAACAGGAGGCAAGTTCGTCGAATGTTCGTCGAATGTTCGAAGAACACCGTCGAACCCCATTGAAAACAATGGCAGGCAAACACAAACACATACAAACACATAGAAAACAATTACAAAACATCTTAAAAGGTGTCCCAAAGCAGACAAAATGCTCAGAAGACACAAATAACATATGGAAAAGGGCAACTACATATAGAAAAGAGGTGGAGGAGTAAAAAGAGGAGGCGGAGACACAGATATAGGCATGTCATGCCCTTATAAAGTCAAGAAAGGCTGGAATAAAAATCTAAATTAAAAAAAAAATCTAAAATTCTAAAATCGAAGACGATCATATACTGTCGGACTTCCCACCATAAATTATGCCAACTGCCGATCGGGCGGCGTTATTCCTACAACCCTCCAAACAGCGTCCATGAAGGCAAAGTGTTTGGATTCCAGGGGCAGTATGGTTACAAAGTTGAACCTTAAAGGAATGTCCAAAAGGGCACCACCAGGAGTGGAGCCTGCGGCTTAATTGGACTCCACACGGGCAACCTCAACCATGCCAGCCACGGAAAGGATGGACAGATTGCAAGCTTTGTCGATTCTGTGGGTGGTGGTGCATGGCCGTTTTCAGTTGTGCTAGAAATTTGTCAGCTTAATTCCACTAATGAATGAGACTACGGCATGCCCCCGCGGTCTGCGTCCAGCTTACTAGAGGGACACGCGAGGCTCTGGCACGCGAGATCGAGCAATAACAGGTATGTCATGCCTTTACATGTCCGGGGCTGCATGCGCACTACACTGAAAGGACGAGCGTGTGTCGCTTACAGGTGCGGATAACCTGCTGAACCCCGTTAGTGATGGGGATCTGAGATTCCAATTCTTCCCCACAAACAAGGATTTCCCAGTAACTGCAGGTCAACCGGAATTTTGGAATTAGGCCTAACCGGCATTCCAGAAATAATGTGAAAAAATTAAGTGTCCAAACTACAGGTGCTGTAGCTTGCTTAACTGCTGGGCTCCTCTGCTGAGTAGCATGTAGTTCTTACATAAACAGGCGGCATAGCTTGGTTCACGGGTGGGCTCCTCTGCTGAGCAGTAGACACAGGTACTAGGCCCAAAGTATTCACTGGGCTAAATGGAGTTAAAAAATGGTTCTTACATAAACAGGAGGCACAGCTTGGTTCACGGGTGGGATCCTCTGCTGAGTAGCAGACACAGTTACTAGGCCCAAAGTATTAACTGGGCTAAATGCAGTCAAAAACTGGTTCTTTCATAGACAGGCAGCATAGCTAGGTTCACGGGCGGACTCCTCTGCTGAGTAGCAGACAGTGCTACAAGGCCCAAAAGGATTTTCTGGACAAGATGCGGTAAAAAATTATTAGAAACACACACTGTGTAGCTCCTTGACAGGTGTACTACACCGCTGGCTACCAGAAGCCGCTACTATGCCATGAAACTGTCTATTAACATTGAAAACCATTATTAATCTAATATATAAAGCTCAAGTGTGTGTATGTATGTATGTATGTGTGTGTATGTGTGTATGTCTGGGATTGGCATCCGCACTGTCGCAGCTACAGCCACAAAATTTGGCACAGTCACACGTCTGGACCCCGAGAGCGTCCTAGGCTATGTTGTGAGGTGAAATTTTAACCCCGCGCGTTCCAATTCACCAAACAATTTTGCCCCTATCTACATAATGGGGAAAAAGTGTGTGTGTGTGTGTATCAAGCCCCACCCCTCATTATGATGTCATAATGGTTGCCATGACGATGCTGAAGTAATCATAGGTTGCAAGCCCCGCCGCTCATTATGATGTCATAATGGTTGACTATGGGATGGAGGATGTATGATGCGTATATGGGCACTGGACTAAGGGATGGAGGATATGTATGACAGGTATATGGGCATGGGACTATGGGATGCCGGATATGTATGATGGGTATATGGGCATGGGGCTATGGGTTGGAGGATATGTATGATGGGTATATGGACATGGGACTATGAGATGAAGGATATGTGATGGGTATATGGGCACTCGACTATGGGATGGCGAATATGTATGATGGGTATATGGGCATGGGACTATGGGATGGAGGATGTGTGATGGGTATATGGGCATTCGACTGTGGGATGGAGGATATGTATGATGGGTATATGTGCACGGGCCTATGGGATCGTGGATATGTATGATGGGTATATGGGCACGGGACTATGGGATGGAGGATAATTATAATTTGATATAAATAACCACAGTTAGTTACTATGACCGGGCAGCGCCGGTCTCTTCAGCTAGTGTGAAAATAAAGTTACGCTTTTGGTGAACAAACCGTTCTCGAACGGAACCTCGAACAGCCGAATTTTAAGCAAAGTGTTCGAGTTCGACAAATGGCTCGAACACCACCCAAAACAGCTCGAATTTGAACTTGGCGAACAGGTCGACTCGAACACCGCTCATCTCTATTCTGGAGGCAGACTCAGACGGTCTCAGGCCCAGTATGGATTCGACAAGATTGTAGAAAGTTGAGAAAGGTGTGGTGTAGTAACCACTGAGTCCACTTGGGGGCGCCGTGTGGATGTCCCAGGAGAAAGGATGAATGGCAGAATACGGAATGGCCGTTATGTATCCCAAAGTGGGTGGCTTTGGGATGGAGACTTATGTGTTGTTCAGCAATGATATTGCTGAGGTGTTGCTTCAATGTATAAGGGAGAAGTCTCCAGGTAACTAGAGAGATGGGCAGAGGCCTGGTTACCTACAAGCCCACCCAGGGGTGTGTTTAAGAGTGTCAAAATAAAGTATATGTGTGTAATAGAGCCTTTAGTGAGGTCATAGCCATGTGATCACATGTGGGTGTGGTTTTGGACCATATAAGGTACCTGAGGTCTGGTCACATGAGAGAGAGCGCATGGATCTGATTGGGCCATGTGGAAGGTCCCGGTAGGCCTAAGTGGAGGAAGGTGTGCTACCTTCCTGAAGACCACGTGCTGAGGCTGCTGACCCGGTGAGGCCTATGTATATTGGCTGTATGTGAGGAGGAATAAGCCTCCTGTGTTTCCTGAGGCTCCAGGACTGAGCCTGAAACAGTGGACACTTATATTTACTTTCGCCTGAGCTAAAGGCTATTCTTTATGTTATGTGCTGGTTTATGGGTTATGGAGCAATAAACCCTATGAACTTTTAAAGGAACGTGCCTCCTGATTGTCTCTCGTTGCTCCTGAGCAAGTTGAATCCAATTGGTGGAGAATGCGGGCAGCGGTTCCAAGAAGCACATATTGCCGTACTGGCGGCTCTGAGCCAGGAGAGCAGACAGTCTAGAAAACCGTGAGTAATACTGACCGAGGTCAGAGAAAGTGACTGTATTGCTATAGGGTGCCTCTGTGGAGAAGAGATACTTGAAGACCTGTGTGGCTGACACAGGTAACGGACTGGTGTTTGTGTGGTACTGACCTGGGTCAGTGGGAAAAGACTGTACCTGGAGGGTTCAGTGAGCAAGTTCCTGGAGGGTCAGTGTTGGGAGGTTCTGGGAGAAGAATCTGATCCATGGAGCACGTGGTATGACCTTGAACCTGGTGAGGTGTGAGTGTTGGGCAGTCTCAGGTGGAGACGGATGTTCTGAATAGTACCCGCCGAGCCCCTGGACCTGGTGAGGCCGGTGTGTTGGGAAACCCTAGGAGGAGGGTCGGCTCCCTGAATAGCACCCGGTGCGCCCTGTGTGTTGGACGGTCTCAGGCGGAGACGGTACGTCCTGAATAGCACACAGTCAGGACACGTGAGTTTTTTGTAGTGTGTGTTTTTTTTTTTTTTTTTCTTTTCTGTTCTTGACTCAGCCTGCGGAGGCTCAGTGGGAGTCAAGAAGGTGACAAGCGGCTTGCTGTTACTCAGCGGGGTTACGAAAGGGACAAGCGGCTTGCTGTAACTCGGTGGGGTTACGAAGGGGACAAGCGGCTTCCTGTAACTCAGCGGGGTTACGAAGAGGACACCAGCCTCTGTGTGTGAACAGCAGCTGGTGGTGTCAGTGATTTGTGACAGCAGGAGTTGTGGCAGCACCAGAAGGAACTGGTGTGATGTCATGCTTAAAGGGCCAGTACCAGCCCAAAAAGACATAAACTGTACTGTGTGAACTGTGGTATAAGAAGTTCTGCAGAACGGACATGGGGAAATCCCAAAAGGGGGCGGTGGCCCAAATTGGGGTGGTAGCCCAAAAGGGGGTGGAGTGCCAGAAGGGGCGGTGACCCAAATGGGGGTGGTAGCCCAAAAGGGGTGGAGTCCCAAAAGAGGGCGGTGACCCAAATTGGGGTGGTAACCCAAAAAGGGGTGGAGTCCCAGGAGGGGGCGGCAACCCAAATTGGGGTGGTTCAGGAAATGACAGCACTGGTTGCCTCAGTGGGTATGTCTGGGGAACCGCAGTGTGTCTGTATGAGTTTTGAGGAGTGCGGCATGTATTTTCCAGATAATGACGGGCCACAGTTGTGTACCGTGATGCTGCACCGGGAAGGAGTCTCTGGTAGACTAGACTCAGAGAGTCAGGTGACTCTGACAGGAACTCCTCTCGTTTTGTCTCTGACCGAGAAAAACGCCAGGGTTCGCTGTAAACATGGGGTCACGGTGAACTATGCAGTAGACTGAGTAATGTTCGAGCTGACCAAAGGTGGTGCGTGCCAAGGGGGCGGGATACCATGAGACTTAGTCTATGCCTTGGAGAGGGGCCAGGACTTTGTATTGTTTGATGACATATGGTCGGACGATGGAGACGTTTCAACTGTGGAGCCAGCAGACACAGACAGTGACGCCTCCTAAAGTGGACAGGTCAGAGGTAGAACCGACCGGAAGAAAAGGTACATCTGCCCAACTGACGGACCTGACGTATCGTGATAAGACAGATGATGGGCTGGGAGATGAGGTGACTGGAGTGGACACATGGTCAGAGGGTAACTGGAGGGTTGACTTGGATGATCGGCGTGACTCAGACTCTAGGGGTGACTGTGGCTCTGAGAGAGAAAGGGAGCACAGACTGGATGAGCTAGAGAAAGAAGTCTTCGAGCTCAAAGGTCACCTGGCATTGTGGCAAGGTCTGAATAAGTCCCTCAGAGAAGAGGTAGGAGTACTAACAGAAACTGTAAGAGGTCTTCTGCGGAAGAAGAAGTAGGACGAAGACTTACAGCGGCCAAGCCTGAGTAAGGAACAGTGTGAAGACAAAAAGAAACTCAAAGTTATGGAAGCAGAGGTGATTCGTTTGCAGATGGAGCTTGCAGAGTGTGCTAAAAGACAAGCACAGCAGGAAAAAGTTCAACTGGCTGATGTGATTGCCAACAACAGAGGTGAAGGTGCTCTGGCTTTGGAAGAAAAGAGGCGGTTAGAGTCTCGCATTGCTCAGCTTGAAGAAGTGGAGGAAGAACACGGCAAAGTTGAATTAGCCAATGACAAGCTGAGAAAGGCCACACCAGGTTGACCAGATGGATGCTGATCTGAAGACAGAACGTAGTAATGCTCCAGAAATATGAGAATGCCCATCAGTAGAGTTGAGCGATACCGTCCGATACTTCAAAGTATCGGATCGGAATGGATCGGCCGATCTTTAAAAAAAGTATCGGTATCGCCGATTCCGATACCGGAAGTCCCATTCAAGTCTATGGGACTTCCGGTATCGGAATAAGAAAAACCCTGTTTTTGCCTTGTATAGCCTCTCTGGGGTCTGTACGGGCCTTTCGGGGGGTCTGTGCAGGCTCCGGTGGTCTGTGCCGGCCTGCCGGGGGGCTGTGCCGGCCTGCCGGTGGTCTGTGCAGGCTCCGGTGGGCTGTGCCGGCCTGCCGGGGGGCTGTGCCGGCCTGCCGGTGGTCTGTGCAGGCTCCGGGGGGCTGTGCCGGCCTGCCGGTGGTCTGTGCAGGCTTCGGGGGTCTGTGCAGGCATCGTCCGATAGGACTACAAGTCCCATCGGGCGATGCCTGCTACCATGACAGTGATTGACACATTAGCCAATGATGGGACAGTAGTAGTCCCATCATCCGGCTAATGTGTTAAATGTAAAAAAAAAAAAAAAAAAAATACTACATGCATGCTACATACATACTACATGCTACATACATACTACATGCTACATACATACTACATGCTACATACATACTACATGCATGCTACATACATACTACATACATACTACATACATACTGCATGCTACATACATACTACATACATACTACATGCATGCTACATACATACTGCATGCTACATACATACTACATACATACTACATGCATGCTATATGCATGCTACATACATGCTACATGCATGCTACATACATACCACATACATACTACATACATACTACATACATACTACATGCATGCTACATACATACTACATACATACTACATACATGCTACATGCATACTACATGCTACATACATACCACATACATACTACATACATACTACATGCTACATACATACTACATGCATGCTACATACATACTGCATGCTACATGCATGCTACATACATACTACATACATACTACATACATACCACATATATACTACATACATAAAATACATTCATACAATACATACATAGACATACAGTACATATAACATAGAGTAACATACTTACCAATACTTGTCACATTGTTCCCCGAAGCCATTGTCTTTTCCGGAATAAATATTAACATAACAAACCACAAAAATACTCACCCACGATCCGAAGCAGTCCACGAGTGTGTCCCACGACGATCTTGGGTAGAGAACTGCAGCATCAGATGATGCTGCCGTTCTCTACGGGCTGCAGGAATCCAATGACGGAAGGTAGGTATCCTTCCACACTGTATTCCTCCGCCACTTAAAAAAAAAAAAGTCCCTAGTCTCACTTTATGCCATTGCTGCGTGGGAAATTCCCACACAGCAATGGCATAAAGTGAGACTAGGGACTTTTTTTTTTAAGTGGCGGAGGAATACAGTGCGGAAGGATACCTACCTTCCGTCATTGGATTCCTGCAGCCAGTAGAGAACGGCAGCATCATCTGATGCTGCAGTTCTCTACCCAAGATCGTCGTGGGACACACTCGTGGACTGCTTCGGATCGTGGGTGAGTATTTTTGTGGTTTGTTATGTTAATATTTATTCCGGAAAAGACAATGGCTTCGGGGAACAATGTGACAAGTATTGGTAAGTATGTTACTCTATGTTATATGTACTGTATGTCTATGTATGTATTGTATGAATGTATTGTATGTAGTATGTATGTAGTATGTATGTAGTATGTATGTAGCATGTATGTGGTATGTATGTAGCATGCATGTAGCATGCATGTAGCATGTATGTAGCATGCATGTAGTATGTATGTAGTATGCATGTAGTATGTATGTAGTATGCATGTGGTATGTATGTAGCATGTAGTATGTATGTAGTATGTATGTAGCATGCATGTAGTATGTATGTAGTATGTATGTAGTATGTATGTAGTATGTATGTAGTATGTATGTAGCATGTAGTATGTATGTAGCATGCATGTAGTATATATGTAGTATGTATGTAGCATGTAGTATGTATGTAGCATGCATGTAGTATGTATGTAGCATGCATGTAGTATATATGTAGTATGTATGTAGCATGTAGTATGTATGTAGCATGCATGTAGTATATATGTAGTATGCATGTAGTATGTATGTAGTATGTATGTAGTATTTTTTTTTTTTTTTTTAACATTTAACACATTAGCCGGATGATGGGACTACTACTGTCCCATCATTGGCTAATGTGTCAATCACTGTCATGGTAGCAGGCATCGCCAGATGGGACTTGTAGTCCCATCGGACGATGCTTGCACAGACCCCCGGACATCAGCACAGCCCCCCGGCAGGCCGGCACAGCCCCCCGGCAGGCCGGTACAGACCCCCACAGGGTGCACAGACCACCGGCAGGCCGGCACAGCCCCCCCGGCAGGCCGGTACAGACCCCCACAGGGTGCACAGACCACCGGCAGGCCGGCACAGCCCCCCGGCAGGCCGGTACAGACCCCCACAGGGTGCACAGACCACCGGCAGGCCAGCACAGCCCCCCGGCAGGCCGGTACCGACCCCGGGCAGTCCACACAGCCCCCCGGCAGGCCGGCAGAGACCCCCGGAAGGCCCGAAATGACGGCGCATCATGATGCGCACACACCGCGCATCATGATGACGTCAGGCCGTCAATCAACTTTGAACTTCCGATTCCGATGCCGAATTCCGATATTGAAAAAATATCGGAAGTCGGTATCGGAATTCCGATACAGCAAGTATCGGCCGATACCCGATATTTGCGGTATCGGAATGCTCAACACTACCCATCAGCAATTAGTTAGCCAGAATAAGGACTTAGAAGCAAAGGTTGCACTACTGGAGGAACAGCTTGATGCAGAAATTAAAGTGCGACAATCTGCTAGCAAACAAGTACGCCGTACGGAGAAAAAACTGAAGGTTGTACTAAGGCAAATGGATGATGAAATGCGTAATTCTGAGCAGTACCAAGACCTGGAGGAGGGAAATGATGTGCGTCTGAAACAGTTGAAACGCCAGGTGGAAGAAGCAGAGAAAGAGGCTCAACGTGCCAATACTTTGCATCGTAGATTACAGTGTGAACTGGAGGTTGCTACAGAGACAGCAGATGCAAAGAACTGTGAGTTTAATGCACTGAAAAGTAAACTTAGATGTGGTGGGGTACCATTTGCTACAAGACGCTTAGATAGTGAAAGGATGGTGACTAACCAGTGTCTGACGACGCAGACAGACCGTGACTGGAGGGTCAAAGTCAATGACAGATATCCTGACCGCTGGAGGCGGGGGAGGTCTAATGTAGGAACGACAACAAATATGAACCTAGCACTCAACTTAAAGGTATTTGTAAGGCGGTTTATTGTAGTACACGAAAAAAGACGTTTTGGTCAATGTGATCTTCTTCAGTAACTACAAGGGTAAATATAATTACAAAACAAAACGTCATATAAAACAGAAAAAATAACAAAGGAAAAAAAAACAAAGAAAACAGAAGTATGTACAAACAATAGTCAAAATGGTCATACAAAAATAGGATAAATTGGTCGCAGATAACGCCAGGTATCCCACACTGCCCATATCACGCCAAATAATTTAAAAAGAGCCATAGAAAATATATAGCAGCAATCCATAAGAATGTCAAACATACCGTGTGGTATAGAGATTGGGTAGAGCTTATAGGCATCTATCAGAAAGGACGATGGTGCTTTAGGCATCTAAAAAACAAGATGCGGTGAAATGGAGCGTATGATAGTAGTTGTGAATCATGTAGCAGGAAAAAAAAAAGTACTTACTGAGGGGAATGATCTCTCTAAGGTAATGAGCTGTGGAGGATATAGCAAGGGGGAGCATTATTGCAATGTGTGCATAAATAGTATCACCTCCCCTGTTAATAGGTACATATCAGGACTAAGTATTTACCTTGTCAGTATATAGGAGAGGGGCAAACGTGCCTCCAGATGCGGTGTCCACCGGCCATCTGATCCTGCATGCAGACATGCAGGTTTAAAAAGGGGAGGGGGAGGGATACTTAGTGGTGGGCGGCCAATGGGAGCTGTAAGCTCCAGTAAACAGGAAGTGACTAACAGGAAGAATATGGCTGTGTGATCCACAGTACAGAGAGCTTGTCTTCCACCAGAGGAAAGACATAATACCAGCTCAAAATGTGGAGAAACACATGCTAGTAATAGTGGTTATGTGTGGGGATGCTATATATTGTTGGTAGGGAGATTGGAAAGCAGAATTCAAGAGATAGAAATTAACATATAAATGACTATAGCCTGGTCAATAGAAATGCATTGAACGGGGTGGGAGTGAGCAGACAATGGTCCCTGGGTGTCGGGATTATGCTAGTTGAGACACAGTGCAGAGGTCCAGAGAAATATACTAAATAACTTTATTGTGATAATTCATACAAAGGCAGTATATTCAAGGACAACTATAAAGAGAGAGGCAAAAGAAGTTGAGATCGATAGTATTTGAGCTGTGCAGACTTGTGGGAGAGAAATAACGCTATGTTATCCCAAATAGATAGAAATAGGCTTGTAGCAGTGGCGTCCAATTCCAACACATTAATATAATCGACTCTGTGAGAGAGAGAGGAATACGTTAGTATATTATGGCATCAAGAAGGCTCCTAGAAAAACGAATATACACATGAAAGTAGCATAATAAACAGGTCGGACAAAAAAAAAAAAACATTACATACACTGAGTGTTGACTCTTATTTTGTAAGGGGCTTATGTGAGATGTAGTTTTTAACAAAAATGCTGATATTTCGTAATCCCTATTTAACCCTCTCGGGCTCATAGTTTCGAGGGTATGGATTCAAAATGCCTCTCGTTTTTTGAGGTGAAGGATCCTGTTACCACCCCGTCGGGGAGGTGACACCTGTTCAATTACCTGAAATCGAAGTTGTGAGATGTTATGACCCTGGGTAATGAAGTGGTAGGGAATGGGAAGAAGATTTTTGCACCTAATTGTTGATTTGTGCTTTGATATTCGATCTCGTATAGGTTGTGAAGTTTCCCCTACATATAAGAGACCACAGGGACATTTAATGAGATATATCACATAAGCAGAATCACATGTAAAGAAATTGGAGATTTTAAATTCTTTGCCAGAATGGGGGTGTACAAATTTATCTCCCTTGAGAACATTGTTACATTGGACACAATGTAGGCATGGGAAAGTTCCCATTTTAGGTTTATGTAGAAAACGTTGTTTGTGAATAGTGGATTTAGGGCCAATGTCTGCTTTGACCAGGGAGTCCTTCAGATTGGGTGCTCGTTTAAAGCAGGGGAGAAACGGTTTTTGAAATTCTCGAACATCGGGATGAGCTGTGGAAAGTAAATGCCAATTTTTACGAATGGACTTGTGGATAATATAGGCAAAGGGGTGGAACGTATGTACAAACGGAATGCGGTTCGTCATTCCCTCTTGTGATCGTGTGGGGGTATCTCTTGATGCTTCTAGTAAAGAAGGGGGATATCCTCTTTCTACAAACTTGTTGGTCATCTCATCCAGGCGTAGAGTTCTAGTATCAGTGTTGGTAACAATACGTTTCACTCTTTGATATTGTGATTTAGGTATTGCCCGTTTGGTGGAGGGAGGATGGAGACTTTCAAAATGGAGGAGGCTGTTCCGGTCTGTACTTTTAATATACAGGTCAGTGGATAGGAAGCCATTGAGATCCTTAATGACCATGGTGTCCAGAAAATTCATGCGCCAAAGATCGTGTCCTATGGTGAATTGGATACCGGGCCAGGATGAATTCAGGATGTCAAAAAAAGAGAGCAAGGACTCCAATGAGCTGCCCCATATGCAAAAGACATCATCGATATAGCGCTTCCCTATGATGGCGTAGTTGCGGAAGAGGTCGTTTTTATAGATGATGCTTTGCTCGAAATCCGCCATATAGGCATTTGCATATGGGGGCACTACATTGGAGCCCATTGCGGTCCCACGTACCTGTAGGTAGAAATCATCTTGGAAGAGAAAAAAATTAGAAGTGAGTACCAAGTGGAGAAGATCAATACATAGGTGTATTTGATCTACATCCATTCCTGTGGAAGTGAGTAATCGGGCTGTAGAATTAATACCATCAGAGTGGGGAATTGAAGTGTAAAGATCCTTTACATCTAGTGTCACGAGTAGTGCCTCCTGTGGGACTTTTTGGAGATGTTGGATATCTGATAGAAAGGCCCCTGTGTCCAGAATAAAGGACTTGGACTTCTGAATCAAAGGTGTTAATATTTTTTCTAAGAATACTGCCAGGGGTGACAGAATCGAATCTGTAGACGCCACAATTGGTCTACCAGGTGGTTTCTCCAGATTTTTATGGACTTTTGGGAGAGTGTAAAAAAACAGGAGTGATGGGGTTTTTATTACTGAGAAGATCACAAGTTTTCTGATCGAGAACCCCCAGATCCGAGTATTTCTGGAGGATGGTATTAATTTGGCGGCTAATATCAAAAGAGGGATCCCGCGGCAGCGTATGGTAAATTGAAGTGTCATTCAATTGTCGCATGATTTCGGACAAATACATGGATTTATCCATGATTACTAGGGCCCCACCCTTGTCAGCCGGTTTTATGACTATGGAGTTGTCCTCCTGTAAGGACTGAAAGGCATGTCGTTCCTCAATTGTAAGGTTGGAAGGATAAAACAAAGTACCCCTATCAATATCATTTCTTAATGATTGGAATGAGTTCTGTACAAAATTGATGAATGTTTCAACTGCATGCGAGGCATGTGGGGGCCGGAACAAACTTTTATTTCGTAGGCCCAAGCTTTGGGAAGACAAAAGTTTTTTTTTTTCCTGCTACATGATTCACAACTACTATCATACGCTCCATTTCACCGCATCTTGTTTTTTAGATGCCTAAAGCACCATCGTCCTTTCTGATAGATGCCTATAAGCTCTACACAATCTATATACCACACGGTATGTTTGACATTCTTATGGATTGCTGCTATATATTTTCTATGGCTCTTTTTAAATTATTTGGCGTGATATGGGCAGTGTGGGATACCTGGCGTTATCTGCGACCAATTTATCCTATTTTTGTATGACCATTTTGACTATTGTTTGTACATACTTCTGTTTTCTTTGTTTTTTTTTCCTTTGTTATTTTTTCTGTTTTATATGACGTTTTGTTTTGTAATTATATTTACCCTTGTAGTTACTGAAGAAGATCACATTGACCGAAACGTCTTTTTTCGTGTACTACAATAAACCGCCTTACAAATACCTTTAAGTTGAGTGCTAGGTTCATATTTTTTGCTTTAACGGTTTGGGAACCTAACCTTAGCACCATCTTGAGTTGTGCTCACGGTGTTCTTTCTATAATGTAGGAACGAGGCTGAATGACAGATGGAGACGGTTCTCTCGGCATGTGGGGCAAGGTGTAGTGAGTGCCCGGTCGTGAGATCCTGATGTGATGTTATGTGTTCAACCCCACATGTTTGAACAAAGGGGGGAGGTATGTGGTGTAGTAACCACTGAGTCCGCTAGAGGGCGCTGTGTGGATGTCCCAGGAGAAAGGATGAATGGCAGAATACAGAATGGCCGTTATGTATCCCAAAGTGGGTGGCTTTGGGATGGAGACTTATGTGTTGTTCAGCATTGATATTGCTGAGGTGTTGCTTCAATGTATAAGGGAGAAGTCACCAGGTAACTAGAGAGATGGGCGGACCTGGTTACCTTCAAACCCACCCAGGGGTGTGTTTAAGAGTGTCATAATAAAGTATATGTGTGGCAGTGTGTAATAGGACCTGTAGTGAGGTCATAGCCATGTGATCACATGTGGGTGTGGTTATGGAACATATAAGGTACCTGAGGTCCAGTCACATGAGAGAGAGCGCATGGATCTGATTGGGCCATGTGGAAGGTCCCGGTAGGCCTAAGTGGAGGAAGGTGTGCTACCTTCCTGAAGACCACGTGCTGAGGCTGCTGACACGGTGAGGCCTATGTATATTGGTTGTATGTGAGGAGGGATAAGCCTCCTGTGTGTGCTGAGGCTCCAGGACTGAGCCTGAAACAATGGACACTTATACTTACTTTCACCTGAGCTAAAGACTATTCCTTATGTTATGTGCTGGTTTATGGGTTATGGAGCAATAAACCCTATGAACTTTTAAAGGAACGTGCCTCCTGATTGTCTCTCGTTGCTCCTGAGCGAGTGAATCCCTACAATGGGTACAGTATCACCGAATACCAGGTATATATAGCATAGTTTAAACATTAAAAATCTGTCTATATATCAGGAGGCAGACTCAGACGGTCTCAGGCCCAGAATGGATTCTACAAGATTGTAGAAAGTTGAGAAAGGGTACAGTCAGTGGCGTACCGTCAATAGTAGCAGACCACGCAGCTGCTATGGGGCCCGGACAGGTGAGGGGGGCCGGATGGGTGAGGGGGCCCGTGACGGCCGCTGCGGTTTGGCAGCTTTGCTGTGCTGACACAGTACTATCTCCTTTAATTAAATGTAAGCGCCAGCCACTGTATACCCCCTTGAAGCTCCCCTTTCCTTGTTTCCTGGTCAGCAGTTGGCTGAAGTCTCTGGCTGGATTTGCATAAGAACGCCACACCTCCTGGCAGCCATAGAGCAGCACACATGCATTGCAGGAAGCAGAAAGCAGAAAACATTCATGAGCCTCTCTCACTCAGGGAGAGGGTGGACACACACACAGGATGGTGAGCCCGGCTGGGGGTGGATTTTTTTTTGTTAAATGTGTCCCCTCACTGTGCTGGCAGCCTGGCACTTTGCACCTTAGGGAGGGGAGCCCGGCTGCACACACTGTGGAGGGGGCCCTGCATGCACTGCAGGTGTGTGTGTGTGTGTGTGTGTGGATTCCTCTGTGCTTCTGTGGGTGGGCCTCTCCTGACGTCATCTGTGCTGCTGTGGCTGCCTCTCCTGACATACTCTGTGCTGCAGTGGCTTCCTCTACTGGCATCCCTTGTGCTGCTGCGGCTGGCTCTCCTGACATCCTCTGTGCTTTTGTGTCCGGCTCTCCTAACATCCTTTGTTTTGCTGTGGCTAGCTCTCCTGACATTCTCTGTGCTTTTGTGGCTGGCTTTCCTGACATCCTCTGTTCTGCTGTGGCAGGCTCTCAAGACATCCTCTGTGCTTCTGTGGCCAGGCCTCTCCTGAAATCCTTTGTGCTGCTGTGGCAGGCTCTCCTGACATCCTCTGTGATGCTTTGGTAGGCTCTCCTGACATCCTATGTGCTGCTGTGGCTGGTTCTCCTGACATCCTTTGTTCTGCTGTAGCTAGCTCTCCTGACATCCTCTGTGCTGCTGTGGCTGGCTCTCCTGACATCCTCTGTGCTCCTGTGGATAGCTCTCCTGATATCCTGTATGCTGCTGTGGCTGACTCTCCTGACATCCTCTGTGCTGCTGCGGCTGGATGTTTGACCTATAACATGCATGCCTGGAGTTAAGAGCACCTGTTGATTATATTTTTTTATTTTGGGGGGGGCCCATTCAGACTTTTGCTATGGGGCCCCATGATTTCTATGTATGCCCCTGGGTACAGTATCACCGGATAACAGGTATATATGTAGCATAGTTTACGCATTAAAAATCTATGTCTATATATCAGGAGGCAGACTCAGACAGTCTCAGGCCCAGTATGGATTCGACAAGATTGTAGAAAGTTGAGAAAGGGTGCAGTATCACCGGATAACAAGTATATATGTAGCATAGTTTACACATTAAAAATCTATGTCTATATATCAGGAGGCAGACTCAGACAGTCTCAGGCCCAGTATGGATTCTACAAGATTGTAGAAAGATGAGAAAGGGTACAGTATCACTGGATACCAGATATATATATATCATAGTTTAAACATTAAAAATCTCAGTGTATATTTCCGTAGTCTGACAAAGACACTCACAGCCTCAGTATGGATTAGACAGGAATCTAAAAAGTAGAAAAAGGGTAATGTATTCGAAGCGTAAACCAGTATACACTGTTGGGGTATTTTTTAATCTTCATATATATTTCAGTCTCAGTAACACAGTCCAGACTCTCCGAAAGAGGAAACGAGATGGATACAAGTACAGACAGAAAGTCGAGTGATTGCAGAAATTTTGGAATTACTAATCACGGGAAAAACTCCCGGGAGAAATCTCAAAGGCGATGCTGACCCTCAATTACTTTGTCTGTGGAGACAGCAAAATAGTTATTTGTGAAGAAAGGTTTGCTGTATCGCAGTACCGTGGATCCCATAACCGTTACTCATCTCCATCAAATTGTGATCACAGGGAGAGATGTAGACATTGTCCTCACTGCCTATCATGATCTGTCAGGTAATTTTGGAGTGCAAAAGACAGAAGCCACAGGCCGTAGGTGATTCTATTGGATTGGAATGAGAGGACACATTTAAAAATGTGGGCAGGAATGTCACACGTCTGTGAGTAGGAAAACCGTGAAAGCTGATGATAAATCACCACTGTATCTCATTGTGAGTTGACGTCCATAACAAATGGAAGCAATTGATCATCTGAAGATAGAGCCCAGAAGGACAGGGCATAGCTACTTCTTAACCATCATCTATCAGTTCACCAAATTTGTATTGGCAGTCCCAGTGAAGGATTTAACAGCCCAGACTACACAGCTGTGGAACAGGGAGAGGTAAGTATTGAAAGTGCTGGGGCCCTGAGCAAGCAGGGGGGCCCACTCGTGGGCAGCGGTACTGGCACAGGGCCCCTTATAGTACGCCGGTGTGTCTGACTGTGGGTGTGCACCCCCGCCATCAAAGACACTTGATTGTACTATGAGGGACCCTGTGCCAGTGCCGCTGCCCAAGAGTGGGCCCACCCACCTGTCCAGGGCAACGGCACTCGCACGGGTGCATGCGCCAGGTGGTGACCCCGGCCCTGGGGGAGGGGAGGCAGCCCAGTTAGGGAGGTTGAAAAAATGGCATATGTTGTTGTTGGACATTCAGCAGCTGCAAATGGAGGAAGTGGAGAAGTCCGAGGAAGAGGAGGACAAAAGCGAGCCATTTTTCTGGCAACCTACATGTCAGCAGGGGAAGGTGGGACAAAATCCTTTGAAACCCATGCATGGTTCATTTTAATGAAGGTTAGATCATCAACATTTTGGGTCGACAGACGGGTCCTTTTTTCTGTCAGGATTGATCCAGCAGCACTGAAGACTCTTTCGAATAGCACACTAGCAGCAGGGCAAGCGAGCTCCTGTAAGGCATATTGTGCCAATTCAGGCCAGGTGTACAGTTTACAGGCCCAATAGTCAAAGGGGAATGACCTGTGAGGGAGAACATCGATATGGGAGGAGAAGTAGTTTGTAACCATAGTTGACAACTGCTGTCTCATGTCACTTTCAATCAATGCAGTATTACCAGTCGTGTGAGCGGTACTTGAAAAATCAGTCCACAACATGGTCATGAAACTACTGTGTCCAACGCCATTTTGGCTGTGTGCACCATGAACACCTCTTCCATTTTGCCCCCTACGGCTCGTGGGAGAACCATCACCGCCGTTGTGTGCTGGGAATGCCTCAAACAAACGGTTTACCAGAGTTGCTTGTTTGTTAGCCAATATTAGCTCTAGGTTCTCCTGTGGCATGATGTTTTGGAATCTGCCTTTATAGCGTGGATCCAGGATGCTGGCCAACCAGTAGTCGTCATCGTTCATCATTTTGGCAATGTGAGGGACCCTTTTTAGGATCTGCAAGGCATAATCACACATGTGGGCCAATGTTCCTGGTGTCAATGATGCACTGCGAGTGCTGGGTGGAGGAGCACTTTCTGGCAAATCAACATCCCTCCAGTCACGCACAAACCCTGTCCCTGACCTTGCCACGCCAACATTTTGTCTTGCCCCTTGAGAAGTATCCTCCTCCCCTAAATAATCATCCCCATCATCCTCCTCCTCCTCCTCTTCCTCTTCTTCCTCCACCTCGTCCAGGAGAGTTCCCTGAGCAGACAATGGCTGACTGTCATCAAGGCTTCCCTCCTCCTCTTCCTCCTTGGTTGCAGACGCCTGCTCCTTAATGTGCGTCAAAGTTTGCATGAGCAGACGCATAAGTGGGATGCTCATGCTTATGTTGGCGTTGTCTGCGCTTACCAGCCGTGTGCATTCCTCAAAACAATGAAGGACTTTACAGAGGTCTTTCAGCTTCGACCACTGCACACCAGACATCTCCATGTCTGCCCTCAAACCGCCTGCCCGTGTATCCTCCCACAAATGCATTACAGCCTGCCTCTGTTCACACAGCCTCACAACCATGTGCAGGGTGGAGTTCCACCTTGTTGCAACGTCGATAATTAGGCAGTGCTTGGGAAGGTGGAGCAATCGCTGCAGCTTCTGCATACAACTGGAGTGTACAGACCGCTCACACAACTGGTAATACTGCATTGATGGAAAGTGACAGGAGACAGCAGTTGTCAACTATGGTTAACAACTACTTTTACTCCCATATCGATGTTCTCCCGCACAGGTCATTCCCCTTTGACTATCGGGCCGCTAAACTGGACACCTGGCCTGAATTGGCACAATATGCCTTACAGGAGCTTGCTTGCCCAGCTGCAAGTGTGCTATCGGAAAGAGTCTTCAGTGCAGCTGGATCAATCCTGTCAGAAAAAAGGACCTGTCTGTCAACCCAAAATGTTGATGATCTAACCTTCATTAAAATGAACCATGCATGGGTTTCCAAGGATTTTGTCCCACCTTCCCCTGATGACACCTAGGTTGCCAGAAAACTGCCTCGCTTTTGTTCTCCTCTTCCTCTGACTTGCCCAATTCTGCCATTTAAAGCTGCTGAATGTCCAGCCTACACATCAACATATGCCATTTTTTAAACCTCCCTAACTGGGCTGCCCCCCCAAGTGCTGGGGTCAACACCTGGCGCACCCGGGCAAGTGACGTTGCTCTGAACAGGTGGATGGGCCCACTGATGGCCGACTGCACTGGCACAGGGCCCCTCATAGTACAAATAGTGTGTCTGACGGTGGGGGGCCCACTCGCCGTCAGACACACCAGCATACTATGAGGGGCCCTGTGCCAGTACCGTCGCCCATGAGTGTGCCCCCCCACTTGGTCATGGCCACAGCACTTGCAAGTTGCAATACTTACCTCTCTGTGCTCCATTACTGTGTAGTCTGGGCAGTTAAATCCTTCACAGGGACAGCCAATAGAAATTTGGTGTATTGATCGATGATGGTTAAGATGTAGCTATGGCCTGTCCTGCTGGCCTCTACCTTCAAATGATCATTGGCTACCATTTGTAATGGACGTCAACTCACAATCGGATGCAGTGGAGCTTTATGATCAACTTTCACAGTTTTCCTAGTCACAGACGTGTGACATTCCTGCCACCATTTTCCAATGTCTCCTCGCATGCCAATCTAATAGAATCGCCTATGGCCCGTTGTTTCTGTCGTTTGCCCTCCAAAATGCCCAGACACATCATGATAGGCAGTGAGGACCATGTGTACATCTCTCCCTGTGATCACAATTTGTTGGAGACGAGTAACGGTGATGTGATCCTCGCTACTGCGATAAAGCTATCTTTTCTTCACAAAGAAGCATTTTCACTGTCTCCACAGACACAGCAATTGAGGGTCTGCATTGCCTCTGCAACATCTACCGTGAGGTTTTCCCGCGAAGAGTAATTCCCAAATTTCTGCAAACAATCGACTTTCCGTCTGTACTTTTATCCATGTAGTTTGCAGTAGCGGAGAGTCTGGACTGGCTTACTGAAATTAAAAAATATACGAAGATTTAAAAGTACCACAACACTGTATACTGGTGTACGCCTCAAATACCTTTCCCTTTTTCTACTTTTTAAACTATGGTGTAATACATACTGAGCCTGTGAGTGTCTGTGTCTGACTCCGGAAGTGTAGGCGGAAATTTACAATTACCTCTAGACTGGATACACCTGATATGTGCTGATACAGGACCTTTCTTCAAAATGTTTTAGTAAGGTATCCTCCATAGTGAGTGAGCGTGTGTGGTTTCCGCTTTCTATATAGACGGTGAATCGGAGATACCAATTTTTAGTCTATACTCGATACAGCTTGTTTCTTGTTATACAGTACCTTTGGTCGACATTTGGTGTTACGGTCACATCCATACTGGGTAAGCATCTGAGAGTGACTACGGGACTATGTATACGGAGATTTTAATTGTACCCTATATTATATACTTGCTATTTTGTTATCCAGTACCTTTTTAACAACATTTTTTATTATGGTCAAACCCTGACTGAGTGAGCGTTTGAGCGTGACTCCGGAAATATATACGTAGATTTCAAATTTGGCCAACACTGTGTCACGATGACCCGTCCTGTGTGATGCGACCAACCGGCCGGTAGCTGAAACAATAAGATGCGGCACGTGATACTGTCCTGTGTGACATGACCAACAGGCCGGTAACTAAAACAACAAGACACGGGGAAAGGGGAAACAGTGACAACGGTGGGCCCTGCGTGTTGTGAGTTCATTTTCCCCTACGTCACTGAGGTCTGGTAAACTCCCTATTCTGGTAAAGGAAGGTAATGAGCCTGATTATCAGGCACCTGAGCCTAATGAGGATGACTGGCTGAGTGGAGTCACGGACTGGATATAAGGCTGCCGATGCCCTTCTGTCCTGCGGGTGATTTCTCTGTGGACTTCTAGGACACCAGTCTGATTCCTGCTCCTCTAAAGCTAAGTTTTCTGTTTTGCCTGTTAGCATTTTTGTTTTGCTTTTTGTTTTCCTTGCTTTTCTGTATTCTGCCATTCCCTGCTGGGGTGAGCGGAATCTCCTTTTGCCTGTAGCTCTGTCTTCAGAATATTCCTGAGTACTGACATAGCTTTTTTGAAGCCTAGCGTCTTCAGGGCCTTTTCACTGTCAGTCTGTTGGCTCTTATTTTCATAGGGTTTTTCACGGATTGCAGACAGCAGCCTTCCTGTCCTTTTCTATCTAGTTAGCTTGGGCCCCGTCTTTGCTCAGTCTATCTTTCTGTCTGTGTTAGTATTTTCATCTTGCTTCACCGTCATTATATGTTGGGGGCTGCCTTTTGCTTTGGGGTCTGCTCTGGGGCAGTTTAGATTTCCTCTTTCTTTCTTTAGGCCTATTTAATTCTCCAGCTGTGATCGAGGGGTCTAGGGCATCGTAGGAACCCCCCACGGCTACTGCTAGTTGTGTTGATAGGTTCAGGGGTCTGCAATCCGATAGCTGCCAACTTCTCTGGTTTTCTGAACTTAGCTAGCATTTCTGTTTTTGCCTCCTACGGTGACTCAATCATAACAGAATCACCCGCCATACCGCAGATCCTAGGGTACTCAATAGCAGGAAAGAATTGTGTTTAAAAAAAAAAAGTGTGTATATTCTTTTCCTCTATATCTCTAAGGCCGTAGGGGGAATTTTTTTTTCTCTCTCAATGGAGATAAAGCAATTGTCTGATCATCTGGAGCAGCTCGCTGCGGAACTGCGGGGAATTTCCGCCTACCTTGCTCGTTCGCATGCTGTTGAACCAAAGATCCCTACACCTGATGTATTTTTTGGGGATCGATCTAAATTTTTGAGTTTCAAAAATAATTGTAAATTATTTTTTGCCTTGAAGCCTAACCCGTCAGGGAGCTCCGCGCAGCAGGTTAAAATTGTTATCTCTTTGCTGCATGGCGATCCCCAGGATTGGGCGTTTTCTTTGAAACCAGATGATCCTATTCTGACTAATGTGAACGCATTCTTTCAAGCTTTGGGGTTGTTGTATGATGAACCTAATGCTACTGATCAGGCTGAAAAGACCCTGTTGGCATTGAACCAAGGTCGAGATTCTGCAGAGTTGTACTGTCAAAAGTTCCGAAAGTGGGCGGTCCTTACTACCTGGAATGATAATGCCTTGGCTGCTCTCTTTCGGAAGGGTTTGTCAGAAGCCGTAAAAGATACTATGGTGGGATTTCCTGTTCCCTCTGGTCTGGACGATTCTATGTCATTAGCCATTCAGGTTGATCGGCGTTTACGTGAATGCAGGATTGCACGAGAGGCATTGCCACCGGTTGAACAGACGTCTGAACCTATGCAATGTGATAGAGGTTTGTCTAAGGCGCAACGTCAGTTCAGAAGGCGTAATAAGCTGTGTTTTATCTGTGGAGATGCCTCGCATATTATTTCTGTTTGTCCTAAATGAGAGAAACGCTTTGCACACACGTTTTCTGTTGGTGGTGTTCAACCTAAGTTTCTTCTGGCAATTACTCTGATTTGCTCCCTGTCCACATTTTCCGCCAAGGCTTTTGTGGATTCGGGAGCAGCGCTAAACCTAATGGACTTGGATTTTGCTAAACGTTGTGGATTTCCGATGACACCTCTGCAGACGCCTATCTCTTTGAGGGGGATTGATGCTACTCCTTTGGCTAAAAATAAACCTCAGTTTTGGACCCAGGTGGTCATGCGGGTCGCCCCAGACCATCAAGAAAATTGCAGATTTTTGGTGTTGCATGGTCTGCATGATGCCGTTGTTCTGGGGTTTCCCTGGTTGCAAATTCATAATCCAGTTTTGGATTGGAAATCTGTGTCTGTGGTGAGTTGGGGTTGTCGGTGTGCCTTTAGTGAGGCTCCGTTTTTTTCCACCTCTCCTCAGTCGCATGATGTTCCTGACTATTTGGCGGACTTTTATGATGTATTTAGTGAGAATGAGTCTGCGTCCTTGCCTCCTCATAGGAGTTATGACTGTGCAATTGAACTGAGCCAGGGGTGTAAATTTCCCAAGGGTCGGCTCTTCAATTTATCTGTACCCAAGCACGAGGCTATGCGGTCCTATATTAAGGAGGCGTTGGAGAAGGGTCATATTAGACCATCCTCTTCACCCTTAGGTGCCGGTATTTTTTTTGTGGCCAAAAAGGATGGTTCTTTAAGGCCTTGTATTGATTATCGTGCCCTCAACAAAATTACTATTAAATATCAGTATCCGTTACCCCTGATTTCGGATCTATTCTCTAGAGTTAGAGGTGCTTGCTGGTTTACCAAGCTTGACCTCAGGGGGGCGTATAATCTTATCTGCATTAAGCAGGGGGATGAATGGAAGACGGCGTTGTCACGGGGGCTTAGTTCAACTAAGGCTGAAATACCCGGGGCCCCTGTGGTGTCCCTTTTACTAGGGGAAACCCTGTCTGACCCTCAACCCAGGGTTTTTGCTGAAGGTGCAAATGCCTGAGCCTCCGACCTTTCCTTATCTCCTGCTCAGCCCTGCACTTAACCCTCCACCCTCCACCCAGTGAGGAGTCACACCACCAAAGCTCCCACACAAATAATGACAGACAGGGAGAACTTAAACTGCACTGCGCCGCACACACACAGGAATAAACAGTAATGTGAACAGGGCACAACTAAACACAAATATGGGAAGGAGAAAGGATAACGACGGATCATACGACACCAGATATGAATCTCTCTCTCTTGAACACCTCCACTCCAGACCGGAACCACTTGGTATGAAACACAAGCTATAATCGGCGACGCCCATATGCCAGTATGACTATTTAAAGACCGTGGGCGTGACTAACCTTCCAACCTGGTCTCCAGCAGGATTAACCCCCGAGAGCCTGAAGATCAAACCGGCGCCGCTGAGGCTATAGTGGCTGGAGGTGGAACTACCTCTGCCTGCCGGATGCTGTGGTGTGAACAGCGTCCGACATGACAGGCGTTTAATAGTCCGGAGGGACATTTTGAGTACCTGGTGATGCCTTTTGGGCTCACTAATGCCCCTTCTGTCTTCCAGTGCTTCATGAACGATATTTTCCGAGACTTTGTCGATAAATTTTTGATTATCTATCTGGATGATATTTTGATCTTCTCCAAGGATTGGGATTCTCATGTGGAACATATTCGGACTGTGTTCCGGATCTTGAGGGAGAATTCCCTGTATGTCAAAGGATTGAAATGCCTTTTTGGAGTACAGAGGATTTCATTTTTGGGATTTATTTTGTCTCCGTCAACTATTGAAATGGACCCGGCCAAGGTACAGGCCATTTATGATTGGGTTCAGCCCACTTCTTTGAAGGCCCTCCAGAAGTTTTTGGGTTTTGCTAATTTTTATCGGAAATTTATAGCAAAATTTTCTAGTATTGCCAAGCCATTGACTGATCTGACTAAGAAGGGTGCTGATGTGTTGAATTGGTCTCCAGAGGCTGTTGCTTCCTTTCAGGAGCTGAAGCGAAGATTTACCTCCGCCCCGGTTTTGCGGCAACCTGATGTCTCACTCCCGTTACAGGTAGAGGTGGATGCTTCTGAGATTGGTGCAGGAGCTGTTTTGTCCCAAAAGGATCCTGTAACATCTAAAATGAATCCCTGTGCTTTCTTTTCCCGAAAGTTCTCTCCATCTGAACCTAACTATGATGTGGGGAATCGAGAACTGTTGGCCATGAAATGGGCATTTGAGGAGTGGAGACATTGTTTGGAGGGAGCTAAACATCAAATTGTGGTCCTCACTGACCACAAGAATTTGATTTACCTAGAGTCGGTTAAACGCTTGAACCCTAGACAGGCTAGGTGGGCCTTGTTTTTTACACGTTTTGATTTTGTGGTCTCTTTTTCTTCCTGGAACTAAGAATGTCAAGGCAGACGCCCTCTCTAGGAGCTTCTTTGCTGATTCTCCTGTGGTGACCAAGCCTGCTACCATCTTAGGCGAAGCGGTAGTTCTTTCTGCCATCTCGCCCAATTTGAGACTTGCTCTGCAAGAGTTCCAGGAGGACAAACCTGAGCGTTGTCCCAGTGGAAAGTTGTATGTTCCTGACCAGTGGAAGAAGAGAGTGATGTCTGAAGTTCATTGCTCTGCATTGGCTGGTCATCCAGGTATTTTTGGTACTAGAGATCTGGTGAGTCGCTCTTTTTGGTGGCCCACCTTGTCTCATGATGTCAGGAATTTTGTGCAGTCCTGTGGGACTTGCTCCCGGTCTAAATCTTGTTCTCGCTCTAGTGGGTTGTTGATGCCTTTGCCGGTCCCCAGGAGGCCATGGACCCATATTTCAATGGATTTCATCTCTGATATGCCGGTCTCTCAAAGAATGACTGTTATTTGGGTGATTTGTGATAGGTTCTCTAAGATGGTTCATCTTTTACCACTCCCTAAGTTGCCGTCTTCCTCTGAGTTGGTGCCCCTGTTTTTGCAACAGGTGGTTCGCTTGCACGGGATTCCTGAGAACATTGTATCTGACAGAGGAGTTCAGTTTGTGTCTAGATTTTGGAGGACTTTCTGTTCCAAGCTGGGAATTCAGTTGTCCTTCTCCTCTGCTTTTCACCCTCAGACTAATGGGCAGAGAGAGAGAACAAACCAGACCTTGGAGTCGTATTTGAGATGTTTTATTTCCGCTGATCAGGATGATTGGGTTTCATTTTTGCCCTTGGCCAAATTTGCTTTAAATAATAGAGCTAGTTCTGCCACTTTGATGTCACCTTTTTTTTTGTAACTTTGGGTTTCATCCTCGATTTTCTTCAGGGCAGGTGGAGCCTTCTGCCTGCCCAGGTGTTTACACTGTGGTGGAGAGAATGCACCAGATCTGGGACCAAGTGGTGGATAAGTTATCTCTCTCCCAGGAAAAGGCCCAGCGGTTTTCCAATCGACATAGGACCATTGGTCCCCAGTTTAAGATTGGTGATATGGTGTGGTTATCATCAAAAAATATTGCTATGAAGGTGGCTTCTCCTAAGTTTAAGCCTAGATTTATTGGACCTTACAAGATTTTGGAGATTATTAATCCGGTCTCTTTTCGTTTGGCTCTTCCTGTCACATTTAAAATCCATAATGTTTTCCATAAGTCCTTGTTGAAGAGGTTTGTTGAACCAGTTGTTCCTGGGGTGGCACCTCCGGACCCTGTATTGGTTGAAGGTAATATGGAATATGAGGTAGAGAAAATACTGGATTCCCGTCTGGCTAGACGGAGACTCCAGTATTTGGTTAAGTGGAAGGGTTATGGTCAGGAGAATAATTCCTGGGTCTCTGCCTCTGATATTCATGCTAAAAGATTAGTGCGTGCCTTTCATCAGGCTCACCCTGATCGCCCTGGTGGCGTGGTTGAGGGTTCGGTGACCCCTCCTCAAGGGGGAGGTACTGTTGTGAGTTCATTTTCCCCTTCGTCACTGAGGTCTGGTGAACTCCCTATTCTGGTAAAGGAAGGTAATGAGCCTGATTATCAGGCACCTGAGCCTAATGATGATGACTGGCTGAGTGGAGTCACGGACTGGATATAAGGCTGTCGACGCCCTTCTGCCCTGCGGGTGATTTCTCTGTGGACTTCTAGGAGACCAGTCTGATTCCTGCTCCTCTAAAGCTAAGTTTTCTGCTTTGCCTTTTAGCATTTGTGTTTTGTTTTTGTTTGCCTTGCTTTTCTGGATTCTGCCATTCCCTGCTGGGGTGAGCTGAATCTCCTTTTGCCGGTTGCTCTGTCTTCAGAATATTCCTGAGTACTGACATAGCTTTTTTGAGGCCTAGCGTCTTCAGGGCCTTTTTTCACTGTCAGTCTGTTGGCTCTTGTTTTCATAGGGTTTTTCTCGGATTGCAGACAGCAGCCTTCCTGTCCTTTCCTATCTAGTTAGCTTGGGCCCCGTCTTTGCTCAGTCTATCTTTCTGTCTGTGTTGTGTTCTTTCTTCTTGCTTCACCGTCATTATATGTGGGGGGCTGCCTTTTGCTTTGGGGCTTTGGGGTCTGCTCTGGGGCCATTTAGATTTCCCTTTCTGTCTTTAGGCTATTTAGTCCTCCGGCTGTGATCGAGGGGTCTAGGGCATCGTAGGAACCCCCCACGGCTACTGCTAATTATGTTGATAGGTTCAGGGGTCTGCAATCCGATAGCTGCCAACCTCTCTGGTTTTCTGGACTTAGCTAGCATTTCTGTTTTTGCCTCCTACGGTGACTCAATCATAACACCTTCTCCTAGAACCCCTTCCTCAACTTCCAGCCATTCCTCATCTCTCCACACCCCCAAAGTATCACAATCTTCCCCCAAACGTGATTCACAATAACATATTTTTTTTTAAATAAATGTGAAATTCTGCTTTCAAAAAATATGGTTTGATTAATGTGTCTTTTGCCGACTACACACACTGTGCAGTACACACACTGCACCGTACACTTAGCATTTTTGACACCAGATATCTCCATTACTGAGACATGTTTCTTGTGTCAGTCTTGGAGATATGTGGTGTCAAAAAAAACCAATCTAGATGACTTGTATTTTCACCACCAGTTTCTTCAGTCTTCTATTGCACAGACTGAATGGAGTCGGGTTCCCAAAGTCCAGTCCTCAAGGTCAACCAACAGATCATGTTTAAAGGAATACCATTTTTCTGGTGATAACTGCTTCACCTGAGCCAAAAAAAAGGAAATCCTTAAAACATGATCTGTTGGTGGGTCTTGAAGACTAGAGTTTGGGAACCCTGAAATAGAGGATGGTGTTGAGTGCAAGACATATCTATTGTTACCTTGCCTATTTTTTTTTATTACCATCATCATTTTACTATTTTTGAGACAAGGCAAGGGACTGTGGATATACCTTGTAAATAACCACATACTCTGTTACATGTGTGCTGAATAAACTGATGACACGATGGTGAGAATAAATGTTATATTTACTTCACCAATACCCTGGCCTTGTATCATAACGATTATACCTGGGCAGGTGAATAGTGAATACACATGAGTTTTAACCTGCAGCGTTGCTTCAGTCTACATATATTTGAAGAAGACTGTAGCGATGCTGCAGTTTAATGTGTATTCTCCTGCCCATGTGTGATGATAACTTTGTGAAGTCGTCCTCACTTCAGCATGACACCAGGCCTGGGTATTGTAGAAGTTGTATAAACTTTATTATGTCTCCAGTGTGCTTTCAAAATCAAGCCACAGTGGTGATCCTACAAATAATATTTATAGTCACATGTTTAGGTGTCCTAAAATGTGAAGGATGCCAGTGCATCCACAAATCACTATTTGTAAAATCGGCCCATGTGACACAAATATTAGTTGTATTATCTCCACCGTCGATGCTAATTGAACACACACTGTAGAGATGATAAAGGTCATAAAACTTGTGTGTGTGTGTATGTATAGTCACCTGGTCAGGAGTACTAGTAAATTCATGATGCACAAAACACGGCATCATAAATTCACTGGTACACCTTGCCACTTGATAATAGTATTGGGAGTGTAAAAAGACAGAGTGCACTCAATACAGGTATCAAAACAGTGTTTATATTAACATACCAACAAGAAAAAAATTTTACACCATTTTCTCTTGCCATTCTGTGGGAGGAGCGGCCCCCGTCGAGTGTCCGGGCCGGAACCAAGGGAGCCGACATCTAGGTTCCGGGGGAAACTATTCCCAGTGGACAGAGTTTGGGGACGGACCATTGAGATAGACAGATGGGCTAGGGGAGGGGCCAGTATAAAAGGGGCAGGGAGCACCAGTCACGATGAGTCAGCAGACCGGGACAGAGGCAGCAGGAGACCGTGGAAGCGACTGAGAGCTAGAGTGACTTACCAGTGCCAGGGAAGACGCTCACTGAGGACTTCTGAGGGACGGCACCGAGACGACCATCCGAGACTTGCTGCCCTGCTCAGCCTGCGGCCGCTGCCGCCTCACCACAGCCCGTGGCTGCGGCCTACCCGTGGTCGCTTGCGGCCATTGCCGTCCCGCTCCAGCCCCAGCCCGCGGCTGCGGCCTGTTCCCCGCCACCCGCAGCCGCCCTGCTCTCACCAGTGGCCACGGTAAGTCCAGTGCTGTCGGCGGCCACCACTGTCTCGCTCCGGTCCGCAGCAAGGGCCAAGCCTCTGCTCACCGCAGAGTCCCCATCGCAGCGGCTAGCTGCACAGGTGGCCTGTCACCCGCCACCCCGCATCGCTGTCGCTTGCCCCCATCCAGGGGCTGCGGCCTACTTGTCCAAGGACTCCTCCAGGGCCGGAGTTGCCCCCGCGCCACAGGAGCAGCGGAACGCTCAAGCATCTCCCTGGGGGCTATGCTAAGCAACTTGCCCCACTTCTGTGGCTCCGATACGCTGTTGTGGAGCTGGACAGAGCATATGCGGGGCCTTTTCCGCATGCACCCCATGACCCCCAATTTAGAGGCTGAGGTGGCCCTTATGGCACTAGATGGGGAAGCCCCGAAGTCAGTGATGTTGAGACCCCCGGGATGCCGCAACACCTTTGCCAGGGTCTTGCAGATCCTGGAAGAGACCCACGGGGGTCCAACAGACGTGGGGAGTTGAGAACCCGGTTGTTCAATTGGATGCAGGGGGAGGGGGAGACCATCACCCAGTATATGAACACTCTCCAGGAGCTATACACAGCCATAGAGAGGAAGGACAGAATAGGGGTAGGACCAATCGACATTAGCCTGTGCGACCTGCTAGTGCCTGGACTCCGGGACCCGCTAATCAAGCAGGCATTGCGGGAACAGGTCCGAGTGAACCCACGTATAGCCTTCTCTGAAGTGGGGAGTCAGGCCCGGGTACGAGAGCAAAAGCAGGGGATGGCGGCTCCCGTGGGGAAGGCCCGGAGCATGGAGGCTTCCGTAAGCATTGTCGAAGAGCCTCAATGGATTGAGGAAATGAGGCAAGAACTGAAGAGTATCCAGGGTGAGCTGGCGGAAGTGAAGAAGAGAACGGAGCCCGCGCCCGGCCGGCCTGGCTACAATCCCGGGCCCTGGGGGCCTCGCAATATCCGGAGTGGCCGAGCCTCACCGCCTCGGTGTTATGAGTGTGGAGAACTGGACCACTTTGCACGGGAGTGTCCGCGGCGACGACGCTCGGAGCCGGAAGCCACAACAAGGGGTGGTGGAAGTCCCGAAGAACTGGTCGCTAAGTGCCCAATAGTATGGGCCGAAGTAGAGGGTCGTGCTGTACAGTGCCTAGTGGATACGGGGTCACAAGTAACGACCATGCTGGCAGCTTACTTCTGGCAGTATTTCCCGGAAGCGGCGAGGCCCTGTGGGGGCCCATGATACGACTAGTGGCCGCAAACCAACTGCCGGTACCTGTCGCCGGAGTGGTGTGGCTCCAGATGACATTGTGTGGTAAATCCCTCGGCAGCCGGGGAGTGGTCCTAACCCAAGGAGAGACTAACGACCATCATCCAATCATCTTGGGCAAGAACATACTGCGGGAGTTCGGCAATCTACTCCTCAACGATCCCACGCGGGAGACCTTAAGTCAGTGGGGTTTTCGCATGGCCCAAGGGCAGGTCTTCCAGCGGTTGGTGCGGGAGGCGCGAGTGCTCCAGGAGTGACAGGAGGATGAGGCGCTGGGCAAGGTCATCGCGCCGGCGGCCCCCCCTGCTCATGCTTCCTCCAGGGCAGATGGTGGTGGCTCTGCCGATCTGCACCCTGATGCCATTGGAGGGCGTGGAAGTGCAGGTGGAACCATGTTACTTGGAGTGCCTGCACCCTGGCATCCTGGTTGCCCGCTCTCTGGCCACGGTGCAGGAAGGGACCGTCCTGGTGCATTGTGCCTTGAAGCCACGGGCCGAAGTGGCCAAACTAGTAAGGCCATTGGAGGAGATGCTGCCGGATCCCGCGGTCCAGTTGAAGGTGCAGCCCGAAGATCCCTGGGCAGTAACGGTACGAACCCAACAGACTGCCACATCCTCGGCCCAAGAGAAAGGTTGAGGTATCCCGGAGAGAATGCGAGACGAACTTTCCGGCCTAGCGCCAGCCCAGCTTCTCCAGGTAGAGACACTTTTTGGACAATATTACAGTGTCTTCGCCAGCCACGTGGACGACTTCGGATGTACCATGGCCAACACGCATGGGATTCCCATGGCAGGAGCGGCCCCCATCCTGGAGCGATATCGGCAAATACCACCGCAGCTATAGCAGGAAGTGAAAACCCTATTAGCCCAAATGATTCTGAAGGGGGTCATACGAGAAAGCCAGAGCCCTTGGGCAGCCCTTATTGTCCTGGTTCGTAAAAAAGATGGTACTCTGCGTTTTTGCGTGGATTATCAGAAGTTGAACACCTGCACCATCAAGGATTCGTATCCACTGCCCCGCATAGAAGAGTCTCTGTCCGCCTTGGGGAACGCAACGTACTTTTCAACTCTAGACCTGGCCAGTGGTTACTGGCAGGTGCCGATGTCGGAGGAAGACAAGACGGCATTTATCCTCCCCATGGGACTGTTCGAGTTTAATCGGATGCCGTTTGGGCTGGCCAACGCCCCAGGAACCTTTCAGCGGTTGATGGAGCAGTGTCTGGGAGACCTCAACTTTGAAGCCACGTTGATATACCTGGACGATATTATCATCTATTCCGCCACGTTCAAGGACCACCTGCGGCGGTTGGGGCAGGTGCTCGGCCGGCTGCAAAAGCATGGGTTAAAGGTAAAGCCCCAGAAATGCCACCTGTTCCGCACCCAGATCGAATATCTGGGGCATACCGTCTCTGCGGAAGGTGTCAGACCATCCCTGGAAAAGGTCGGCCTACCCCCGAGATGGTGAAAGACGTGCGGGCCTTCTTGGGGTTGGCTAGCTACCGTCGATTCGTGAAGAATTTTGCACGCCGAGCCCGAGCCCTGCAAGACCTGTGTCATGTCCGCCATGTCTGTTATGTCCGCCATGTCTGTTTTGCCTCATGAACCCTGGAGTGGTGTGCACGCGCATCTCGTGTCTGCTATCCTCCAAGTTCCCTGGAGTAGTGTGCACACTCACCAAATGACTGTTGAGATGCGGGATGCCTGCGTTTCTGCTCTGCCTTCTGTGATCGTCTCGTCATGTCTAGAACCCCTGATCATGTGTCCTTCCTATGTTCCTGCAGAGGCTGGTTCTGCATTCATCTCTGCATGTCTGGAACTCTGATCATGTGACCTGCCTAGGTTTCAGCACTGGTTCTGCAATCATCTCTGCATGTCTGGAACTCTGATCATGTGACCTGCCTAGGTTTCAGCACTGGTTCTGCAATCATCCCTGCATGTCTGGAATCCTTATCATGTGACTGCTCCCTGTGATCCTGGAGGATCTGAACTGGAAGTTCTCCCCTGGTCCTGACCTGGAAGTGGAGGTGCTATGCCCTATATCAGACCGCCCCCTTCCTATGCTCAGGGCCTGAGTATTGTGTTGCTTCCCTGCATGGCTGCTTGGTCTGCAGGGTCACTCCCTCTATTCTGTGCCCTTGCACTTTGCTCTGTCGTGCGTCTCTGCACACGCTCCGTGCTCGTACTCTGTCTCTTGTCCCATGCCTTGTTTTATGTTTGTCCACTGTGCCATGTTCGTCCTTGTCCTGCTTGGACTTGAAGTCCTTCTGTTATTCTCTGCCTTGCCTGTTTCTGCCATGTCTTGCCTTCGCTATGCTCTGCCTTGTTCCTCCCTATGGTCTCTGTCTTTGCTTGCTCTGCCTCGCTCTCTCCTATGGTGCTCTGTAGTGCTCCCTGGCACATGCACCATTCCTCCTCTCTTACTTTTGGTGCTCTTTTCCATGTCTAGTCTCAAGGCTCTGCCTTGGCCCGGCTCTGGGCTTCGGCCTATGCTCCACTGCTACACTCTTTCCTATTGTGCTCTCTTACACGTTTCCAGGCTAGACCCAAGGCTCTGCCTTGACCCGGCTCTGGGCTCCGGCCTACATTCCGCTGCTAGCTCTGTTCTTGTTCTGTGTTTCTGCCTATGCTTCTGTTCCTGGTTCTGTACTCTCCCTAAGCTCTGCCTGGTTTCTTGTCTTGTCTTCCCTTGCTGCTTCGTGTGCTCTTTGCATGTGCCTGGCCTTCCTAGCCTCCTGTTTGTGCCTCAGCCGTGCCCGCCCTAGCCATGCCCGCCTGCTTGTGCCTCAGCCGTGCTCGTCGGTCAGTGACAGCTGTGTTGCCTGCCATGCCTCAGCCGGGTTCGCTGGAGTCTTGCTCGTCTGTCAGTGCGGCAGCCCGATCAGCTAGCCAGTGCCCCAGCCATGCTCTCTGTGCTCCCTTGCACCTCACGCTGTTTCTGCACTGTGCTTTACGTGCTCTCTAAAGCACGTGCAGGCCCTCGCCTGCTCCCTGGCATACCTCCCCGTGCTTCTGTAAAAGTACGTGCAGGTCTTGCCATGTACCCTGTTGTGCCCTATTGCACGCACAGGTCCTAACCCTGTCCTTGTACCTGACCCTGGCGTGCCTCTCTGCTCGCGCAGGACTCTGCCTTGCCTGATCCTGGCGTGCCTCTCTGCACGCGCAGGACTCTGCTTCGCCTGACTCTGGCGTGCCTTTCTGCACGCGCAGGAATCTGTCCTTGTACTTGTCCCTGGCGTGTCCCTCTACACGCACAGGTCTCCATCCTTGTTTGTATTGTACCTGTCCCTGGCGTGCCCCTACACGCGCAGGCCTCCATCCTTGTACCTGTCCCTGGCGTGTCACCTATCACGCACCCTGCCTTGTATCCTGGTTTGCCTGCCGGATTCCCGAAACCTGCCGACCGCTGCCAGAGGTCCGGAACCAGATGACTGCGGCCTGATGTCCGGAGCTGATGTCCGCAGCCTGATGCCTGGTTCCTGTCGGTCGTTGCCAGTAGTCCGGAGTCCGATGCCATCGCACCCTGGCGTGTCTCCTAAGCACGCATCCTGCCTTGGACCCTGGCGTGTCTCCTAAGCACGCACCCTGTCTTGGACTCTGGTGTGACCTAGCACGCATCCCTCCTAGGAACTCTGGTGTGATCCCTAACACGTACCCTGCCCTGGACCCTGGTATGTTTTCTGCACGTATTATGTCTGGAACATTTGGCATGCCCTTGCACTCACCTTGCCGTGTTTCACTGTTTGTGCCCTGCACCTGATTCCCTGTTTATGCCTTGCACCTGAATAAAGTGTGAAACCACATTTGCTGAAGAAACTCTGTGACTTTGCTTTATGTTTGGTATCCTGTCCGTCCTGTTGCCAGACACTCAATAGTGTCTCCTTGAGCTGGCAGTCTGGTCCAGCTGCCACGGTGGCTCACCCCCTTGGTCTTGCCCCTGACACTCCCTGTATAGGGGGTGGCTCCTCACTAGGTCAGCTGGCCCTAGGTGGGTGGGTGCCACGGTCCACAGGGTCCACACATTCAAGAAAAACGACACAACGTAAGCTGACGCTCATCACAACCTGCTGAAGGGGTCTCCCGCCAGGGCGAATGGACGGAAGATCCAGTGGCAGCAACCGCAAGAGGATGCGTTTCAGGACCTCAAAGCTGCACTCTCGGACGCCCCGGTATTGGCGTATGCGGATTTTTTGCAACCGTTCATCCTGCATACCGACGGGAGCCTCCAGGGACTAGGAGCTGTGTTGTCACAGGTGCAGGACGGCCGGGAGAAAGTGATCACCTATGGTAGCCGGTCGCTGCACGACTCAGAACGCAACCCGGAAAATTACAGCTCCTTTAAGCTCGAGCTCCTCGCGGTAGTGTGGGCAATGACGAAGCGATTCGCAGAGTACCTGGCGGGCTCCGAAGTAGTGGTGCGGAGTGATAACAACCCATTAGCCCACTTGGAGAATGCCAAACTGGAGGCCTTAGAGCAGCGTTGGGTGGCTCGGATGGCCAAATTCAACTATAAGATCATCTACAATCGGGGAGCTGAAAACATGCACACCGACGCACTCTCCAGAATCCGACACACCACCCCAGGGAGGAATCGAGACGACGAATTAGAAGCAGAAGAGACGCCGTTCGCCCTCACCACCGCCGATGCGCAAGAGGCGCCTCATCCGGGACTCCTAGGAGGAATACTGGGACAACTGTGGAAGAAGTTTGCTGAACCTGCTGCCCGTGCGAGCTCACTAAACCCCCCACGCAACGAGCCCCGGTGCAGACTATTGTGACATCAGCCCCCCTGGAGCTCCTCACTGTGGACTATCTGACCATAGTTCCTGCCTATCAGGGGTACGAACATTGTCTCGTTATGGTAGACCATTTCACCAAGTTCGCCGTGGTCACCCCCACCCGAGACCAAACAGCAGTCGGTCGCCTATGCGATTTGTAAAAACTTCATCCAAGTGTACGGCTATCCGTAACGAATACATTCAGACCAAGGAGCGTGCTTCCTAGGAAGAGTCATGGAAGAGCTACATCATCTGTACGGTATCGTAAATCTCGGACTACACCGTACCACCCGCAGGGAAACAGAGCCTGCGAACAATTCAATCGAACACTAATCCAGATGCTGCGCACCCTAGAGAGCGACCGCAAGGCCCGCTGGCCTGAGTATGTCCCTGAGCTGGAGTGGGTATATAATAACCGGGTGCACCGAGTGACTGATTACACCCCCTACTCATTGCTGTTCAGACGGGAAGACAAAGGAATTACGGAAGTGGAGTTAAACCCGGAGGAACCCCAACCTTGGGCCGGAGTATCCTCATGGGTCCGAAACCACCGGCACCGACTGCAGACCCTCCACCAGATCGTCCACACAAAGATCCAGGATCTAGAACACCCGGGGGAGCACTGCCACCACCCATGGACTTCCAGACTGGGGATCGGGTACTCGTACTTGATCAATGTCCCCAAAACAAGTTAGAGCCACGATGGGAGGTGAACCTGTACTGAGTGTTGCGCCGGATAAGCCCCGACGGGCCTGTGTACGAAATACAATCTGAAGGAAACAACGCTCCTCTCACTCGTGTTGTGCACCGTAACATGTTACGGCATTGTACGTCTACTGATCCCCCGCAGCTGGAACCGACCCCTCAGGTCCCCACCCACGGTCAGGGACCTGGATGACGAAGAGGAATTCCCAGTCATATCTGCGGGCCACCCAAGTAGTGGCACTACAGTGGACCCAGACATTCCACCAGAACCAACTAGTCGACCACCCTCCACCACCCCAGAAGACTCCATTACACCCGAGCTTCGACGCTCCGAGCGGTCAACAGCTGGCAAACCCCCTGAACGTTACGAACAGGACCAGTTCGTATGGCGACAAGGACTGTCGTCTCAAAAGACTAACCCGAGTCTACGGAAACCCTTGCCCAAGGACTGGCGAGCATACAGGGAGGGGGTGTGTGGGAGGAGCGGCCCCCGTCGAGTGTCCAGGCCGGAACCAAGGGAGCCAACATCTAGGTTCCGGGGGAAACTATTACCGGGGGACAGAGTTCCGTTCCGGGATGGACCGCTGAGATAGACAGATGGGCTAGGGGAGGGGCCAGTATAAAAGGGGCAGGGAGCGCCAGTCACGATGAGTCAGCAGACCGGGACAGAGGCCGCAGGAGACCGTGGAAGCAACTGAGAGCTAGAGCGACTTACCAGTGCCAGGGAAGACGCTCACTGAGGACTTCAGAGGGACGGCACCGAGACGACCATCCCAGTCTTGCTGCCCCACTCCAGCCCACGGCCACTGCTGCCTCAGCTCAGCCCATGACCGCTGCCGCCTTACCACAGCCCGCGGCTGCGGCCTATCCGCGGTCACCCTTGGCCATTGCCTTCCTGCTCCAGCCCACGGCTGTGGCCTGTTCCCCACCACCCGCAGCCGCCCTGCTCTCCCCAGTGGCCACGGCAAGTCCAGTGCCATCGGCGGCCACCACTGTCTCGCTCCGGTCCGCAGCAAGGGCCGAGCCTCTGCTCACCGCGGAGTCCCCGTTGCAGCGTCTAGCTGCACAGGTGGCCTGTCACCCGCCACCCCACATCGCTGCCGCTTGCCCCCTTCCTGGGGCTGCAGCCTATTCATCCAAAGACTCCTCCGGGGCCGGGGGTGCCCCAGTGCCACAGGAGCAGTGGAACGTTCGAAGACTACGCCAACTCTTCAGCAGCCGGGCCCAGCGGCTGCTCCGCCGAAGAACCACTGTCCAGAACGCCGAGGGACGTCAGGACAGCTAAGTTGACTATATAGTTAAAGACCCTTAGTTGGCCATACTGCGGCCCTATAGTGACCGGCTCTCTCCGGATGTAGTCGTGTTCTCTTCTGTTTGTGTGAACTGTATTGAGCCCCTGCGAGGGCAACCCTTGTTACCCCCTTTGGTTGAACAGGCTGAGACTGAGGAAAATCCCCTCTAGGCCTATAAACGTTATTATAAAAGCACCAAACTGACTCGCAACTCATCACTGCATCCTGCGTACCTGCTAGTACCACATTTCCCCCGTCCTACATCTGAGTTGAAGTAGGCCGCAAATTGGTCCCTCATTTGGCCAACTTCAACGGATGACCTAAGAGGGTGCTGAGTAAATTCAGGCAATGGGTTAGGAGTAGTGTTGAGCATTCCGATACCGCAAGTATCGGGTATCGGCCGATATTCGCTGTATCGGAATTCCGATACTTAGTTCCGATACTTTTTTCATATCGAATACCGGAATCGGAAGTTCCCATAATGCTAGGAGCCCGCTCGATTTGATTCAGCCATTGGGGATCCTCAGAAGTGTGGGCACATCATGTTAGGCATGTAGGCATGTTAACTACTGGCATGGCTGTGATTGGCTGCTGAAATGATGTCATGATGCACTATAAAATCCGCAGCAGCCGCCATTTCGGGTTCACTCTGCTGTGAATTCAGTTAGGGACAGGCTGCTGTTGAAGACTGTGAGGGACAGTTAGAAATAGCGATCATCAAACATATCTATTGCTCTACCCAGGCTACATAATCCACCACTGTAGCATTTTTTTATCCCAGCAGCGCTGTTTTAATAGCTGTCTGCAAGGGCTGTGTGAGTGCAGACCCACGCTGTGTAGTGTGTCCTGCAGGCACGTCTGCTTGTAGGCCGCCCAGCTTGTGTCTCTGCCTCATACACATTTTTCTTTTATTGCTGCTTTTTTTTTTCTCCTGTATAGTGTGCTTCCATACGTATCCATATACGTTGGTTGCAAACACTAAAGGAGTGGACAGTGGAGCCTTTCAGCAGCCTTTCAGTGCTATAGCCCATTTCTCTGCACTGTTTTTGGCTGTCTGATAGGTCTCTCTGTGTGTGAGTGCAGCTCACGTTGCAGTGTGTTCTACAGCCACCGCTGGTTGTAGTCCGCTCAGCGTGCGTCACTGCCTCATACATAGTCCTTTTTTTGCAGCTAATTTGTCCAGATTTTTGCTCCTATATAAGTGTGCTTCCATCCGCATCCATTGTCATTGGTTGGAAAACACTAAATAGGATTAGATAGAGGAGCCTTTTTGCTGGCTTGTGCCCTTCAGGGTCAGCCAGACTAGTATCACCCTATTTTTTGGAGCCTCATCAATTGCATTGTAGGTTAGCTTCCTGCATTGTAATCGCTCCAAAAAGTTTGTGATACTATAGCTTTCAAACTTTGGTCACATCCTTTTATTTTTCCCCAAAAAAAAAAAAGGAAATAAAGTTCACCAAACATTCCACTTTAGTGTTGTGTAGGCCACAGTAGATCATATTAAAGTGTAGTACACACAGCAAAATTAGTGTTTCTTATACTGGTTAGCAGGTGTTCAGGAATAAGAACACTAAGCCCCCCCTTTTTTACTTTTCTGCCTATCTTTATCAGTCTACCAAGATGAAGAAGGCAGGGAGTAAGGCACGTGGTCGTGGCCGTGAAGTTTCAGCAGGGAGAGGACGGGGGGATTCAGCAGGGAGAGGACGTGGGGATTCGGTGTCTGCTGCGGCCACCAGTGACCCGGCATCCCCCACTTTTACCAGGCAACAGTCCTTCATGCGCAGCTTTGTAGGACCTCGCCGTACCCCACTGCTGCGTGACGAACAAATTGAAGCCGTTGTCGGATGGATGGCAGCTAACGCATCCACTTCAATTACTTCCGCATCCTCCCAGGGCCAGAGCACTGAAGAGCAACCATCTGTCTCTTCACCACCTCCCAAATTGCCCAGGCAGTTGATATAGAAGAGTTAATGGTTTGCTTTTATATCCCTTTAAATGCCTTTAAGACTTCAATTGCCTTTTGCCTTATTATTGCTAGAATTATTCTTATGTAGACTAGTAGTCTCTGTCTTCAAGGAAACTATACTTGTTATCATATTTGTTCTCAACAACGTGTTCTGGGTATATTGTAAACAAGGTACGTACGACCCTGAGGTGATGGTGGGGGCCAAATGAGCTCCAGAGTCACATATTGTTGTAAATGGTATAAAAACATGTCTTATATTTCATTACGTCAGATAAAGTGATTTGACCACGACCCGTGTGTGTTGAGTCCTTTGTCTCCAAGCGCTTGTCATCAGAAGGGCGACAAAACCTCTCAATCCGGCCTCACTGGTGATCTGGAAAGATCTGACGCTTGGTCAGAACAAAAACAGCTACGACACAGTCTGAGAGCCCTGGACAGGAGCCATCTCAATCTTTACTTCTGTTCTCAGAATCTGTTGGCTTGGAAAGAGGTGGCCAGCCAAGCAGCATTCTAGAGCGTGAAGAGGGAGTATGCAGTGATGCGCAACTGCTTTGTCCCTCTGAATCAGAAGAGGCGGGTGGGCCAGTGCCTATTGTCTGTGCTGACATCATCTGATGATGATTAGACTCAGTTGCCAGTTTCTGGTGCGTACGGTGCTGGCAAGACAACCCAGGACCAGCCGGTGCTTGAAGAGGGGAGTGGAGATGATGAGGTCCTTGACCCATCATGGCGTCAGCCACAGGAAGGTGGTGGGAGCAGCTCTGAGGAAGAGATTCCCTGAATGGTCAAAAGAGGAGGGAGAGGGCGGGGGCAGACTTGGTTGCCTGTAGCCTCCTCTTTGGCACCCATGAGGAGCAATCCTCTTCCAAAACAGAAAACGGGCGCTCCCAGGACTTGCAGTGCGTGGTCTTTTTTTGACACAGTTGCAGATGACATTTGCTTTGTCAAATGCAAGCTGTGTCATCAGAAAGTTAAACGAGGGAAAAATGTGAGCAACCTCAATACCACAAATATGTTGAAACATGTGCGTACCAAGCACGAGGTGGAGTTACACAGACACACTGAAGATGTAGGCCAACCTTCAGCAGCACCTACCACCTCTTCAGCTCGTGTTGGGGCCTCTTCCTTCAGCTCACACACAGCTGGTTCGGCTTCCTCACTGGAATGCCATGGAAGAACCTCTGACACTGTTGTCCAGAGACCCAGTGAAATTCCACCCACTGAACCACGTTCTCAGTCATCAGCACACTCCCAGGCCACTCACCAGCAATCGGTAGCACAGGCATGGGAGAAAAAGCGGCCATACTCAGCAAACCATCCCCGAGCACTGGCTCTGAATGCCGGCATTGCCAAACTACTGGCCCTTGAGATGCTGTCATTCAGGCTGGTGGAGACTGACACCTTCTGGAACTTTGTCATTGGCAGTTCCACAATACAATGTGCCCAGCTGCTTTTATTTCAGCAGGCAAGCCGTCCCTGCCCTGCAAAAGCATGTGGAGGGAAAAATTAAAAATGCGCTACTAAACGCCGTCAGTAGAAAGGTCCACCTGACCACCGATGCGTGGACCAGTAGCCATGGACAGGGACGATACCTTTCCCTCACTGCCCATTGGGTCAATGTTGTGGAGCCGGGTACAGATCTGGAGAGTGGCTCTGTACGTATTCTGCCAACTCCAAGGATTGCAGGAATGCAGTCTGTACATATTGAGTCCTCCTCCTACTCTAGTTCCTCGGAATCAGCACTGCATGAGCCTGTAAGGCCAGATATGAGCACAGGTGTGGCCAAACATCAACAGGCCGTCCTTAAATTAATTTCTTTGGGGAATCGGAGCCACACAGCACAGGAGCTCTGGAATGCCATCAAGCAGGAGAGCGATGTGTGGTTTGTGCCAGTGAATCTCCAGCCAGGTTTGGTAGTGAGTGACAATGGCCGAAATCTAGTGGCAGCTCTGGGCCTAGGCAACCTCACTCACATACCATGACTGGCACACATGCTCAATTTGGTCGTGCAGAGCTTTCTGAGGGACTATCCAGATCTTGATGCACTGCTGCACAAGGTTCGCCTAGAGTGTGCTCACTTGCGGCGTTCCAGCATGGCAAGATCGCGCATTGCATCTCTGCAACGCCGATTCCGCCTGCCAGAACATCCAACCAGGTGGAATTCAATGATACATATGTTGGAGCGGTTGTGTGAGCAGCAGGCAGCAGTAATGGAGTACCAGCTGCATCAGGCGCAAACAAGTCGCACTGTGCGCCGGACACACTTCACCACCACTGAGTGGGCCACTATGAGGGACATCTGCCAAGTTTTGCGTGCCTTCGATGACTCCATGCGGATGGCCAGTGCAGATGATGCACTAGTCAGCATGACTGTCCCCCTTATCTGTCTGCTTCAAAAAACCTTACAAGCACTAAGTGAGGAGGTTTTTGAAGAGGTCGAGGATGAGGAGTCAGAAATGCCATCTGCTTCTGGCAAGTCTGCGCAATGTGCTTCCACACAAAGGCCCAGGCAGGGGACACTTAGTGAGGAGGATGACGAGGAGTCAATGGAGGAGGAGGAACACATCTCTCCAGAGGAGGGAGGTACACAAGGCTCTAGTAGTCAGTGTGTACAGCGAGGGTGGGGTGATGCTGAGCAGGCTGAGATGCTGCCTCAAGCTGGAAACAGCGCTTCTGGTCCAGTTGGCAGTCTGCAGCACATGGTTGATTTCATGCTGCAGTGCTTGTTAAATGACCGCCGCATCGCCAACATTCTCCACACGGCTGATTATTGGGTGTACACCCTCTTAGATCCTCGCTACCGGGACAACTTACAAAGCCTCATACCACAGTTGAACCGGGAGCGTAAAATGCGGGAGTACCAAGAAACACTTGTGCAGGCCATCATGTTCTCCATTCCCCCTGCAAGTGTTGCTGGTAGTGCTTTTCAAAGCAGCCATGTGGGTAGAGGCAGTGGAGGAAGCTCTGCACAAAGGGGTAGCAGAGGCAGTGCCGCAGGACAAGGCAAGGCGAGTATGGCCCAAATGTGGAAAAGTTTTGTGGGACCGCCACAAACGGCTACACCATCACAGACGGCTCCAGTCAGCAGGAGGCAACGTTTCCGTCAGATGGTGACAGACAACTTGTCTTGCCCTGTTAGTGTACTCCCAGACGGCTCTTCCCCGTTCAAGTATTGGGTCTCTAAGCTGGATACATGGCCAGAGATTAGCCAGTATGCATTGGAGGTGCTGGCTTGCCCTGCTGCCAGTGTATTATCGGAACGTGTCTTTAGTGCTGCAGGTGGTGTGGTAACAGACCGTCGCATGCGACTATCCGCCGATAATGTTGACCCGCTTACTTTTATGAAAATGAACAAGGCCTGGATCTCACCTGAATTTGCCAGTCCTCTTCCAGAATAAATAATTGGCTGGCAACAGGATCCAGGTCTCCTGTTGTGTTCATGTTTCTATGACCTGAACTTTATTTCCTGGGCTACAGCAACGCCCGTTGTTGCTCAGAAGTGCTGTCCACACAGACAAAACACTCGCTCATGTGTAAGTGGGGTTTGGTAACGTCAGCTGATCCCCTGCTGTGTGTATGGCAGAGAGTCCTACTCCCTCCAAACTCAAAGTACCTCAGATTTACACCTGGCTCCAAGTAGGCCTCGGCCTACAACTTGATTTTCCCTGGGCTCCAACACCGCCAGTTGGTGCTCAGAAGTGCTGTACGCACAGACAAAACACTCGCTCATGTGTAAGTGGGGTTCGGTAACATCAGCTGATCCCCTGCTGTGTGTGCGGCAAACTCTCCTGCTGCCTACAACTTCTGACTACCTCTGATTTAATATGTTCTCTGATTTGCCCTCTGTCTCCACTCTGTTTTGAGTATTTCCTCCGGCCTACAACACCGCCTGTTTCTGCTCTCAAGTGCCGTCTGCACAATCAACACTTGTTCCTGTCTTACCTGGGTCCTGTAACATCTGCTCATCTCCAGAGGTGAGTCCGGCAATGTCTCCTGCTTTGTCTACATTCCCACTACTTGTAGTGGAAAAGTGGACAGAGCAGGAGACATTGCCTGACTCACCTCTAGGGAGAAGCTGCTGTTACAGAACCCCAGTAACACAGGAACAAGTGTGGGTTGTGCAGACGGCATTTCAGAGCAGCAATTGGCGTGATTGGAAGCCAGAGGAAATACTCGAAACAGAGTGAAGCCAGAGGCCTAATTGGAGTACGTTGACAGTTAGTAGTAGTGTAGAAACTGCCACCAAGTAGGCCTCAGCCTACTACCTGATTTTCCCTGGGCTCCGACACCGCCAGTTGGTGCTCAGAAGTGCTGTACGCACAGACAAAACACTTGTTCATGTGTAAGTGGGGTTTGGTAACATCTGCTGATCCCCTGCTGTGTGTATGGCAAAGTGTCCTGCTCCCTCCAAACTCAAAGTACCTCTGATTTACACGTGGCTCCAAGTAGGCCTCGGCCTACTACCTGATTTTCCCTGGGCTCCGACACCGCCAGTTGGTGCTCAGAAGTGCTGTCCATACAGAAAAACACTTGTTCATGTGTAAGTGGGGTTCGGTAACGTCAGCTGATCCCCTGCTGTGTGTATGGCAAAGTGTCCTGCTCCCTCCAAACTCAAAGTACCTCTGATTTACACGTGGCTCCAAGTAGGCCTCGGCCTACACCGTGATTGTCCCTGGGCTCCAACAACGCCAGTTGGTGCTCGGCAGTGTCTTTGGCATGGGTACTCCCTGTTGCCCAGCCTGGTTCCAGCACGCCAGCTGTTTCCGGGTAGTGTCAAGGTCACTATGCCACCAATCCGTTGTCCTGTCGTCTTGCGGCCGGGTTAGCCGACTCTACGGTGCCTGCAGTTTAGGTGACTCCTATGTGAGCTGCGGGAACTGGCACTGAAGGCTGGATCTGTAGTGCCAATCTGGACCCCCTGTAGGACTGTGGGTTTCGGTAACTGCGGCCGGCTTGCGGCCTGGCTACTTTGCTTAGGATGGGTACCTTCTGCTACCCACCCGGGTTCCAGCACTGTCAGCTGGTTCTCGCCAGAGCATTTGGCTTAGGTGCCTCCATCTCGGTATCTGAAGGTCCAGCACCGTCAGATGGTCCTTGGTAGTGCTTTCTAGCACAGGTACTTCCTGCCTAGTAACGGTGGTCCAGCACCGTCAGCTGTTCCTCGGCAGTGCCATTGGCTCTTGTAGCTTTTGCTACCCATCTGGGTTCCAGCACCGTCAGCTGGTTCTCGGCAGAGCCTTTGGCCTAGGTGCCTCCATCTCGGTATCCGAAGTCCAGCACCGTCAGCTGGTCCTTGGTAGTGCTTTTTAGCACAGGTACCTTCTGCTTAGTAACCGTGGTCCAGCACCGTCAGTTGGTCCTCGGTAGTGCCATTGGCTCTTGTTCCTTCTGCTACCCATCCGGGTTCCAGCACTGTCAGCTGGTTCTCGCCAGAGCCTTTGGCCTAGGTGCCTCCATCTCGGTATCCGAGGTCCAGCAACGTCAGCTGGTCCTTGGTAGTGGTTTCTAGCACAGGTACCTCCTGCATAGTAACCGTGGTCCAGCACCGTCAGCTGTTCCTCAGTAGTGCCATTGGCTATTGTTCCTTCTGCTTCCACTAGGGGTTCCAGTATTGTCAGCTGGTTCTCGCCAGTTTCTCAGCCTTCTTGTACCTTCTGCTACATTTCCAAGATCAAGCTTTTTGAAATTGTCTTTGGTAATCCTTATTGATCTCCATGACGACGACCCTGATGACGACGACCCTGAAGACCACACCAAAGAAGACCAGAAATATTACCCTAAATAATATGACCAAGAGGACAAAGAACATGAAGACAACCACCAAGATACAGAACAAAAGACAGAAGAACAAGAAGCAGAAGAAGCAAAAGCAAAAGAACAGAAAGCAGAAGAACATTAAGCATTAGACTAAAAATCATCATAGAAGAAATCAAAATTATAAGCAGAAGAAGACTAAGCAGTAAATGGGGGTGAGTCCGTTCCTCCTCGTGGTGACCCTTGAAAATGCCTGCTGCTGCAGGCCAAACTGAATGCGGACAAATCCTGTTGTAAATCTTTTGTGACAGGCAGAACGTAAGGTGTAATCTTATAACTTTTATAGATAAGTACTACAGGAATGCCTGTCACCATAAGAAAATGAAGAAAAAGAAGAATAGGAAGAAGATGAAGAAATAGCATATGAAAATTAATAATAGCTGAATAAGAAGAATATGAAGAATGGAAAAAAAAATTAATGGGAAGAAGGTGAAGAAGAAGAAGATGAATAAGGTGAAGAAAAAGTTGATGAAAAAAATGCTACTGCTGCGGATCATGAAGGAGAAAGTGTGGGAGAAGTACAAAAGAACGTGAAGAGCATGGAAGTTGTGAAACATACATATCTGACAAAATATAAAAAAGGTTAACATAGTCAATATCTTTTTAACTCCGAACGTACTGAAAAAAAAAATTGGAATTAATGCTATGCCATGTGATTTGAATAAACCACTATGCTTTTAATGTCTCCTCCACCTCCCACAATACATTCTACATGATTCTTATTTGTTTTCAATTATGTAGAATTAGCCAACAAGGAAATAAAGGGCTTTTTTAAATTCCGATGCCGGAAGTCCCATTGACTTGAATGGGACTTCCGGTATCGGAATCGGCGATACCCAATATTTTTTTCGTATCGGGCGATACCATCCGATACGATATTTTTGGGTATCGAACGGTATCGCTCAACACTAGTTAGGAGCAACATCATCAAGATCTAAGTTCAGGTGCTCTCTAGCCATGACAAAATTATGTAGAACCACACAGGCATTCACCAACTCATCCACTGTTTCCAGTTTCAGATTAGTTGCTGTGCCAAGAATGCGCCATCTGGATACAAGTATACCAAAGGCACACTCTACAGTTCTTCTGGCCCTGGTCAGCCTGTAATTAAAAATTATTTTGTTGTGGTCGAAGTCCCGGCTGGAGTAGGGCTTGAGCAGGTTTTGGCACATCTGGAATGCCTCATCCCCAACCATTACAAAGGGCTGTGGGGGACCTTCAGTGTTGGGAAGAGGCCGTGGCATGGGGAAATTGAACTGGTTGCCATACAACCTCCGGCCCATGTCCGAGTCATTCCCATGGCCAAATGCACCAATTTCCACTGCAATAAACATACAGTGTGAATCCACAATGGCCATGAGTATAGTAGAAAAGTACTTTTTATAGTTGTAGTACTCAGATCCAGTTCTTTTTGGCTTGATAATCCGGATGTGTTTTCCATCAACCGCTCCCAAACAGTTGGGGAAATTGCAGACTGTCCAAAATTTTTCGGCGATTTCCAACCACTTTTCTGCAGTGGGCAGGGGCATGAATTCTGGACAGAGAATGTTCCACTAAACCCGGCAGGTGTCCGCTACAATTCCAGACAACGTGGATATTCCAATCCGGTACTGGAAGTGGAGTGAAGAGAGGGTCTCTCCAGTAGCCAGGAATCTTGGAAACCAAGAAAAAACAAAAGTTATTATTTATGTATATGGATTTTTAAAACACCAAAAATAAAATAAAAAAAAAAAAATAAAAAAATCTTAAAAATACATCTGCAGCCTTTTGTTCACTACACGGCAGAACTATAATTCTGCAGGCTTTGGAATAGTACATGTCACAACTAGTGTTGAGCGATACCATCCGATATCCAGACATATCGGATTGGATCGGCCCGATACACAAAAAGTATCGGGTATCGCCGATTCCGATACCGGAAGTCCCATTCAAGTCAATGGGACAGAAATATCGGATTTAAAAAAAACCTTTCTTCCTTGTACATCCAGTTCGGGAGGGGGGGAAGAGTGTGGGCGGTGCGTGGGCGGACACTGTGCGTGTCTGTGTGTGCGAGCGGGCTTTGTGCGGGCCTCTCGGGGGTCTGTATGAGCCTAATGGGGGTCTGTGCCGGCTGCCGGCGGTCTGTACGGGTCTGCCGGGGGTCTGTGCCGGCTGCCGGGGGGTCTGTGCCGGCTGCTGGCGGTCTGTACCGGCTGCCGGGGGGTCTGTGCCGGCTGCCGGCGGTCTGTACGGGCCTGCCGGGGGTCGGTGCCGGCTGACGGGGGGTCTGTACGGGCCTGTCGGGGGTCTGTGTGTGTGCAGGCATCGTCCGATGGGACTACAAGTCCCATCGGGCGATGCCTGCTACAATGACAGTGACTGACACATTAGCCAATGATGGGACAGTAGTAGTCCCATCATCCGGCTAATGTGTTGAATGCAAAAAAAAACAAACATACATACTACATACATACTACATACATACTACATACATACTACATACTTCATAAATACTACATTCATAACATACATACATACAGTACTACATATATGCTACATTCATACAGCATACACACATACTTCATACTACATACATACTACATATATAAAACATTCATACAACATACATACATACTACATTCATACAGCATACATACATACTACATACATACTACATATATACAACATTCATACAACATACATACATACTACATTCATATAGCATACATACATACTACATATACTGTATACAACATTCATACAACATACATACATACTACATTCATACAGCATACATACATACTACATATATACAACATTCATACAACATACATACTACATACATACTTCATATATATAGCATACATATATACTACATTCATACAGCATACATACATACTACATACATACTACATATATACAACATTCATACAACATACATACATACTACATACATACTTAATATATACTACATTCATACAACATACATACATACATACTACATACATACTTAATATATATACTACATTCATACAACATACATACTACTGTACATATATACTACATTCATACAACATACGTACTACTGTACATATATACTACATTCATACAACATACATACATACTACATACATACTACATATGTACTACATTCATACAGCATGCATACATACCACAAACATCGTACATATATATAACATTCATACAACATACATACATGCATACTACATATATACTACAGTTATACAGCATACATACATAGTACATACATACTACATATATACTACATTAATACAGCATACATACTACATATATACAACATTCATACAACATACATACTACATACTACATACATACTACATACATACTACATTTATACAGCATACATACATACTACATATATACTACATTCATACAGCATACATACTACATATATACAACATACATGCATGCTACATACATACATACTACATACATGCTTAATATATACTATATTCATACAACATACATACATACTACATTCATACCACATACATACATACAACATACGTAAAACATGCTACAGATATACTACATACATACTACATACATACTACATACGATACAGTCATACTTTCATACAATACATACAGTACATATAAAATAGAGTACATACTCACCATTACTTGTCACTTTGATCCCTGAAGCCAGTGTCATCTGTGAAAAAAATATGAAAAAAACAAACCACCAAATACTCCCTGTTCTGCAGAAATCCCTGAGGGTCCCACGACGATCACACGTGGAGAACAGCAGCATCAGCTGATGCGACCGTTCTCTAGGGGCTCCAGGAATCCAATGACGGGAGGTAGGTATCCTTCCGCACTGTATTCCTCCGCCACTGTAAAAAAAATAGTCCCTAGTCTCACTTTTGGCATTGCTGTGTGAGAAAGTTCCCACGCAGCTTTTGCCATACCGTAATGTGACAAGGAGCCGTTCCTCAGGAGTAATCGCGCGATGGAGCTGCGTGTCCTGTCTCCGGATGGCTTCTTGGACACGACCAAGCAAATCATTAGAGGTTTGTTGGGACATCCGGGTATAGTCATTAAATTTCTCCGGGTTTGCCTGTAGCTCACTGTAGAGGGTGTGGTACGTTCCACGGCTCTCCCGAAGTTCAATAATGGGATGTATCCACAAACGCCGCTGCTGCCGTCTTCGCTGCCTCTCTCTCTCCCTTTGTTTATGGTGGCAAGCAACTACATAAGCCTGAGCCATCCTGATGTCCAGATCCAAGTCAAAGTAAAAACTCTTCCAGCGCAGATCCATGTTTCACAAAGGAAAATGCAAGCAAATGTGATGAATTCGGCTGTAAGCAGGGTCTATATAAAGAATTCCCATAACACACGCCCACTGCTGTCCCATTGGTGGAGTGTGTTGCAAGAATTTTTCAAGGATTTTTCTCCTGTGAAATGTGACACCTAGACTAACATTGCGCATAAAAAATGCAAATGCTTGTAAAAACGCTTACAAATGCATAAAAACGCTGCGATTTTTTTTGTCGTAATGCGCACGATAATGCTACAAAAAAACGCTGTGTTTACAAGCATTTGCATGCGTTTTTGGCATGCGTATCATGTGCAATTGAAACGCCGCGCAAAAAGGCGCAAGTGTGAAACTAGCCTAAGCTTCCTGATAATGGCTGAACTCATTTCCTGGAAAACTCTTGCGTATTTCTGGCAAGTCACACATGTGGTTCATGTGTAATCTGTATTTTTCTCGCCCCATTGACTTGCATTGGCGTATTTTTGGAGGAATACGCTGACAATCGCAGCATGCTGCGATTTTCTCAGCCCGTAAAATACGGCCAAGAAATATACAGCTGATGCGAGCTGCCCCATAGAGAAACATTGGTCCGAGTTCAATGCATTGATTTTGCACCTCTCACTTGTCCGTATTTCTCTCTAGTGTGACACCTGCCCAAAGTTCAAAAACACATAAAAAAACGCTACATGTAAATATAGCCCAAGGTGTGGAGGAGCATTTTTGTTTTTGGTTATTTATTTTGCCTTATATACAAGTCATTACCCTGGAAAAGATGCTCCTTAACATATTTCCCAGGAAAATCCTTTTTGGTTTTGTTTTTGTATGTTTTATTTTGAGTCTGTAAAAGTGGCGTAAGACTCTGACAACATTGATCACAGCAGTGACCTGGAAGTCAGAAATGCTTCCAGGGGTCTTTCCCATGCTTTTCCCTTGTCATTTGAGCACTGTTCCCATCGATTTCCCCAATTTCTAGTCCCTCTGCAGACCGCCAGGGGGGCCGCCAGAAAATCGCTTAAGTTTCCCATAGACTTACGTTGGTCTCGTTGCTCAGGTCAAGCACCCGAGCATTCCAATTTGCTCAACCCGAGCAACGAGCACCCGAGCATTTTGGTGCTCGCCCATCACTAATTACAATGTTTCCTATTTTTCAGTGTGGTAATAATTTATGAAAAAATAAATAGCTAAATAAACAATGGTTAATCTTTAATTTCGATTCCTGACACTGGAGTTAAACATTGCCATTGAAATCGAAGAGGTCATTTTATCATGAAAAAGGAGCACATTATTGGCATAAAGTCCCTTTTCCAGTAACGAAATCCCCAAAAGTCTCCAAGATAATTTGCATGACCAGTTTCATTCTTTTTCATTTCACCTTTCGCCTTCTGTTTTTCCACTGGTTTGTGGGATGTAATGTCCACAACAAAAGACTTCGACAACCAAATGTTGCCCGTCAAAGTGATGAGTCATCCAAGTTGATGTCAACTCAGCAGGCACCTGCTGACCTCCATGATTGGGCACTGTGGAGATAACATTAGCACCCACTGTAACCAATGCTTCGTGGTTGACAGACAACATTGATATTGACACAAAATTAGTCCCAAAACAATGCAAACAGGTGGCACTTCAAAACAATCATAAATACCAAAGCGGGTTCTGGTGCAATTAAACAACAGACCCAACAAAGAGATCCACAACAATTAATATTAAAAATTAATCTTTTATTGGTATCTTATAAAATTAACTTAAAATTGTAGGTACAGAACATATTCACAAGAAAACCACCAGAAGGGGCACAAGCTTAACACCCAAAATAATAAATAAATATATCCAACCAGAACATGGTAATCAAGCAAGGTAAACTCACTATACTGTATGCACCAATAATAAAAGCATAATATCCAGGCCATATATCACAAGTGAACAAATAAATACATGGATAGGGAAGTTATATTAAAATTGCAAGTGCCACTAATAAGATGGGTACTGAAAATTATCCAAGGAAATTATGCAGCCCAATTAATATTTAAAGCAAGAACCATAACCTCCAACTATAAATAAAACAAAACGCCAAGAATATCTACCTGGAAATAGGTGGCCAGTGATCCAAAAGTGTGAGCTGAGTGTGTCCCCTTGCCCCGATGCGGGTTTCACCCACAGCTTCTTCCGGTGGCACACTCAGCTCACCCTTTTGGATCACTGGCCACCTATTTCCAGGTAGATATTCTTGGTATTTTGTTTTATTTATAGTTGGGGGTTATGGTTCTTGCTTTAAATATTGGGCTGCATAATTTCCTTGGATAATTTTCAGTACCCATCTTATTAGTGGCACTTGCAATTTTATTATAACTTCCCTATCCATGTATTTATTTGTTCACTTGTGATATATGGCCAGGATATTATGCTTTTATTATTGGTGTGCATATAGTGAGTTTTCCTTGCTTGATTGCCATGTTCTGTTTGGATATATTTAGTATTTTGGGTGTTAAGCTTGTGCCCCCTTCTGGTGGTTTTCTTGTGAATATGTTCTGTGTCTACAATTTTAAGTTAATTTTATAAGATACCAATAAAAGATTAGTTTTTAATATTAATTGTTGTGGATCTCTTTGTTGGGTCTGATGTTTAATTGCACCAGAACCCGCCTTGGTATTTAAGACAACATTGATAGGCTGACTATCTATAGAGCAGTGGCGTTTCTTATTGTTCTTGTTTCTTCTTGTTTTACTTTGTTTCTATTTCCTTTGAATAGTATATCCAGGGTTTCAGCCTTTTTTCAGTATCTGATCATCTAATCTCACAATAAGTCATGCTAGCTCAGATAACGATGTACCGTCATGTGATACCCTCCACGCCAGAGAGTTATGACTGAGCAAGAAATATTATACTGCAAGTATTCTCAGTAATACTTTGACACCTTCAGCTGCGGAGGAGACGGAGAACATTCTACATCATCTCTTCAGAAGTTGTAGGTAACAGATCACGCTTCTTTTAAGTTGGACAATGAAGGGGATCTCATCCAGGAACACAACTGATTTCATCCACATACAGCAAATCTGTCCATGGGTTGTGTCTGGTAATGTAGCACAGCGTTATCAATGATAACAGGGCAGAGATGCAATACCCCAAACAACCTGTGCACAGATGGGGCACTGTTTTGGGAAGAGAACAGCTTTTGGGTCAGTGATGTGCAAGCTTTATATCGATTTGAAATTTAGGCTAAACTGAATTTGATGAAGCTACTGTCTGTTTAGATCTCAGAAATGGCAAGTTGGACCAGAAGAAGTGACATGGGGTAATATTTTTCATGCATTCTCTTGTATAAAAGTCCTAATCAACATGTACATTACCTTGAAGAATGACTTGAAGCCCCATGGTTAAAAATATGTACCATAAGTCAAATCTAAACAAATTGATTTTGCACAAATTTTCTCCACAATTCTGGATTCTACTTGTCAGGGTAACCCAACTTTTGTCTCTCAGTTCCAGTTAGGAACTTGGAGCTCTCTGGCACCCCCCTTACCTTCAGGTCAGTCAGGGAACTGCACCTAGAATAAGTAGTCACCGGAAAGGCTGCCTTGTCATGTACTGGCTATCGGGCACTCTGCAGTGAGGGTGATATGTGTATTACCAGTCCCAGGCCAGGAACACACACATAAACCTCCGATCCATCACTGCCAGGGATCCCCAATAACACCAGGATGCCACGCTGCCACCAGTCCCTCGTTTGATACCAAAGTCTATATGAGGTCAGGAACCAACCCAGTGTAGCGGTATTTTGCTCAGAGAACGTGACAGTTCGATCAGAGAGCAAAAAGAACAAAACTAGTAAATTTATAAATTTACTCCAGAAAATATTTTCAGTGTTTACAAAAATACAAAAGATATTACAAAAGGAACAAAATACAATAAGTACAGACAGCTAGAAATAAAAGGGATCAAAATTTGAAACTTACTCTATCTCAGTCACAGGTATGATGTGTTGATAAAAGGGAGGAGAGCCATCCCATAGCAGTGGATCAGCAGCACAGCCTCTTGTCTAGCTGACTCTCCGGCATCTGACACCTCCCCAAATGTACTTTTCAGTTTTATGATTTGCCCACAAACCTAGGGACTCCTCCCTTGCTGACCTCACTGGTGGGCTGAGTTAAAGGATGTACGCCCCTTTTGGAAAATTATTAAAAAACTCCTATCTTCCATACCTTTGGCTGGAAAGCTTACAGGGCGATAATAGGAGCATCACGTTTTCTCCTTCGAAGTGACCAATCTTTTGAGACCAAATATGGCATGTCCGCATGTTACTGGGGCAAAAACTCATTTCCCAGATTTTTCATGGCCCTAAAGGCTGCAAAACATTGCCATGTGTAGGCCCAATTACCCTCGTCCTGGAAATCTACTTTTCCTATCTCTAGCATTATCATGTGTTATGGAATTCGACCTAGAATATTAAAGGGAAGGTGAAATAAAAAAAAAAATTCCAGCAATTGAAAAAACGTAAAGAATTAATGTTTAAATTTTCTTTAAAAATATTATAATTTGTTTATAATTTAGTAAAATATTAAAAATAAATTTAAATGGTTTGGTATTTCCACTTTTTAACACTACGGGGAGCTGCTACTGAAATTTGACAAGAACCTAGTGTACAACTAGCTTACATTACTGCCCTGCAGTAAATATGGGCTGAGTCTGCTGACATGGGTGTGATGTCACTCCTCTCCTCCCCTTCTTGGTGTTTGCTAAGAGATAAGAGAGGATGAGATTTAGGAACAAAGTGAGAAGCCATTTTGTTGGTGACTGCAAAGTTATACTGACAAGTAGACAGTCACCGAGGATGGCAGGCAGCAAGGATTCTGGGAGATATATGGTGGAGGGAGCAGGGTGACGGCAGCACAGAGTATTTCAGGAGAGCAGTGTGCTTGTCTATGGGAGGCACCCTGCTCGGTGCGCGGAGCAGGCAGGGATTGTACATAGAGCGCTGTCTTTTATACACATGGATGGACTGTCTGCTTGTCTGCTCGACAAATCTGGGAAACATTTCTGCTGATTGATGGCCTGTTCTGATCCAGACTTCGCATGCAAAGACCGCATTCCCCTCCTGAGATCCTGTTTTCTCCATCCTGTCCTGGCGATGTGTGAAAGTGAGGTGACAGGTGCAGTCCAGGGTGACGCTGGGAAGCAGGCTTGGGGAAATGCAACCTAATAGTAACGATAAAAATGAGACCCCTCTTCAGCTGCCTCACCAGCCCTCCCCTGACTGCACCTAACTGGAGGGCATGCTGCCCCCTCTATTACCCCAGACCCGTGTGCAGGTGATCAGCCAGAACCACCCTAGAATTGGTCCCCTTTCTGCACAAAATACTGCCATAGTGTTCCCACATAATACCGCCATATAGATCACAAATAATACCATCATATAGTTCTCATCTAATACCACCATATAGATCACACATAATACCGCCCTAGTGTTCTCACATAATACCACCAAACAGATCACACATGATACGGTCATATAGATCACACATAATATCGCCATATAGATCACACATAATACCGCTATATAGATCACACATCATACTGCCATATAGATCACACATAATACCACCCTAGTGTTCTCACATAATACCACCATACAGATCACACATAATACTGCCATACATATCACAAATAATACCGCCATATAGATCACATATAATACCACTATATAGGTCACACATAATACCGCCATAAAGAGCACATATAACGCCACAGTGTTCTCCCATAATACCGCCATATAGATCACACAACGCCGCCCTATAGGTCACACATAATACCATCATATAGATCACACATAATACAATCAGTATCACACATGGGAGGATTAGATACACAGCTCAGTAGTCAGTATCACACATGGGAGGATTAGATATACAGCTCAGCAGACAGTATAACAGGATGGGATTAGATAAACGGCTCAGCACAGTATCACACATGGGAACATTAGATACATGGCTCAGCAGACAGTATCACACAGGATGGGATTAGATACACAGCTCAGTACAGTATCACACAGGAGAGGATTAGATGCTCAGCAGTGAGTTTCACACAGGATGGGATTACATACACGGATCAGCAGACAGTATCACACAGGATGGGATTAAATACATGGCTCAGCACAGTATCACACAGGATAGGATTAGATACACGGCTCAGCAGTCAGTATCACACAGGATAGGATTAGATACACTGCTCAGCAGTCAGTATCACACAGGATAGGGTTAGATACATGGCTCAGCAGACAGTATCACACAGGATAGGATTAGACACACAGCTCAGCATACAGTATCAAAGGATAGGATTAGATACACAGCTCTGCAGTCAGTATCATACAGGATGGGATTAGATACACAGCTCAGCAGACAGTATCACACAGGATAGGATTAGATACACGGCTCAGCAGTCAGTATCAAACAGGATGGGATTAGATACATGACTCAGCACAGTATCACACAGGATAGAATTAGATACATGGCTCAGCAGACTATCACACAGGAGAGGATTAGATACACAGCTCAGCAGTCAGTATCACACTGGATGGGATTAGATACCCGGCTCAGCAGACAGTATCACACAGGACAGGATTAGATACACAGCTCAGCAGTCAGTATCATACAGGAGGGGATTAGATACACGGCTCAGCAGACTATCACACAGGAGAGGATTAGATACACGACTCAGCACAGTATCTCACAGGATGGGATTAGATACATGGCTCAGGACAGTATCACACGGGAGAGAAAGAGATACATGGCTCAGCAGTCAGTATCACACAGGATGGGATTAGATGCACAGCTCAGCAGAAAATATCACAGATGATATGATTAGATACACGGCTCAGCAGACAGTATGACACAGGATGGGATTAGATACATGGCTCCGGACAGTATCACATGGGAGAGGATTAGATACACAGCTCTGCAGTCAGTATCACACAGGATGGGATTAGATACACAGCTCAGCAGACAGTATCACACAGGATAGGATTAGATACACGGCTCAGCAGTCAGTATCAAACAGGATGGGATTAGATACATGACTCAGCACAGTATCACACAGGATAGAATTAGATACATGGCTCAGCAGACTATCACACAGGAGAGGATTAGATACACAGCTCAGCAGTCAGTATCACACTGGATGGGATTAGATACCCGGCTCAGCAGACAGTATCACACAGGACAGGATTAGATACACAGCTCAGCAGTCAGTATCATACAGGAGGGGATTAGATACACGGCTCAGCAGACTATCACACAGGAGAGGATTAGATACACGACTCAGCACAGTATCTCACAGGATGGGATTAGATACATGGCTCAGGACAGTATCACACGGGAGAGAAAGAGATACATGGCTCAGCAGTCAGTATCACACAGGATGGGATTAGATGCACAGCTCAGCAGAAAATATCACAGATGATATGATTAGATACACGGCTCAGCAGACAGTATGACAGAGGATGGGATTAGATACACAGCTCAGCAAACAGTAACACACAGGAGAGGATTAGATACACAGCTCAGCAGACTATCACACAGGAGAGGATTAGATACATGGCTCAGGACAGTATCACACGGGAGAGAATTAGATACACGGCTCAGCGGTCAGTATCACACAGGATGGGATTAGATACACAGCTCAGCAGACAGTATAACAGAGGATGGGATTAGATACACAGATCAGCAGACAGTAACACACAGGAGAGGATTAGATACACAGCTCAGCAGACAGTATAACAGAGGATGGGATTAGATACACAGATCAGCAGACAGTAACACACAGGAGAGGATTAGATACACAGACAATAGGACTGAGCTGTGCAGACTCCTCACTCCCCACAGCTGCAGGAGCTATGTCATCAAAGGTCACTGTTGCAAGGCATCGCTGGGAACGGGACTTGCCGGCGGCATCGCTGATGCCTGGGGACGCTGCGCGGGACGCCGGAAGGTGAGAATATCACAATTTTTTCTTTTAATTCTATTTTTTACAGTGATATGTTACCCAAAACCTGGAGGAGATTCTCCTCTCCTACAGACCCTGGGTACCATCCGCACATTTTCTGCTTACTTTGCGCATGGTGGGCATAGCCACAGGCGGAAAGTAAGCGGAACAATGCATTTCTATTTGTGCGGAATTCCTGCCATTCTGCAAAAAGAATGAGCGTGCTGCGTATTTTTCCGCAATGCGATTTTGCCGCGGAAAAATACGCAGCATTAGCACAGCATGTGCGTATTGCCATTGAATACAATGGGTTGCTTATTTTATGCGTTTTCACAGCAAAAAAATGCAGCAAAAACTGATAAAATCTGCGGGAATTCCAGACGTGTGCACATAGCCTCAGTGTCTCTTACACTCCTGCAAAAGCAAAATGGCAGTGCCCAGTGGCTGCAAAAATAATTAATAAAAAAATATTAAAGTTAAAATATTTAATTTTGTATTAAAAATAATTGTTTATATAAATAATCATTTTTAATACAAAAAAATTGCGGCACCTTCCCTTTAAGGCTGAAGTCACACTGCCATATTTCTCGTGCGATAATCGCATCGCACTGCACGGACTGGCCGGCACCTCTCCTGACCTGAGCATAACAGCATAATGGATTACTATGCAGCTGTCAAGCTCAGGTCAGGAGAGGTGCCGGCCAGGGCAAGTTTTACGATCCGATTCTCGCACTAGAATTATGGCAGTATGACTCCAGCCTAAGCCTGATAGACAAAGGCATTTTGGAGGAAAAAATCCGCACTTAACTATGCCAGAGCAATAAGGGTACGTGCACACGCTGCGGAATCCGCTGCGGATTCATCTGCACGGATTTTGCAAAATCCGCAGATAAAACCGCAGGTCAAAAGACCTGCCGTTTATCTGCGGATTAGCCTGCGGTTTTGCCCTGCGGTTTCACCATCTCCACAATGGTGGAGATAGGAAACCGCTGCGGATTCCGCAGAAAGAATTGACATGTCAATTCTTTCTGCGGTTTCAAAACCGCAGGAAAACCGCACGGAAAAATCCGCACCATCTACACATCGTTTTTTTTTCCCCATTCATTTGAATGGTACTGTACACCGCAGCTAAAACTGCTGGGGGTCCGCAACGGCCAAATTCGCTGCGGAACCGCAGCAGAATCCGCAGCATGTGCACACAGCCTTAAAGGGACCATTTGGCTGATGTGAGGGAGAGTGGTTTGAATTTCACAGAGGAAGGCTCAGGGGGCTGGTAATGGTGTGTGGGGAATGCAGCAGGGACTGGGTTTTTCACAATCCAATGTGGGGGGACAGGCATCCCTGTATGTGTACCTGAGACCATGGGAAATAATTCATATTTCCATGACACTACTGAATCAAAATTTTTGGAGATTCAATTAGTATTGATCCAGCAAAGTTGTGGTCAACTACCTGCTATTTTTCAGGATGCCAAGAGGGAATTTAAAAAAAATCCAAAGACTTGCATTCCCGTAAAGTCACCTTGGACTCCTAAAACACTTTCCCAACACATCTGCCTCTCACCTGTCTTCCAATCACCTAATCTTTCGTGGTTTTCTAGAGGAAGTTGCCATTGACTAAGCGCCACATTGTCATGTGGAACAAAACACACAATAATGCAAAGAATAGGAATGCCAAAGATGTGTATTGTTCTTCACATAGCTGCACAGGGTCTGTAAGTGGTGGCACCTGCTGAAGACCTGGAGGGAAAAGGAGACTTGAGAAGAGCTGAATGGAGAAGAGGCAGGGAGCGGCACGGGCAGGACTGAAGTGGAGACAGTCTAGGATAGGTGATCATAATAGTTTACTATTTTTTAACCTCCTTTAGGCTGATTCAATTAGTGCAAAATGTATTAGTGCAATTTTAATGTCTTCTCCTGGATTGAGTCAATCTTACCAAATAAAATTTTGGAATATTTCTTTTCTGTTCCTGCCTTTCCAAAGCAAAAACTAAGCAGCTACTCCGGCATATAAAAGAGGTCATATGCACATATACTCCAGTAGTGTATCAATCCCCTGCCTCCTAGCTGATTGCCAAGGATGATGCATTCCTTAAAATTACTGTTCAGACCACCTGCACGACAATGCACGCTCTGATTCAGCTAACAGAGGAATCTTTGCTTCTGCAGAATTGGAAGATCATAAGGACCCTGAAGCTGGAAGGATCCAGTGATCCAACCATCTTATAGCAATCGGCTCCGTGTCTAAGAAAATGGACACCTCAAATATTTGCAGAAGAGACCAGAAACCTTGGAAATAGGGATGAACAAACCTGAAATGCAAAGTTCGGGGTTCGTACAGTACATCTAGTATCTGGCATCGCATCCTGAACACTGACATCTTACTGTATGTCCGTGTTACTGTTTGGGTCCAGAAGGGCAGGGCAGCCAATCAAAAAGCTTTAAGGCTGTGGGCACTTCCGGCTTAAAAATAGCCCGGGCCGAACCCAGACATCCACAAATCCACTCACCATTGCTTGAAAATAAAAAGTAAATTATAAAATTAAAAATCCCTTCATTCTTGGGAACAGAGATTTTTTGTTAGAGCACTATGCATTTTAACCATTTATTTAGTTGAGCCAACCCTTTCCAATCCGGTAAACACAAAGATGACCATTGAATCTTTCCTGTCTCGTAGCTATGGCATGTCATTGTAAGTTCAAAATAAATTATTCGGAAAGTTCATAAAAAAATATTTGACAGGGATCACCTAACCTGTTTCCATTTTTTAGGTTTCCCTGTTTCTTACTAAAGAACAGCCATTTATTTGAGAAAGACGGAAAGAAGACAACATGGAGCTACAAAACACCACCGATGATTACGATGATTATTACAAAGATTACAAGTAATAATTTTATTCTTATTATGTAACATTCATCTTAGTACATTGACATCTACAGGAAAGGTAATTGCTTTCTGATCACTGGGACTCTCACAATTTAGATGGGACACTTCAAGCCAATACCTTGATTCAAGATTGGAGCCAGCAATGTTTTACCTTGAAATTCTGCAACAATTCAAAGAACACGAAGTTTTAAAATCCAGACAATGACCACAGGGAGAGGTGTGACTAGTCTGGTGTGGTCCCCAGCTGGCTTCATACTCCACCTGCCAGTTGATTGACATGTTTCTCCCATGTGTGTACATTGGGAGGTACCTGTCAATCAATTGGTGTAGGGGGGAAGAAGCCAACCTTAGACTATTCTGGCTTTGCTAACTGTGCCTTTTTCTCTGAAATTAAAATAAATTTCAGGGTAAAGCATGCCTGATTGCAATTGTGTAGCCAGATTCTGATTCATGCTGCCCATTGTTCAGACAGTATGACCCTAATGATAGGTTTACCCTGTAAAGGTTAGAATTGTTAGTAGATGACGAAGGCACGACTTGAAAGGTTTTCTCTATGAATGCCAGAGGAACTAGGACTCATTCTGTCTCTCGGAGTAGTCAGAGGAAGCAAAACATGCAAGGATTCTGCATGAGTTTGCATGGGGAGCAGGACTCACAAGCTTCCTCACCAATGGTCGAGGAAGCTAAGACTCACAGGCTTTCTCTATGAGTGGTGAAGGAACATGAATCAGAAATGTTCTCTATGAGTGAGCGTGGGAACAGAACTCTTAAAGAGAAGTTGTCAGTAGGATCAATCATCTTAAGCCATATATATGGACATGTAGATCATAAAATGCTGAAGAAAATGATACCTTGATATCTGTAATCTGATGTCTTATTCCAAAGAAATCCATGTTTTTCTTAATATGTAAACGAGATGCTAATATCTGTGAGCCGAACATATATCTGAGAATCTGCCTCCAAAGCATCTTGTAAATGAAAGGGAGTTTTACCAGTGTTAGACATATAGCTCAGGAGAGCTGACTGTCAGTCATTACATGTCTCACACTAGTAATGTCCCTTTCATTTAAATTAAGCTCTGGAGGCAGATTCTCAGGGAAATGTATGTCTGGCCCCAAGATCTTAACCGCACATTTACATATTAAGAGAAACAAGGATTTCTCTGAAATAAGATATCGGATTACAGATATCAAGGTATCACTTAATTCAGCTTCGTATGACCTACATGCCCATATAGATAACTTCAGTGGGTTAGCAAATTCACTTTAAGCGGCATTTAGAACAAAAACGTGATAGATTCAGGGTAATTGAATGAATCAATAACTGTCAGAAATACTTTATGAAATCTCGGTTTAGAAAAAAAAAGAAAACAAATTAAAAGATGCTGTGATGGCTTACATTTTAGATTTTCAAACATAGATGTATTTTTGAAAATTATGATTTAATAGCTGGATTGTACTTATATTATCTTCTTTTTCTCTATTTTTTACATACTAAATTACAGGATTTCCAATTATAACTTCTCGGTGACAGTCTTGAATCCTAAGCTCAATAATGAACACAACAGTGACTTTTTTCAGGACGATGCTATTGATTACCGCATACCCAAAATGTGCATCATTTGGTACAGCATTACTTTAGTTTTGGGGATCATCGGAAATGGTTCAGTCATCTGGATCATTGGCTTCAGGAAGAAGACTGTCAATGCTGTGTGGTTCCTCAACCTGGCCATCGCTGATTTCATCACATGTATTTCTCTACCTTTGCGTATTTCAGAGTGGGTTTTGTACCATGAAATTTACTACGATCATTTCTTGTGCAAAACTGGTGTTACAATTTTGTTCATAAATATGATCTGTAGCGTGTACTTCATGACTATCATCAGCATTGACAGATGTGTCTCCATCTTTTGCCCAATATGGACCAAACTTCATAGGACTCCTAGGCTGGCCAACATTATTTCTCTGTTAATTTGGATTTTTAGTATTCTGCTAAGTATCCCTTACATAGTGTTTAATCATGCCTTTGATCTTGTCTCAGAGTGTTTTCCAAAATATGTTAGAGTGGAAGGATTTTACACGCAAGGGAGAAGAGATGCCATGTTCCTCATCAAAAATATCTGCATGTTTGCTTTCCCTTTTGCCATTATTCTCCTTTCATACATACTTATTTTTCTTAAGTTGAAAAAACTCAAAAGATCTTCTAAGTCTCAACGGCCTTTTCAAGTCACCACCACTGTTATCGTATGTTTCTTCATATGCTGGTTTCCATATAACACTTGGCCTTTAGTAAAAATCAGTTACAAATACAGAAAACTAGACATGTTCCTTGCAGAAATATTTTCCTGCCTGGCTTATTTCAGTAGTTGTCTGAACCCCATTCTGTACATTTTCTTTTTTCAAGATTTCCAAAAAAACTTTTTGAAGTCCTTACCGACCATGCTGGAGAAAGTTTTTAATGAAAAGTCAGACATCGACGGTGATGTCAGTAGAACTGCCACCGTGAATAATAGAGTGATCCTTGGTTCTTCACTTTTGTAAAAAGAATATCTTATTTGATGAGTTTATGTAAGTTGGGTAAAAAAATAATTAGCTTTGAGAATTGTATTTGACGTCATATTCTTTTTGTTACCCATGGATTGGCAAGGGAATGGGTTTATGAAACCAATAATATATCCTGGAACATCATAGTATGATATCTGTCCTAATATGGTTGTATGAAATCAGAGAAAAAAGCCATGCTGGTTTCTTGTTCAAAAGTTCCACAGTTTTGCTCAGTACCTAAAGAAAATAGAGGCAAAACAGAGCTGGAATATACGACTTTTAGATAGTATCACCTGATGACTACAATTGAGCGAATTTTTCAAAATTTGATACCGATTACGATCGGGGTCGAATATTGCTTTTACAATATTCGCTGAACGTCATTGGAGTTAATGAGAGTAGAAATGACTGAATATGTTCAGAACTGATCACCAAACATAAATTCGGCACGAATAGGGTAACAATATGGCAAATTAAGATTCAGCAACCGATTCTGAACCTATTCCCTCAACTCTACCGATGACACTTCTACCAATTCACTCTACATTTTAGGATATCTGGTACAGGCTGTAGTATATGTTTTCCTAATCTTGTGTCCATTTCTCATTAAATGCTTTGGAAGGTGAATTATGTCAGTAAAGTTGCATCTATACATATTCTCCAGGACACATGTAAAATTACATATCATATGATCTGTCATGAGTAGAGTTGAGCGATACCGTCCGATACTTCAAAGTATCGGATCGGAATGGATCGGCCGATCTTTAAAAAAAGTATCGGTATCGCCGATTCCGATACCGGAAGTCCCATTCAAGTCTATGGGACTTCCGGTATCGGAATAAGAAAAACCCTGTTTTTGCCTTGTACAGCCTCTCTGGGGTCTGTACGGGCCTTTCGGGGGGCTGTGCCGGCCTGCCAGGGGGTCTGTGCAGGCTCCGGTGGTCTGTGCCGGCCTGCCGGGGGGCTGTGCCGGCCTGCCGGTGGTCTGTGCAGGCTCCGGTGGGCTGTGCCGGCCTGCCGGGGGGCTGTGCAGGCTCCGGTGGGCTGTGCCGGCCTGCCGGGGGGCTGTGCCGGCCTGCCGGTGGTCTGTGCAGGCTTCGGGGGTCTGTGCAGGCATCGTCCGATGGGACTACAAGTCCCATCTGGCGATGCCTGCTACCATGACAGTGATTGACACATTAGCCAATGATGGGACAGTAGTAGTCCCATCATCCGGCTAATGTGTTAAATGTTAAAAAAAAAAAATACTACATACATACTACATACATAATACATGCATGCTACATACATACTACATGCTACATACATACTACATGCATGCTACATACATACTACATGCTACATACATACTACATATATACTACATGCATGCTACATACATACTACATGCTACATACATACTATATATATACTACATACATGCTACATACATGCTACATACATACTACATACATACTACATACATACTACATGCATGCTACATGCATGCTACATACATACTACGTACATGCTACATACATGCTACATACATACTACATACATGCTACATACATACTACATGCTACATACATACTACATGCATGCTACATACATACTACATGCTACATATATACTACATGCATGCTACATACATACTACATGCTACATACATACTACATATATACTACATACATGCTACATACATGCTACATGCATACTACATACATACTACATACATACTACATGCATGCTACATACATACTACATGCTACATACATACCACATACATACTACATACATGCTACATGCTACATACATACTACATATATACTACATGCATGCTACATACATACTACATGCTACATGCATGCTACATACATACTACATACATACTACATGCTACATACATACCACATATATACTACATACATACAATACATTCATACAATACATACATAGACATACAGTACATATAACATAGAGTAACATACTTACCAATACTTGTCACATTGTTCCCCGAAGCCATTGTCTTTTCCGGAATAAATATTAACATAACAAACCACAAAAATACTCACCCACGATCCGAAGCAGTCCACGAGTGTGTCCCACGACGATCTTGGGTAGAGAACGGCAGCATCAGATGATGCTGCCGTTCTCTACGGGCTGCAGGAATCCAATGACGGAAGGTAGGTATCCTTCCGCACTGTATTCCTCCGCCACTTAAAAAAAAAAAAAAGTCCCTAGTCTCACTTTATGCCATTGCTGTGTGGGAAATTCCCACACAGCAATGGCATAAAGTGAGACTAGGGACTTTTTTTTTTTTAAGTGGCGGAGGAATACAGTGCGGAAGGATACCTACCTTCCGTCATTGGATTCCTGCAGCCCGTAGAGAACGGCAGCATCAGCTGATGCTGCAGTTCTCTACCCAAGATCGTCGTGGGACACACTCGTGGACTGCTTCGGATCGTGGGTGAGTATTTTTGTGGTTTGTTATGTTAATATTTATTCCGGAAAAGACAATGGCTTCGGGGAACAATGTGACAAGTATTGGTAAGTATGTTACTCTATGTTATATGTACTGTATGTCTATGTATGTATTGTATGAATGTATTGTATGTAGTATGTATGTAGTATGTATGTAGCATGCATGTAGCATGCAGTATGTATGTAGCATGCAGTATGTATGTAGCATGCATGTAGCATGCAGTATGTATGTAGCATGCATGTAGTATGTATGTAGCATGTAGCATGTATGTAGTATGTATGTGGTATGTATGTGGTATGTATGTAGCATGTGGTATGTATGTAGCATGTGGTATGTATGTAGCATGCATGTAGTATGTATGTAGTATGTATGTGGTATGTATGTAGCATGCATGTAGTATGTATGTAGTATGTAGCATGTAGTATGTAGCATGTAGTATGTATGTAGCATGTAGTATGTATGTAGCATGTAGTATGTATGTAGCATGTAGTATGTATGTAGTATGTATGTAGCATGTATGTAGCATGTATGTAGTATGTATGTAGCATGTAGTATGTATGTAGCATGTAGTATATATGTAGTATGTATGTAGCATGTAGTATGTATGTAGCATGCATGTAGTATATATGTAGTATGTATGTAGCATGTAGTATGTATGTAGCATGTAGTATGTATGTAGCATGCATGTAGTATGTATGTAGTATGTAGTATTTTTTTTTTTTTTTTTAACATTTAACACATTAGCCGGATGATGGGACTACTACTGTCCCATCATTGGCTAATGTGTCAATCACTGTCATGGTAGCAGGCATCGCCAGATGGGACTTGTAGTCCCATCGGACGATGCTTGCACAGACCCCCGGACATCAGCACAGCCCCCCGGCAGGCCGGCACAGCCCCCCGGCAGGCCGGTACAGACCCCCACAGGGTGCACAGACCACCGGCAGGCCGGCACAGCCCCCCGGCAGGCCGGTACAGACCCCCACAGGGTGCACAGACCACCGGCAGGCCGGCACAGCCCCCCGGCAGGCCGGTACAGACCCCGGGCAGTCCACACAGCCCCCCGGCAGGCCGGCAGAGACCCCCGGAAGGCCCGAAATGACGGCGCATCATGATGCGCACACACCGCGCATCATGATGACGTCAGGCTGTCAATCAACTTTGAACTTCCGATTCCGATGCCGAATTCCGATATTGAAAAAATATCGGAAGTCGGTATCGGAATTCCGATACAGCAAGTATCGGCCGATACCCGATACTTGCGGTATCGGAATGCTCAACACTAGTCATGAGCGTTGCTAACCGCTTTCGCAAAAAAAAAAAGCATTGCCGGAAAAGCCTTTAAACCCTTCATTTCATTAAACACAATATTACATCCTATGTTGAGGCTCAAAGTATTCAAATGAAAAGGATGTATCAGCACCAGGAAACAAATGGTATCTTAACAATCACACCAAATCAGTGTCCAGAGCTGTGCAGTGCATAGAGTAGCTTAGGGTGGTCAATCAAAGAGAATATTAGTCCAGCATAAGTATAAAAGAAAAACAGCACTCAACAAATCGATGAAAAATATAAAAAAGTCCTTTATTCCTTACTTCCGGATATGGACAAGGATATGCAGGAAAGCAGAGGAATGTGGGGAGACAAACGGTTGCTTCGCGTTAATCCAATGTAATCATGCTGACCAGGAAAATTAAAATTATGTCGCCAGGTGATACTGTATATGTATACATAAGATTTAAGAAGATGACAGTAAACTGTTACTGCATGCATTGTTAATCATAAGACTGACGAATTCTGCTGTAAAACTGCTTGAAATTGTTAAAAGTTTTGTGCAACTCAAAGTTTCCAAAAATGTTGCAACTTTTGGCATTTGGCTGAGCTTAGGCAGCATGGCATGTGTCCAAAAATGCTTGACAGACAAATCCTTCATAAACTACTTAACGCCTCAATGGTTGTATAAATTATAGCAGAAATTTACAACAGCACATGGCGCATATAAGTTGATACATGCGCTAAATGCTTTAAATAGCTTGTGACTCTTTCTTCCTTTCTTAAGACTGGTGTACAATACGCAAGTGTTAACGAATTGGGCCCAAATTTCCTCACGTAAATGTAGCAAACTTTGCTTTCTGCAAGATGATGATATTCAATCTATCCATAACATTCATTAGTCTAGACACCAGATTGCACTTTTTACTTCAAATGTATGAAAAGTTACATTTTAAAGTGTTTGTGAATGGAAATTTTACGAACAGATTGCTTCTACTGGATTGACTACCTTCAGTGTATTGACATAGAATGTTTTAAAATCAAATCAGATGATTGAATACATAAAGTCATTGCTTGATCAATAAACTTGCCTTTTTGTTTGTTTTCTCATTGTTTTTCATCTTCTAATTGTTATATGGCATATGAGAGGGCTAAGAAGAGGCCCCAATTCCGACTTCCCTTTATAATCCCTTCTGACTTGAATCCCAATAAAACACTCTCTATTAAATTTGGATAGATTTTCAACCAATTTGTTCTAAGCTTTTAGTGGCTGTATCACTGCTCAGTCATAGACAGAAAACAAAGAAAATAGAAATAAAAATGGCCAATAAAAATTGAATAAAAATTCCAACATATTGAAGCAGATTTGTCAATATTGCCTAATTCTTAGGCTGGAGTCACACTAACCAGCGCAAAATACGGTCCGTTGTTTACATGCGTAATACGGATGAATGACCCCTAAATAGTGCTCCGTAGGTCATCCGTAAGCAAGGTGCGGTCGCGTATTTTGCGCATGTGAGCATCCGTATGTAATCCGTATGGCATCCGTATGCAATCCGTATGGCGAGATTTTCTCGCAGCCTTGCAAAATGGACATTTAACGGTTTTGAGGCCTGCTAACAATTTAAATAATTAGCTTGCACCCTATTTATACACTCAGAAACAGGTGGCTGCCTACATTCTGTCCATTTGTGAGCTTGCTTTCACGAGGTGTGTTGGTGTTCTTTGTGCAACATGGCAGAGGGTCTGAGATTCAATACAACTGAGCAGGTTCTCTTTAACTGGCTTTTGTCATGGCGCTTTGGGCAACCATACCCAGTGATAGTGGATCCGCGGAGAAGGAGACGCATGTGGGTCCATCCACTTTTGAGGCAACGACTCACAAGAGGTCATTTTCACCGCCTCTACTCTTCTCTGCGGGAGCATCCTGAGAAATTTTACCAGTACTGTCGCATGAGCATTTCCACATTTGATCGACTCTTGGAGACAGTGCACCCTGGGATAACCTTTCAGGACACAAGGATGCGCAAAGCTGTATCTGCAGAGGAGCGACTTCTACTCACAATACGGTATGTACTACACAACCACATTCTCCATGTTCATAATGTGTGTGCTAAACTATGTTTTTTTGCCTTCTTGGACAAAGTTTAATGCCCTCATCTTACTCAAAATATGTTTCAAGTTACACACCATAATGTTAGCTCTAATATGTCCTGCATATCACTTAGTCATTGTGCAACCAAATATGTGTGTGTTATTCTATCTCAATTCCTACCAAGTTTGGTCGGCATGTAACTGATGTTTTTGGACTTTATGCATTCTAAACTTATCAATTTATGTTGTTCTACAGCTTCCTGTCCACTGGCCTGTCTTATGCCGCCCTCCACCATGAGTTTCTCATTGGAAGATCAACCATTTCAGGCATAGTGAGGTCTACATGTACAGAAATCTGGACAAGTCTCCATCAAGTGATCATGTCTGAGCCCAGGATGGAAGACTGGTTGAGGATATCAAGGGAATTTGAGGAGGACTACCAGTTTCCAAATTGTATTGGGGCCCTGGATGGCAAACATATCCGGGTGCGTAAGCCGCTGAACTCTGGCTCCCAATTCTTCAATTATAAACAATACTTTTCTGTTGTATTGTTGGCTCTGGTAGACCCTCAATACAAGTTTATAATTGTTGACATTGGGGCCTATGGAAGGACGGGAGACTCTAGAGTCTTCAATACTTCCATAATGGCTCGGCGGCTACGCACCAACCAGTTGGATATACCACCACCACGCCAGCTACCAGGCTCCCCTGAAGAATCAGTCCCTTATGTCCTTGTGGCAGATGAGGCCTTTCAGTTATCGCGCAACGTCATGAGGCCATATCCCCGCCGCAACCTTGACCACAGGCGCAGAATTTTTAACTTGCGCCTATCACGTGCTAGGTGACTGGTGGAGTGTTCCTTTGGGATTCTTTGTGCCAAATGGCGGGTACTCCAGTCTGCCATTCTGAACAAAATGTGAATGAAGTTGTGAAAGCCTGTGTTGTTCTGCATAACTTTACCAGGATACATGATTGTTCCTCCTCTGATGGTGTTGTGCATAGGCCGAACAATGTGCGCAGGGTGAGACCACCTATGAACCCTCAACGTAGACCGCTCTCTGGCCTCAAAGTGCGTGATATTTTCACTAATTACTTTATCTCACCTGAGGGGGCAACTTCTTGGCAAGAGCATGCTGTGTCTATGTTATAATTTGTTAAAGTGTGTCTAAATATATGTTACTCAACCCCTTATGATTCTATGACTGTTTCATTGCATTGGTTAGTGTATGTTAGTATGTTGACAGGGTTTTTGAAAAATCACACAGAGACGTTAACTATAGTAGACAAATTTTTAGTTTTGCCTTTTTTTTGGTTTCTTAAAGGCAAACATAATATTGCCATATGAATATTTTGGCAATGGGCAAAATGGCCCTTTGTGCCTTCTTAAACTTTTTTGAAAAGTAACATTACATAACATAACCCAAAAAAACATTAGGCAATAACAACATTGCTGCATGAGAATATTAAACTAGAAAGGAAAAAAATAGGTGAGCTCCATCAACAAAATTAATGCTAAAAGATAACACTCACATTTCTTCAGAATGTTTTCCAATCATAGAAATATTCCACCATGACAGGCAAGGCTACCTCATGGCTTTCAGACAGATATTACCTGTCTGTAGAACAGAGAATATTTTACCATGCTATACTGGAAAGGATGAAAAAACAAAACTCACTTGTTAAGACATAGAGAGAGCGTGATATTCTGAAGGCTGGTCGCCTTGATTTGTTCCTATAGATTGCTAGCAAAAAAGGTAACTACTTCACTAAGGACAGCACGCCTTTCCTAGGCATTAGCAAGTGAGTAGTGTATTTTCATCCTTTGACTTTACAGTATAGCGCGTTTACATATTCCCTTTTGTACACACATGTAATATCTGTCTGAAAGGCATGAGGTAGCCTTGCCTGTCATGATGGATTCTTTAATATGATTGGAAAACATTGTTAAAAAATTTGAATGTTAAATTAGGTAACAAAGTTTGGTGATGGAGAACACCTGTTTTTCCCTTTATATTTGGAGCACAAGTTAAACCGCACTGGACATCTACGGCCATCAGACTTATAAATCCTCATAGGTTGGGGAAGGGGAACGTGGAAGAGCAGCCTGTGGGTGCTGCTGGACACTGTGGCCAACATCGCCCTGTGTGGGGCCATACTGTTGCCCATGATGTTGGAATTGTCCTGCCTCCTGGGACTGTTGGGGATACTGGCCAGAGTAATGATGATGGTGAGGGGCATCTTGTTGGCTGTGGTAGGCACGTGGCTCATACCCACCAAGATAGCCAGATCGTCCCCAACCAGGTTGGGACCAGCCTCCAACACTGGGTGGGTACAAGTGGCCATATTGGTGGGGTTGGCTAGAGTCTGACATTTGTGGCTGCTGAATAGAAGGTTGGGTAGTGGGAGGAAGGGGTTGAGGTGTAGGCCCACGTATTAGAGGATGTTCGGACCCTGCTTGAGCAAGCATCTGTGTGGATGGTCTCATGTGCATTAGATTTCGGGGGGGAGCTGACACCTCTCCAGATATTCGAATAGCTCATATGGGGTATTGGGGGGGTGCTTGCATCAAGCATGATCTGAAAACATCCCCTAATACGGAGCCTGACCTCACGGGTAAGGGCACGGAGATAAAGGGTGAGGCTACGTGAGTAGGCCTCCTCCCATCATCTGTAGTTACTCTTGATAAATAATTGAGCACCCCTGTGTCCACATTGGTCCTGCTCTCTTGAACAGTGACCTGGCGCCTTCTTCGTGTTCACCGGGACGTAACAGCAGCCTGTGGGGATGCCCTGATATGGCCAGTTGGGCTGCTGCTCAAGTTGCCCGGCTCTTAAAGGATGGGTGATGGGGCAGCAGCAGACCGTCCTGGTGGTGTTGTGTGTTGGGCAGCCAATGGGTTGTCCTGTGATGACTCATCTTCTGCCATCCTTGTAGGGGGAGAAGATGGGCCAGCCACCTCATCCCCTACAGGATCTATTATGGGCTCTGCCTCTGAGGCCGTTCCTCGATCCGTAAGGTTGGATTGAGTTCTGTTATGAAATAGAACAGAGGCAAAAATACATCAATATTTTTTGCCCTGTAAAGTATTTGTGTAATGTGGTGTGAGGTATCTACTTACGGTCTCAGATCCAGAATTGGGGCAAGGAAGGAGAGCCGGTCATAATAGATGTATTTTCTTTTTACATATCCAGCATCCCCACTCCTGGACCGCTGCTGGCGTTCCCGGCGGTACTGGTCCCGGATGCTTCGCCACCGTTTCATCACATCTTCCACTGCAATGTGACAGGAAATATTGTCAAATTCACATATTTGATAGGTCACATTTGCTACCAGTAGTCTAGGCATGGCGCCTTCTGGGGTGTGCTTTCTACCCATGGTGGCATATGTAATTGGGCAGATACACAGGGTCTCTTTAGCTACACTTAATAATTGTTTTGTCTAGGAGGATGAGGAGCTTGTGGCCTAACCCCAAATTATGGCTGTGTGAATCCACGTGTCACATCCAAATCTAACGGCCTCATGAGGCAAAAAGTACATGCACTGGAAGGGGGGGTGCTGATTCTATATTCCTTTTTTGTTGCGCGCTAAGGTTACTCATGTTTTGCGTTGTACTTACGAATTTATGCTGTTCCTCACGTGGTCAGGCACCAAAGTCATGGTACATCTGGCGACAGATGCGCCTCCATGACGCCTCCTTTCTTGCCCGGTTTGCATAATTTGCATCACGTTGGTACCAGATTTCGGGACACTCTTGCACCAGGACAATGAGCATCTCCACATTTATGTACGTGGACGCCATGCTGCTGCTGTACTCCGTGGAGGCGTACTTCCTGGGTGTCTGGAGAGCTTTTTGAGCTCATTTGCATGCCTAGGCTTCCTGATGATGGATTGGCCCATTTCCTGTCACCAGCCAAAAGACCTGCGTATTGCTCGCAGGTCACATGTCTGGTCCGTGTGTAATCTGTATTTTTTGCGCACCCATAGAATTGCATTGGCGTACTATGGGCGTAGAACGCTGACAATCGCAGCATGCTGCGATTGGCACGGAGCGTAGGATACGGATGAGAAATATACAGCTGGTGCGAGTGACCCCATAGAGTATCATTTGTCCGTGTCTAATGCGTGCTTTTAGCGCCTCTCACTCGCCCGTATTCCTCGCCAGTGTGACCCCGGCCTAAGACAGTGTAAACTTCTCCAAAATATCTAAAAGATTTATCAAAATAATTAATACTGCTTGTTAAATCTAGATTTAAATTAGTTCTAGTCTCAGCTTTCACCACCTATTGGTTAATTTTCTTTGTGCCAGAAATTTGCACCAAATATCTGGTTCCTTTTCTGATGCATAATGTCAATTGTAAGGTCATTCTTTGGTAAGTTACCGTATATCCCTTTAAGCAAGGTCACACCTCCATTCTTGAACATGGTACAAAAGGCATCTAAAACACATGATAAGTATGGTGCAAGTAATGACAATCAAATTTTGGTGCAAATTGTGCCTGATTTTTGGTACATTCAGTTTTACAAATATGACCTGTTGTTTAGCAAATATGTCCAAAAGAAGCATCTCTATGTTTTACATCCCCATATCATTTCTACATCCAGCAGTAATCCAAATTCATTTAACATTAATTATTTAAATAGAAATTATAGCAAATTTTGCCATTGAATTATTTAATAATTTTTCTTTCAATTACTTTTGTTTTCACCTTTCATAATAAAAGCCAAAATTCTAAATAATTGAATGACAAAAAATAGTTATAATTTCTGTAGAAATAATTCAGATTAAATGAACTTGTATTAATGCTGGAGGCATGCAAAATGTAGAGATGATTCCTATGGATGTATTAATTTATACAAAAGCAGAACCTGCAGGAAAGTGAATTTTATGGAGAATATTTTTGTTTCCATTATTATGACAATTATCCTTAAAAAGGTTGTCCATCATTTTTTCATTGATGACCCATCCTTAGAATAGGATATTAATGTCTGATTGGTTGGGGTCCAACACCCTGCACCCCCATAAATTAGGTGTTATCAGTGTTGGCGGACGCCGCTGGATGGAAATACTCACTTGCGGAGCTTCTCCATCTTTTACGAGTGGCCACCGCAAAGTACTGCACAACTGCTTCCTATCGATTTGAACAGGAGACAAATGTGCAGTACCAAGCCTCTGCCACTACCAAATGGCAGAAAAACTAGCTGAAATGGTGAGAGAAAATTTGATAGGGACCGTATAAGTGACAATTACAAAATATAAGAAAAGTAAAAAATGAGAACAAAATTGCTTATTAAAATAGCCTTTATTGTAATATTTTTTGGCTCAACAACATAAATTTATAAAAATACATAAAAAAATATATAAAAAATAGTGCATAAGGCAATGAAACCGCTATAATATAATGAAGATAATTAATCAAATAGTATCTAGTAATAGTTATTACACACAACCTGGTGGAGGTTTTCAGAATCAGCCCATAGAACCAGCCAATATCTCAGCAGCAAAAAAATATAAAGTGCAAAAAATGGTGCAAATTATTGCCACAAAAATGTGCATAAACCTATGCAATAATGCAAAAGCGCAGTGCAAAATATAATATAATAAAAAGTATGCAAATATGTGCAAAGTAAACAAAAGTGCTAAAGAGTGCAAAAAAATGTGCAGGGTATCATACATAACATGTAATGAACATAACAAGTGTAAAAAAAGAGCACAACAATCGTGAAAATTTACCAAATGTGCAACAGACGCAAAGTGCAATGGGGAATGCAAAATTGTCTGTGAAGCCTCAGCATATATGAAAGCAGGCCACAATGGTAAGTATCATATATATGCTGCAGATGCAAAGTGCAATGAAGGAAGGAGGATTATCTGTAAAGCATCAGCATATATGAAGGCAATGATAAAATCATGTATGCGCTAAGATATTAAGGCGAAGGCCAGCTAATGAGGCCAGAGAGCGATGATAAGAAAGTAGGGCAAAATACCTATAAATGCCAGGAAGGTGGAGAGAGCGGTATGCCAGTAGAACGCGCCCCTACGGATTCTACTGGCATACCGGGACTAGCTATAATTAATGAGAGGTATTGATAGCGTTAAAAAGAGACTTGGCTGAGGAAAATATATAGAAATAAAAATGAAAGATAAAAATGTTTATTAATATAATATTTAAAAATAAAGATTTATTTTTGCATCTATTAAAAACTTTATGTTAATATGTGCATAACCAAAGGGGAGAGGGAAAAGGCAGGAGTAAAAACTGTATTGAAGACATAATTAGATAAATAGATAATTGATAAAAACACTAGTGTTTATTTAAATATCAGGGTTCCATAAATGAGTGGATTAGTTGATTAATAAATTAATAAATAAACCCACCCTGAATGAGGTTATACAATTAGACAGACACTTGGGAAAGCCCAAGTAACTGTGTTGGGCTAATTTGAACCTTAGAAAATCGATAAGATAAGAACAATAACCCATTGTATGGGATAGGGCATAATGGAGGTACATGTAAGTCAAAAATACCTTCTCGTAAAATACATATCTAAAAATATGTGTGAGAAACCAATGCGTTTTAAAGGCAGGACTGCCTTCTTCTTCAGGGTCAAAGGATGCGATGGCTAGCACATGCCAAACGTGAAGTGGGCACATTATCGAGAACAACCTTAATACATAAAACTAAAGCTGGTACAACAACTGATTCGAGTATCAACCAACAAATCCATCAACTGCCATGCGGGACACCATAAATTCAGGAAAATCATTCAGAAAAATTGGGCTACTCTCCAGAAGGATAAAACTATAGGGGAAATTCTGCCAGCCTTTCCTAGATATATACAGTTGTGGCCAAAAGTATTGGCACCCCTGCAATTTTGTCAGATAATACTTAGTTTCTTCCTGAAAATGATTGCAATCACAAATTCTTTGGTATTATTATCTTCATTTAATTTGTCTTAAATGAAGAAACACAAAAGAGAATGAAGCAAAAAGCAAAACATTGATCATTTCACACAAAACTCCAAAAATGGGCCAGACAAAAGTATTGGCACCCTCAGCCTAATACTTGGTTGCACAACCTTTAGCCAAAATAACTGCGACCAACCGTTTTCGGTAACCATCAATGAGTTTCTTACAATGCTCTGCTGGAATTTTAGACCATTCTTCTTTGGCAAACTGCTTCAGGTCCCTGATATCAGAAGGGTGCCTTCTCCAAACTGTCATTTTTAGATCTCTCCATAGGTGTTCTATGGGATTCAGGTCTGGACTCATTGCTGGCCACCTTAGAAGTCTCCAGTGCTTTCTCTCAAACCATTTTCTAGTGCTTTTTGAAGTGTGTTTTGGGTCATTGTCCTGCTGAAAGACCCATGACCTCTGATGGAGACCCATCTTTCTCACACTGGGCCCTACATTATGCTGCAAAATTTGTTGGTAGTCTTCAGACTTCATAATGCCATGCACACGGTCAAGCAGTCCAGGGGCAGCAAAGCAACCCCAAAACATCAGGGAACCTCCGCCATGTTTGACTGTAGGGACCGTGTTTTTTTCTTTGAATGCCTCTTTTTTCTCCTGTAAACTCTATGTTGATGCCTTTGCCCAAAAAGCTCTACTTTTGTCTCATCTGACCAGAGAACATTCTTCCAAAACGTTTTAGGCTTTTTCAGGTAAGTTTTGGCAAACTCCAGCCTGACTTTTTTATGTCTCGGGGTAAGAAGTGGGGTCTTCCTGGGACTCCTACCATACAGTCCCTTTTCATTCAGACGCCGACGGATAGTACGGGTTGACACTGTTGTACCCTCGGACTGCAGGGCAGCTTGAACTTGTTTGGATGTTAGTCGAGGTTCTTTATCCAACATCCGCACAATCTTGCGTTGAAATCTCTTGTCAATTTTTCTTTTCCGTCCAAATTTAGGGAGGTTAGCCACAGTGCCATGGGCTTTAAACTTCTTGATGACACTGCACACGGTAAACACAGGAACATTCTTTGGAGATGGACTTGTAGCCTTGAGATTGCTCATGCTTCCTCACAATTTGGCTTCTCAAGTCCTCAGACAGTTCTTTGGTCGTCTTTCTTTTCTCCATGCTCAATGTGGTACACACAAGGACACAGGACAGAGGTTGAGTCAACTTTAATCCATGTCAACTGGCTGCAAGTGTGATTTAGTTATTGCCAACACCTGTTAGGTGCCACAGGTAAGTTACAGGTGCTGTTAATTACACAAATTAGAGAAGCATCACATGATTTTTCAAACAGTGCCAATACTTTTGTCCACCCTCTTTTTTATGTTTGGTGTGGAAGTATATCCAATTTGGCTTTAGGACAATTCTTTTTGTGTTTTTTCATTTAAGACAAATGAAATGAAGATAATAACAACAACAAAGAATTTGTGTTTGCAATAATTTTCAGGAAGAAACTGAGTATTATCTGACAAAATTGCAGGGGTGTCAATACTTTTGGCCACAACTGTATATAGGGTCTCCAGATATAAGGATAAGGTATTCCCACAGACATTATGAGCTTTAGGTGTGTACAGTCATGTGCCAAAACTACACAGAAATAAACAATATTTCCTCAAGAACAAGTAAACCTACGTTTCTAAACTGCTATTCAGTTCCTTGTTCTTTGCAATACCTGAAGTGTGTCATATTACATAGCAGTAAGGATACAGTACTGTCAAGGGCAACACTTTTTCATAATTTAGTGGTCTAGGGAGAACAGTTACCTTGGCCATTCTGAGGCACATAACTACCATAATTGGAATTGCTAATTTAGAGATAAATTAATCATGTATTATTCTCATTTTTCTCACACACTAATCTTTTTCACTGCTATGCTATCACACACTATCTAAACAGTTATTTAAGTGTTTCTATAGCTAAACTGTGAGTTCTGAAATACTACTGCATTTCTTGTCTTGGCTTTTTAACTGGCTATTACAAGGAGGATTGTGAGGATTCACAAGTCTGCAGTCACATACAGTGACTGCAGACTTGTGCCCCAAGCCTGGACAACCTATTTAATAGTAGATCTCATGCATGTGATTTATTATTTTCAAATCTATGAAGTTTTTTTCCCTGAAACACTTTCATTATGTAAGATAAAACTATTTCTTTGCTCCATTTCTGCTTCTGCTCCTAAGAAGATCTGTACGTGGTTCTCTAACTGAGACTTGAGAAAAATTATGAGACTTTCCTGATTATTCGAGACAGGAGTTAAATAATAGAATTGTGTAAAACTATTTAATTTTGAATTTACCAAATAACTCAGATAAGGGTTAAGCAATGGTCAAACATAGACTTGTCCCACTTGGCTAAAAAAGAAAATGTAATCTTAGCTTTATTCACTTGAGCTGCTGTCACCAATGTTCAAAGTAACTGAATCTTATCATAAAAAGAAGATATCTTTGAAGATCGCTGTGTGATTCCTTATCATTTCCTTGTTTGGGTACAGCCGTTTTGAATCTGATTTTGTGCCAGTGGCAGAAGGAAACAAAAGCAGAAAATATTATATTCCTTGTTACACTGACCATCAAGAAGCAAAATTGCAGAGCACTTAGGTAAGGAGCAAATTATTTCCATTAAAATTCATTTATTTAATGTCTAAGATTTGGATATTTGTAAAGTAGGGTCCTGCAACCTGCAGTTCTCCAGCTGTAGAGAAATTAGAATTGTATGCACAACATAAAGAAGGATTTTTCCAGCGTCTCCAGTAGATAAAATAATAATTGCTTTATTGAGAATATAAAATCTTCATACCATCAGGTAAAAACGACATAAAGAGGCATATGGAGGGGAGCAATTTCCTACGCGTTTCACCCTGAAAGGGCTTAATCATGGAATGCGTAAGAAAGCCCTTTCAGGGTGAAACGCGTAGGAAATTGCTCCCCTCCATACGCCTCTTTATGTCGTTTTTACCTGATGGTATGAAGATTTTATATTCTCAATAAAGCAATTATTATTTTATCTCCTGGAGACGCTGGAAAAATCCTTCTTTATGTTGTGCATGCACTATACACCTGGGTCAGGGTGTTTCCGTGCGTCGGAGGTGTGATCAGGAGTGAAGAGGGGTGAGCTGAATACTTCTTGTTTGTAAATTAGAATTGTAGTTTAATGTCATCACCACAGATTTAAGACTACAGTTGGAAGGAATCTTCACCTTTGAGGGCAATGAAATGCATAGTATGGGTCGACAAGATGACTTCAGTCTGGTTTTGGAGTTCTGTGGACCATAGATGATGCAATCTATAGATTATTCCAAATATTAGAAAAAGCTAAGCCTCTTTTCTTTTGGAACTGTTGTCTATATTGGTCAACAACTTTGATTTTTCAAGGTCACACTCCACTGAAAAATCCAATGTAGACAAATTTTTCTCTCTATGCCAAGTCCATGTAGTCTTTCCAGATGAATTAGATTCAACATGATATCATGAATCTATGAAAGAAAAGCACATCCATTATTCATTTAGGGTTGTTTTTTTTTTAAATATACACACAATACCCAGATGTAGCTTTTCTTAAACTAACACACAATAAAGATTTTCATAGCCCAGATGGTTATCTTCTAATATATCAGAAATTGAGTTTGTATAATTACGGTTTTAAGTTACATTTTTTTGCGTTGGGATATCGTTCTGAATCATGATTAGTGGTGAGTAGAGTTGAGCGAAACGGGTCGAAAAAATTCAAAAGTCGCCGACTTTTGGCAAAGTCGGGTTTCATAAAACGAAACCCGACCCTAGGATGAGGTCGGCCACGAGGTCGGCGACTTACGCGCCAAAGTCGCGTTTCAAAAGTTTGTTTTGCGCTCTTTTTCAGCCAATCAGGATCCACGGACACTGTGGGCAACGTGATGACATAGGCACAGGTCACCACCATCTTTCAGAAGGGCATGCAAGTGATTGGCTTGCTTTGGTTGTCGTCACAGGGGGTATAAAAGGGCGCGCACGCCGACCGCCATCTTACTTCTGCCGATCTTAGTATAGGGAGAGGTTGCTGCTGATTCTGTAGGGAGAGCGTTAGGCAGGGAAGAAGACTAAAGAACTGCTTCTGCTGCTAGCGATTTGGCCTGCACAACACACCAGTCACTGTGTGTGCAGTGCAAGGGGAGGCTATATTGTGGTGTATCAGTGGTGTTGGTTGTTGGGCTGCCTTCTAAGGCTTCCTGACACGCTGGCATTGCTGTTTACCCACTGCTCCGCAAACTGCTTTTTTAAAAGCAATCCAATCTCCCTTATCCTCTAGTCACTTTTGTCACAGCTGTGCCATCGAGCGTGTCACATAGCGCTCAGATATCAGTGGGCCTCACACAATCTACAAGTGTCCAGTGTCCAAAAGTGTACGCAGAGATTCAAAATCTCCATTATCCTCTCGTCACTTTGGTCACAGGCAGCTGTGCCATCGAGCGTGTCACATAGCGCTCAGATATCAGTGGGCCTCACACAATCTACAAGTGTCCAGTGTCCAAAAGTGTACGCAGAGAATCAAAATCTCCATTATCCTCTCGTCACTTTGGTCACAGGCAGCTGTGCCATCGAGCGTGTCACATAGCGCTCAGATATCAGTAGGCCTCACACAATCTACAAGTGTCCAGTGTCCAAAAGTGTACGCAGAGAATCAAAATCTCCATTATCCTCTCGTCACTTTGGTCACAGGCAGCTGTGCCATCGAGCGTGTCACATAGCGCTCAGATATCAGTGGGCCTCACACAATCTACAAGTGTCCAGTGTCCAAAAGTGTACGCAGGGAATCAAAATCTCCATTATCCTCTCGTCACTTTGGTCACAGGCAGCTGTGCCATCGAGCGTGTCACATAGCGCTCAGATATCAGTAGGCCTCACACAATCTACAAGTGTCCAGTGTCCAAAAGTGTACGCAGAGAATCAAAATCTCCATTATCCTCTCGTCACTTTGGTCACAGGCAGCTGTGCCATCGAGCGTGTCACATAGCGCTCAGATATCAGTAGGCCTCACACAATCTACAAGTGTCCAGTGTCCAAAAGTGTACGCAGAGATTCAAAATCTCCATTATCCTCTCGTCACTTTGGTCACAGGCAGCTGTGCCATCGAGCGTGTCACATAGCGCTCAGATATCAGTGGGCCTCACACAATCCAAAAGTGTCCACTGTCCACAAGTGTGTGCAGAAATTCTAAATCTCCCCTGTCCTATAGACACCTTTTACCTTGTTTTACATTACTATATAGTTTGTTGGATTTTGTCTACATTTCTACCAAAAATGAGGAAGGCTGGTGGAAGAGGCCGTGGAATTGGGCGGGGGTTGGCAGCTGGTAATGATGGTGTTGGTGGTGGATCTGATGGTAGTGGCAAGAGCAAAATAGGACCGAATGCAGGAGGTGCTGACCCTGCGTCATCGTCTGGCTACATAAGGCCTCGAACGCTTAGTTTTCTAGGAGTTGGCAAACCGCTTTTAAAGGCAGAGCATCAGGAAAAAGTTTTGTCTTACATTGCTGACTCAGCCTCCAGCTCTATCGCCTCCTCTTCTTCAGTTGTAAAAAGTAAAAGCACTGAGTCGTCATTGGAGGCTCATGTTCATGAACCACACCTTTCCTTGTGTCCTTCACCCCAACCAAGATTGAAGGATGACGCAGGCCATCCTACTGATTACTCCATGGAGCTGTTTTCACATACCATGCCTGGATTATCAAGTCAAATGGTGAATTACCCAGGCCAAGATGAATCTGACATGGAGTTCACTGATGCACAGCCGCTGATGGATGATTCTGCTGGTACATTCACTCAGAGCACTACATTGTCCTCGCAGTGTACAGAGCCAGATTTTGACCCTGATGAGACTCCGGTGCCCCTTCCCGCAAACTATACCACCATACACGGTGACACAGAGGAAGGTGCACATGACATAGAAGAGGAGGTGATGGATGACCCAGTTGTTGACCCAGATTGGCATCCATTGGGGGAAGAGGGTGCTGCTTCCAATAGCTCAGATGAGGAGCATCCACAGCAGACATCGACATCGCAACAGCTGTTATCTGGCAGGCCCGGAGCACTCCAAAGACAGGTTCCAAACATCAAAAGAGTTGCTGGACAGCTTGTCCAGAGGGTCAAAAGATCACAGCGTGCTAGGCCGCAAAATGTCTGCCAAAGTAGGAAGAGTGCAGTGTGGCACTTTTTTGAACAAAATCCTCATGATCAGGCCAAGGTTATCTGTAAGAAGTGCGCAAAGACCTTTAGCCGAGGGAAAAATCTGAAAAATTTGAATACCAGTTGCATGCTTAGACATTTAACCAGCATGCACTTGCAAGCGTGGACACAACACCAAACCTCAAGTGCCACATGTGCAACTGATCACAACGAAGGTAGTCAGCAACGCTACATTGTTTCCCCCACTGTAAGCCCACCGGTTAGCACAGCAGCAAATGTTGAGGTGTCGTTGCAAGGCCACAGCAGTCAGGGAATCCCACTGTTATATCAACGAAAGACTGATTCTAGGCCATCAGAAAGAACACCAACTCCATCACCATCATCAACCCTCTCTCAGTCCGCCCTGTCCACCGCTACTTCCACCATATGCAGCTCTCAAGTCCAGCTCACCCTCCCAGACACTATGAGTAGGTCAAGAAAGTACTCAGTCTCTCATCCGCGTACACTGGGTTTGAACGCCCACATTGCCAAACTAATCTCGTTTGAGATGATGCCCTTTCGGTTGGTGGAAAGCACAGCTTTCCGCGAACTCATGGCCTATGCAGTACCACGCTATGACCTACCCAGTCGCCACTTCTTCTCTCGCAAAGCCATCCCAGCCCTCCACCATCATGTGAAAGACCGCATTGTCCATGCACTCAAGCAGTCAGTGAGCGGAAAGGTGCACCTCACAACTGATGCATGGTCCAGTCGGCATGGCCAGGGCCGTTACGTGTCCATCACTGCGCACTGGGTTAATGTGGTGGATGCAGGGTCCACAGGGGACAGCGGTGGTGGGACAGTGCTGCCTAGCCCACGGTATAGGAAACAGTTGGCTGTAGGCGTTCGACCCTCCTCCTCCTCCTCCTCCTCCAGAAGCGAAAGCCCATCCACAGAGCGCAGTCGTACGAGCACTCCATCTGTAGCTGCCACTGTTGCACACGAGGTGTCCCCCTATCGAGCAGCTAGTGGAAAGCGTCAGCAGGCTGTGTTGCAGATGATGTGTTTGGGCGACAGACACACCGTCGAGGTGCTGGCCGAGTACTTGAAGCGACAAACTGAGTCATGGCTGGGCAGTGTACATCTTGAGGCAGGCAAGGTAGTTAGTGATAACGGCCGTAATTTTGTGGCAGCCATAGCCCTTTCAAAACTCAGCCACATACCTTGCTTGGCTCACACATTGAACCTGGTGGTGCAGTGCTTCCTCAAAAATTATCTGGAGTTAACAGCCCTGCTCCAGAAGGTGCGAAGACTGTGTGCGCACATCCGCCGGTCGCCTGTACACTCCGTTCGTATGCAGAAGCTGCAGCGATTGCTCCACCTTCCCAACCACCGCCTCATTATCGACATTGCAACAAGGTGGAACTCCACCCTGCACATGGTGGAGCGGCTGTGCGAGCAGAGGCAGGCCATAATGCATTTGTGGGAGGATACATGGCCAGGCACTTTGAGAGCAGACATGGAGTTGACAGGCGTGCAGTGGTCGAAGCTGAAAGACCTTTGTAAAGTCCTTCAGTGTTTTGAGGAATGCACACGGCTGGTAAGCGCAGACGACGCCATCCTAAGCATGAGCATCCCACTTATGCATCTGCTCATGCAAACTTTGACGCACCTTAAGGAGCAGGCGTCTGCAGCCAATGTTGATGAGGAGGAAGAGGAGGAGGGAATCCTTGATGACATTCAGCCATTGTCTGCTCAGGGACCTCTCCTGGACGAAGTGGAGGAAGAAGAGGAGGAGGAGGAGGAGGATGATGGGGATGATTACTTAGGGGAGGAGGATGCATCTCGTGGGGCAAGTGAAAATGTTGGCGTGGCAAGGTCTGGTACAGGGTCTGTGCGTGACTGGAGGGATGTGGATTTGCCAGAAAGTGCTCCTCCACCCAGCACTCGCAGTGCATCATTGACACCGGGAACATTGGCCCACATGTCAGATTATGCCTTGCGGATCCTAAAAAGGGACCCCCGCATTGCCAAAATGATGAACGATGACGACTACTGGTTGGCCAGCATCCTGGATCCACGCTATAAAGGCAAATTACAAAACATCATGCCACAGGAGAACCTTGACCTAATATTGGCTAATAAACAAGCAACTCTGGTAAATCGGTTGCTTGAGGCATTCCCAGCACACAGCAGCGGTGATGGTTCTCACACGAGCCGTACGGGCCGGGGGCAGCTTGGCAGAGGTGTTCGTGGTGCACACAGCAGAAGTGGCATTGGAGACAGGGGTTTCATGACAATGTTGTGGACTGATTTTTCAAATACCGCTCACACAACTGGTAATACTGCATCGATGGAAAGTGACAGGAGACAGCAGTTGTCAACTATGGTTACAAACTACTTTTCCTCCCATATCGATGTTCTCCCACACAGGTCATTCCCCTTTGACTATTGGGCCGCTAAACTGGACACCTGGCCTGAATTGGCCCAATATGCCTTACAGGAGCTCGCTTGCCCAGCTGCAAGTGTGCTATCGGAAAGAGTCTTCAGTGCAGCTGGATCAATCCTGACAGAAAAAAGGACCCGTCTGTCAACCCAAAATGTGGATGATCTAACCTTCATTAAAATGAACCACGCATGGGTTTCCAAGGATTTTGTCCCACCTTCCCCTGATGACACATAGGGTGACAGAAAAATGGCTTGCTTTGGTCCACCTCTTCCTGGTACTTCACCTATTTCGCCTTTTGCATCAGCTGAATGTCCAACATCAACATATGCCACTTTCTAAAACTCCCTAACTGTGCTGCCTCCCCCCCCCATGGCCGGGGTCACCACCTACCGCACGACACCGTGCGAGTGCCGTTGCCCTGGACAGGTGGGTAGGCCGACTCTTCGGCGCGGGCACTGGCACAGGGTACCTCATAGTGCAATCAAGTGTCTCTGACGGCGGTGGTGCACACCCGCCGTCAGACACACCGCTGTACTATGAGGGGCCCAGTGCCAGTACCGACGCCCATGAGTGGGCCCCCCTTGCTTGGGCAGGGCCCCAGCATTTGCAATCTTTACCTCTCCCTGCTCCTCCTCTGTGTAATCTGGGCCGTCAAATCCATACTGTGCCTGACACCGTCTGAGCCTGCCTCCTGAGACATATATTTTGAATGTGTACGCTATCCATACATGTTATCCAGGGATACGGTACCCTTTCTAACCTTTGTGCAATGACGTGCAATCCATACTGGGCCTAACACCGTCTGAGCCTGCCTCATGCTGTATAGACATATATTTTGAATGTGTACGCTATCCATACATGTTATCCGGGGATACGGTACCCTTTCTAACCTTTGTGCAATGACGTGCAATCCATACTGGGCCTAACACCGTCTGAGCCTGCCTCATGCTGTATAGACATATATTTTGAATGTGTACGCTATCCATACATGTTATCCGGGGATACGGTACCCTTTCTAACCTTTGTGCAATGACGTGCAATCCATACCGGGCCTAACACCGTCTGAGCCTGCCTCATGCTGTATAGACATATATTTTGAATGTGTACGCTATCCATACATGTTATCTGGGGATACGGTACCCTTTCTAACCTTTGTGCAATGACGTGCAATCCATACTGGGCCTAACACCGTCTGAGCCTGCCTCATGCTGTATAGACATATATTTTGAATGTGTACGCTATCCATACATGTTATCCGGGGATACGGTACCCTTTCTAACCTTTGTGCAATCACGTGCAATCCATACTGGGCCTAACACCGTCTGAGCCTGCCTCCTGCTGTATAGACATATATTTTGAATGTGTACGCTATCCATACATGTTATCCGGGGATACGGTACCCTTTCTAACCTTTGTGCAATCACGTGCAATCCATACTGTGCCTGACACCGTCTGAGCCTGCCTCCTGAGACATATATTTTGAATGTGTACGCTATCCATACATGTTATCCAGGGATACGGTACCCTTTCTAACCTTTGTGCAATCACGTGCAATCCATACTGTGCCTGACACCGTCTGAGCCTGCCTCCTGAGACATATATTTTGAATGTGTACGCTATCCATACATGTTATCCGGGGATACGGTACCCTTTCTAACCTTTGTGCAATCACGTGCAATCCATACTGGGCCTGACACCATCTGAGCCTGCCTCCTGAGACATATATTTTGAATTTGTACGCTATCCATACATGTTATCCAGGGATACGGTACCCTTTCTAACCTTTGTGCAATCACGTGCAATCCATACTGGGCGTGAGAACGGCTGGCGAGCTGTTAAGCAAGCTACAGCACCTGTCCAGACAAGTACAGGGATTCCCTAGCGAGGAGACTTATTTGATTGTTTTCAATGTTGGGACAGCAATTTTTGGGGAGCACTATACTCTGGAGAATGATAGATGGGGCCCACCATACACTGGAACATTCCAAAGGTGGACATCAGACACTGGAGCAGCATTTACAGGGCCCATTATACACTAGAGCATTAGAAATGGGGCCCATTATGTTTGGAGCATTATTTGGGCCCATAAGACAGTGGAGCTTCATCCATGGGGACCAACATATACTGTAGCATTATGTGGAGCTCATCATATACTGTTTCAAACATTATATGGGACCAATGATTCTGTATGGAGAAATAGATGGGCCTCGTCATGAGATGTAAAAAGTGAGGTATTTTTCATTGGACTATACCGCTATTTCTCTGCCGTATCGGAGCATGATGAGTTGTGGTATGTGTTAAAGGGGCGCTCTTTCGCCCAGGGCACATGAAAACCTGGAGCCAGCCCTCCCCCCCCACAGTTTGTAGCCAAATAACCCCCATTTTTCAGTGCGTAACTTGTAATATGAAGTTAATTAAGGTTGACAAGCTTAAGAAAGAAGAATTGATGCTTTTGGCATTCAAATGGGCACTGTAGGTGTGTTTCCTGTCCTCCTCTCACTGCCGACTTTTATTCCCCATTGACTTACATTGGGTTTCGTGTTTCGGGACGACCCCGACTTTTCCCTATAATCGGACGATCTTGCTCGACCCGACTTTTGGAAAAGTCGGGTTTCACGAAACGAAACGCGACCCTAAAAAACCAAAAGTCGCTCAACTCTAGTGGTGAGCAAGCATGCTCGCCACTTCTCATTGCTTGCCCAAGCATCTCACTGCACAGCAGAATACAGCCAGATCCTTTCCATATTACAGCACTAAAACAACAGCTGTTTTAAACTGGGGTTTCTCTGTCACACGGATCACATATCAGTGCACTCAAAATTGTGCCATTTCAGGCCTCAATTTAAATTTTGCTGCAATGTCTTAGCCAAGTTATTGGCACCAGTTTGCTGAAAAAAAAACCTTCAGGCCAGATATTTTACACTGGGGTTTCTCTGTCACATGGATCACATATCAGTGCGCTCAAAATAGTGCCATTTCAGACCTCAATTTAACCCCTTAGCGACAGAGCCAGTTTGCAGATTAATGAACAGGCCAATTTTTATAATTCTGACCACTGTCCCTTTATGAGGTTATAACTCTGGAACGCTTTAATGGATCCCACTGATTCTGAGATTGTTTTTTTGTGACATATTGTACTTCATTTTACTGGTAAAATTTCTTTGATAAGTCTTGTGTTTATTTATGAAAAAAACGGAAATATGGCGAAAATTTTGAAAATTTTGCAATTTTAAAACTTTAAATTTTTATGCCCTTAAATCAGAGAGATGTGTCACACAAATTTCTTAATAAATAACATTTCCCACATGTCTACTTTACATCAGCACAATTTTGGAAGCAAAATTTTTTTTGTTAGGAAGTTATAAGGGTTAAAAGTTGACCAGCGATTTCTCATTTTTACAACAAAATTTACAAAACCATTTTTTTTAGGGACCACATCATATTTAAAGCCAGTTTGAGGGGTGTACATGACAGAAAATACCCAAAAATGGCACCATTCTAAAAACTAGATCCCTCAAGGTGCTCAAAACCACATTCAAGAAGTTTATTAACCCTATAAGTGCGTCACAGAAACTAAAACAATGTGGAAGGAAAAAATTAACATTTAACTTTTTTTTGCAAAAAATTTACTTCAGAAACAATTTTTTTTATTTTCAAGTGTTAAAAGAGAAAATCAACCACAAAATTTGTTGTATAATTTCTCCTGAATACGCTGATACCCCATATGTGGGGGTAAACCACTTTTTCAGCACACGGCAGAGCTCGCAAGGGATGGAGCGCTGTTTGACTTTTTCAACGCAGAATTGGCTGGAATTGAGATTGGATGCCATGTTGCGTTCGGAGAGCCCTTAATGTGCCTAAACAGAGGAAAACTCCAACAAGTGACCCCATTTTGGAAACTAGACCGATTAAAGAACTTATCTAGATGTGTGGTGAGCACTTTGAACCTTCAAGTGCTTCACAGAAGTTTATAACGTAGAGCCGTGAAAATAAGAAATCCATTTTTTCCACAAAAATGATATTTTCGCCCCCAAATTTTTATTTTTACAAGGGCAACAGGAGAAATCATACCCCCCAGTTGTTGTGCGATTTGTCCTGAGTACGCTGATACCCCATATGTGGGGGGAACCACTGTTTGGGCGCATGGGAGAGCTTGGAAGGGAAGGAGTGCCATTTTGGAATGCAGACTTTGATGGAATGGTCTGCGGGCATCATGTTGCGTTTGCAGAGCCCCTGATGGGCCTAAACAGTGGAAACCCCCCACAAGTGACAGCATTTTGGAATCTAGACCCATTAAGGAACTTATCTAGATGTGTGGTGAGTAGTGTTGAGCATTCCGATACTGCAAATATCAGGTATCGGCCGATATTTGCTGTATCGGAATTCCGATACCGAGTACCGATATTTTTTCAATATCGGATACCGGAATCGGAAGTCCCCATAATGCAATGAGCCACTGTTGTGGCTGCGATTGGCTGCTGAAATGATGTCATCATGATGCGCGGTCTGTGCGCATCATGATGCGCGGTCTGTGCTGACTGCGGGGGGTCTGTGCCGACTGTCGGGGGTCTGTGCCGGCTGCCGGTGGTCTGTACGGGCCTCTCGGGGGTCTGTACAGGCCTGTCGGGGGCCTGTGCCGGCTGCCGGTGGTCTGTATGGGCCTCTCGGGGGCCTGTGCCGGCTGCCAGTGGTCTGTACGGGCCTCTCGGGGGCCTGTGCCAGCTGTCGGTGGTCTGTACGGGCCTCTCGGGGGCCTGTGCCAGCTGCCGGTGGTCTGTACGGGCCTCTGTATAGGCCTGTTGGGGGACTGTGCCGGCTGCCGGTGGTCTGTACGGGCCTTTCAGGGGCCTGTGCCGGCTGTCGGTGGTCTGTGCTGGCTGCCGGGGCCCTGTGCCAGCTGCTGGTGGTCTGTACGGGCCTCTCGGGGGGTCTGTACGGGCCTGTCGGGGGACTGTTCCGGCTGTCGGTGGTCTGTACGGGCCTCTCGGGGGCCTGTGCCGGCTGTCGGTGGTCTGTGCCGGCTGCTGGTGGTCTGTGCGGGCCTGCCGGGGCTCTTGTGTGTGTGCAGGCATCGTCTGATGGGACTAAAAGTCCCATCGGGCGATGCCTGCTACAATGACAGTGATTGACACATTAGCCAATGATGGGACAGTAGTAGTCCCATCATCCGGCTAATGTGTTGAAAGTAAAAAAAAAAAAAAAACATACTACATACTACATATATACTACATTCATACAACATACATACATACTACATACATACTTCATATATACTACATTCATACAACATACATATATTCTACATACTACATACATGCTACATATATGCTACATTCATACAACATACATACATACTACATACATGCTATATATACTACATTCATACAACATACATACATACTACATACATGCTACTTATATACTACATTCACACAACATACATACATAGTACATACATACTACATATATACTACATTCATACAACATACATACATACTACATATATACTACATTCATACAACATACATACATACTACATACTACATGTATACTACATTCATACAACATACATACATACTACATACTACATACATGCTACATACTGTATATACTACATTCATACAACATACATACTACATACTACATACATACTACATATATGCTACATTCATACAACATACATACATACATACTACATATATACTACATTCATACAACATACATACATACTATATACATGCTACATATATACTACATTCATACAACATACATACATACTACATACTACATACATGCTACATGTATACTACATTCATACAACATACATACATACTACATACATACTACATATATGCTACATTCATACAACATACATACATACTACATATATACTACATTCATACTACATACATGCTACATTCATACAACATACATGCATACTACAAACTACATACATGCTACATATATGCTACATTCATACAACATACATACATACTACATACATACTCGTACTACATACATACAACATGCTACATACATACAACATACATACATACATACTACATACTGCATACATACTACATACATACTGCATACAATACATTCATACAATACATTCATAGACATACAGTACATATAACATAGAGAACATACTCATCATTAGAGTTGAGCGAAACGGGTCGAACAATTTCAAAAGTCGCCGACTTTTGGCAAAGTCGGGTTTCATGAAGCGAAACCCGACCCTAGGATGAGGTCGGCCACGAGGTCGGCGACTTACGCGCCAAAGTCGCGTTTCAAAAGTTTGTTTAGCGCTCTTTTTCAGCCAATCAGGATCCACGGACACTGTGGGCAACGTAATGACATAGGCAGGGGTCGCCACCATCTTTCAGAAGGGCATGCAAGTGATTGGCTTGCTTTGGTGGGCGTCACAGGGGTTATAAAAGGGCGTGCACGCCGACCGCCATCTTACTTCTGCCGATCTTAGCATAGGGAGAGGTTGCTGATTCTGTAGGGAGAGCGTTAGGCAGGGAAGAGGACAAAAAAACTGCTTCTGCTGCTAGCGATTTTGCCTGTGCAACACACCAGTCACTGTGTGTGCAGTGCAAGGGGAGGCTATATTGTGGTGGATCAGCGGTGTTGGTTGTTAGGCTGCCTTCTAAGGCTTCCTGACAGCTGCATTGCTGTTTCCCCACTGCTCTGCAAACTGCTTTTTTAAAAGCAATCCCAATTTTTTTTTTGTCCTGCTAAGGTACTGAGCGTGCATTTATTCACACCATACAGCGGTGTACGCTCCTCACACAGTACCGTGTAACGGCTGTTATCACAGCCACAGTGAAGCTATCTGTGTGTCACTGTGGAGGACATGTTCCGTTCTTACAGACCTACACTCTAGGGAGATTCCTATTCTGCCCAATTCTACAATTCACTTTTTTCACACCTGTGCCATCGAGCCTGTGACATAGCGCTCTGATATTCAGTGGGCCTCACATAATCCAAAAGTGTCCAGTGTCCACAAGTGTCTGCAGAAATTCAAAATCTCCCTTATCCTGTAGTCACTTTTTTCACACCTGCTGCATCGAGCCTGTGACATAGCGCTGTGATATTCATTGGGCCTCACACAATCCAAGTGTCCAGTGTCTGCAGAAATTCAAAATCTCCCTTATCCTGTAGTCACTTTTTTCACACCTGCTGCATCGAGCCTGTGACATAGCGCTCTGATATTCATTGGGCCTCACACAATCCAAAAGTGTCCAGTGTCTGCAGAAATTCAAAATCTCCCTTATCCTGTAGTCACTTTTTTCACACCTGCTGCATCGAGCCTGTGACATAGCGCTCTGATATTCATTGGGCCTCACACAATCCAAAAGTGTCCAGTGTCCACAAGTGTCTGCAGAAATTCAAAATCTCCCTTATCCTGTAGTCACTTTTTTCACACCTGCTGCATCGAGCCTGTGACATAGCGCTCTGATATTCATTGGGCCTCACACAATCCAAAAGTGTCCAGTGTCTGCAGAAATTCAAAATCTCCCTTATCCTGTAGTCACTTTTTTCACACCTGCTGCATCGAGCCTGTGACATAGCGCTCTGATATTCATTGGGCCTCACACAATCCAAAAGTGTCCAGTGTCCACAAGTGTCTGCAGAAATTCAAAATCTCCCTTATCCTGTAGTCACTTTTTTCACACCTGTGCCATCGAGCCTGTGACATAGCGCTGTGATATTCAGTGGGCCTCACACAATCCAAGTGTTCAGTGTCCACAAGTGTCTGCAGAAATTCAAAATCTCCCTTATCCTGTAGTCACTTTTTTCACACCTGTGCCATCGAGCCTGTGACATAGCACTGTGATATTCAGTGGGCCTCACACAATCCAAGTGTCCAGTGTCCACAAGTGTCTGCAGAAATTCAAAATCTCACAGAAATTCAAAATCTCCCTTATCCTGTAGTCACTTTTTTCACACCTGTGCCATCGAGCCTGTGACATAGCACTGTGATATTCAGTGGGCCTCACACAATCCAAGTGTCCAGTGTCCACAAGTGTCTGCAGAAATTCAAAATCTCCCTTATCCTGTAGTCACTTTTTTCACACCTGCTGCATCGAGCCTGTGACATAGCGCTGTGATATTCAGTGGGCCTCACACAATCCAAGTGTCCAGTGTCCACAAGTGTCTGCAGAAATTCAAAATCTCCCTTATCCTGTAGTCACTTTTTTCACACCTGCTGCATCGAGCCTGTGACATAGCGCTGTGATATTCAGTGGGCCTCACACAATCCAAGTGTCCAGTGTCCACAAGTGTCTGCAGAAATTCAAAATCTCCCAGAAATTCAAAATCTCCCTTATCCTGTAGTCACTTTTTTCACACCTGTGCCATCGAGCCTGTGACATAGCACTGTGATATTCAGTGGGCCTCACACAATCCAAGTGTCCAGTGTCCACAAGTGTCTGCAGAAATTCAAAATCTCCCTTATCCTGTAGTCACTTTTTTCACACCTGCTGCATCGAGCCTGTGACATAGCGCTGTGATATTCAGTGGGCCTCACACAATCCAAGCGTCCAGTGTCCACAAGTGTCTGCAGAAATTCAAAATCTCCCTTATCCTGTAGTCACTTTTTTCACACCTGCTGCATCGAGCCTGTGACATAGCGCTGTGATATTCAGTGGGCCTCACACAATCCAAGTGTCCAGTGTCCACAAGTGTCTGCAGAAATTCAAAATCTCACAGAAATTCAAAATCTCCCTTATCCTGTAGTCACTTTTTTCACACCTGTGCCATCGAGCCTGTGACATAGCGCTGTGATATTCAGTGGGCCTCACACAATCCAAGTGTCCAGTATCCACAAGTGTCTGCAGAAAATCTAAATCTCCCTTATCCTGTAGTCACTTTTTTCACACCTGCTGCATCGAGCCTGTGACATAGCGCTGTGATATTCAGTGGGCCTCACACAATCCAAGTGTCCAGTGTCCACAAGTGTCTGCAGAAATTCAAAATCTCCGAGAAATTCAAAATCTCCCTTATCCTGTAGTCACTTTTTTCACACCTGTGCCATCGAGCCTGTGACATAGCGCTGTGATATTCAGTGGGCCTCACACAATCCAAGTGTCCAGTGTCCACAAGTGTCTGCAGAAAATCTAAATCTCCCTTATCCTGTAGTCACTTTTTTCACACCTGTGCCATCGAGCCTGTGACATAGCGCTGTGATATTCAGTGGGCCTCACACAATCCAAGTGTCCAGTGTCCACAAGTGTCTGCAGAAATTCAAAATCTCCCAGAAATTCAAAACCTCCCTTATCCTGTAGTCACTTTTTTCACACCTGTGCCATAGAGCCTGTGACATAGCGCTGTGATATTCAGTGGGCCTCACACAATCCAAGTGTCCAGTGTCCACAAGTGTCTGCAGAAATTCAAAATCTCCCTTATCCTGTAGTCACTTTTTTCACACCTGTTGCATCGAGCCTGTGACATAGCGCTGTGATATTCAGTGGGCCTCACACAATCCAAGTGTCCAGTGTCCACAAGTGTCTGCAGAAATTCAAAATCTCCCAGAAATTCAAAATCTCCCTTATCCTGTAGTCACTTTTTTCACACCTGTGCCATCGAGCCTGTGACATAGCGCTGTGATATTCAGTGGGCCTCACACAATCCAAGTGTCCAGTGTCCACAAGTGTCTGCAGAAATTCAAAATCTCCCTTATCCTGTAGTCACTTTTTTCACACCTGCTGCATCGAGCCTGTGACATAGCGCTGTGCTATTCAGTGGGCCTCACACAATCCAAGTGTCCAGTGTCCACAAGTGTCTGCAGAAATTCAAAATCTCCCAGAAATTCAAAATCTCCCTTATCCTGTAGTCACTTTTTTCACACCTGCTGCATCGAGCCTGTGACATAGCGCTGTGATATTCAGTGGGCCTCACACAATCCAAGTGTCCAGTGTCCACAAGTGTCTGCAGAAATTCAAAATCTCACAGAAATTCAAAATCTCCCTTATCCTGTAGTCACTTTTTTCACACCTGTGCCATCGAGCCTGTGACATAGCGCTCTGATATTCAGTGGGCCTCACACAATCCAAAAGTGTCCAGTGTCCACTAGTGTGTGCAGAAAATCTAAATCTCCCCTGGCCTATAGACACCTTGTACCTTGTTTTACATTACTATATAGTTTGTTGGATTTTGTCTACATTTCTACCAAAAATGAGGAAGGCTGGTGGAAGAGGCCGTGGAATTGGGCGGGGGTTGGCAGCTGGTAATGATGGTGTTGGTGGTGGATCTGATGGTAGTGGCAAAAGCAAAATAGGACCGAATGCAGGAGGTGTTGAGCCTGCGTCATCGTCTGGCTCCATAAGTCTTCGAAGGCTTAGTTTTCTAGGAGTTGGCAAACCGCTTTTAACGCCAGAGCATCAGGAAAAAGTTTTGTCTTACATTGCTGACTCAGCCTCCAGCTCTATCGCCTCCTCTTCTGAAGTTGTAAAAAGTAAAAGCACTGAGTCGTCATTGGAGGCTCATGTTCATGAACCACACCTTTCCTTGTGTCCTTCACCACAACCAAGATTGAAGGATGACGCAGGCCACACTACTGATTACTCCATGGAGCTGTTTTCACATACCATGCCTGGATTATCAAGTCAAATGGTGAATTACCCAGGCCAAGATGAATCTGACATGGAGTGCACTGATGCACAACCGCTGATAGATGATTCTGCTGGTACATTCACTCAGAGCACTACATTGTCCTCGCAGTGTACAGTGCCAGATTCTGACCCTGATGAGACTCAGGTGCCCCTTCCCGCACACTATACCACCATACACGGTGACACAGAGGAAGGTGCACATGACATTGAAGAGGAGGTGATGGATGACCCAGTTGTTGACCCAGATTGGCATCCATTGGGGGAAGAGGGTGCTGCTTCCAATAGCTCAGATGAGGAGCATCCACAGCAGACATCAACATCGCAACAGCTGTTATCTGGCAGGCCCCGAGCACTCCAAAGACAGGTTCCAAAAATCAAAAGAGTTGCTGGACAGCTTGTCCAGAGGGTCAAAACATCACAGCGTGCTAGGCCGCAAAATGTCTGCCAAAGTAGGAAGAGTGCAGTGTGGCACTTTTTTGAACAAAATCCTCATGATCAGGCCAAGGTTATCTGTAAGAAGTGCGCAAAGACCTTTAGCCGAGGGAAAAATCTGAAAAATTTGAATACCAGTTGCATGCTTAGACATTTAACCAGCATGCACTTGCAAGCGTGGACACAACACCAAACCTCAAGTGCCACATGTGCAACTGATCACAAAGAAGGTAGTCAGCAACACTACATTGTTTCCCCCACTGTAAGCCCACCGGTTAGCACAGCAGCAAATGTTGAGGTGTCGTTGCAAGACCACAGCAGTCAGGGAATCCCACTGTTAATCAACAAAATACTGAATCTACGCCATCAGAAAGAACACCAACTCCATCACCATCATCAACCCTCTCTCAGTCTGCCCTGTCCACCGCTACTTCTACCATATGCAGCTCTCAAGTCCAGCTCACCCTCCCAGACACTATGAGTAGGTCAAGAAAGTACTCAGTCTCTCATCCGTGTACACTGGGTTTGAACGCCCACATTGCCAAACTAATCTCGTTTGAGATGATGCCCTATCGGTTGGTGGAAAGCGCAGCTTTCCGCGAACTCATGGCCTATGCAGTACCACGCTATGACCTACCCAGTCGCCACTTCTTCTCTCGCAAAGCAATCCCAGCCCTCCACCATCATGTGAAAGACCGCATTGTCCATGCACTCAAGCAGTCAGTGAGTGGAAAGGTGCACCTCACAACTGATGCATGGTCCAGTCGGCATGGCCAGGGCTGTTACGTGTCCATCACTGCGCACTGGGTTAATGTGGTGGATGCAGGGTCCACAGGGGACAGCGGTGGTGGGACAGTGCTGCCTAGCCCACGGTATAGGAAACAGTTGGCTGTAGGCGTTCCACCCTCCTCCTCCTCCTCCTCCAGAAGCGAAAGCTCGTTCACAGAGCGCAGTCGTACGAGCACTCCATCTGCAGCTGCCACTGTTGCACACGAGGTGTCCCCCTATCGAGCAGCTAGTGGAAAGCGTCAGCAGGCTGTGTTGCAGATGATGTGTTTGGGCGACAGACACACCGCCGAGGTGCTGGCAGAGTACTTGAAGCGACAAACTGAATCATGGCTGGGCAGTGTACATCTTGAGGCAGGCAAGGTAGTTAGTGATAACGGCCGTAATTTTGTGGCAGCCATAGCCCTTTCAAAACTCAGCCACATACCTTGCTTGGCTCACACCTTGAACCTGGTGGTGCAGTGCTTCCTCAAAAATTATCCGGAGTTAACAGCCCTGCTCCATAAGGTGCACATCCGCCGGTCGCCTGTACACTCCGTTCGTATGCAGAAGCTGCAGCGATTGCTCCACCTTTTCAACCACCGCCTCATTATCGACATTGCAACAAGGTGGAACTCCACCCTGCACATGGTGGAGCGGCTGTGCGAGCAGAGGCAGGCCATAATGCATTTGTGGGAGGATACATGGCCAGGCACTTTGAGAGCAGACATGGAGTTGACAGGTGTGCAGTGGTCGAAGCTGAAAGACCTCTGTAAAGTCCTTCAGTGTTTTGAGGAATGCACACGGCTGGTAAGCGCAGACGACGCCATCCTAAGCATGAGCATCCCACTTATGCGTCTGCTCATGCAAACTTTAACGCACCTTAAGGAGCAGGCGTCTGCAGCCAATGTTGACGAGGAGGAAGAGGTGGAGGGAATCCTTGATGACATTCAGCCATTGTCTGCTCAGGGACCTCTCCTGGACGAGTTGGAGGAAGAAGAGGAGGAGGAGGATGATGATGGGGATGATTACTTAGGGGAGGAGGATTCATCTCGTGGGGCAAGTGAAAATGTTGGCGTGGCAAGGTCTGGTACAGGGTTCGTGCGTGACTGGAGGGATGTGGATTTGCCAAAAAGTGCTCCTCCAACCAGCACTCGCAGTGCATCATTGACACCGGGAACATTGGCCCACATGTCAGATTATGCCTTGCGGATCCTAAAAAGGGACCCCCGCATTGCCAAAATGATGAACGATGACGACTACTGGTTGGCCAGCATCCTGGATCCACGCTATAAAGGCAAATTACAAAACATCATGCCACAGGAGAACCTTGACCTAATATTGGCTAATAAACAAGCAACTCTGGTAAATCGGTTGCTTGAGGCATTCCCAGCACACAGCAGCGGTGATGGTTCTCACACGAGCCGTACGGGCCGGGGGCAGCTTGGCAGAGGTGTTCATGGTACACACAGCAGAAGTGGCGTTGGAGACAGGGGTTTCATGACAATGTTGTGGACTGATTTTTCAAGTACCGCTCACACAACTGGTAATACAGCATCGATGGAAAGTGACAGGAGACAGCAGTTGTCAACTATGGTTACAAACAACTTTTCCTCCCATATCGATGTTCTCCCACACAGGTCATTCCCCTTTGACTATTGGGCTGCTAAACTGGACACCTGGCCTGAATTGGCACAATATGCCTTACAGGAGCTCGCTTGCCCAGCTGCAAGTGTGCTATCGGAAAGTCTTCAGTGCAGCTGGATCAATCCTGACAGAAAAAGGACCCGTCTGTCAACCCAAAATGTGGATGATCTAACCTTCATTAAAATGAACCATGCATAGGTTTCCAAGGATTTTGTCCCACCTTCCCCTGATGACACATAGGGTGACAGAAAAATGGCTTGCTTTGGTCCACCTCTTCCTGGGACTTGACCTATTTCGCCTTTTGCATCAGCTGAATGTCCAACATCAACATATGCCACTTTCTAAAACTCCCTAACTGTGCTGCCTCCCCCCCCCATGGCCGGGGTCACCACCTAGCGCACGACACCGTGCGAGTGCCGTTGCCCTGGACAGGTGGGTAGGCCGACTCTTGGGCGCGGGCACTGGCACAGGGTCCCTCATAGTGCAATCAAGTGTCTCTGACGGTGGTGGTGCACACCCGCCGTCAGACACACCGCCGTACTATGAGGGGCCCAGTGCCAGTACCGACGCCCACGAGTGGGCCCCCCTTGCTTGGGCAGGGCCCCAGCATTTGCAATCTTTACCTCTCCCTGCTCCTCCGCTGTGTAGTCTGGGCCGTCAAATCCATACCGTGCCTGACACCGTCTCCTGATGTATAGACATATATTTTGAATGTGTACGCTATCCATACATGTTATCCGGGGATACGGTACCTTTTCTCACCTTTGTGCAATCACTTGCAAGCCATACTGTGCCTGACACCGTCTGAGCTTGCCTCCTGATGTATAGACATATCTTTTGAATGTGTACGCTATCCATACATGTTATGCGGGGATACGGTACCCTTTCTCACCTTTGTGCAATCACGTGCAAGCCATACTGGGCCTAACACCGTCTGAGCCTGCCTCCTGATGTATAGACATATCTTTTGAATGTGTACGCTGTCCATACATGTTATCCGGGGATATGGTACCCTATCTCACCTTTGTGCAATCACGTGCAAGCCATACTGAGCCTAACACCGTCTGAGGCTGCCTCCTGATGTATAGACATATCTTTTGAATGTGTATGCTATCCATACATGTTATCCGGGGATACGGTACCCTTTCTCACCTTTGTGCAATCACTTGCAAGCCATACTGGGCCTTACACCATCTGAGCCTGCCTCCTGATGTATAGACATATCTTTTGAATGTGTACGCTATCCATACATGTTATCCGGGGATACGGTACCCTTTCTCACCTTTGTGCATTCACTTGCAAGCCATACTGTGCCTGACACCATCTGAGCCTGCCTCCTGATGTATAGACATATCTTTTGAATGTGTACGCTATCCATACATGTTATCCGGGGATACGGTACCCTTTCTCACCTTTGTGCAATCACTTGCAAGCCATACTGGGCCTAACACCGTCTGAGACTGCCTCCTGATGTATAGACATATATTTTGAATGTGTACGCTATCCATACAAGTTATCCGGGGATACGGTACCCTTTCTCACCTTTGTGCAATCACGTGTAACCCATACTGGGCGTGAGAACGGCTGGCGAGCTGTTAAGCAAGCTGCAGCACCTGTGGTTTGCACACGTAAGTTTTTCATTTTTTTCAGGAATGACGGTTAGGCCTAATTCCGGAACTGCGGTTGACCTGCACTTACTGGGAAATCATCGTTCGCGAGTAATAATTGTAATCAATGATCCCCATCACTAACGTTGTTCAGCGGGTTATCTGCACCTGTAAGCGACAAACGCTGGCCTTTTCAGTGTAGCGCACATGCAGCCACGGACATGTAAGGGCATGACACACCAGTTATTGGCCAATCTCATGTGCCAGAGCCTCACGTGTCCCTCTAGTAAGCCAGACTCGGACCGCGGGGCATGACGGAGTCTCGTCCGTTAACGGAATTAAGCTTGCAATGTGTGCATCTGTTCTGTAGCTGGCATGGTTGAGGTTGCCCATGTTGAGTCAAATTACGCCGTAGGCTCCACTCCTGGTGGTGCCCTTCTGGACATTCCTTTAAGGTTCAGCTTTGCAACCATACTGCCCACGTAAAACAAACACTTTGCCTTCATGAACGCTGTTTGGAGGGTCATGACTCGTGGGAATAACGCCGCCCAATCAGTTAACCTGGTAGAGAGATCCTTCGTTGCTCCCAAGCATGACATCACACTCCCTAGGAGGAAGGTAATGCCACTGTGGCGACCGTACTCCTGGGGGCGACACAATTGCACTGATGCCCAGCCACTGCTCCATGAATCTGACACTGATGAAACTCAGGTTACCCTTCCCATATACAGTTCCATCTTACACGGTGACAAAGAGGAAGCTGCAGATGAAAGTGCAGGTTCGGCCCACCCGCCATCAGACACACCACCGTACTATCAGGGGCCCTGTGCCAGTGCCGTCGCCAATGAGTGGGCCCCCCTGCTTGCTCAGGATCACAGCACTTGCAAGGTTGAAATACTGTGCAGTGATATGGAAGATGGGGACGACGAGGAGTCCAGACTAGTACAGGGATTCCCTAGCGAGGAGACTTATTTGATTGTTTTCAATGTTGGGACAGCAATTTTTGGGGAGCACTATACTCTGGAGAATGATAGATGGGGCCCACCATACACTGGAACATTCCAAAGGTGGACATCAGATACTGGAGCAGCATTTACAGGGCCCATTATACACTAGAGCATTAGAAATGGGGCCCATTATGTTTGGAGCATTATTTGGGCCCATAAGACAGTGGAGCTTCATCCATGGGGACCAACATATACTGTAGCATTATGTGGAGCTCATCATATACTGTTTCAAACATTATATGGGACCAATGATTCTGTATGGAGAAATAGATGGGCCTCGTCATGAGATGTAAAAAGTGAAGTACTTTTCATTGTACTATACCGCTATTTCTCTGCCGTATCGGAGCATGATGAGTTGTGGTATTATGTGTTAAAGGGGCGCTCTTTCGCCCAGGGCACATGAAAACCTGGAGCCAGCCCTACCCCCCCACAACTTTAGCCAAATAACCCCCATTTTTCAGTGCGTAACTTGTATTATGAAGTTAATTAAGGTTGACAAGCTTAAGAAAGAAGAATTGATGCTTTTGGCATTCAAATGAGCACTGTAGGTGTGTTTCCTGTCCTCCTCTCACTGCTGACTTTTATTCCCCATTGACTTACATTGGGTTTCGTGTTTCGGGACGACCCCGACTTTTCCCTATAATTGGCCGATCTTGCTCGACCCGACTTTTCCAAATGTCCAAAAGTTTCATGAAACGAAACTCGACCATAAAAAACCAAAAGTCGCTCAACTCTACTCACCATCACTTGTCACTTTGATCCCCGATGCCAGTGTCATCTATGAAAAAATATGAAAATAACCAACAAGCCATATACTCCCTGATCCGCAGAAATCCACGAGGGTCCCACGCCGATCTCCCGTGGAGAACAGCAGCATCAGCTGATGCGACCGCTCTCTAGGGGCTTCAATAATCCAATGACGGGAGGTAGGTATCCTTCCGCACTGTATTCCTCCGCTACTGTAAAACAATAGTCCCTAGTCTCACTTTTGGCATTGCTGTGTGAGAAAGTTCCCACGCAGCTTTTGCCATAAAGTGAGACCAGGGACGACTTTGTAGCATGTATATAGTATGTATGTATGTTGTATGAATGTAGTATATATGTAGTATGTATGTATGCTGCATGAATGTAGTATATATGTACGATGTATGTATGTTGTATGAATGCAGTATATATGTAGTATGTATGTAGTATGTTTTTTTTTTTTACATTCAACACATTAGCCGGATGATGGGACTACTACTGTCCCATCATTGGCTAATGTGTCAATCACTGTCATTGTAGCAGGCATCGCCCGATGGAACTTGTAGTCCCATCGGACGATGCCTGCACACACAAGACACCCGGTAGGCCCGCACAGACCACCGACAGCCAGCACAGGCCCCCGAGAGGCCCGTACAGACCACTGGCAGCCAGCAGCCGGCACGGACCACCGACAGCCGGCACAGGCCCCCGAGAGGCCCATACAGACCACCGACAGCCGGCACAGGCCTCCGAGAAGCCCATACAGACCTCTGTCAGCTGGGACAGGCCCCCGGCAGCCGGCACAGACCACCAACAGCCGGTACAGGCCCCCGAGAGGCCCATACAGACCACCAGCAGCTGGTACAGGCCCCCGACAGGCCCGTACAGACCCCCAAGAGGCCCGTACAGACCACCGGCAGCCGGCACAGGCCCCCGACAGTCGGCACAGACCCCAGAGAGGCCCGCACAGACCCCGTCCGCACACACAGACATGCACAGTGTCCGCCCACGCACCGCCCACACTCTTCCCCCCTCCCGAACAGGATGTAGAAGGCAAGAAAGGGGTTTTTTTATTTCCGATATTTCTGACCCATTGACTTGAATGGGACTTCCGGTATCGGAATCGGCGATACCCGATACTTTTTGTGTATCGGGCCGATCCAATCCGATCCTATATTTCTGAATATCGGATGGTATCGCTCAACACTAGTGGTAAGCACTTTGAACCTTCAAATGCTTCACAGAAGTTTATAACGTAGAGCCATGAAAATAAAAAATCCATTTTTTTTCCACAAAATGATCTTTTCGCCCCCAAATTTTTATTTTTACAAGGGTAACAGGAGAAATCATACCCCCACAGTTGTTGTGCGATTTGTCCTGAGTATGCCGATACCCCATATGTAGGGGGGAACCACTGTTTGGGCGCATGGGAGAGCTCAGAAGGGAAGGAGTGCCATTTTGGAATGCAGACTTTGATGGAATGGTCTGCGGGCATCATGTTGCGTTTCCAGAGCCTCTGATGGGCCTAAACAGTGGAAACCCCCCACAAGTGACCCCATTTTGGAAATTAGACCCCCTAAGGAACTTATCTAGATATGTGGTGAGCACTTTGAACCCCCAAGCACTTCACAGAAGTTTATAAATGCAGAGCCGTGAAAATAAAGTCTTTTTTATTTTCACAAAAGTGATTTTTTAGACCCCAATTTTTAGACCCCCAAAATTGGTGAATAGTAGAAACCTGTCAATTCTTGCTCCAACCCTAACCCCAACACACCCCTAACCCTAATCCCAACCCTAACCCTAATCCCAACCTTAATGCCTGATCCTAATTCTAACCCTAATCCTAGTTCGCCCTAACCCTAATTCTAACCCTAGCCCTAACCCGAGCCCTAACCCTAGCCCTAGCCCTAACCCTAGCCCTAGCCCTAACCCTAGCCCAACCCTAACCCTAGCCCTAACCCTAGCCCAACCCTAGCCCTAACCCTAGCCCAACCCTAACCCTAGCCCAACCCTAACCCTAGCCCAACCCTAGCCCTAACCCTAGCCCTAACCCTAGCCCAACCCTAACCCTAGCCCTAACCCTAACCCTAGCCCTAGCCCTAACCCTAGTGGAAAACTGAAAAAAAAAAATTATTTTCTTTATTTCACTATGTTTGCCTAACTAAGGGGGTAATAAGCAGGGGGGTTATGTACTATTTTTTTATTTTGATCACTATGATCGTTTATCACAGTGATCAAAATAATGAATGGAATCTGCCAGCCGGAGTCGGCAGATTCCAGGCTGGCGCACTGCGCATGCGCCCGCCATTTTCAAGATGGTGGCGCCCATCGGTGGACGCCGGCAGGATGCGGGACCACGGGGAGGGGATGGAGGACCACGGAGAGGTAACGGGGGGGATCGGGGACCCTATTTCTCTCTCCTCTGATGTGCGATCACATCAGAGGAAAGAAAAATTTAATGCATAATCGCAGCTTTTTTTTTTGCGGTCGCCGTTATAGGGTTAATAACAGCGATTGGGGTTGGTAAAAACTGACCGATTCTTGTTCTCTGGGGTTTCGGCTACCCCTGGCAGCCGAGAACCCCGATAAAATCCGACACTGGGGGACGCTATGTACTTTCTCCACAGCGCCGTGAATTAACGGCGCTGTGGTTTTAGTACCCTTAATTATCACCGTTAAAAGGCGTATCGGCGGTCGTTAAGGGGTTAAACTTTCTTGCAGTGTCTTAGCCAAGTTATTGACACTAAAAAAAATTTGTTACCCACAGGCCAGATATTTTAAAATGTGATTTTCCATCACATAGATCACATATAAGTTCACTCCAAATTCAGCCATTTGTAGCAAACGTGGAAAATATTGTCCTCCATTTAAAATGGGCAAGGTGCGTGACAAAGGATGAGGAACTGGATGTGATGGTGATGGTGCATGCAGAGGCCGAGGCCCTGAGCAAGCTGAAATTGTGCCACAACAAACACCCTCATCTTCTAGCCTGACCTTCCTTTCCCAATTATTATTATTATTATTATTTATTTATTTATTTATTTATATAGCACCATTGGTTCCATGGTGCTGTACATGAAAAGGGGTTACATACAAATTACAGATATCACTTACAGTAAACAAGCTAACAAAGACAGACTGATACAAAGGGAAGAGGACCCTGCCCTTTCGGGCTTACATTCTACGGGATAGTGGGGAAGGAGACAGTAGGTTGGTGGATTGCAGCAGTTCCGGTGTTGGTTGAGGCGATATCTCCTGTAGTGGTGAGGAGGTAGCGGGGTCATTGCAGGCTGTAAGCTTTCTTGAAAAGGTGGGTTTTCAGGTTCCGTCTGAAGTATCCGAATGTGGTTGCTAGTCTGACATGTTGGGGCAAAGAATTCCAGAGGATGAGGGATATGTGGGAGAAGTCTTGGAGGCGGTTAGATGAGGAGCAAATAAGTGTGGAGGAGAGAAGGAGGTCTTGGGAGGACCGGAGATTACGTGAGGGAAGGTATCGGGAGATTACGTGAGGGAAGGTATCGGGAGATTAGTTCAGAGACATATGGGGGAGATAGGTTATAGATGGCCTTGTAGGTCAGTATTAGTAATTTGAACTGGATATTGAACTGTCTGAATTTAGTAGTGTGGCCTGTGGGGCGTTGGCTGTGTATTACTATTACTATGGGACCACAGCAGCACACCATTATTAAACCCAGAGCAGTGTTAAAAGGTTGTTGGTTGGATAGTGGATAATGCTTCCAGTCACTTTGCCACCACCATGCTGTTTTCCACATGGTCAAGATTCAGTAGCCATGAGCCTGGACCGCATATTCCTTACCATGATCCTCCTCCTTCCCACCATGCCGAGTGCCCAGAGACAACTGAATCCACACTTGGACACTCCAAAGAACTGTTCACTTTTTCATTTTCCACTTGAAGAGGGGCAAGAGGAGATTGCATGCAGCGATGCCCAAATATTTGAGGAGCCACGGTCACACGAAGGTAACGTTGGGAAAGTGTCACAAGAGATGGACGATGATGAGACACAATTGCCAGAAAGTCAGGAGGAGGACCAAGGTGCGGAAGTGGAGGACGAGGTGGCAGATGATATAGTAACTGATCCAAGCTGGTAGGAGGACATGCAGAGCAAGGGCAGTAGCACATAGGGGGTGGGAAGCGTAGCACCCCAACAGGCAAGAAGAAGCAGTGTGGTGACCACAGACAGAAGGTGGGCAACTGTTCCCCGTAACACCAACACGACAGAAGTTGCCAGTCCTACTGATAGGTCTTCCTGAGTCTGGTTGTTTTTTAAAGACTCTGCTGATAACTCCAAAAAGGCAATTTGCACCACCTGCCAGGCCAGCATCAGCAGAGGTAGCATAACTACCAGCATCACCACCACCAGCATGATCAGGCACATGGGAGCAAAGCACCCGACTTTGTGGGCCGTACACCAGGGTCCAGGAACAGTGTCTGCAGGTGACAACACTGCTTCTTTTGCTGTTGTGCGTGCAAGCCAATTCCCTGTCCATTGTGCATGTGAAGATGCCTCCTGCCCTGCTCCTGTCCTCGCACACACTCAACTAGCACTATAAGCAAGCACATCCACGTCCCAGCACAGTGTTCAGTTGTCCATACCCCAGTCTTTGGAACGCAAGTGCAAATACGCAGCCAACGTCCCACAGACCACACTACTAAATTCACACATTTCACGGCTGCTTGCGCTTGCAATGTTGCCTTTTAGGCTTGTGGAGGCAGAAAATTTCCGCAACCTGAAGGCCGCAGCTGTCCCTCGGTACTCAGTCCCCAGCTGCCACTATTTCTCCAGGCGTGCCTCCTCTTCAGCCTCCATCTCCAAAATGACCACAGCAGTCACAAGCTGGAAACACTGCAGCACTGCCTCAGTCAAGTGACAACAGGCTGTGCTCAAGCTAATATGCTTAAATGACAAAGCACACAATGCTGAAGAGTTGTGGACAGCTGTAAAAGAGCAGGCAGATCTGTGGCTGAAACCGGTGAACCGACGGTCAGGCAAGGTCGTGTGTGATGATGGCTGGAACCTGGTGGTGGTTCTGAGGCCTGGTGAGCTCACACACGTACCATGCTTGGTCCATGTGCTGAACCTCGTGGTTCATCAATTTCTAAAAACCTACCTAGAGCTGCCTGATCTGCTGGTCAAAGTACGCCACCTGTGTGCCCATTTTAGAAAGTCATTTACAGTTTCCGCCGCCATTGCTGTGCTTCAACGGCATTTGCAGCTTCTGGGACACCGACTGATTTGTGATGTCCCCACACGTTGGAACTCTACACTGCAGATATTGGAAACTATTTGTGAGCAGAAGAGCAGAAGAGGGCAGCTGTTGATTACCAGCATCAACAAGACCATAAGTATTCAATTCAGACTCCACACATAAGACCTCAGGGGTGGAAATGGATGTCAGACATATTTACCTTCCTCCAAAACTTTGAGGTCTCTACCAAGATGGTGAACCGCGATGACACCATAAATAGCGTCACCGTGTTCTGAAATGCTCACTGCTCACAATCAAAGATGATGCATTGCAGGTGGAGCATGATGAGATGGAGCAAGGAACCATAAAGGGCGATTACACACAGCCCAGCCTCATTTCATCCAAATATGGATTGATTGACAATGAGGAGCTAGGTTCATGCGCTATAGATGATAATACCTGCACAACTGTCATACCGTCTGATCAGCGTGGATGGCCTGAGGACAGGGAGGAGGAGGAGAGCATGGTCAGTCGTCCTCTTGGTGAAGACATGGAAGTCTTGCCTGTTAGTATTCTGGCACGCATGACTGAGTTTATGTTACTCTGCCTTGACCGTGACTCTCACGTTTTCAAAATTTTGAGTGACAGTCATTACTGGTTGGTGACACTTCTAGACCCACGCTACAAGAACTTTTTATCTCTTATTCCCAAGGTGGACAGGTCTACTAAATTGGGGGAGTACCAGAGGGCCCTTGTTGTGTAATTATTAAAAAAATTCCCATATGAAAACACTGGCTGCAGATGTCACAATTCGTTGGACAGGCAGGGAGTATGGGCAAGAGAGACACAACTCCAATCCAGCAGAGGCAAGGGAACACTGGCAAAGTTATGGGAGAGTTTTCTCAGACCCTTCCATCCTACAGACCCTGAGGCACAGGGTACCCTCACAAGGAGTGCAAAGCTTTGGAATATGCTCAGGGAGTACCTTGCTGACTGTAACAATGTCCTTCGCGATTCCTCTGTGCCTTAGAATAACTGGGTATCCAAGCTGGACACGTGGCATGAACTGGCTCTCTATACCTTGGAGGTCATGGCCTGCCCTGCTACTAACGTTTTGTCAGAGCAGGTTTTTAGTGCCGCTGGTAGAATTATAACTGATAAACACATCTGTCTGTCAACTCAAAATGCTGACAGGCTGACTCTTATAAAAATGAACAAGGGCTGGATTGGGCCAGACTTCTCAACACCACCGAAGGATAGCAGTGTAACATAAACTCAAATCCAGTGTCTTTTTTTGGGAGGTCTATTCCCATGCAGCTCTTCACACTCACACATGAGTATATGCTTCCTGATTTTTGCTATTTGCTGTTGTCCTCCTACTTCTCATCCTCATCCTCCACCACCATATCACCAGGTTAACTATGGTCCGTGATGCAACACTCACATAATTTTTTTAAAGGGTGTTTATGATGCCCGTTAAAACAAATTGTTAGACAGTGTGTTCATTTATACCCCCAGGGGTAAATGTTTGTCAGCATTACAAGTATAGCAGACCAGCTTCTTTCTAATGGGAACACTTTTTTATGAGGCCCTCCGCCACGTTTCTTCCAAGGGGCATTGGAGTGCCTCCAAATTTTTGTCAGCCCTTGCATTCACTGCATAGGCAAACACTCTGGGAGACCCACTTCCTAATAATGGGAAAATTGTTTTCTGGAGGTCCTCCTGTATGTCTCTTCAAAGAGGTATTGGGGTGCGTCTAAATTTTGGCCAGGCCTTGCATTTACTGCATAGGCAAATACTTTGGGAGACACACTTCCTAATAATGGGAACATATTTTCATGAGGCCCTCCTGTACGTCTCGGCAAAGGGGTATTGGGGTGCGTGCTAATTTTTGAGAGCTCTACCACTCATTGCATATTCAATAACATTATAGGAGACGCACTGTTTAATAATGGAAACAACAAAGCACAGCCAGCTGATGGATCTCTAAGAATAGTGAGGGCTGACTGCTGGCCCTTTTTTTCATGAATGAAACAGGATGTGTCTGGTGATGTGTCACACACCAAATGGCCAGCTAAGGTTGTAAAATGTTAAAATGATATTTCCCAGTGAATGCATTTGTCTTGGTTGGAAGCAATGCTAATGTTCAAAAATGCATCAAAAACGCTACCTGTGAACATAGCCCAAGGTGTGGAGGAGCATTTTTGTTTTTGGTTATTTATTTAGCCTTATATACAAGTCATAACCCTGGAAAAGATACTCCTTAACATATTTCCCAGGAAAATCCATTTTGGTCTCGTTGTTGTATGTTTTATTGAGTCTGTAAAAGTGGCATAGGACTCTGACAGCATTGTTCACAGCAGTGACCTGGGAGTCAGAAATGCTTCCAGGGATCTTCCCCATGCTGTTCCAATGTCATTTGAGCACTGTTCCCATCGATTCCAATTTGCTTGACCCGAGCAACGAGCACCCGATCATTTTAGTGCTCGCCCATCACTAATCGTGATGTCTTGTCATTTTCAGAAAGGTTCCTTCCATGCATACACCTTTTCTAGAAGGAAGAAAACCCATCTTCTGTAGAAATCTACCCTCTAAGCCAATGTCCGACTCAATAATCAGCATCGCATCATGACTAAAGATATCATCCAAACTAGAAATTGATGGTTTGGTTGACTCCATTTGTGACATTGCAAAGCTCGTTAATGAATCTAGCATTGACTTATAAGGTGGCTACCACCAATACTTTCCACTAAAGAATTAATTTTCTTCATTCTGGGGAAAAAGTAAATTTACATATTGTTTTAAAATGTACTCTTCTATATTCCAGTTGGATCTTTTTGATGAGAACCAATAACACCAATGAATTTTCTTCCAAAGAAAGGGAATTCGGCAACTTACCTAATTAATGATTTCGTCATTGGCACCTCCAAGTTTGTAGTCAGGTAGATTCCATCTGAACTCATCCCAGAAGTAATTATTAAGGTTGATATCAATTTTCTTAATTGACAATTGGATTAATAACCCGTGTGTATGGCTCAGTTACAGATATGTATTGAACAGGGGACCTTAGGGGGAGTATGGGACGATTCACAAGTCTGAAGTCACTATATGTGACTTCAGACTTGTGAATCGTCACATTGTGCGCACTGTAAGGATTCTCTGTTGGCGGCACACAAGTATGTGATTTGCATACTTGCGGACACAAGTCTACAAGATGGGCACGGCCTCACTCAATGCAAATGTCACATGAATGACTGCTCCCAGTGGCGGCACTGAAGAATATTCACATTGCGCAGTGACCGTGCGATATGAGGATATTCCAGTGCCGCCACTCGGAACAGCAGGATGTGACTGTAAGTTTGTGATTTGCATACATGCAGTCACATGCTGAATAGATGGGTCCAACCTTGGTTAATGCAAGTGTATTGAGCAAGATCGGAAACAGTCTAGTCTGAATGTGGACTGATATAGTCGATTTGCATACTTGCTTTCACATAAACGCCCACTTCCAGCACAGGAGAATCTTCACAGCATGCAGTGAGGATTCACAAGGCTGCAGTCACTTTGAGTGACTGTAGACTTGTAGCTTAAGACTGGAAAACCCCTTTAAGGTCAGGCCATAATGAGCTCACAGTGGTCCACAAGCCCGCTATTGCTAGCTAGCAGTTACTCAGCTGGCAGGTTTCGTGATTCTCTTTGATGTCTATATGACTGGCCAATGAAGGAGAAAAAATGTACAGAGGCACTCTTCATGCTACCTGGACAATGATAGACTTCCATTTTGTTATGTCTAGTTGACCTCCACAAGACAATAGAGATCCTACCGTCAATAGCACTTGATATAAAGATATTCTTTTTTTCTTCATTGACTTTGACCAGTCAAAATGAAAAATTCAGAAAAGTAAAAATAGAAATATAGAAACTTCAATCATTATGTGCCGAAATTACAATTAGTCAATTTGCTCAAATTTGGCAAGGAAATAAAATTTGCATTGAAGTTACAATGACATTCAAATGAACCCAGAACAAAATAATTGTTGGGAGTAAAAAAATAGGAAAACAAATGATACTCAACTTACCGTTCACTATCCACTCTCTGTTCCTCCATTCTGTCCAAGTTCTTCTTTCTTGTGATGTGTAACATCCTCTTTGGGCATCATGAGTCTGTCCCAGGGCTCTAGACATCAAATTGGCCTCTGAAGTGACAATGTCACCATATGGCCACCCAAAGCTCTCGTTATGACATGGAATACACATTTTCTGAAGTCAAGAAGTGAGTTGGCTTCCAGTGCAGAATAAAGATGAGCAAAGAGGATGTTGCACACTGGAGGGAGAGAAAAGCCTGGATGGATCAGAAGACCAGATTGTGGGTGGCTGCAGCACTATCAGGATTGGTGAGTGGTGAAGTCAGTATCATTTTTTTCTAAGCCCTTTCTCAATACTCTATAATTCATCTAAATGTCTTGAAGCAAATTGCAAAAATTTCTAGTTCAGCCAAATTACATTTTTGGAGAATATTAAAGGTGAGTTCAATTTGCTTCAAACCAATTCTCATGTTTCTAATAAACACCAGAGAACCCCAACTTTAATGAGTTTGTATGAGTTTATAAGAGAGGATCTTCATGTTTTCCTTTAAGAATTGTCAACTCTCTTGCCAGTGGCTGTGCCTGGTACTGGATCACACTGGAAAAAATACATGATGAAGTAGCCTCTAAAAACAGGAAATAAATCTGAACCTGGACAAATATTTGAAAGCAGTAAAATGTCATACAGTTATCTTATGTTTCTATTATTTGGTTGCAGGATACCATAAATATGGAGGCTGCTTCTTTTCCTCCTTATGGATTCAAAGACACAACCTATGTCTATGAAGAAGATACAGAAGAAATAAACCCAACTACTTTGCGACTGATCCACATTTGTAACTTAATTTTTTACAGCATAACTTTCATCCTGGGTGTGACCGGGAATGGCCTGGTCATCTGGATTGCTGGATTCAGGATAAAGAAGACAGTTACCATTTTATGGTTTCTCAACTTGGCCATAGCTGACTTTATATTTGATATTATGTTCCCCCTCCAGATAACCGAGATAATTATGGAAGGACATTGGCCCTTTGGTGTGACCATGTGCAAGGTCGTTTTCACCGTTCTCTTCCTTAACATGTCCGTCAGCACCTCTTTCCTAATGATTATCAGTGTTGACCGTTGCACATCCATCATGTGTCCTGTGTGGTCAAAAAACCACAAGTCTCCCAGGTTGGCCATGACTATCTCAGGAATAATATGGTCAACATGTTTCATGCTCAGTTCCCCATATCTTGCATTCTTCAACATTTCTCAAGACTACGAAAATGAGACCTTATATTGTATCCCCATGTATGCGGATGACGACGACACCTACACAATGATGGATCAAACTATGGTAATTGTCAGGTTCATCTCCATGTTCGTTATCCCATTTTCAATCATAGTAATTTGCTACAGTCTTATTGCATGTCGCTTGAGTAAAAGCAGAAGTCTGTCCAAATCAAACAGACCATTGAAGGTCATTATCACTATTGTGCTTAGCTTTTTCTGTTTTTGGTTTCCATTTCATATTTGGCCTCTCCTAGAGATCATGAAGGTTCAAATGGACCCTAACGTAGAGGCATTTGTGAGCAATCTTGTATACAGCATAGGCTTCTTTAATAGTTGTGTGAATTCCATGGTTTACGCCTTTGTTGGAAGAGACTTCAAGAAAAGTTTATTCAAGTCCATTCCATTCCTTCTGGAGAACACATTCAAGGAGAAAGATGGTTCTGAAACAGAGCTCCGATCAAATCTGATAGTAATGGAGACTGAAATGGAAGTTATCACTGGTGAAGTAAGAAAAAATTCTTAAGGGGATTCTCCTAAGAGGATACCTCTGGCAATATGCCATACAAGTATGTATGGACATTTTAACGGGTGGTTTTGACCTTGTTCTAGCATCAAAATCCAGGTGCCCACATCTTCCCTGGTCATCCAGGAAGGCTTCATTATAAGTAGTGGTTCTCTAGATGCTTTGATTAAGAGCATGGTGTCATTCCAAAAAATGTTGTAACAGATTTTACTTAAAATAAGATTCAATGTATTAACCCTTGAATGATGGACCCAGTCATGTTCTTTTGGAAGTTGTGTTCACATGGGTCAACACACCTTTTATTTTTCAAGGTCATGCTCCACTGAAAAGTGCCACATCGAAAAAAGATGATACATGTTAGTCAGACAGAACAAAACTTTGGGTCGGGTAGGATACTTAGCATATGGTTTTATTTTCCAACATTGGACTGTATTGCTGTACTTGCTATGTTGTGCACTTTTAGAATCACACCATTTATTTGACAAAAAACATCTTAGGTGTTGCGAGCATCCGCCAAGAAGCAAATAGCCATAATTCATCATCTATCCTAATGGCTGCCACCTGATTAAAAGAACTGAATGGACAAAGCATTAAAGAAAATGTCCACCACTTTTTTACTGATAGACCATTCTTGGGATAGACCATCATTATCTGACTAGCAGGTTGCGACACTCGGCACACCCACCAATCAGCTGATGCTGATTACAGTTAGAAGTTCTCAGATGGTTCCGAAATATAACCAATCCATCATTTATATAGTGTCTGCTGCCAGAGTCTGCAGATCTACTCCCTTATTCAAATTAATAGGTGGTGGTCCTGCAGTACCCAGCCGTGGTCACTGGAGTTTTGATGGAGCTGTTCTTTCCACCTTGCTAGAACTCCATGCCATCCCCGACACCAGTAACATCTGATCAGCTGAATTGTGGGGTGTTGCACCCAACCCATAAAATAAAAATGGCATATCCTGAGGATAAACTATCAATAAAATGTAGTGGCCAACCCTTTTCATGTAAATTCTGGTGAACTATGAGTTATTCATATCACCATCCAGACTGTGACATTGTTGAGAAGGCCTTTGAGAGTTATTTAGACTTTTTTCACCTCTAAAAATTGGATAAAAAGACTTTATATGTGTAATATTTTTTTTTTACTTTTTATTATATCTTTTGTAACATTTTTTCAATTCTTTTTTATTCTGTGCTGATAATTTTATAACTTAAGTACTAATTATTCAGCAGTTTGCTATGAGTAACCATAGTAGAGTTTATGTAAATCATGAAATTCCAATATGGCCTCCTGCACTTGATCACATGTTTTGAATTGTATGGATACTTAATATTGCACTTATAGAAGCCTGTGCGCACAGTGTATGGTTCCTATTTATCCCAAGGAAAACAATGTGTCCCATCATATCCTGTACAGAGCCCTCTTATGGTAACAGACAGAGTTCTAAGTCTCCTGTGTGAAAAGAGTGCATGCGCATGCGTGCTGCCACTCCGTTCTTTATGGGTCAGATATAGATAGATGAGTGCCTCTACCCTGCTACCTACATCAGTTTAGCAGAGAATGTGAGCCAGGATTGATGTTCATACCAAGCGATCTACTATGTCTATCAGTCTCAAAGAGAATCAATGAAGTAATGGCGTGCATGTGCCACTTGCACTTCTTTCACACAATGTAGTCCAGAATCCTGTTGTTGTGAGGGCTGAAGATTTTGGGTTTTATGGCTCGCTTACATTGCACAACTTGCGGCATTAAAGGATGGACGATCAGCTACACGTTTGTTGATCGACTACCAACACATAGAGCATGTAGAAATAATTAATAAAGACACACCTGAACTATAAATACCACCCAAAGATAGTCTAGGTGCACATAGTTTCTTTAAAAAAAATCCTTAAAACTTTATTGAGAATTAAACAATTTAATATATATAAATTCAACAGAGAAATGCAATGGAGGGCCACATATTGCATTTGCATAGTTATATCCAAATAGATGATATATTGGACACAGCAATAGATGTAAAGTGAAATAAACAATCAAAGGTGATATATATCTGCCCTATCAAAGGAAATGGCAGACCATTCGGGAATAGTGCAAAACCAAAAAAGGAGAACACCGAACAAGGCTCAAGAAATAGAACAAGAAATTATGGCTAAAATACCTTTATTAGTGAGGGTAAAATGTAGCACTACAAATAAAACAAGGTGCCAACAAGGACAACAAAATAGCACACAAAATATACAGCAATTGATAATAATATAGATTACAATTATTACAAAAAATGATAAAAAATAAATCAATGTTTAAACCAAATACACCAGGTAATATCTACCAAAATGTAGATATAACTATTGCACATAATGATAGGTAACGAGAGAAAAAAGGAGAGGAGGACCAATCATGTACTGTCAGTGTGATAGAAAAAGAATATATTATAATTTGTTGATGGTAAAAAGTGCAAGGGGAGTAAGTATATGAACACAGCAAAAAATTGATTAATTAAAAAATATCTAAAAAATTATATAGAAATGTTATATAAAAATATATATCACACAACAAAGTGCATGTGCAAAGTGACAACAGAAAACAACTGTGATATATCGATTAAAGCCACGTGCATTCATAAATCATGATGAATTGAATATAAATAAAGCAACACACAATATATATCAAATAATGTGCATTTGCAGAGTATAGAAAAAACTGGGGGAGGAAAGGAGGATATTGACTGGTCCCAGAATGATGATATAAATATGTGCAAATAACTGATAGAACACAGGTGCCGTAGAGACTCCTAAATATATATAATATAAAGGAAGTAAAGCTGTATATGGGGAGAATCACAGCATAAAATGGTCAATGAACAAGAAGTATTAAGCCAGATGCATAGGCAAAAAAGCAATAGAATACCTGGATGTATTAGAGTCACCATGTATGGCACACCCCAACGCGCGTTTCAGAAGGTTGTCGGAGTGTGCCATGCACATAATTTTTTGCCATAATTGTAATCATTATTATTATCAATTGCCGAATATTTTGTGTGCTATTTCTTTGTCCGTGTCGCAACCTCGTTTTATGTGTACTGCTATATTTTACACTCACTAATAAAGGTATTTTAGCTATAATTTCTTGTTCTACTATTTCTTGACACTTGTTCGGTGTTCTCCTCTTTTGGTTTTTATAGTTATATCCAAGCAACATAGAATTGCACAAAGTATGTAATAAAAATACCAATTTCTAGATAGACATAAACTTCACTTCATTAGCTACTTTATAAATTTTTGCATAGTGCACAGTTACTGCCTTATTCACGCTGATGGTACTAATTGCATTAAATAATAACCAATATCAACAAGATAACTTATATATTTTTGAAAACTAATGTGGTATGTGGTCCTGATGCCCCGACGTGTGTTTCACCCTTTGCTTCATCAGGGGCATGTCATGTGTGCATTTCTATGTTGCTTGGATATAACTATGCAAATGCAATATGTGGCCCTCCATTGCAATTCTCTGTTGAATTTATATATATTTTAGTTAAAAAACCCTGCTGCAACTAAATAAATAAAAAGCAAGGGTTTTTTAGTAATAATGTTTTTGATCAAAAATAGCATAAAAGCCATCCCACCTTCGACAAGGTGACTCTGATCGGGATGATCCTACACTGCCTAATATTAAAAACCTTACATTGTGTCAGAGTTGACCTCAGTGTGTGAAGAAGGGCAGACAAAAAGATCTGGTCCCAAAAGGTAGACACCAGTCAGGGGAAGCCTTTAAATACAATTTCCAGCTTATGAGAGGGAGGCCACAGAATGCAAAAATGCAGAGCAAAAACACAAAAATTGAACTTGGCTTAAGTTGGTTTAAATGCAGCACATAAACACATGTTCACATTGGCCATAAAACATAGATAATATTTTAATGTATTTTTAATTCTCAATAAAGTTTAAAGGAATTTTTTTTTAATGAGATTATGAGCACTTATATTTTTTTTCTTTGGGTGGTATTTATAGGGGTCCTCTATTGCATTTCTCTGTTGAATTTATATGTACTTCAAATTATTTAATTTTCAGTAAAGTTTAAAGGAAATTTTTTTTTAAAGACACTATTTGCACGTAACTTTTTTTCCAATTTTTCGGAGGTATTTATGTTTGGCATTTATATGCCTGTTTATACAAGCCTACTGATCTTCCAATGTGCACAGAACATCAAAAATGGATTGCATTTTGCACACAGGCAGTCATTGTTCTTGGCAGCACAATTTAAGCTAATGTGCTGCCGAGAACAATGGTTTTTCAGCAAGCTGACAACTGATCTTTTTGCTTGTTCATCGGTTGATCAGCAGTGTTCCTAGGATTGTTCATTCACAGTAATTGTGCAGTGTAAGTGCAAGTGCTCTGCAACAAGAAACGTATCCTGTCCTGTCGCTAGGACATAGGTGTTGATATTTGCATAACAAACATGATAAGTAATGCTGCCTGCAAGTACTATCAGAAAAGCCAGATGACTAAAGGTACTGTCACACTTAGCGATGCACCAGCGATATGACCCGGCCAGGATCGCTGGTGCATCGCTAAGTGGTCGCTAGTGAGCTGCCACACGGGCAGATCTCACAAGCGACATCGCAGGGGTCATTACTTACCTGTCAGACGAGGCGATCCTGACGTCCTCCGCCCACGTCCACGCGTCGCTCGTCTCCACAGCAGGAAGCCCAGCAGGAAGCTGACGACGAGAAACGGTCCAGGACGTTCTCGCGCGATCAGCGATAACCAGCGGGGGAGCCGGTCGGAGGTAAGTATCAGACACAGCGATATCGCTAGCAATATCTCTATAACGTCACAAAAACCAGTGACGTTATAGCGATACTGCTAGCGATATCGCTTAGCGTGACAGACCCTTAACACTTCTCAGTCTTATATGTCTGTCTTCATTTTATTTGAATGCTTCTAAACCTAAAGTATTCAAATAAATGTTCCTGGTCACGCATCACCTGTTATATCTGTTTATTACAGACTTTATGTTTTATTCTTGTTACTGATTTGTATGAAAACTCAAATAGGAGGAGACATTAGCCACTTCCACCCTTTTCGTATTGCACCCATATGAGAACCAGATGGTCATCAATGATCCTTCAGTTTAACCTCTCAAGAACATAAGCTGATAGTCGGGATGACAGTTATAGACCCCTGGCATGGCGCCCTCTGTTGAAAAAATATTGTATTTCGTTATGACATGATACCGGATGGAGACTCATAAAGGGGTATTCTAGCCTTACTGTATGTCATCTCTTTAGGGTTCAATCACTAAATGAAGGGGTTTACATAACAATTGTATTTACTCAACATTGTGGTGCTCCCATTTAGGCACCATGCAAAAAAAATAATTAAATCTCAGCTCTATTTAAAAAGTGATTGTCATCAGGCCAAAAGTGTTCAGTGTTTGCTGTTATTTCATTCTCGCTTCTTCCTTGGAGTAGTCAATTTATTTGTTTTTCTATAATCCACCTTATGCTTCTTGAGACACAGACCTTTTTATTTAGTACTGATTTTTAAGGTGTTTTCCAATAGGGCGTGGTTTACAGAGTAGTTATGCAGAGGAGACTAAAGACACGCCCCAGAAGATCCAGTGGGACACTCTCCATCGATAAAGACTATAAAAATGTACACTAAATACAAAGGCACATATCTCCGGAACTTATGGGAAATTGTAAAAATAAAATAAAACAAATAAACAAATAAATAAATAATCCACAATATTAAAGGGAACCTGTCACCCCCCCCCCCAGGGCGTTTTTAAGTAAAAGAGCCACCTTCAGCAGCACTAAGGCTGCACTCTGTGAAGGTGGCTCTTCTGTTCTGATCCCCAGGAACGCCGAAATATTAACTTTTATAAATCGGTCCCCATACCTGTAAAACGGCCCATAGGTACGGTACGTCCCCCTGTAGCAGCTGCCTCCCCAGCGTTAATCATGCCTGTCCTGCGCCGCCTCCTCCTGCATTGCTGTCGCCGTTACATGGCACAGAGCAGGCGCCTGCATAATAACACACTGCGGGGCGGGATCTGTTGCCTGCGAAACACAGGCCCAATAGCCTGATGTCAGTTCCCAGGCAGCATGCACTGCGCATGCCTGAGAACTGATGCCGGTGGGTGCCTGCTCTGTGCCATGTAATGGCGACAGGAAGGCAGGAGGAGGCGACGCAGGGTGGGCATGATTGACGGCGGGGAGGCGGCTGTTATAGGGGGACGCACCATACCTATAGGACGTATTACAGGTATGGGGACCTGTTTATAAAAGTTAATATTTTGGCATTCCTGGGGATCAGAAACAGAAGAGCCACCTTCACAGAATGCAGCCTTAGTGCTGCTGAAGGTGGCTCTTTTACTTAAAAACACCCTCCTTTAAGGGGAGCAAGAAAAAAATAACAGCAGATACTGATCACTTTTCACCTGCCGACTGTTACTTTTTAAGGGCACATCACTGAGTTGCCATACCCATTCACCCTACCAATCCCCTTATTTTAGCTATCAGCACCAATCAGTTAGAAATGCCGTAGTCTAGTGACTACCCCTTTAAGAAGATGAAGTATCACTCTTGTAGTATAACATTCTCATTATTTTACTCTATCGAGAAGAAACAATGATCATATCCATATGCTCTACACATATTGTACGTATCTGATAGTCTTGTGACATATAACAGCTCCTTCCCATGACAGATAAGCTCTAACATATCTATAACTGAAAATGAAAACTTTTCTCATTGATAAGAATAAAGGTAACCCTGCCTGAAGAGAAACCATATACTCACCCTTTAAATGTCTCATTTATTACTTTTCACTTTTTTTTTACCCTATGAACTTGACTTTTTGTAGTTCTTCTAGCAATGCACTTTACCCACCACTAGGTGGCAATAGCATAATCACTCACAATCTCTCCCTAGTAAGTGAATAAAAGTACTTGCACTGTGGATGCAGCATGTATCATACCTAACCTAACATGTCCTGTGCAAAAAATGTCCACTCTGCTTCACTAAGCTACTAGTTTTGCTAAGTTGATACTTTCAAGTTGAACTTTACAAAGAAAATAAATCGAATCAATCTTAAAATCTGAAAACCTCTGATTAGATTTTTGGTATTATTACATAAATGGTGATCATTTGATTGGTTGATTTATTTATTGATTGATCCAGATATGCATTGACTTCAGTCTACGATTTGTTTTAGATTCTACTATAGAATGTAAAACTGCTATACTCACTATAACCACTAGGTGGCAGTATATCCCATTAAATTTCTCCATTAAAAAAGTAATATTTAACAGTTAATATTACATGATCTTCATTACTATGAAAGGACAAAGCTTTAGAAACATCCACAACCATCTAGTACAAACAAAAAAAATGGCACAGATTTCAGTGGCAAGTCATAGATACTTGGATTATTGCAAGGGAGAAATGACATATTTTATTTAAGCAGCAGCTGCCACATGACAGCCAACATGTATCCTGGACTGATAGCAATGCAGAAGTTTTTCAATTATTATAATGGACCAATCATTAAAGCCAAAGGGACGTTCTAACGAAGAGAAACTCAATATGACCTGCTGGGAAAAATGCTGGACATGTGCAGAGTTTTCCTTTTTCTTCCGATATTACATTTACAATTTCACTTTTCTTCAGAACAAAAAGAAAAAGATAATAAACCCTTCAGATTCTCAGTCTACAATATAAACCCAAAATAACTCTGTAAATTTGCCTCTGATCACTTCCGAGCATATGGTTGGTCTCTGTGTGTGGTTGTGATGCACAGGACGGAGACAGAGAAGATTCTTTATTGATTTTACTCATTTATATAGCGCCATTAATTCCACAGTGATTTACAGACATCATCATCCTTTGCACAGATGAAACAGAGCAGGATTCAACATTTTTCTTTGAAGTTTGATGTTAATGTCCCCCATCCTGGTGTAATGTTCCTCATCCTGGTATGTACCAGATTCTGGTATAAAGTCCTTCGTCCTGGTATAATGTCCTCCGTCTTGGTATATTGTCCCCCATTCTGGTATAATGTCTCGCATCCTGGTATAATGTCCCCCATCCTGGTATAATGTCCCCCATCCTGTTATAATGTCCCTCATCCTGGTATAATGTTCCTCGTCCTGGTATAATGTCTCCCATTTTGGTATAATGTCCTTCGTCCTGGTATAATGTCCCCCTTTCTGGTAAAATGTTTCCCATCATGGCATAATGTCCTCCATCCTGGTATATTATCCCTCATTCTGGTATGAAGTGATCCTGGTATAATGTCCCCTATCCTGGGATAATGTCCCCGGTCCTGGTATAATGTCCCCCTTCCTGGTATAATGTCCCCCTTCCTGGTATATTGTCCACCACCCTAGTATACTGCCCTCCCCCCATCCTGGGCCCTTCTGTCTTCCTTCTTTGTAAATTTTAAAAAGACACAAATGATTCTACTCACCTTCCTCCACTTCCATGCCATGTGGCATCCTCTGCTGTAGCTGGCACTATAGCCAGTAGCTGACTTCAGCGTGACAACATGGGCAACACATGACGCCACTGGAAAGCCAACGAATGCTGTCGGCCACTGAATAGCTGGTGGCGTGTATTGCAGCACAGGGAGCCGAAGGGGCTTCACATCACAATACATTTCATCTGGATATGCATCCAAGGACAAACATCCAAGTGAGATTGGCAAAGGCAGGTCCCCTCCAGCATTGGCCCGGTCTCAGTTGCACCTTCTGTGACCGTGATCATTACACCCCTGCATATACCGCAATGCATCAGCTACATCACTGCACAATCTACAGCCCTTTGCCATGTTCATTACTGCCCCATCTATACCATGGCACTATCTAGATCATAGCACTTGCAACGGTATACCAACATTGGGATGATTTAGCGAATCCTGCTTTGAGCAGGGGGTTGGACCAGATGGCCCAGGAGGTCCCTTCCAACTCTATGATTCTATGATTCTATGATTCTATATACATCAATGCACCAACCTGGCACCATTGTGGACAGGGTTCCATCCCTGTCCTCTCAGGGTTAATTTTGTATGGCCTCCTTTTGGTTTGGGGAGGACTATATTCACCAGCCTTGATCTGGGGATCCTTGTCCGTGATGCATCTGTGGCACCCTTCGTCTTTATCGCCACAAAAGGGTTAAATATGCAGTGTTTTGTATGTGTTTTGTGAGCAATGGGAGTTAAGCTTTCTCTGCTAGAGACTACAACACACACACAGTTTGCCTCACTCCCTCACTTGTCTGAAGCTGAGAGCTTTGCAGACATACCCTAACTGGGAGGGGGAGGGGCCGTGTTGTTCTCAGGGTGAAGAAGAATGAGGAAGAATGTCTTGGAGGCCATGTTTTAGACATGTGCTCGATCCAGGAGTGAGAGCTAAGAAGCATCAGGGACCAGCCCTTAGACCATCCATGCTTTCAGAGCAGGGTGGTAAGCTGAGAGACTGCATGGGATTATACGACCAGCAGAAAAGTGTTTTCCCTCAGAAATAACTGCAACCTCCTAGGATCAGTGAAGGATAGTGTAAGTGGGAACTTGAGCTACTTCACACAGGATTCACGCTGCAAGTTGCTGAAAGCGAAATACACAGTGAGTAGAGGCAATACCGGGAAGTTCTAAACTCCGGGAAGCCTTGGTCCCAGAAGGGATTAGAATAGCAGGAAGTTACACAGAGTCACAGCAGGGAAAGATAACTCCCATTCTCCAGAGCAGACTGTAACCTGGTGAGAGTTGTAATATCTCCTCTGAACTGCACCTGAACTACAGTAAATGATAAAGTGACTTTTCTTGTCTCCTGCCTTATTACTCCATGTCTTCTACTTGCATCACAATCTCTGGGGGTCTGCCCTGGTGAGGGTTTAACATCTGCACTGCCATCACTATCTACTCCCCCAGGGATCATCTGCAGTGCCGGCTATACTGCAATCGAACACTCCAACTAGCGTCACAAATCACTACATAAACTTTATCCCCATTCAACTCTACCCCTTTTACATGACCGCCTGGGTCCATGGACCGGGTCTCCGCCACTGACATCTCCCATTGAAGTTATCGGGCTTGGTACCGAGTATCCCATGGCCCCTCGGGCGCATCACATCTGTCTTGGCCGTGTGTCTGACCCCCTGGTGTGCTTGCATACTGTGTAGTCCTTTTGCCTTCCCGTGTATGATCCGGTCGTTGTTCTCGTTTTGTGCATTGCCTATTGACTCTGTGCTTGTTACCTGTTTCTGGCTCTGACCTTCGGCTTGGTATTCTTACTTATCCCCTGTCTGCGCCATTTGTACTGCACTGCTATGTTTGGTTCCCTGACCTTTTGCTACGTCCTGACCACTCTTTGGCACTTCTTCAACCTCCTGGCTTGACTTCGGCACGTTCATACTACTCTCCGGTTTTGCTGGTCATCGCTGCTACTCAGCATCTGGCTCTGCCTCCGGCCACTCCCCTGGTGGTCACGTGTTTCAGGTCCTGCGCTCTTGCAGATAAGCTCATCGCAACACTCTCCTTTCACCTCCTGTCCTTTTGTATCTCGTGAACAGACTCCTGCTGTAAGTCTGCAGCAGGGTTCTTGATATATATACATCACTGCACCATCTACAGCCTGGCACTATATACATAACTGCACCATCTACAGCCTGGCACCATATACTTCACTGCACCATCTACAGCCTGGCACCATATATATCACTGCACCATCAACAGCCTGGCACCATATACATCACTGCACCATCTACAGCCTGGCACTATATACATCACTGCACCATCTACAACCTGGCACTATATACATCACTGCAGCTACTATGGAGCGGCGCGAGGATCAAGAGAAACCAACGCGTTTCAAAGGCAGGACTGCCTTCTTCATCAGTGTGATTGTGCTCATGGTTCCGCACCAATAAACACCTTCGGTGTCTGGCCTATTAACCCACCCATGTCCTGGTGGTCGCAATGATAGGATACTGAGATTGTGCTTATCCTCTTATACACGCACTCCTGTTTCATTTTGCTTTGTTAAGGCCAGCACTCATAGAAACACTGCTATAGAAAAACCATAATTAAAGGGTCTGATTTATAAGACTGAATGCAGTTCCCGGGACTAGCTATAATTAATGAGAGGTATTGATAGCGTTAAAAAGAGACTTGGCTGAGGAAAATATTTAGAAATAAAAATGAAAGATAAAAATGTTTATTAATATAATATTTAAAAATAAAGATTTATTTTTGTATCAATTAAAAACTTTATGTTAATATGTGCAGAACCAAAGGGGAGAGGGAAAAGGCAGGAGTAAAAACTGTTTTGAAGACATAATTAGATAAATAGATAATTGATAAAAACACTAGTGTTTATTTAAATATCAGGGTTCCATAAATGAGTGGATTAGTTGATTAATAAATTAATAAATAAACCCACCCTGAATGAGGTTATACAATTAGACAGACACTTGGGAAAGCCCAAGTAACTGTGTTGGGCTAATTTGAACCTTAGAAAATCGATAAGATAAGAACAATAACCCATTGTATGGGATAGGGCATAAAGGAGGTACATGTAAGTCAAAAATACCTTCTCGTAAAATACATATCTAAAAATATGTGTGAGTTAATGCATATGTAATAATAAAAAATAAAATAACATAATAAAATGCTAAAAGAAAGGTCCTACGTACCAGAGTTGAACAATTAGTCTGAACTATATAATGGCAACAATGGGTGACTCTAAGTCGTATGATTACTGGAAGGCGTAGATCTCCAGCTCGCGGTTTAAGCCTCTTGGTGCCAAACAATCAAGAGTATGTATCCATTTGGACTCTGATCTGGACATTGCTTTGATAAAATCACCTCCTCTGGGGTTCTGTTGGACTCTGAATGCCATAGAATAGTACACCCTTGGCTGATTTATTGTGAAAATCTTTAAAATGGCGTGACAAAGGATGTCCAGTGTAGCCTTTTTGGATGTTCATTAGATGTTCTTTAATTCGGACCTTAAGTTTTCTTTTCGTGAGTCCAACATACAGTTTATTACAGGGACATTGAGTTATGTAAATGACCCCAGTTGTGTGGCATGAGATATTTTCTTTAATATAATAGTTCTTATTCGCATCTGAGTCTATGAATGTGGACCGGCAAATTTTTTTAAAAGTTGTGTTGATACAACAAAAACAACTGTCACATGGTGTAAGCCCTAGCCACATAGTGTATTTTTAGACCCAAATTTTTGTTTGGTTTGTTGAATAGTGGGGGCCACGAGGCTACCTAATGTTTGGGCTTTACGATATACAGTTGTGGCCAAAAGTATTGACACCCCTGCAATTTTGTCAGATAATACTCAGTTTCTTCCTGAAAATTATTGCAAACACAAATTCTTTTATCATAAACCAGAGAAGAGGCATGTAAAGAGGAGGGATCACCAATAAGGTATAACAAAATACAAGAAAATAAACTTTTTATTAATCATCCAAAACAAACAACATGCAGTGCAATTATAAAAACAGTTAAAACCGCACAATCACGTTCATTTAACACAATAACCCCTGCACAAACCCTTCATGATGCTATTATTTGCAAATGTGCTAACAAAGCACCTGGTATAAGTATATAAAATCTTATCAACAGGAAATGAAAAGCATACACTCCACCTTCCACCTTATATAATAATGGATGCAAACTATCTAGTTAGTCTAACAAAAAGTTGGAACAGAAGACCTGCTCAAATTAGCACAAAAAACCCCTAACAAATAAACAGTGTGTATGCACAAATGAGAGCATAGGGGTTAATAGGGTAAAAGACTGCTAATGTAGTATAAACAGGCCAAAAAACAATGGTCCCAATTGCCAATGGCCCCCTCTATACAACCTGTTAAGAGCAAAATAATGCTGGCAGGTAAAGCCCTAGTCCAGTGACCAGTGGAGGTAAGAGTGAGAAGTGGTGAGGCAGGGGCAGAGGAAACACCCGACGCGTTACGCCAGAGCAACTGGCTTCATCAGGAGCAGTGTCATGTTGTGAGTGGATGGTGTATAAATACCCATAACATCAGCTTTCAGCCAGGGAACAGGTGTGGGAGCAAGGCTCAAGGGTTGCCATGACATAGTGCAATGATCACAAACCGGAAGGGAGGTATCTGGTTTTGCACAGCCGCAATAGACTGAGATGAAGTCTTCATAATGGTGTACCAAAATGGCGCTGAGAAAAGTCTAATGCGCATGCCCAAAGTAGCGCAACTTCCGGAACCACACCGGAAGTAGAATGTCCGGTGTTGCGCAGCCGTAATAGGCCAAAATAAGGCGTACAAAGTACACCAAAATAGCTTCTGGCGGGCTCCAGAGCGCATGCCTAGATACAAAAGACATTAATGAGCGGGTAAGGGTCACCAGCCATCTCCCACATCTTATCAGAGACCGGAAGCCAAAAAAAAAAATAAAAAAACACTCTGCTATAAAGATAATAACGGAATCCCAGTTTTAGAATGAATGCATTAAGAGAGCTTAAAGTCATAGGCCACAGTTCTATTAAGGTGCTACTTGGTATAATAGAGAAAGTATATGAAAAAATACCATGCAGACTAACTTTCTGGATCTCAGTCTCTCTTTGGAAGGGTCGCATATTTCAACTAAATTATACCGTAAGCCTACAGCCACCAACAGCCTCCTACATTACACCAGTTTTCACCCCCAACCCTTAAAAAACGGTATCCCCACAGGTCAGTTTTTCCGAGCTAAAAGAAATTGTACTGATCCATCGGACTTTTTGTCGGAAGCAAAAACATTGACAGATCGTTTTAAGAGCCGTGGTTATCCCAAGAAAGTCATTTCTGCCTCATATCAAAGAGCAAGAACAAGTACACGTGCAGAATTGCTACAGAGAAAGCCACGTGAGTCTTCTAGACCTATAGGGATAGTGACCACTTACAACAATCAGTGGCACGATGTACGTAAAATTTTGGGCAAGAATTGGGGTATTCTATTGAGTGAGGCAAAATTGGTACCACACATCTCCAATACGCCCAGTCTGGTAGCACGAAGGGCTCGGAATCTCAAGGATCGGCTTTGCCATAGCCACTATATACGCCCCACGGTTAGACTGAATAGGGGGGTTAGGACTTTGGGTACCTACCCTTGTGGTGATTGCAATGTGTGCCAGCATATGGTTGCCAGACATGGCATTTCATTACCTATCTACCCTTTCCAGATTGTACCCAAAAAGGCATACTTTAATTGCAAGTCACGAAATCTAGTCTATGCCCTTGTCTGTAATTGTCCAAAGATATATGTGGGACAAACCACTCAAGAATTCAGAAGGAGATTACAACAACATCTTTCTAATATCTCCACTGCCAACAGGGATCGTGACAAGGGCAAACATATCACCCCAGTGGCTGCACACTTTTTAGAGGTACATAATGGACGTTCCATGGGACTAAGGGCAATGGCCCTGGAAGAAGTGCCTACCAATATTAGAGGGGGCGATGTGGGCCTGAGACTGCTCAGATGTGAATCCAAATGGATACACGATCTGGGCAGTCTCTCTCCAAGGGGTCTGAATGCAGAATTACTCTTTACAGGGTTTTACAAACAACTATAAATGATCGTGACTCTGTTGTGCTCCCTCTGGGTTTCTACTTTATGGTTTTTGTGTATAGCTTTTTCATATATTTTCATTCTTTATTTCAACAGATTTCTTAGTCTCCTTCTCCTTTATGGCTCAACTGGACATGGACATCTTTATTGCCTAGTATTCAACTTTTGTGCTCACAGACTGAGAATTGGCCACTGCAATCAAATCCGTTTGATGGACCTATTTTGATTTTCATAATGTTTGCCGGTCCTTGCGCTTTCTCATGGGGGCTAGTCAATTATTATATCAGTATATACTGGCTTTTGTTCATATATATATTATATTTTTTATTTTATTTATTTTAGTTTTTTTTTTTTTTTTTTATTATTTTCATAAGTGTATATTTATTGTTGTAATTGCAATAAGCTATAGGGGTAAAATCTGATAAAAATTTAAGGAATATAAATTTAAAAAATTTATTTATTCTTGGTATTTCAACTCTGCAGATGAATTGTATTCTATCTGCTTAAAAAACCATGGTTTTTTTAATTAAATGCAAAAGAAAGCATGGGACTGTTAGTCTGTCAAACTCATATGAGACTTGGGTTTTCTCTCTTTGTGTATATTTTCAGGCTATATCTTTAGGCTAGTTGCCTTAACTTTATTGTAAGGCACACATGTGGTCTCATCATGATATAACTAGCCGCTATTCTAATTCCCCATTTAACCCCTTTTTCGTTTTCTCCTATCCCTTTCTTTATGGTATTTTTTCATATACTTTCTCTATTATACCAAGTAGCACCTTAATAGAACTGTGGCCTATGACTTTAAGCTCTCTTAATGCATTCATTCTAAAACTGGGATTCCGTTATTATCTTTATTGCAGAGTGTGGTTTTTTTTTGGCTTCCGGTCTCTGATAAGATGTGGGAGATGGCTGGTGACCCTTACCCGCTCATTAATGTCTTTTGTATCTAGGCATGCGCTCTGGAGCCCGCCAGAAGCTATTTTGGTGTACTTTGTACGCCTTATTTTGGCCTATTACGGCTGCGCAACACCGGACATTCTACTTCCGGTGTGGTTCCGGAAGTTGCGCTACTTTGGGCATGCGCATTAGACTTTTCTCAGCGCCATTTTGGTACACCATTATGAAGACTTCATCTCAGTCTATTGCGGCTGTGCAAAACCAGATACCTCCCTTCCGGTTTGTGATCATTGCACTATGTCATGGCAACCCTTGAGCCTTGCTCCCACACCTGTTCCCTGGCTGAAAGCTGATGTTATGGGTATTTATACACCATCCACTCACAACATGACACTGCTCCTGATGAAGCCAGTTGCTCTGGCGTAACGCGTCGGGCGTTTCCTCTGCCCCTGCCTCACCACTTCTCACTCTTACCTCCACTGGTCACTGGACTAGGGCTTTACCTGCCAGCATTATTTTGCTCTTAACAGGTTGTATAGAGGGGGCCATTGGCAATTGGGACCATTGTTTTTTGGCCTGTTTATACTACATTAGCAGTCTTTTACCCTATTAACCCCTATGCTCTCATTTGTGCATACACACTGTTTATTTGTTAGGGGTTTTTTGTGCTAATTTGAGCAGGTCTTCGGTTCCAACTTTTTGTTAGACTAACTAGATAGTTTGCATCCATTATTATATAAGGTGGAAGGTGGAGTGTATGCTTTTCATTTCCTGTTGATAAGATTTTATATACTTATACCAGGTGCTTTGTTAGCACATTTGCAAATAATAGCATCATGAAGGGTTTGTGCAGGGGTTATTGTGTTAAATGAACGCGATTGTGCGGTTTTAACTGTTTTTATAATTGCACTGCATGTTGTTTGTTTTGGATGATTAATAAAAAGTTTATTTTCTTGTATTTTGTTATACCTTATTGGTGATCCCTCCTCTTTACATGCCTCTTCTCTGGTTTATGATATTGGTCTTTAGCATGTAATTGGTGATCCCTTAGTGGTGCCCTCCACAATTTTTGAGGTCGAAACACAAATTCTTTGTTATTATTATCTTCATTTAATTTGTCTTAAATGAAAAAACACAAAAAGAATTGTCCTAAAGCCTAACTGGATATAATTCCACACCAAACATAAAAAAGAGGGTGGACAAAAGAATTGGCAATGTTCGAAAAATCATGTGATGCTTCTCTAATTTGTGTAATTAACAGCACCTGTAACTTACCTGTGGCACCTAACAGGTGTTGGCAATAACTAAATCACACTTGCAGCCAGTTGACATGGATTAAAGTTGACTCAACCTCTGTCCTGTGTCCTTGTGTGTACCACATTGAGCATGGAGAAAGGAAGAAGACCAAAGAACTGTCTGAGGACTTGAGAAACCAAGTTGTGAGGAAGCATGAGCAATCTCAAGGCTACAAGTCGATCTCCAAAGACCTGAATGTTCCTGTGTCTACCGTGCGCAGTGTCATCAAGAAGTTTAAAGCCCATGGCACTGTGGCCAACCTCCCTAGATTTCAACGGAAAAGAAAAATTGACAAGAGATTTCAACACAAGATTGTGCAGATGTTGGATAAAGAACCTCGACTAACATCCAAACAAGTTCAAGCTGCCCTGCAGTCCGAGGGTACAACAGTGTCAACCCGTACTATCCATCGGCGTCTGAATGAAAAGGGACTGTATGGTAGGAGACCCAGGAAGACCCCACTTCTTACCCCGAGACATAAAAAAGTCAGGCTGGAGTTTGCCAAAACTTACCTGAAAAAGCCTAAAACGTTTTGGAAGAATGTTCTCTGGTCAGATGAGACAAAAGTAGAGCTTTTTGGGCAAAGGCATCAACATAGAGTTTACAGGAGAAAAAAGAGGCTTTCAAAGAAAAAAACACGGTCCCTACAGTCAAACATGGCGGAGGTTCCCTGATGTTTTGGGGTTGCTTTGCTGCCTCTGGCACTGGACTGCTTGACTGTGTGCATGGCATTATGAAGTCTGAAGACTACCAACAAATTTTGCAGCATAATGTAGGGCCCAGTGTGAGAAAGCAGGGTCTCCCTCAGAGGTCATGGGTCTTCCAGCAGGACAATGACCCAAAACACACTTCAAAAAGCACTAGAAAATGGTTTGAGAGAAAGCACTGGAGACTTCTAAGGTGGCCAGCAATGAGTCCAGACCTGAATCCCATAGAACACCTGTGGAGAGATCTAAAAATGGCAGTTTGGAGAAGGCACCCTTCTAATATCAGGGACCTGAAGCAGTTTGCCAAAGAAGAATGGTCTAAAATTCCAGCAGAGCATTGTAAGAAACTCATTGATGGTTACCGAAAGTGGTTGGTCGCGGTTATTTTGGCTAAAGGTTGTGCAACCAAGTATTAGGCTGAGGGTGCCAATACTTTTGTCTGGCCCATTTTTGGAGTTTTGTGTGAAATGATCAATGTTTTGCTTTTTGCTTCATTCTCTTTTGTGTTTTTTCATTTAAGACAAAGTAAATGAAGATAATAATACCAAAGAATTTGTGATTGCAATCATTTTCAGGAAGAAACTGAGTATTATCTGACAAAATTGCAGGGGTGTCAATACTTTTGGCCACAACTGTATATATCTAGGAAAGGCTGGCAGAATTTCCCCTATAGTTTTATCCTTCTGGAGAGTAGCCCAATTTTTCTAAATGACTTTCCTGAATTTATAGTGTCCCGCATGGAATTGGGTAATAAACGGCAGTTGATGGATTTGTTGGTTGATACTCGTATCAGTTGTGGTACTAGCTTTAGTTTTATGTATTAAGGTTGTTCTCGATAATGTACCCACTTCACGTTTGGCATGTGCTAGCCATCGCATCCTTTGACCCTGACGAAGAAGGCAGTCCTGCATTGGTTTCTCTTGGTCATTGCGCCGCCCCATAGTAGCTGTGACGTCACATGCTCAGGTGCCTGTTGGCCATTATTACCTAGCGGGTATCCAGGGTCACTGCCAGCCAGGGCTTCCCCTGGCTCTACCCAGCTTTTTTAGCTCTCCCGCTCCCCATGCTGCCTGGGCGCATTCCCCTATCAGGGAACGCAGAACCTTTTGTGGCACTGTGAACGGCTGCATCACTGTCTCCGTGTGGGATCTGGCGATTGCACATGTTTCTCTCTCTCCAGCCACCGTGGGTGCTCCATACAAGCTCTACACTTCGGTGAGTGATACACACAATCTGATTTTTCATGCCAGCAACTATATGGCTCAAGCCTATTACATGCAAAGTGTCTGACACTGAATATGTCTATTGAGGTATCCGTATTTTATAGTTTTTATAGTTTTGACTCCCTCTCATCAGTCTCTATTGTTTTGGTGATTATCACACTTTGCTTGCACCTCATGCAATCCAGCAGGAACTCTAAGCACCTTTAACCATTATACTGCTCTGTATATTACTATTTATTGATTGCTAGTACATTTCCCTTAGTGGGTTCCTATCACCCTGCTTTCAGGCTAATTTTTAGCCAAGGATTAAGTAAATTTTGGTACCCTTGAGCACAGGCCATATTCCTTTGCATCCCATAGTCCTCCTAATATAAAGCACAGCCCATAATCAGCCATGTAGTATAATGCACAGCCATAGTCATCCATGCAGTATAATGCACAACCCATAGTCCTCCAAATATAAAGCACAGCCCATAGTCATTCATTAAAAACACATGTTTTTTTTTCCTTGCTTATGCATGGTTTGAGAGACCCCACCCCTCTCTTGTGTGACATGCACATAAAGAGCTGTCTTACACCACGTGCCCATACTAGGAAGCGCCTGTCTGAATCCTGTTCATTTAGACACTGTTCATATGTTCAGGTTTTAAATACATTAGATAGGGACTGCTCCATTAAGGGTTACCTTGACGAGGTGGAGTAGCTTAGTATACTTTTTTTGCAAAAAAAGTATCGACTAAATACCCTGTATTTATTGCCATCTTTTTACCAGCACTTGCTGACTACTGTCATATTTGTTACTGCAGGGCATTTCTGCCCATTTGTCATTCTGTGTTTTCTTTTTGTGCTTCATAGTCATTCATGTAGTATAATGCATAGCCCATAGTCCTACAGATATAAAGCACAGACATAATCATCCATGCAGTGTAATGCACAGCCCATAGTCCTTCATATAGTACAATTCACAGCCCATAGTCATCCATGCAGTATAATGTACAGCCCATAGTCATCCATGTAGTAAAATGTACAGCCCATAGTCATCCATGTAGTATAAAGCACCCCATATTCATCCATGTGGTTTAATGCACAACCCATAGTCATCCGTGCAGTAAAATGGCTACTGTGAACTCACTGATTTAAAAAAAATAAATATTCACTTCCCATCTGCTACCCCGCCGTGCAGCATCTTCTCAGAAGCCAGCAGCTGACATCAGCAGGAAAGCAACAGAAGATCATGATGTCATTGCCATGCACCCCCTATCATGTGCACACCGAGCCGTCCCGTCATGTGCACACCGGTGTCAGCTGCTGGCATCTGATTGGTCTGCAGCATGTATTACCATACACGGATGCACATCCAGCTGGAGTATTTGCTGGCTTTGGCGGGCCCCTCACTGGCTTTGGCGGGCCCTTCAACCGCCGAGCCTGGGTGGTTGCTGCAACAGTGGTAGTTATGCTCCTGATGATGGTGAGTAGGCCTCCCTTTTTGTCCATGGCTGCAGCACTAGCCTGGGTGCACCAGGTGGTGACAACAACCCTGAATTCAAGCATGTAAAGCTTGTTCAAACTCACCTATGGCAAGTTGGCAAGTAACGTGTGGACAATTTAAAAATCACATGTGAAAGCGGATAAAAAGGGGAAGGGGTAACTCAAGCATGGACAACAGGATGAATAGAAGAGAACTATCTGAGGACTTGAGAGCCAAAACATTATAACATTATATATATATATATATATATATATATATATATATATACAGTTGTGGCCAAAAGTATTGACACCCCTGCAATTTTGTCAGATAATACTCAGTTTCTTCCTGAAGATGATTGCAATCACAAATTATTTTGTATTATTATCTTCATTTAATTTGTCTTAAATGAAAAAACACAAAAGAGAATGAAGCAAAAAGCAAAACATTGATCATTTCACACAAAACTCCAAAAATGGACCAGACAAAAGTATTGGCACCCTCAACCTAATACTCGGTTGCACAACCTTTAGCCAAAATAACTGCGACCAACCGCTTTCGGTAACCATCAATGAGTTTCTTACAATGCTCTGCTGGAATTTTAGACCATTCTTCTTTGGCAAACTGCTTCAGGTCCCTGATATTAGAAGGGTGCCTTCTCCAAACTGCCATTTTTAGATCTCTCCACAGGTGTTCTATGGGATTCAGGTCTGGACTCATTGCTGGCCACCTTAGAAGTCTCCAGTGCTTTCTCTCAAACCATTTTCTAGTGCTTTTTGAAGTGTGTTTTGGGTCATTGTCCTGCTGAAAGACCCATGACCTCTGAGGGAGACCCATCTTTCTCACACTGGGCCCTACATTATGCTGCAAAATTTGTTGGTAGTCTTCAGACTTCATAATGCCATGCACACGGTCAAGCAGTCCAGAGGCAGCAAAGCAACCCCAAAACATCAGGGAACCTCCGCCATGTTTGACTGTAGGGACCGTGTTTTTTTCTTTGAATGCCTCTTTTTTCTCCTGTAAACTCTATGTTGATGCCTTTGCCCAAAAAGCTCTACTTTTGTCTCATCTGACCAGAGAACATTCTTCCAAAACGTTTTAGGCTTTTTCAGGTAAGTTTTGGCAAACTCCAGCCTGACTTTTTTAAGTCTCGGGGTAAGAAGTGGGGTCTTCCTGGGACTCCTACCATACAGTCCCTTTTCATTCAGACGCCGACGGATAGTACGGGTTGACACTGTTGTACCCTCGGACTGCAGGGCAGCTTGAACTTGTTTGGATGTTAGTCGAGGTTCTTTATCCAACATCTGCACAATCTTGCGTTGAAATCTCTTGTCAATTTTTCTTTTCTGTCGAAATCTAGGGAGGTTAGCCACAGTGCCATGGGCTTTAAACTTCTTGATGACACTGCGCACGGTAGACACAGGAACATTCAGGTCTTTGGAGATGGACTTGTAGCCTTGAGATTGCTCATGCTTCCTCACAATTTGGTTTCTCAAGTCCTCAGACAGTTCTTTGGTCTTCTTTCTTTTCTCCATGCTCAATGTGGTACACACAAGGACACAGGACAGAGGTTGAGTCAACTTTAATCCATGTCAACTGGCTGCAACTGTGATTTAGTTATTGCCAACACCTGTTAGGTGCCACAGGTAAGTTACAAGTGCTGTTAATTACACAAATTAGAGAAGCATCACATGACTTTTCAAACAGTGCCAATACTTTTGTCCACCCTCTTTTTTATGTTAGGTGTGGAATTATATCCAATTTGGCTTTAGGACAATTCTTTTTGTGTTTTTTCATTTAAGACAAATTAAATGAAGATAATAATACCAAAGAATTTGTGTTTGCAATCATTTTCAGGAAGAAACTGAGTATTATCTGACAAAATTGCAGGGGTGTCAATACTTTTGGCCACAATTGTATATAGAGTCTCCAGATATAAGGATAAGGTATTCCCACAGACACTATGAGCTTTAGGTGTGTAGGTGTGTACAGTCATGTGCCTAAACTACACAGAAATAAACAATATTTCCTCAAGTACAAGTAAACCTACGTTTTTAAACTGCTATTCAGTTCCCTGTTCTTTGCAATACCTGAAGTGTATCATATTACATAGCAGTAAGGATACAGTACTGTCAAGGGCAACACTTTTTCATAATTTAGTGGTCTAGGGAGAACAGTTAGCTTGGCCATTCTGAGGCACATAACTACCATAATTGGAATTGCTAATTTAGAGATAAATTAATCATGTATTATTCTCATTTTTCTCACACACATCTTTTTCACTGCTATGCTATCACCCACTAGCTAAATAGTTATTTAAGTGTTTCTATAGCTAAACTGTGAGTTGTGAAATACTACTGCATTTCTTGTCTTGGCTTTTAAACTGGCTATTACAAGGAGGATTGTGAGGATTCACAAGTCTGCAGTCACATACAGTGACTGCAGACTTGTGCCCCAAGCCTGGACAACCTATTTAATAGTAGATTTCATGCATGTGATTTATTATTTTCAAATCTATGAAGTTTTTTTCCCTGAAACACTTTCATTATGTAAGATAAAACTATTTCTTTGCTCCATTTCTGCTTCTGCTCCTAAGAAGATCTGTACGTGGTTCTCTAACTGAGACTTGAGAAAAATTATGAGACTTTCCTGATTATTCGAGACAGGATTTAAGTAAGAGAATTGTGTAAAACTATTTAATTTCGAATTTACCAAATAACTCAGATAAGGGTGGCAGGGGTGGCATTTATGCACATGCAATCGAAGTACATGTATCAAAGTACTACTGGCAGTTATAACATGGATGAATGTGACACACATCTCTATTCTCTTCATACAGGTAACCAGCTTTTCCAATCTCTGCTCTGAATCCACTCCTGTGTCTCCATTCAATGTCAGCAAGCAGTTAATCCTGAATTTTATCTATGTGTTTTCAACTATGCAAGCTTATATCTGGTATATAGTTTTTTCAACTTACTCTGCTTGTCCCCTTATGTTGTGAGGTCAAGAAACTTTTCAAAGTGCTTTATGATCCATGTAGTGCTGGACATGTGTTTATTTGACCACAACACTTTACTGGGTCCTGGTGTCTCAATTTAGTGTGATTGATTAACGAGAAGAGAGAGAGCAAAAAAAAAAAAAAATCTTAACCTCCTATATATTCAGACCTAGCTAAGGGGAGCATTTATGCAGGGGTGGCATTTATGCACATGTAATCGAAGTACATGTATCAAAGTACTACTGGCAGTTATAACATGGCAGTTAGACAGGGCAGGAGACAGGTAAGACATTTATATACATCTACTCCCTGCACATTAGGAGTACAACAAATATATACCATATGCATTTGTGTAATTTTTATCCTTGCCGCTGCATTCACACACATCCACCGCCCTGGCATTAACTCTCTACACTCCATCCATATCGGCCCCTCGCTCCTTTCCTCTCCTATGTATAGCACTCATGCTCTTTTCACATTGTTAAATTGCACAGATCCATTCAGTCCAACCATTCAATATCAGAGATGCTCTCACAAATCACTTAACCATCTGCTCACTCTTTCTATCCTCCTTCTCCTAGTCGCAGGAGACATTGCTCCCAACCCTGGTCCCCCATGTTATAGAAAGTCAAACCCCCCCGACTGCTACACTTAGAAACACCTCTAATCTTATTAATATTCCCTGCATGCCATCTGTCTCTCTTAATTGTGCACTTTGGAATTCTCGCTCAGTGTGTAACAAACTCTCCTTCACTCATGACTTCTTCCTTTCTAATTCTCTTAACCTCCTGGCTCTTACTGAAACCTGGATCCAGCAGTCAGACACTACCGCTGCTGCTGCTCTTTCATACGGGGGGCTACACTTCTCTCATACCCCAAGATCAGACAGTAGAGCAGGTGGAGGCGTTGGTCTGCTCCTATCGCCAAAATGTACCTTTCAGGTTATCCCTCAAGTACCCTCACTAGTCTTCCCTTCTTTTGAGGTCCATGCCGTCAGACGCTACACCCCCTTCTCCATGCGAGTGGCGGTGGTGTATCGTCCTCCCGGCCCCTCCCATCAGTTCCTGGATCATTTTGCCACTTGGCTTCCACATTTTTTCTCCTGTGACATCCCTACCCTCATCATGGGAGATTTCAACATCCCCATTGCTCTTCCCCTCTCCCCATCTGCTACTCACCTTTTATCTCTAACCTCCTCATTTGGCCTTTCGCAGCTTACTAATTCTCCAACGCATGAAGACGGAAACTCCCTCGACTTGGTCTTCTCTCGGCTTTGTGCAGTGGATGATTTTGCAAACTCCCCTCTCCCGCTCTCTGACCACAATCTTCTTTCATTCTCTATCAAGAACTGCCAGGCCGCTCAGGTCACCCCCACTGTCCAGACTTATAGAAACATACAGGCCATTAACACCCAGAAACTTATGAAGAACTTGTAGTCTTCATTGGCCCCTATCTCCTCCCTCTCATGTCCTGATTCTGCATTGAAGCATTACAATGAAACACTTCAAAGTGCCCTGGATGAATTTGCACCCCCTATAAATAGAACACCACAATGCAGACGGCGACAGCCCTGGCACACGATGCAAACACGTTTCCTGCAGCGGTGCTCCAGGTGCGCCGAACGTCTGTGGAGAAAATCCAATCTACACGAAGATTTCATCCATTTTAAGTTTATGCTTAGAACATACAACACTGCCCTTCACCTCTCCAAACAAATCAATTTCAACACCCTCATCACCTCACTGTCCAATAACCCGAAACGTCTCTTTGACACTTTTCATTCTCTACTCAATCCAAGAGTACAGGCCCCAACCACGGAGCTCCGAGTTGACGATCTGGACAATTACTTCAAAGAAAAAATTGACCAGATTCGACAGGAAATTATCTCCCATTCACCTCATACCATGCACTGTCCTCCCTCCCCCACTGCATCTAGCTCACTCTCTGATTTTGAACCAGTCACAGAAGAAGTAAGCAGGCTCCTTGCATCTTCTCGCCCAACTACTTGCACCAGTGACCCATTTCCGTCACATCTCCTCCAGTCCCTTTCCCCTGCTGTCACCCCTCACCTAACTAAAATATTTAACCTCTCTCTCTCTTCTGGTATTTTTCCCTCCTCATTTAAGCATGCCATTATACATCCACTACTTAAAAAACCATCCCTCGACCAAAACTGTGCCGCTAACTATAGACCTGTCTCTAATGTTCCCTTCATCTCTAAACTCCTGGAACATCTGGTCCACTCCTGTCTTATCCGCTATCTCTCAGAAAACTCTGTTCTCGACCCTCTCCAATCCGGTTTCCGCTCTTTACACTCCACTGAAACTGCCCTCACTAAAGTCTCTAATGATCTGTTAACAGCTAAATCAAATGGTCATTACTCCATGCTAATTCTCTTGGATCTCTCTGCAGCATTCGACACTGTGGATCATCAGCTCCTCCTCACTATGCTCCGTTCCATTGGCCTCAAGGACACCGTTCTCTCCTGGTTCTCCTCCTATCTCTCCGACCGCTCTTTTACTGTATCTTTTGCCGGTTCCTCCTCCTCTCACCTTCCCCTTACTGTTGGGGTCCCCCAAGGATCGGTTCTAGGCCCCCTCCTCTTCTCCTTGTACACTGCCCCTATTGGTCAAACAATCAGTAGATTTGGTTTCCAGTACCATCTCTATGCTGATGACACCCAATTATACGCTTCTTCTCCTGATATCACGCCAGCCTTTCTAGAAAACACCGGCGATTGTCTAAACGCTGTGTCTAACATCATGTCCTCACTATATCTGAAACTGAACCTGTCAAAGACTGAACTCCTGGTGTTTCCTCCCTCTACTAATGTACCTATACCCGACATTGCTATTTCTGTGTGTGGTTCCACTATTACTCCCCAGCAACAGGCCCGCTGTCTTGGGGTCATACTTGATTCCGAGCTTTCCTTTGCCCCCCACATTCGATCAGTGGCTCGCTATTGTCATCTGCACCTCAAAAACATTTCTAGAATTTGACCTTTTCTTACTTTTGACTCTGCAAAAACTCTTACTGTTTCTCTTATTCATTCTCGTCTCGACTACTGTAACTCTCTTCTAATCGGTCTCCCTCTTACCAAACTCTCCCCTCTCCAATCTGTCTTGAATGCTGCAGCCAGGATCATATTCCTCACCAATCGTTACACCGATGCCTCTACCTTGTGCCAGTCATTACACTGGCTACCCATCCACTCCAGAATTCAGTATAAACTTATTACCCTCACCCACAAAGCCCTCCATGGCTCAGCACCACCCTACATCTCCTCCCTTGTTTCAGTATACCACCCTACCCACGCCCTCCGTTCTGCTGATGACCTGAGGTTAGCATCCTCAATAGTCAGAACCTCCCACTCCCGTCTCCAAGACTTTACACGTGCCGCGCAAATTCTTTGGAATGTACTTCCCAGGTCAATACGATTAGTCCCCAATCCTCAAAATTTAAAGCGTGCCCTGAAAACGCATTTATTCAGACTGGCCTATCGCCTCAACACATTAACCTAATCTATCCCTGTGTGGCACAGCCAAAAGTTTTACCATAACCAGATTTCCCGCATCATGTTCCCACATGCTTTATGCATCCATTAGCCCTCTGTGTCTGTACTGTCACACACTTAACATTATGGCTGGTCCATACAATCAGGGCAACTGTTACCACCCACCTTTCGTGTCTACCTCTTTCCTCATAGACTGTAAGCTTGCGAGCAGGGCCCTCTTTCCTCTTGGTATTTTCTATAATCTACTGTATGTGATTATTGTTATGCTGTAATGTCTATTGTCTGTACAAATCCCCTCTGAAGTGTAAAGTGCTGCGGAATATGTCGGCGCTATAAAAATAAAATTTATTATTATTATTATTATTATTATGGGTTAAGCAATGGTCGAACATAGACTTGTCCCACTTGGCTAAAAATGAAAAAGTAATCTTAGCTTTATTCACTTGACCTGCTGTCACCAATGTTCAAAGTAACTGAATCTTATCATAAAAAGAAGATATCTTTGAAGATCGCTGTGTGATTCCTTATCATTTCCTTGTTTGGGTACAGCCGTTTTGAATCTGATTTTGTGCCAATGGCTGAAGGAAGCAAAAGCAGAAAATATTATATTCCTTGTTACACTGACCGTCAAGAAGCAAAATTGTAGAGCACTTAGGTAAGGAGCAAATCATTTCCATTAAAATTCATTTATTTAATGTCTAAGATTTGTATATTTGTAAAGTAGGGTCCTGCAACCTGCAGTTCTCCAGCTGTAGAGAAATTAGAATTGTAGTTTAATGTCATCACCACAGATTTAAGACTACAGTTGGAAGGAATCTTCACCTTTGAGGGCAATGAAATGCATAGTATGGGTCGACAAGATGACTTCAGTCTGGTTTTGGAGTTCTGTGGACCATAGATGATGCAATCTATAGATTATTCCAAATCTTAGGAAAAGCTAAGCTTCTGTTCTTTTGGAAGTGATGTCTACAATGGTCAACAACTTTGATTTTTCATGGTCATGCTCCACTGAAAAATTCCATATAAAACAAGGATGATACGTGCTAGACAGTTCGAACAAAACCTTGGGTCAGACAGGATGCCGAGCATATAATTTTAGAGTTCTGTGGACCATAAATTACACATACTATATATTATTCCAAATATTAGAAAAAGCTAAGCCTCTGTTCTTTTGGAACTGTTGTCTACATTGGTCAACAACTTTGATTTTTCAAGGTCACACTCCACTGAAAAATCCAATGTAGACAAATTTTTCTCTCTATGCCAAGTCCATGTACCTTACCTCAGCATGCAGACTTTCCAGATGAATTAGATTCAACATGATATCATGTATCTATGAAAGAAAAGCACATCCATTATTCATTTAGGGCTTTTTTTTTAAATATACACACAAAACCCAGATGTAGCTTTTCTTAAACTAACATACAATAAAGATTTTCATAGCCCAGATGGTTATCTTCTAATATATCAGGAATTGAGTTTGTATAATTACGGTTTTAAGTTACACTTTTTTGCGTTGGGATATCGTTCTGAATCATGATTAGTGGTGAGCAAGCATGCTCACCACTTCTCATTGCTTGCCCAAGCATCTCACTGCACTGCAGAATACAGCCATATCCTTTCCATATTACAGCACTAAAACAACAGCTGTTTTAAACTGGGGTTTCTCTGTCACACGGATCACATATCAGTGGGCTCAAAATTGTGCCATTTCAGGCCTCAATTTAAATTTTGTTGCAATGTCTTAGCCAAGTTATTGGCACCAGTTTGCTGAAAAAAAAAACCTTCAGGCCAGATATTTTAAACTGGGGTTTCTCTGTCACACGGATCACATATCAGTGCGCTCAAAATAGTGCCATTTCAGACCTCAATTTAACCCCTTAGCGACAGAGTCAGTTTGCAGCTTAATGACCAGGCCAATTTTTACAATTCTGACCACTGTCCCTTTATGAGGTTATAACTCTGGAACGCTTTAATGGATCCCGCTGATTCAGAGATTGTTTTTTTGTGACATATTGTACTTCATGTTAGTGGTAAAATTTCTTCGATAAGTCATGTGTTTATTTATGAAAAAAACGGAAATATGGCGAACATTTTGAAAATTTTGCAATTTTAAAACTTTACATTTTATTGCCCTTAAATCAGAGAGATGTGTCACACAAATTTCTTAATAAATAACATTTCCCACATGTCTACTTTACATCAGCACAATATTGGAAGCAAAATTTTTTTTTGTTAGGAAGTTATAAGGGTTAAAAGTTGACCAGCGATTTCTCATTTTTACAACAAAATTTACAAAACCATTTTTTTTTAGGGACCACATCATATTTAAAGTTATTTTGAGGGGTGTACATGACAGAAAATACCCAAAAGTGGCACCATTCTAAAAACTAGACCCCTCAAGGTGCTCAAAACCACATTCAAGAAGTTTATTAACCCTTTAAGTGCTTCACAGGAACTAAAGCAATGTGGAAGGAAAAAATTAACATTTAACTTTTTTTTGCAAAAAATTTACTTCAGAACCAATTTTTTTTATTTTCACAAGCGTTAAAAGAGAAAATCAACCACAAAATTTGTTGTACAATTTCTCCTGAATACGCCGATACCCCATATGTGGGGGTAAACCACTTTTTCAGCACACGGCAGAGCTCGCAAGGGATGGAGCGCTGTTTGACTTTTTCAACGCAGAATTCGCTGGAATTGAGATCGGATGCCATGTTGCGTTCGGAGAGCCCTTAATGTGCCTAAACAGTGGAAAACTCCAACAAGTGACCCCATTTTGGAAACTAGAACCATTAAGGAACTTATCTAGATGTGTGGTGAGCACTTTGAACCTTCAAGTGCTTCACAGAAGTTTATAACGTAGAGCCGTGAAAATAAGAAATCCATTTTTTTCCACAAAAATGATATTTTCGCCCCCCAAATTTTTATTTTTACAAGGATAACAGGAGAAATCATACCCCCACAGTTGTTGTGCGATTTGTCCTGAGTACGCTGATACCACATATGTGGGGGGGAACCACTGTTTGGGTGCATGGGAGAGCTTGGAAGGGAAGGAGTGACATTTTGTAATGCAGACGTTGATCGAATGGTCTGCGGGCATCATGTTGCGTTTGCAGAGCCCCTGATGGGCCTAAACAGTGGAAACCCCCCACAAGTGACCCCATTTTGGAAACTAGACCCATTAAGGAACTTATCTAGATGTGTGGTGAGTAGTGTTGAGCATTCCGATACTGCAAATATCGGGTATCGGCCGATATTCGCTGTATCGGAATTCCAATACCGAGTACCAATATTTTTTCAATATCGGATACTGGAATCGGAAGTCCCCATAATGCAATGAGCCACTGTTGTGGCTGTGATTGGCTGCTGAAATGATGTCATCATGATGCGCGGTCTGTGCGCATCATGATGCGCGGTCTGTGCCGACTGCGGGGGGTCTGTGCTGACTGTCGGGGGTCTGTGCCGGCTGCCGGGGGTCTGTATGGGCCTCTCGGGGGCCTGTGGCGGCTGCCGGTGGTCTGTACGGGCCTCTCGGTGGTCTGTACGGGCCTCTCGGGGGTCTGTACAGGCCTCTCGGGGGCCTGTGCCGGCTGCCGGTGGTCTGTACGGGCCTCTCGAGGGCCTGTGCCGGCTGTCAGTGGTCTGTACGGGCCTCTTGGGGGCCTGTGCCGGCTGCCGGTGGTCTGTACGGGCCTCTCGGGGGTCTGTACAGGCCTGTCGGGGGCCTGTGCCGGCTGCCGGTGGTCTGTACGGGCCTCTTGGGGGCCTGTGCCGGCTGCCGGTGGTCTGTGCGTTCCTGCCGGGGGTCTTGTGTGTGTGCAGGCATCGTCCGATGGGACTACAAGTCCCATCGCGGGATGCCTGCTACAATGACAGTGATTGACACATTAGCCAATGATGGGACAGTAGTAGTCCCATCATCAGGCTAATGTGTTGAAAGTAAAAAAAAAAAAAACAAACCACTTACATACTACATTCATTCAACATACATACATACTACATACATACTTCATATATACTACATTCATACAACATATATATATTCTACATACTACATACATGCTACATATATACTACATTCATACAACATACATGCTACTTATATACTACATTCATACAACATACATACATACATACTACATACATACTACATATATACTACATTCATACAACATACATACATACTACATATATACTACATGCATACAACATACATACATACTACATACTACATGTATACTACATTCATACAACATATATACATACTACATACTACATACATGCTACATATATACTACATTCATACAACATACATACATACTACATATATACTACATTCATACAACATACATACATACTACATACATGCTACATATATACTACATTCATACAACATACATACATACTACATACATGCTACATATATACTACATTCATACAATATACATACATACTACATACTACATACATACTACATATATGCTACATTCATACAACATACATACTACATACATACTACATATATACTACATTCATACAACATACATACATACTACATACATGCTACATATATACTACATTCATACAACATACATACATACTACATACAGACTACATATATGCTACATTCATACAACATACATACATACTACATATCTACTACATTCATACAACATACATACATACTACATACATGCTACATATACTACATTCATACAACATACATACATACTACATACTACATTCTACATGTATACTACATTCATACAACATACATACATACTACATACATACTACATTCATACAACATACATACATACTACATATATACTACATTCATACAACATACATACATACTACATACTACATACATGCTACATATACACTACATTTATACAACATACATACATACTACATACTACATGTATACTACATTCATACAACATGCATACATACTACATGCATACTACATTCATACAACATACAGACATACTACATACTACATACATGCTACATATATGCTACATTCATACAACATACATATATACTACATACATACTCATACTACATACATACAACATGCTACAGACATACAACATACATACTACATACTACATACTGCATACATACTGCATACAATACATTCATACAATACATACATAGACATACAGTACATATAACATAGAGAACATACTCACCATCACTTGTCACTTTGATCCACGAAGCCAGTGTCATCTATGAAAAAATATGAAAATAACAAACAAGCTATATACTCCCTGATCCGCAGAAATCCACGAGGGTCCCACGCCGATCTCCCGTGGAGAACAGCAGCATTAGCTGAATCGACCGCTCTCTAGGGGCTTCAATAATCCAATGACGGGAGGTAGGTATCCTTCCGCATTGTATTCCTCCGCCACTATAAAAAAATACTCCCTAGTCTCACTTTTGGCATTGCTGTATGAGAAAGTTCCCACGCACCTTTTGCCATAAAGTGAGACCAGGGACTATTTGTTTACAGTGGCTGAGGAATACAGTGCAGAAGGATACCTACCTCCCGTCACTGGATTCCTGGAGACCCGTAGAGAGCGGTCGCATCAGCTGATGCTGCTGTTCTCCACAAGAGATCGGCGTGGGACACGCATGGATTTCTGCGGATCAGGGAGTATATTGTTTGTTTGTTATTTTCATATTTTTCCACAGATGACACTGGCTTCGGGGATCAAAGTGACAAGTGATGGTGAGTATGTACTCTATGTTATATGTACTGTATGTCTATATGTATGTATTGTATGAATGTATTGTATGCAATATGTATGTGGTATGTACAGTATGTATGTAGTATGTATTGTGGTGTAGTGACCACTATGTCAGCTAGGGGGCGCTGTGTGGGTGTCCCAGGATGGGTGTACAGGCACATTCAGTGTGGTAACAGGAGCAGGGTCCTAAATGACCATTATGGGTCTCAAGGTGGGTGGCCTTGGGATGCAGGCTCCAGGGTGTATTGATCAGCAGAGGTACTGCTGATATTTCTGTTACACTGTGTCAGGGAAGCCTGTGTGTGTCTATGTGCAATAGAACCTTTAGTGATGTCATAGCCATGTGATCACCTGTGGGTGTGGTTACAGGGCTATGTAATTGAGGTGTTTGGCACATGTGAAAGTGAGAGTGTGAGGGAGTCTGTCAGAGTGTGGACAGACGTCCATGTGTCCAGGTGGGACCCTACAGTAAGTGGTCTGTGTTCTAAGGAAGGAGAAGCCTTCCTGTGTCTGCGGCTGCAGATGGAGCGCTGCTCTGGACATTGCCCGGGCCTGGGTATATTAGTTGTATATGGGGAGGAGTACACCTCCCAGCATGTGCTGAGACTCTCGGTCCGAGTTTGAAGCCACGGACGTTTATGTTCTTTTTTGCCTAAGCTAGAGACTATTTTGGTGATACGCAGATTTATGGTTTATGGAGCAAATAAACCTTATGAACTTTGGGAAGAACCTGTCTCATGATTGTCTCCCGCTGCACTTGAGCGAGTCACATCCCTAAAGTATGTACTGTGTATGTATGTTGTATGAATGTAGTATATATGAAGCATGTATGTAGTATGTATGTATGTTGTATGAATGTAGTATATATGTAGCATGTATGTAGTATGTAGTATGTATGTTATATGAATGTAGTATACATGTAGTATGTATGTAGTATGTAGTATGTATGTATGTTGTATGAATGTAGTATATATGTAGCATGTATGTAGTATGTAGTATGTATGTATGTTGTATGAATGTAGTATATATGTAGAATGTATGTAGTATGTATGTTGTATGAATGTAGTATATAGTATGTATGTATGTTGTATGAATGTAGTATATATGTAGCATGTATGTAGTATGTATGTTGTATGAATGTAGTATATATGTAGCATGTATGTAGTATGTATGTATGTTGTCTGAATGTAGTATATATGTAGCATGTATGTAGTATGTATGTATGTTGTATGAATGTAGTATATATGTAGCATGTATGTAGTATGTATGTATGTTGTATGAATGTAGTAAATATGTAGCATGTATATAATATGTATGTATGTTGTATGAATGTAGTATATATGTAGTATGTTTGCATGCTGTATGAATGTAGTATATATGTAGTATGTATGTATGTAAGTTGTATGAATGCAGTATATATGTTGTATCTTTTTGTTTTTTTTTTACATTCAACACATTAGCCGGATGATGGGACTACTACTGTCCCATCATTGGCTAATGTGTCAATCACTGTCATTGTAGCAGGCATCGCCCAATGGAACTTGTAGTCCCATCGGACGATGCCTGCTCACACACAAGACACCCGGCAGACCCGCACAGACCACCGACAGCCGGCACAGGCCCCCGAGAGGCCCGTACAGACCATCGGCAGCCGTCACGGACCACCGACAGCCGGCACAGGACCCCGAGAGGCCCATACAGACCACCGACAGCCGTCACAGGCCCCCGAGAGGCCCGTACAGACCACCGGCAGGCGGGACAGGCCCCCGGCAGCCGGCACACACCACCGACAGCTGGCACAGGCCCCCGAGAGGCCCATACAGACCACCGGCAGCCAGCACAGGCCCCCGACAGGCCTGTACAGACCCCCAAGAGGCCCGTACAGACCACCGGCAGCCGGCACAGGCCCCCGACAGTTGGCACAGACCCCCTAGAGGCCCGCACAGACCCCGTCCGCACACACAGACATGCACAGTGTCCGCCCACGCACCACCCACACTCTTCCCCCTCCCGAACAGGATGTACAAGGCAAGAAAGGGTTTTTTTAATTCCGATATTTCTGTCCCATTGACTTTAATGGGACTTCCGGTATCGGAATCGGTGACACCCGATACTTTTTGTGCATCAGGCCGATCCAATCCGATCCGATATTTCTGAATATTGGATGGTATCGCTCAACACTAGTGGTGAGCACTTTGAACCTTCAAATGCTTCACAGAAGTTTATAACGTAGAGCCGTGAAAAATAAAAAATCCATTTTTTTCCACAAAAATGATCTTTTCGCCCCCAAATTTTTATTTTTACAAGGGTAACAGGAGAAATCATACGCCCACAGTTGTTGTGCGATTTGTCCTGAGTACGCCGATACCCCATATGTGGGGGGAACCACTGTTTGGGCGCATGGGAGAGCTCGGAAGGGAAGGAGTATCATTTTGGAATGCAGACTTTGATGGAATGGTCTGCGGGCATCATGTTGCGTTTGCAGAGCCCCTGATGGGCCGAAACAGTGGAAACCCCCCACAAGTGACCCCATTTTGGAAATTAGACCCCCTAAGGAACTTATCTAGATATGTGGTGAGCACTTTGAACCCCCAAGCACTTCACAGAAGTTTATAAACACAGAGCCGTGAAAATAAAAAGTCTTTTATTTTCACAAAAGTGATTTTTAGATCCCAATTTTTAGACCCCCAAAGTGGGTAAATAGTGGAAACCCCTCAATTCTTGCTCCAACCCTAACCCCAACACACCCCTAACCCTAATCCCAACCCTAACCCTAATCCCAACCCCTAATCCTAATTCTAACCCTAATCCTAGTTCGCCCTAACCCTAATTCTAACCCTAGCCCTAACCCGAGCCCTAACCCTAACCTTAGCCCTAACCCTAGCCCAACCCTAACCCTAGCCCAACACTAACCCTAATGGAAAACTGAAAAAAAAATTATTTTCTTTATTTCACTATGTTTGCCTAACTAAGGGGGTGATAAACGGGGTGGTTATGTACTATTTTTTTTATTTTGATCACTATGATCGTTTATCACAGTGATCAAAATAATGAATGGAATCTGCCAGCCGGAGTCGGCAGATTCCCGGCAGGCGCACTGCGCATGCGCCTGCCATTTTCAAGATGGTGGCGCCCATCGGAGGACGCCGGCGGGACGTGGGACCACCGGGAGGGGACAGAGGACCACGGAGAGGTACCGGGGGATCGGGGGATCGGGGACCCTATTTCTCTCCTCTGATGTGCGATCACATCAGAGAAAAGAGAAATTTAATGCATAATTGCGTCTTTTTTTTTGCGGTCGCTGCTAGGCTACTTTCACACATCAAGTTTTCGGCGTCAGGCGCGATCCGGCGTCGTGCCGGAACGCCGGATCCGGCAAATGTTTTGTAAAACCTGATGTTCCGGATCCGGTTTTCTGCCGGATCCGTCTTGTTCTTGACAGACAAAACCGGATCCGTCTCATCCGGTTCATCCGTTTTTCTATCCGTTTTTCGACGGATTACGCCGGATCCGGTTTTTAAAATTGACCCTTGTGGCCTTCCGAACGGGATTGGCTACTGGAAAACTATATATAGAGTGTTCCTACAGCCCTTCTTTGACAGGTTGTCGAGGAGAAAGTGCAGGTTGGAGAGAAGAGCAAGTTACTGGCGAAGATGGATGTTGTGATTGGAAATATTTTGAAGAATTTGGTGGATTTTATAGCGGAGGCGAATCGTTTGAGGGTGATTGTTCTGGAGAAGGAGAGAGCGAGACAGCAGCGCATCAGGCATCGTAGACGACGTTTGTGGATCCACCCCATCACAGCCAAGAGAATGACGCGTGGGGTCTATTCTACACTCTGCATGGACCTTCGACGAAACCCGGATAAATTTTTTGGATATGTGCGGATGAAAATGGAGAATTTTGATTACTTGGTGGAGCGCATTGCACACCTCATAAGAAAAGCGGACACCTATTGCCGCTTCTCTGTTTCACCCGCAGAGCGTCTGATGGTGACTTTAAGGTAAGCCACATTTATTGGATGTGATCGCATCAGAGCACACTTTCACTGCAATCTTGTTGGTGGTAGTTTGTATCTCCAAGTGTTATAGCTGAGTTTTGGTATGTAATGCTGTGATTTTAAACTAATTGATTGTTTTTTAATTCCCCACAGATTTCTTGCAACTGGAGAATCCCTTTCGTCACTGCATTTCCAGTACAGACTCGGGATTTCCACCATATCAGGAATAGTGAAGTACACATTCCGTGCACTGTGGGACTCCTTAGCTGAAGAGTTTTTACCAGAGCCGACAACAGAGAGTTGGATTGAAATTGCTGACAAGTTTCAACAGATATGTCAGTTTCCCAACTGCTTGGGCGCTGTGGACGGGAAACATATCTGCATTGTAAAGCCAGCCGGATCGGGATCGGAATATTTCAATTACAAGAAATATTTTTCAATTGTCCTCATGGCCATCGCTGACGCGGAATACAAATTTATTGCTGTTGATATTGGGGCCTATGGCCGCTCCAATGACTCTCAAGTTTTCAAACTGTCTGCCATGGGGCGTAAACTGTATGGAAACACCTTCCAGTTCCCACCACCTAGACCGCTGCCGCAAACATCTGGTCCACCTATGCCATTTGTCTGTGTAGGGGATGAAGCCTTCCAGCTGTCAGAACACCTTTTGAAACCGTACTCTAGCAGAGGATTGACAAGACCAAAACGCATTTTTAATTACCGCCTCACAAGAGCAAGAAGAATGGTTGAATGTACCTTTGGTATTCTGACAGCCAAATGGCGGGTCCTATTGACTGCGATCAACCTCAAGACAGAAACTGTTGACGAGGTGATCAAAGCTTGCGTGGTACTCCACAATTTTGTTATCTGCAAGGAACCCATTTCCATTGAGGACACCTCTGAAGAAACCACCTTGCAAGATTACCATGACATTACCACTAGAAGTTCTGTGACGGTTTCAGTAATGAGGGACAATTTTGCACTATACTTTATGTCACCTCAAGGCAGAGTACACTGGCAGGATGACAGAGTGTGAAAGATTTGTGCCCTAACCAAACTTGTGTACCTTCTGTACCAACAGTATATACCTTTGCCAACCAAAGTTGGCTATCTTGTCATGGTCTCTATTTTTAGCTTTAGGCCACAGGTGTGTACCTGGTTGTGTTTTATGCAAAGTATTTCACCTTTTAACAAAAGTTGTGTACATTGTTAGGAAATCACCAACAATAAACACAACTTTTTAGGTGAAATACTTTGCTTCAAACACAACCAGGAACACAACTGTGGCAAAAAGCTAAAATTTACCCACAGTTATATACCTGGTTTTGAATACCTTTTTACCTTTTAAATACCCTGTATTTAACCTTTTTTTTAAACATATTTCGCTGCAGAAAGAAATGACAGACAACCAGTGTAAACAATAATTTAACTTTTATTTAAAATATTTTTTTTTTGTAAACTGTTTTTTAAAGTTAAAAAAACTTTTTTAATAAAGGTTTGAAACCAACTGGGCATTTTTATTACAAAACACATCATAAATCTGTGTAGTGTGGGGTGGAAATACTGCTGGAGGGCTGCGGGACACTTCGACAATGGGAGTGTGGAGAGAGGACTGGGATCGTGGTGGGGAAGGAACAGTTAGAGGTGATGGTGTGGAAAAAGCTACAGAATGGGTGGACATGTGGGAGGCAGAAGAGCTGGTGGGTGGTGGAGTGGAGGGTTGGGCAGGGACTGTAGGAGCAGATGATGTTGATGGAAAGTTGTATGGGGAAGGAGTTTGGTACGGGGAAGGAATTTGGTACGGGGAAGGAGTTTGATACGGAGCAGGTTGCTGGAAGTGGGGAGATGTCTGGTACTGGGGAGGTTGCTGGTACTGGGGAGGTTGCTGTTACTGGGGAGGTTGCTGGTATGTAATAGGAGGGGGAGGATGGAAAATGGCTGGAGGGGGTGCAGATGTAATAGGAGGGGGAGGATGGAAAGTGGCTGGAGGGGGTGCAGATGTAATAGGAGGGGGAGGATGGAAAGTGGCTGGAGGGGGTGCAGGTGGAGGAACTACAGTGGTGGGAGGTGGAGGTTGGGAGGTAACCTGCTGTAGAGCACCGTGGCACGAATGCATTACATGCATCTGCTGGGTAGGAGATAGTGTTGCCATGCGCTCCACAACAGACCTGAAAAAGGTGTGGTTTGGCGAACATCTTGCTTCTGAATGCATGGTTTGCAGAAGTGTCTTCACCTCCAGAATGCTGGAGTTGATCTGTTGAAAGCCTGCGGAGATTTGCTCTGACAAGACTTTTAGACAGTTCTGGAAAGATGCATTCAGATGCAAGAACTCTGGCGCATAACTCTTTTCCTGACCCCTCTGCCGCTGCCGCCCAGTACCCGCAGGTGTACTAGAGGTGGCAGTGGCAGAAGGGTGGGGTAAAGGGAAAGCGATCTCCTCACCAGCAGCTTCATGTAATGTAGGCGGCCACGATGCTCCTGTGCTGGTGGATGGGACAGATGGGTCGAATGTGTGGGAAGGCTGGGAAGGTGCAGATGTACCGGGGCGGTCGAAGTGTCCCTCGGTGCCAGTCTCCTCAGGGATCGCCTCAGAAGGGTCCAATCGTGCAGGCTCCCGAGTGCTGCTCACCGTGCTGTGGAATAAAGAGAAAAAAAAACAATTAAAATAGTGACATGGTATGGCCCTGGCTGAAAAAAAAAGTTACATCTAAACATTTTTTTGTCACATGTGGTGTGTAATATTTACCTTCTGGTGAGCATTGTCTACCGGAGGAACGACAGGGCTCGTGCGTACTTGTACTTGCTCCTGCGTCCTCCAGATCCACTCGGGGCCCGCATCTCTTTATTGAACTCCTTCTTGAAACAATCCCTCACAGACCGCCACCGCTTCACAATTCTCTCCCCTGAAACGAGAAAGGACAAAGTGGTTAGTATACAACATCAGTGTTTCCCAAACTCCAGTCCTCATGGTCCCCAGGGGTCATGTTTTCAGGATTTCCAAAGTAAATAGAAATCCTGAACACATGATCCGTGGGGACCACGAGGACTGGAGTTCGGGAAACACTGGTTTAAATCAAGCAACCGGTACTGTATATACTTACGCTCTTTAATCTGGGCCCGAGCTTCGAGGTCCTTTCAGCGGTCCACAAGGAGCGAACAGATTTCCTCCCAGAGTCGTCGGGTAACGATCAGGTCAGCGTGGCGGCGGTCAGCCATATTCCAGAGCGGCTCCCTTTCTCTGACGAGATCGATGAGGCGGTCCACATCAATCCCTCCATCCTCACCGTCAGAGTCGGGAGCACGCTGTGAAGGCTGTTAAAGAAAAAGACAAAAATAACATAATTAGCCTCCACAAAAGAAATGAAATAAAAAGTGCAAAAAAAACAAAGCAAAAATATTTATACTTACACGCTGGTGACCGCCGCGTTGCTGTCGCCGACGACCCTGGGAGGCACTGCGAGGACCTCTTGGCCGAGCACCAGATTGGGAAGACTAGAGAAGAAAACAAAAAATGTTATGTCTTTGGATGTAGGCATTTGTTTGCTGTGTGTGGTCTGCAGAACATTGTTTTCTATGTGTTGTGTGTAGTGTGATGTTGTGTTTCTGCGTTTGATGCAAAAAACTTACAAATTGTGAGCCCCCTCCAAGTGTCTGTCCACCCCTTCCTTCTTCTTCTGGGAGCTCCTCTTCATCTTGTGATTCCTGTTTTGAAATAAAAGGCAATGAATAGACATATATTACAGAGATGATGGATTTTGGAAATAAAAACTTACCGTCAAACGCTGACGATGCGAGGGAGGGCTCCCAGAAGAAGATGTGCTGTCTTCCTCATGGCCAGACTCCATGGCTGTGGGTGGTGTTTCTGCTGCTGCCATTGCTGCTGCATCTATTGGGCGGCTGTTGAATAAAGAGAAACAAAGGGCCAATGAATATCTTGATATTCCATAGCCCTAGTTTGGAGGAATGGGGGATTTGATAATTACCGTCTCTCATCTGCTGCTGGACTCCCCTCCCATTGTTCAGCATGCTGCTCCATTTGGGGTGGTGCTTGTGCTGCTGCAGATGTCTGCTGCCTTCTCCTGCTCCTGGTTCTTGGCTTGGGTGAAATGTTGGGTGTGGCTGAGGGTCCCACTGTCTTGCTTTTATATATGTCTTGTGGGCAGAGCTACTGAGCATGCTCAGACCAAAGAAACCGGATCCGGCCGCCGGATCCGGCTATCGCCGGATCAGGCGCATTGCGGCGCTCATAGGCTTTCATTGTATGAAAAAGCCGGACACGCCGGATCCGGCGTGTCCGGCTTTTTCGCCGGAGACAAAAAACGTTACAGTAGCCGTTTTTTCCAGACGCCGGATCGCGTCACACTGCCGGATCCGGCGAAAATCGGATGAAACGCATGGCCATCCGGCTTGATCCGGCTCTAATGCAAGTCAATGGGGGGGAAACCGGATCCGGCATTGCATTTCGCCGGATCCGGTTTTTGTCAAAAGCGCCGGATCGCGCCTGACGGCGAAAACCTGATGTGTGAAAGAGGCCTTATAGGGTTAATAATGGCGATCGCAAAAGCGGGGTCGGTAAAAACTGACCAATTCATGTTCTCTGGGGTCTCGGCTACCCCTGGCAGCCGAGACCCCCGAGAAAATCGGACACTGGGGGGCGCTATGTACTTTCTCCACAGCGCCGTGAATTAACGGCACTGTGGTTTTAGTACCCTTAATTATCACCGTTAAAAGGCGTATAGGCGGTCGTTAAGGGGTTAAACTTTCTTGCAGTGTCTTAGCCAAGTTATTGACACAAGCTTGCTAAAAAAAATTTGTTACCCACAGGCCAGATATTTTAAAATGTGATTTTCCATCACATAGATCACATAAGTTCACTCCAAATTCAGCCATTTGTAGCAAACGTGGAAAATATTGTCCTCCATTTAAAACGGGCAAGGTGCGTGACAAAGGATGAGGAACTGGATGTGATGGTGATGGTGCATGCAGAGGCCGAGGCCCTGGGCAAGCTGAAATTGTGCCACAACAAACACCCTCATCTTCTAGCCTGACCTTCCTGTCCCAATTATTATTATTATTATTTATTTATTTGTATAGCACCATTGGTTCAATGGTGCTGTACATGAAAAGGGGTTACATACAAATTACAGATATCACTTACAGTAAACAAGCTAACAAGGACAGACTGATACAAAGGGAAGAGGACCCTGCCCTTTCGGGCTTACATTCTACAGGATAGTGGGGAAGGAGACAGTAGCTTGATGGATTGCAGCAGTTCCGGTGTTGGTTGAGGCGATATCTCCTGTAGTGGTGAGGAGGTAGCGGGGTCATTGCAGGCTGTAAGCTTTCTTGAAAAGGTGGGTTTTCAGGTTCCGTCTGAAGTATCCGAATGTGGTTGATAGTCTGACATGTTGGGGCAAAGAATTCCAGAGGATGGGGGATATGCAGGAGAAGTCTTGGAGGCGGTTAGATGAGGAGCAAGTAAGTGTGGAGGAGAGAAGGAGGTCTTGGGAGGACCGGAAATAACGTGAGGGAAGGTATCGGGAGATTAGTTCAGAGACATATGGGGGAGACAGGTTATAGATGGCCTTGTAGTTCAGTATTAGTAATTTGAACTGGATATTGAACTGTCTGAATTTAGTAGTGTGGCCTGTGGGGCGTTGGCTCTGTATTACTATTACTATGGGACCACAGCAGCACACCATTATTAAACCCAGAGCAGTGTTAAAAGGTTGTTGGTTGGATAGTGGATAATGCTTCCAGTCACTTTGCCACCACCATGCTGTCTCCACATGGTCAAGTCTCAGTAGCCATGAGCCTGGACCGCATATTCCTTACCCTGATCCTCCTCCTTCCCACCATGCCGAGTGCCCGGAGACAACTGATTCCACACTTGGACACTCCGAAGAGCTGTTCACTTTTTCATTTTCCACTTGAAGAGGGGCAAGAGGAGATCGCATGCAGCGATGCCCAAATATTTGAGGAGCCACGGTCACACAAAGGTAACGTTGGGAAAGTGTCACAAGAGATGGACGATGATGAGACACAATTGCCAGAGAGTCAGGAGGAGGACCAAGGTGCGGAAGTGGAGGATGAGGTGGCGGATGATATAGTAACTGATCCAAGCTGGCAGGAGGACATGCAGAGCAAGGACAGTAGCACATAGGGGGTGGGAAGCGTAGCACCCCAACAGGCAAGAAGAAGCAGTGTGGTGACCGCAGACAGAAGGTGGGAAACTGTTCCCCGTAACACCAACACGACAGAAGTTGCCAGGCCAAATGTTAGGTCTTCCCGAGTCTGGTTGTTTTTTAAAGACTCTGCTGATAACTCCAAGAAGGCAATTTGCACCACCTGCCAGGCCAGCATCAGCAGAGGTAGCATAACTACCAGCATCACCACCACCAGCATGATCAGGCACATGGCAGCAAAGCACCCGACTTTGTCGGCCGAACCCCAGGGTCCAGGAACAGTGTCTGCAGGTGACAACACTGCTTCTTTTGCTGTTGTGCGTGCAAGCCAATTCCCTGTCCATTGTGCATGTGAAGATGCCTCCTGCCCTGCACCTGTCCTCGTACACACTCAACTAGCACTATAAGCAAGCACATCCACGTCCCAGCACAGCGTTCAGTTGTCCATACCCCAGTCCTTGGAACGCAAGTGCAAATACGCAGCCAAAGCCCCACAGACCACACTACTAAATTCACACATTTCACGGCTGCTTGCGCTTGAAATGTTGCCTTTTAGGCTTGTGGAGGCAGAAAATTTCCGCAACCTGATGGCGGCAGCTGTCCCTCGGTACTCGGTCCCCAGCTGCCACTATTTCTCCAGGTGTGCCTCCTCTTCAGCCTCCATCTCCGAAATGACCACAGCAGTCACAAGCTGGAAACACTGCAGCACTGACTCAGCCAAGTGACAACAGGCTGTGCTCAAGCTAATATGCTTAAATGACAAACCACACAATGCTGAAGAGTTGTGGACAGCTGTAAAAGAGCAGGCAGATCTGTGGCTGACACCGGTGAACCGACAGTCAGGCAAGGTCGTGTGTGATGATGGCTGGAACCTGGTGGCAGTTCTGAGGCCTGGTGAGCTCACACACGTACCATGCTTGGTCCATGTGCTTAACTTCGTGGTTCACCAATTTCTAAAAACCTACCAAGAGCTGCCTGATCTGCTGGTCAAAGTACGCCGCCTGTGTGCCCATTTTAGAAAGTCATTTACAGTTTCCGCCGCCATTGCTGTGCTTCAACAGCATTTGCAGCTTCTGGGACACCGACTGATTTGTGATGTCCCCACACGTTGGAACTCTACACTGCAGATGTTGGAAACTATTTGCGAGCAGAAGAGGGCAGTTGTTGATTACCAGCATCAACAAGACCATAAGTATTCAATTCAGACTCCACGCATAAGACCTCAGGAGTGGACATGGATGTCAGACATATGTACCTTCCTCCAAAACTTTGAGGTCTCTACCAAGATGGTGAACCGTGATGACACCATAAATAGCGTCACCATGTTCTGAAATGCTCTCTGCTCACAATCAAAGATGATGCATTGCAGGTGGAGCATGATGAGATGGAGCAAGGAACCATAAAGGGTGATTACACACAGCCCAGCCTGATGTCATCCAAATATTGATTGATTGCCAATGAGGAGCTAGGTTCATGCGCTATAGATGATAATACCTGCACAACTGTCAAACTGTCTGTTCAGCGTGGATGGCCTGAGGACAGGGAGGAGGAGGAGAGCATGATCAGTCATCCTCTTGGTGAAGACATGGAAGTCTTGCCTGTTAGTAGTCTGGCATGCATGGCTGAGTTTATGTTACTCTGCCTTGACCGTGACTCTCACGTTTTCAAAATTTTGAGTGACAGTCATTACTGGTTGGTGACACTTCTAGACCCACGCTACAAGAACTTTTTATCTCTTATTCCCAAGGTGGACAGGTCTACTAAATTGGGGGAGTACCAGAGGGCCCTTGTTGCGTAATTATTAAAAAATTTCCCATCTGAAAACACTGGCTGCAGAGGTCACAATTCGTTGGACAATCAGGGAGTATGGGCAAGAGAGACACAACTCCAATCCAGCAGAGGCAAGGAAACACTGGCAAAGTTATGGGAGAGTTTTCTCAGACCCTTCCATCCTACAGGCCCTGAGGTATGGGGTACCCTCACAAGGAGTGCAAAGCTTTGGAATATGCTGAGGGAGTACCTTGCTGACTGTAACAATGTCCTTCGTGATTCCCCTGTGCCTTAGAATAATTGGGTATCCAAGCTGGACACGTGGCATGAACTGGCTCTCTATACCTTGGAGGTCATGGCCTGTCCTGCTACTAGCGTTTTGTTAGAGCAGGTTTTTAGTGCCGCTGGTGGAATTATAACTGATAAACGCAACTGTCTGTCAACTCAAAATGCTGACAGGCTGACTCTTATAAAAATGAACAAGGGCTGGATTGGGCCAGACTTCTCAACACCACCGAAGGATAGCAATGTAACATAAACTCAAATCCAGTGTCTTTTTTTGGGAGGTCTATTCCCATGCAGCTCTTCACACCCACACATGAGTATACGCTTCCTGATTTTTGCTATTTGCTGTCGTCCTCCTGCTTCTCATACTCATCCTCCACCACCATATCACCAGGGTAACTATGGTCCGTGATGCAACACTCACATAATTTTTTTAAAGGGTGTTTATGATGCCCGTTAAAACAAATTGTTAGACAGTGTGTTCATTTATACCCCCAGGGGTAAATGTTTGTCAGCATTACAAGTATAGCAGACCAGCTTCTTTCTAATGGGAACACTTTTTTATGAGGCCCTCCGCCACGTTTCTTCCAAGGGGCATTGGAGTGCCTCCAAATTTTTGCCAGCCCTTGTATTCACTGCATAGGCAAACACTCTGGGAGACCCACTTCCTAATAATGGGAGCATTGTTTTCAGGAGGTCCTCCTGTATGTCTCTTCAAAGAGGTATTGGGGTGCGTCTAAATTTTGGCCAGGCCTTGCATTCACTGCATAGGCAAATACTTTGGGAGACCCACTTCCTAATAATGGGAACATATTTTCATGAGGCCCTCCTGTACGTCTCGGCAAAGGGGTATTGGGGTGCGTGCTAATTTTTGAGAGCCCTACCACTCATTGCATATGCAATAACATTATAGGAGTCGCACTGTTTAATAATGGGAACAACAAAGCACAGCCGGCTGATGGATCTCTAAGAATAGTGAGGGCCGACTGCTGGCCCTTTTTTTCATGAATGAAACAGGATGTGTCTGGTGATGTATCACACACCAAATGGCCAGCTAAGGTTGTAAAATGTTAAAATGATATTTCCCAGTGAATGCATTTGTCTTGGTTGGAAGCAATGCTAATGTTCAAAAATGCATCAAAAACGCTACGTGTGAACATAGCCCAAGGTGTGGAGGAGCATTTTTGTTTTTGGTTATTTATTTAGCCTTATATACAAGTCATAACCTTGGAAAAGATACTCCTTAATATATTTCCCAGGAAAATCCATTTTGGTCTCGTTGTTGTATGTTTTATTGTGAGTCTGTAAAAGTGGCATAGGACTCTGACAGCATTGTTCACAGCAGTGACCTGGGAGTCAGAAATGCTTCCAGGGATCTTCCCCATGCTGTTCCAATGTCATTTGAGCACTGTTCCCATCAATTCCAATTTGCTTGACCCGAGCAACGAGCACCCGATCATTTTAGTGCTCGCCCATCACTAATCGTGATGTCTTGTCATTTTCAGAAAGGTTCCTTCCATGCATACACCTCTTCTAGAAGGAAGAAAACCCATCTTCTGTAGAAATCTACCCTCTAAGCCAATGTCCGACTCAATAATCAGCAAACCAAGGATAGGGGCACCACCATCAATGAGTAATACAGTGGGATCAACCCAGCCCATTCAAAGAAAATGTGTGGACGAAAGCAGAAGAACAGGGATGGGCTATATACGGGGGATCACCACAGACAATAGTTTGGCATTTAGGTAGACAATTTTATTGAACATGTATAAACCACACATAGATTAAAAACATTAAAAAGTCACACATGTGACTTAACAAACTGGCTCACAATAGAACCCACACCCTATAGGTACCCTCCACAAGAGACCTGCCTATATATAAACAGCATACCAGTTGGTGGTTAGGTGTGGTGATTGAGATGGAATAAATGAGCTTACAATAATACCCATCTATCTGAAAAGTTGAAAATAACTGTTATACAGATAGCAATATGCTCCCTAAGGTAGGTTCCATATGTATAACACATCACCATGACCACCAATGCCCATCAAGAAAACTATATGCATATGTCCATGATCAAATAAATACATCCTGAACCCCAGATTGGGGATAACAAAGCACAAAAACAACGATGAGTGGGATCAAAAACCCCATAAATAATGGTGTGAGGAATAGCATTAAAATGCAGAGCCCATGTGGAGTGACCTGGGGAGAAAAGATACCCGACGCGTGTCGCCACCCGCAGTGGCTTCGTCAGGGGTACTGAGTGTAGCTATAGCACGTCATTAAATACATGGAGTTTAATGAGTAGTGGCGCACAGCTGAGTCACTTACCAGGCTGACATGGAGGAAGATAGACGTCTTGTAAACACAGGCGCCGGTGATCAGCCATAATCAAGAGCACTGCACAAGCGCCGGCATGTGGCAACCGGAAGTGCGTCACAGCACCTGAATGTCATGTGAGCCGGTATATTTGATCACTGCGCTTGCGCCGGCGTACAATAACAGGAAGTGAGTCACAGATCCCAGTTGCCATGTCGACCCATACACAGGGTCACTGCGCATGTCTCAAGACACATAATCGCATCAATAGCCAAACAGCGGCGGATATAGAATAGCAAATTCCGTTAATCTGAATTGACAATTATGCGCATACATAAGCAGCTAGTATAAAAAGCATATCTTTATTTGAAAAAAACACAGTAACTATATATGTATATAATGCCGGCTTAGATTGACAGGAAATGAACACCAGTTCATTGCCGGCATGCAATAGCAGGAAGTGAGTCACAAATCCCAGTTGCTGTGTCGACCCATACACAGGGTCACTGCGCATGTCTCAAGACATATAATCGCATCAATGACCAGACAACGGCGTATATAGAATAGCAGATTCCGTTAATCTACATTGACAATTATGCGCATACATAAGCAGCTAATATAAAAAGCATATCTTTATTTGAAAAAAACAGTAACTATGTATGTATATAGCGCCGGCTTATATTAACAGGAAATGAACACCAGTTATCATGTCCACCCATACACAGGGTCACTGCGCATGTCATAGAGCGGATAATCACATCAAACATTCACAAATTGCCATAATCTGATTAACAACTATGCGCATGCATGAACATCTTATAAGAACAGCATGTTATTATAAACAAACATTGACCAAATATGTATATATACAGCACTCAAATAGGCCATATGTACAACGTTTTTGACTATGACTATCTACTGCCATATTCATTTTCACATTCTATGGCGTTTATTGTCAAGGGGGCAATGAATTTATGTGAAATTGATTTGCGCATCTTTCAATTATATTGGCTTTTTGGCGCATGCGCATTGTGGGGTATTCCAGCTATGCCCAATGGCCTATTTGAGTGCTGTATATATACATATTTGGTCAATGTTTGTTTATAATAACATGCTGTTCTTATAAGATGTTCATGCATGCGCATAGTTGTTAATCAGATTATGGCAATTTGTGAATGTTTGATGTGATTATCCGCTCTATGACATGCGCAGTGACCCTGTGTATGGGTGGACATGATAACTGGTGTTCATTTCCTGTTAATATAAGCCGGCGCTATATACATACATAGTTACTGTTTTTTTCAAATAAAGATATGCTTTTTATATTAGCTGCTTATGTATGCGCATAATTGTCAATGTAGATTAACGGAATCTGCTATTCTATATACGCCGTTGTCTGGTCATTGATGCGATTATATGTCTTGAGACATGCGCAGTGACCCTGTGTATGGGTCGACACGGCAACTGGGATTTGTGACTCACTTCCTGCTATTGCACGCCGGCAATGAACTGGTGTTCATTTCCTGTCAATCTAAGCCGGCATTATATACATATATAGTTACTGTGTTTTTTTCAAATAAAGATATGCTTTTTATACTAGCTGCTTATGTATGCGCATAATTGTCAATTCAGATTAACGGAATTTGCTATTCTATATCCGCCGCTGTTTGGTTATTGATGCGATTATGTGTCTTGAGACATGCGCAGTGACCCTGTGTATGGGTCGACATGGCAACTGGGATCTGTGACTCACTTCCTGTTATTGTACGCCGGCGCAAGCGCAGTGATCAAATATACCGGCTCACATGACATTCAGGTGCTGTGACGCACTTCCGGTTGCCACATGCCGGCGCTTGTGCAGTGCTCTTGATTATGGCTGATCACCGGCGCCTGTGTCTACAAGACGTCTATCTTCCTCCATGTCAGCCTGGTAAGTGACGCAGCTGTGCACCACTACTCATTAAACTCCATGTATTTAATGACGTGCTATAGCTACACTCAGTACCCCTGACGAAGCCACTGCGGGTGGCGACACGCGTCGGGTATCTTTTCTCCCCAGGTCACTCCACATGGGCTCTGCATTTTAATGCTATTCCTCACACCATTATTTATGGGGTTTTTGATCCCACTCATCGTTGTTTTTGTGCTTTGTTATCCCCAATCTGGGGTTCAGGATGTATTTATTTGATCATGGACATATGCATATAGTTTTCTTGATGGGCATTGGTGGTCATGGTGATGTGTTATACATATGGAACCTACCTTAGGGAGCATATTGCTATCTGTATAACAGTTATTTTCAACTTTTCAGATAGATGGGTATTATTGTAAGCTCATTTATTCCATCTCAATCACCACACCTAACCACCAACTGGTATGCTGTTTATATATAGGCAGGTCTCTTGTGGAGGGTATCTATAGGGTGTGGGTTCTATTGTGAGCCAGTTTGTTAAGTCACATGTGTGACTTTTTAATGTTTTTAATCTATGTGTGGTTTATACATGTTCAATAAAATTGTCTACCTAAATGCCAAACTATTGTCTGTGGTGATCCCCCGTATATAGCCCATCCCTGTTCTTCTGCTTTCGTCGACTCAATAATCAGCATCGCATCATGACTAAAGATATCATCCAAACTAGAAATTGATGGCTTGGTTGACTCCATTTGTGACATTGCAAAGCTCGTTAATGAATCTAGCATTGACTTATAAGGTGGCTACCACCAATACTTTCCACTAAAGAATTAATTTTCTTCATTCTGGGGAAAAAGTAAATTTACATATTGTTTTAAAATGTACTCTTCTATATTCCAGTTGGATCTTTTTGATGAGAACCAATAGCACTAGAGTTGAGCGAAACGGGTCGAAAAAATTTCAAAAGTAGCCGACTTTTGGCAAAGTCGGGTTTCATGAAACGAAACCCGACCCTAGGATGAGGTCGGCCACGAGGTCGGCGACTTACGCGCCAAAGTCGCGTTTCAAAAGTTTGTTTTGCGCTCTTTTTCAGCCAATCAGGATCCACGGACACTGTGGGCAACGTGATGACATAGGCACGGGTCACCACCATCTTTCAGAAGGGCATGCAAGTGATTGGCTTGCTTTGGTGGGCGTCACAGGGGATATAAAAGGGCGTGCACGCCGACCACCATCTTACTTCTGCCGATCTTAGCATAGGGAGAGGTTGCTGCTGATTCTGTAGGGAGAGCGTTAGGCAGGGAAGAAGAAAACAAAACTGCTTCTGCTGCTAGCGATTTTGCCTGTACAACACACCAGTCACTGTGTGTGCAGTGCAAGGGGAGGCTATATAGTGGTGTATCAGTGGTGTTGGTTGTTGGGCTGCCTTCTAAGGCTTCCTGACATTCCTACATTGCTGTTTACCCACTGCTCCGCAAACTGCTTTTTTAAAAGCAATCCCAATTTTTTTTTTTGTCCTGCTGAGAAGAAAAAAAAACTGCTTCTGCTGTTAGCGATTTTGCCTGTACAACACACCAGTCACTGTGTGTGCAGTGCAAGGGGAGGCTATATAGTGGTGTATCAGTAGTGTTGGTTGTTGGGCTGCCTTCTAAGGCTTCCTGACATTCCTGCATTGCTGTTTACCCACTGCTCCGCAAACTGCTTTTTTAAAAGCAATCCCAATTTTTTTTTTTTGTCCTGCTGAGGTACTGAGCGTGCATTTTTTCACACCATACAGCGGTGTATGCTCCTCACACAGTACCGTGTAACGGCTGTTATCACAGCCACAGTGAAGCTATCAGTGTGTCACTCTGTGAGAATAAAACGAGGACATGTTCCGTTCTTACAGACCTGCACTCTAGGGAGATTCCTATTCTGCCCAATTCTACATACACCTTGTAGTTTGTGATACACTAGCCAATTTCTGCCTGTGACATAGCGCTGTGATATTCAGTGGGCCTCACACAATCCATAAGTGTCCAGTGTCCACAAGTGTGTGCAGAAATTCAAAATCTAACTTATCCTCTAGTCACTTTGGTCACAGCTGTGCCATCGAGTCTGTCACATAGCGCTCAGATATTCATTGGGCCTCACACAATCCAAAAGTGTCCAGTGTCCACAAGTGTCTGCTGAAATTCAAAATCTCACTTATCCTCTAGTCACTTTGGTCACAGCTGTGCCATCGAGCCTGTCACGTAGCGCTCAGATATTCATTGGGCCTCACACAATCCAAAAGTGTCCAGTGTCCACAAGTGTGTGCAGAAATTCAAAATCTCCCTTATCCTCTAGTCACTTTGGTCACAGCTGTGCCATCGAGCCTGTCACATAGCGCTCAGATATTCATTGGGCCTCACACAATCCAAAAGTGTCCAGTGTCCACAAGTGTCTGCTGAAATACAAAATCTCCCTTATCCTCTAGTCACTTTGGTCACAGCTGTGCCATCGAGCCTGTCACATAGCGCTCAGATATTCATTGGGCCTCACACAATCCAAAAGAGTCCAGTGTCCACAAGTGTCTGCTGAAATTCAAAATCTCACTTATCCTCTAGTCACTTTGGTCACAGCTGTGCCATCGAGCCTGTCACATAGCGCTCAGATATTCATTGGGCCTCACACAATCCAAAAGTGTCCAGTGTCCACAAGTGTCTGCTGAAATTCAAAATCTCCCTTATCCTCTAGTCACTTTGGTCACAGTTGTGCCATCGAGCCTGTCACATAGCGCTCAGATATTCATTGGGCCTCACACAATCCAAAAGTGTCCAGTGTCCACAAGTGTCTGCTGAAATTCAAAATCTCACTTATCCTCTAGTCACTTTGGTCACAGCTGTGCCATCGAGCCTGTCACATAGCGCTCAGATATTCATTGGGCCTCACACAATCCAAAAGTGTCCAGTGTCCACAAGTGTGTGCAGAAATTCAAAATCTCCCTTATCCTCTAGTCACTTTGGTCACAGCTGTGCCATCGAGCCTGTCACATAGCGCTCAGATATTCATTGGGCCTCACACAATCCAAAAGTGTCCAGTGTCCACAAGTGTCTGCTGAAATTCAAAATCTCACTTATCCTCTAGTCACTTTGGTCACAGCTGTGCCATCGAGCCTGTCACATAGCGCTCAGATATTCATTGGGCCTCACACAATCCAAAAGTGTCCAGTGTCCACAAGTGTGTGCAGAAATTCAAAATCTCCCTTATCCTCTAGTCACTTTGGTCACAGCTGTGCCATCGAGCCTGTCACATAGCGCTCAGATATTCATTGGGCCTCACACAATCCAAAAGTGTCCAGTGTCCACAAGTGTCTGCTGAAATTCAAAATCTCCCTTATCCTCTAGTCACTTTGGTCACAGCTGTGCCATCGAGCCTGTCACATAGCGCTCAGATATTCATTGGGCCTCACACAATCCAAAAGTGTCCAGTGTCCACAAGTGTGTGCAGAAATTCAAAATCTCCCTTATTCTCTAGTCACTTTGGTCACAGCTGTGCCATCGAGCCTGTCACATAGCGCTCAGATATTCATTGGGCCTCACACAATCGAAAAGTGTCCAGTGTCCACAAGTGTCTGCTGAAATTCAAAATCTCACTTATCCTCTAGTCACTTTGGTCACAGCTGTGCCATCGAGCCTGTCACATAGCGCTCAGATATTCATTGGGCCTCACACAATCCAAAAGTGTCCAGTGTCCACAAGTGTCTGCTGAAATTCAAAATCTCACTTAACCTCTAGTCACTTTGGTCACAGCTGTGCCATCGAGCCTGTCACATAGCGCTCAGATATTCATTGGGCCTCACACAATCCAAAAGTGTCCAGTGTCCACAAGTGTGTGCAGAAATTCAAAATCTCCCTTATCTTCTAGTCACTTTGGTCACAGCTGTGCCATCGAGCCTGTGACAGAGCGCTCAGATATTCAGTGGGCCTCACACAATCCAAAAGTGTCCAGTGAACACAAGTGTCTGCTGAAATTCAAAATCTCACTTATCCTCTAGTCACTTTGGTCACAGCTGTGCCATCGAGCCTGTGACAGAGCGCTCAGATATTCAGTGGGCCTCACACAATCCAAAAGTGTCCAGTGTCCACAAGTGTCTGCAGAAATTCAAAATCTCCCCTGTCCTATAGACACCTTGTACCTTGTTTTACATTACTATATAGTTTGTTGGATTTTGTCTACATTTCTACCAAAAATGAGGAAGGCTGTTGGAAGAGGCCGTGGAATTGGGCGGGGGTTGGCAGCTGGCAATGATGGTGTTGGTGGTGGATCTGATGGTAGTGGCAAGAGCAAAATAGGACCGAATGCAGGAGGTGATGAGCCTGCGTCGTCTGGCTACATAAGGCCTCGAACGCTTAGTTTTCTAGGAGTTGGCAAACCGCTTTTAAAGCCAGAGCATCAGGAAAAAGTTTTGTCTTACATTGCTGACTCAGCCTCCAGCTCTATCGCCTCCTCTTCTGAAGTTGTAAAAAGTAAAAGCACTGAGTCGTCATTGGAGGCTCATGTTCATGAACCACACCTTTCCTTGTGTCCTGCACCCCAACCAAGATTGAAGGATGACGCAGGCCATACTACTGATTACTCCATGGAGCTGTTTTCACATACCATGCCTGGATTATCAAGTGAAATGGTGAATTACCCAGGCCAAGATGAATCTGACATGGAGTGCACTGATGCACAGCCGCTGATGGATGATTCTGCTGGTACATTCACTCAGAGCACTACATTGTCCTCGCAGTGTACAGAGCCAGATTCTGACCCTGATGAGACTCAGGTGCCCCTTCCCGCACACTATACCACCATACACGGTGACACAGAGGAAGGTGCACATGACATAGAAGAGGAGGTGATGGATGACCCAGTTGTTGACCCAGATTGGCATCCATTGGGGGAAGAGGGTGCTGCTTCCAATAGCTCAGATGAGGAGCATCCACAGCAGACATCGACATCGCAACAGCTGTTATCTGGCAGGCCCGGAGCACTCCAAAGCCAGGTTCCAAACATCATTAGAGTTGCTGGACAGCTTGTCCAGAGGGTCAAAAGATCACAGCGTGCTAGGCCGCAAAATGTCTGCCAAAGTAGGAAGAGTGCAGTGTGGCACTTTTTTGAACAAAATCCTCATGATCAGGCCAATGTTATCTGTAAGAAGTGCGCAAAGACCTTTAGCCGAGGGAAAAATCTGAAAAATTTGAATACCAGTTGCATGCTTAGACATTTAACCAGCATGCACTTGCAAGCGTGGACACAACACCAAACCTCAAGTGCCACATGTGCAACTGATCACAACGAAGGTAGTCAGCAACGCTACATTGTTTCCCCCACTGTAAGCCCACCGGTTACCACAGCAGCAAATGTTGAGGTGTCGTTGCAAGGCCACAGTAGTCAGGGAATCCCACTGTTATATCAACGAAAGACTGATTCTAGGCCATCAGAAAGAACACCAACTCCATCACCATCATCAACCCTCTCTCAGTCCGCCCTGTCCACCGCTACTTCCACCATATGCAGCTCTCAAGTCCACCTCACCCTCCCAGACACTATGAGTAGGTCAAGAAAGTACTCAGTCTCTCATCCGCGTACACTGGGTTTGAACGCCCACATTGCCAAACTAATCTCGTTTGAGATGATGCCCTTTCGGTTGGTGGAAAGCACAGCTTTCCGCGAACTCATGGCCTATGCAGTACCACGCTATCACCTACCCAGTCACCACTTCTTCTCTCGCAAAGCCATCCCAGCCCTCCACCATCATGTGAAAGACCGCATTGTCCATGCACTCAAGCAGTCAGTGAGCGGAAAGGTGCACCTCATAACTGATGCATGGTCCAGTCGGCATGGCCAGGGCCGTTACGTGTCCATCACTGCGCACTGGGTTAATGTGGTGGATGCAGGGTCCACAGGGGACAGCGGTGGTGGGACAGTGCTGCCTAGCCCACGGCATAGGAAACAGTTGGCTGTAGGCGTTCGACCCTCCTCCTCCTCCTCCAGAAGCGAAAGCTCGTCCACAGAGCGCAGTCGTACGAGCACTCCATCTGCAGCTGCCACTGTTGCACACAATGTGTCCCCCTATCGAGCAGCTAGTGGAAAGCGTCAGCAGGCTGTGTTGCAGATGACGTGTTTGGGCAACAGACACACCGCCGAGGTGCTGGCCGAGTACTTGAAACGACAAACTGAGTCATGGCTGGGCAGTGTACATCTTGAGGCAGGCAAGGTAGTTAGTGATAACGGCCGTAATTTTGTGGCAGCCATAGCCCTTTCAAAACTCAGCCATATACCTTGCTTGGCTCACACCTTGAACCTGGTGGTGCAGTGCTTCCTCAAAAATTATCCGGAGTTAACAGCCCTGCTCCAGAAGGTGCGAAGACTGTGCGCACACATCCGCCGGTCGCCTGTACACTCCGTTCGTATGCAGAAGCTGCAGCGATTGCTCCACCTTCCCAACCACCGCCTCATTATCGACATTGCAACAAGGTGGAACTCCACCCTGCACATGGTGGAGCGGAGGCAGGCCATAATGCATTTGTGGGAGGATACACGGCCAGGCACTTTGAGAGCAGACATGGAGTTGACAGGTGTGCAGTGGTCGAAGCTGAAAGACCTCTGTAAAGTCCTTCAGTGTTTTGAGGAATGCACACGGCTGGTAAGCGCAGACGACGCCATCCTAAGCATGAGCATCCCACTTATGTGTCTGCTCATGCAAACTTTGACGCACCTTAAGGAGCAGGCGTCTGCAGCCAATGTTGATGAGGAGGAAGAGGAGGAGGGAATCCTTGATGACATTCAGCCATTGTCTGCTCAGGGACCTCTCCTGGACGAGGTGGAGGAAGAAGAGGAGGAGGAGGATGATGGGGATGATTACTTAGGGGAGGAGGATGCATCTCGTGGGGCAAGTGAAAATGTTGGCGTGGCAAGGTCTGGTACAGGGTTTGTGCGTGACTGGAGGGATGTGGATTTGCCAGAAAGTGCTCCTCCAACCAGCACTCGCAGTGCATCATTGACACCGGGAACATTGGCCCACATGTCAGATTATGCCTTGCAGATCCTAAAAAGGGACCCACGCATTGCCAAAATGATGAACGATGACGACTACTGGTTGGCCAGCATCCTGGATCCACGCTATAAAGGCAAATTACAAAACATCATGCCACAGGAGAACCTTGACCTAATATTGGCTAATAAACAAGCAACTCTGGTAAATCGGTTGCTTGAGGCATTCCCAGCACACAGCAGCGGTGATGGTTCTCACACGAGCCGTACGGGCCGGGGGCAGCTTGGCAGAGGTGTTCGTGGTGCACACAGCAGAAGTGGCGTTGGAGACAGGGGTTTCATGACAATGTTGTGGACTGATTTTTCAAATACCGCTCACACAACTGGTAATACTGCATTGATGGAAAGTGACAGGAGACAGCAGTTGTCAACTATGGTTACAAACTACTTTTCCTCCCATATCGATGTTCTCCCACACAGGTCATTCCCCTTTGACTATTGGGCTGCTAAACTGGACACCTGGCCTGAATTGGCCCAATATGCCTTACAGGAGCTCGCTTGCCCAGCTGCAAGTGTGCTATCGGAAAGAGTCTTCAGTGCAGCTGGATCAATCCTGACAGAAAAAAGGACCCGTCTGTCAACCCAAAATGTGGATGATCTAACCTTCATTAAAATGAACCATGCATGGGTTTCCAAGGATTTTGTCCCACCTTCCCCTGATGACACATAGGGTGACAGAAAAATGGCTTGCTTTGGTCCACCTCTTCCTGGGACTTGACGTATTTCGCCTTTTGCATCAGCTGAATGTCCAACATCAACATATGCCACTTTCTAAAACTCCCTAACTGTGCTGCCTCCCCCCCCATGGCCGGGGTCACCACCTAGCGCACGACACCGTGCGAGTGCCGTTGCCCTGGACAGGTGGGTAGGCCGACTCTTGGGTGCGGGCACTGGCACAGGGTCCCTCATAGTGCAATCAAGTGTCTCTGACGGTGGTGGTGCACACCCGCCGTCAGACACATCGCTGTACTATGAGGGGCCCAGTGCCAGTACTGACACCCACGAATGGGCCCCCCTTGCTTGGGCAGGGCCCCAGCATTTGCAATCTTTACCTCTCCCTGCTCCTCCACTGTGTAATCTGGGCCGTCAAATCCATACTGTGCCTGACACCGTCTGAGCCTGCCTCATGATGTATAGACATATATTTTGAATGTGTACGCTATCCATACATGTTATCCGGGGATACGGTACCCTTTCTAACCTTTGTGCAATCACGTGCAATCCATACTGGGCCTAACACCGTCTGAGCCTGCCTTCTGATGTATAGACATATATTTTGAATGTGTATGCTATCCATACATGTTATCCGGGGATACGGTGCCCTTTCTAACCTTTGTGCAATCATGTGCAATCCATACTGGGCCTAACACCGTCTGAGCCTGCCTCCTGTTGTATAGACATATATTTTGAATATGTACGCTATCCATACATGTTATCCGGGGATACGGTACCCTTTCTAACCTTTGTGCAATCACGTGCAATCCATACTGGGCCTAACACCATCTGAGCCTGCCTCCTGATGTATAGACATATATTTTGAATGTGTACGCTATCCATACATGTTATCCGGGGATACAGTACCCTTTCTAACCTTTGTGCAATCACGTGCAATCCATACTGGGCCTAACACCGTCTGAGCCTGCCTTCTGATGTATAGACATATATTTTGAATGTGTATGCTATCCATACATGTTATCCGGGGATACGGTGCCCTTTCTAACCTTTGTGCAATCACGTGCAATCCATACTGGGCCTAACACCGTCTGAGCCTGCCTCCTGATGTATAGACATATATTTTGAATATGTACGCTATCCATACATGTTATCCGGGGATACGGTACCCTTTCTAAACTTTGTGCAATCACGTGCAATCCATACTGGGCCTAACACCATCTGAGCCTGCCTCCTGATGTATAGACATATATTTTGAATGTGTACGCTATCCATACATGTTATCCGGGGATACGGTACCCTTTCTAACCTTTGTGCAATCACGTGCAATCCATACTGGGCCTAACACCGTCTGAGCCTGCCTCCTGATGTATAGACATATATTTTGAATGTGTACGCTATCCATACATGTTATCCGGGGATACGGTACCCTTTCTAACCTTTGTGCAATCACGTGCAATCCATACTGGGCCTAACACCGTCTGAGCCTGCCTCCTGATGTACAGACATATATTTTTAATGTGTACGCTATCCATACATGTTATCCGGGGATACGGTACCCTTTCTAACCTTTGTGCAATCACGTGCAATCCATACTGGGCCTAACACCGTCTGAGCCTGCCTCCTGATGTACAGACATATATTTTGAATGTGTACGCTATCCATACATGTTATCCGGGGATACGGTACCCTTTCTAACCTTTGTGCAATCACGTGCAATCCATACTGGGCCTAACACCATCTGAGCCTGCCTCCTGATGTATAGACATATATTTTGAATGTGTACGCTATCCATACATGTTATCCGGGGATACGGTACCCTTTCTAACCTTTGTGCAATCACGTGCAATCCATACTGGGCCTAACACCGTCTGAGCCTGCCTCCTGATGTATAGACATATATTTTGAATGTGTACGCTATCCATACATGTTATCCGGGATACGGTACCCTTTCTAACCTTTGTGTAATCACATGCAATCCATACTGGGCGTGAGAACGGCTGGCGAGCTGTTAAGCAAGCTACAGCACCTGTGGTTTGCACACCTAAGTTTTTCATTTTTTCAGGAATGACGGTTAGGCCTAATTCCGGAACTGTGGTTGACCTACACTTACTGGGAAATCATTGTTCGCGGGTAATAATTGTAATCAGTGATCCCCATCACTAACGTTGTTCAGCGGGTTATCTGCACCTGTAAGCGACAAACGCTGGCCTTTTCAGTGTAGCGCACATGCAGCCACGGACATGTAAGGGCATGACACACCAGTTATTGGCCAATCTCATGTGCCAGAGCCTCACGTGTCCCTCTAGTAAGCCGGACTCGGACCGCGGGGCATGACGGAGTCTCGTTCGTTAACGGAATTAAGCTTGCAATGTGTGCATCTGTTCTGTAGCTGGCATGGTTGAGGTTTCCCAGGTGGAGTCGAATTTAACCGTAGGCTCCACTCCTGGTGGTGCCCTTCTGGACATTCCTTTAAGGTTCAGCTTTGCAACCATACTGCCCACGTAAAACAAACACTTTGCCTTCATGAACGCTGTTTGGAGGGTCATGACTCGTGGGAATAACGCCGCCCAATCAGTTAACCTGCTAGAGAGATCGTTCGTTGCTCCCAAGCATGACATCACACTCCCTAGGAAGAAGGTAATGCCACTGTGGCGACCGTACTCCTGGGGGCGACACAAGTGCACTGATGCCCAGCCACTGCTCGATGAATCTTCTGGTACATTGACCCAGACCACTACATTCCCCTCGCACACTACATGGCCTGAATCTGACCCTGATGAAACTCAGGTTACCCTTCCCATATACAGTTCCATCTTACACGGTGACAAAGAGGAAGCTGCAGATGAAAGTGCAGGTTCGGCCCACCCGCCATCAGACACACCACCGTACTATCAGGGGCCCTGTGCCAGTGCCGTCGCCAACGAGTGGGCCCCCCCTGCTTGCTCAGGATCACAGCACTTGCAAAGTTGAAATACTGTGCAGTGAGATGGAAGATGGGGACGACGAGGAGTCCAGACAAGTACAGGGATTCCCTAGCGAGGAGACTTATTTGATTGTTTTCAATGTTGGGACATCAATTTTTGGGGAGCACTATACTCTGGAGAATGATAGATGGGGCCCACCATACACTGGAACATTCCAAAGGTGGACATCAGACACTGGAGCAGCATTTACAGGGCCCATTATACACTAGAGCATTAGAAATGGGGCCCATTATGTTTGGAGCATTATTTGGGCCCATAAGACAGTGGAGCTTCATCCATGGGGACCAACATATACTGTAGCATTATGTGGAGCTCATCGTATACTGTTTCAAACATTATATGGGACCAATGATTCTGTATGGAGAAATAGATGGGCCTCGTCATGAGATGTAAAAAGTGAAGTATTTTTCATTGTACTATACCGCTATTTCTCTGCCGTATCGGAGCATGATGAGTTGTGGTATGTGTTAAAGGGGCGCTCTTTCGCCCAGGGCACATGAAAACCTGGAGCCAGCCCTACCCCCCCACAACTTTAGTCAAATAACCCCCATTTTTCAGTGCGTAACTTGTATTATGAAGTTAATTAAGGTTGACAAGCTTAAGTAAGAAGAATTGATGCTTTTGGCATTCAAATGGGCACTGTAGCTGTGTTTCCTGTCCTCCTCTCACTGCCGACTTTTATTCCCCATTGACTTACATTGGGTTTCGTGTTTCGGGACGACCCCGACTTTTCCCTATAATCGGACGATCTTGCTCCACCCGACTTTTGGAAAAGTCGGGTTTCACGAAACGAAACGCGACCCTAAAAAACCAAAAGTCGCTCAACTCTAAATAGCACCAATGAATTTTCTTCCAAAGAAAGGGAATTCGGCAACTTACCTAATTGATGATTTCGTCATTGGCACCTCCAAGTTTGTAGTCAGGTAGATTCCATCTGAACTCATCCCAGAAGTAATTATTAAGGTTGATATCAATTTTCTTAATTGACAATTGGATTAATAACCCGTGTGTATGGCTCAGTTACAGATATGTATTGAACAGGGGACCTTAGGGGGGAGTATGGGAACTTTAGCTTACTTGATGTTGAAATAAAACTTTGATAATGAATCTTCTCTCATTAGCAAGAGTTGAGAACAATGGGACTTTTTTTTCTATTTTCAAAACGGAGAATATAGGACTCCTATTTCTAAGTAACTGAAGCCGTTTTGTCACAATTCAACTTTATATTTATCAGATATGTGGATTATCATCTTTTCTCCTTTGGTATATAAAATGGAAGATATTGAAATGGTGCATTACTCCATGTCTATAGTAGAGATGAGCGAACTTATTTGGAAAACGGTCACCAAATCCAAATGTGCCAAATCTTGTGCCGAATTATTGTTTTGCGGTCGATTTCCGAACATATTTGCTCATAGAAGTGAACTCATAGAGATGAACAGATATGTTCAGAAACGAGAGCCAAACATAAATTCGGCACAGATATGTCACATTCAGATTCGGCCACTGTTTTCCGAATAAATTTGCTCATCTCTAGTCTATAATATGAGGTCATTTATTATATATAATATATTTTGATTACTTTATGTTTTTAAAATTCTCTATGAAAAAAGAGGATCTCTGGAATATATTATTAATCATGACAAGTGTGGATGTCAGAACCATTGGCTAACAGATTGTGAGGGTCTACTCACCTCTTAATGGGGTTGTCTGACCTTAGTCTACAAGTCTGTAGTCCCTATATGTGACTTCAGACTTGTGAATCGTCACATTGTGCGCACTGTAAGGATTCTCTGTTGGTGGCACACATAACCACAAGTATGTGATTTGCATACTTGTGGACACAAGTCTACTAGATGGGCACGGCCTCACTCAATGCAAATGTCACATGAATGACTGCTCCCAGTGGTGGCACTGAAGAATATTTACATTGCGCAGTGACCGTGCAATATGAGGATATTCCAGTGCCGCCACTCGGAGCAGCAGGATGTGACTGTAAGTTTGTGATTTGCATACATGCAGTCACATGCTGACTAGATGGGTCCAACCTTGGTTAATGCAAGTGTATTGAGCAAGCTCGCAAACAGTCTAGTCTGAATGTGGACTGATATAGTCAATTTGCATACTTGCTTTCACATAAACGCCCACTTCCAGCACAGGAGAATCTTCACAGCATGCAGTGAGGATTCACAAGGCTGCAGTCACTTTGAGTGACTGTAGACTTGTAGCTTAAGACTGAAAAACCCCTTTAAGGTCGGGCCATAATGAGCTCACAGTGGTCCACAAGCCCGCTACTGCTAGCAGTTACTCAGCCGGCAGGTTTCGTGATTCTCTTTGATGTATATATGACTGGCCAATGAAGGAGAAATAATGTACAGAGGCACTCTTCATGCTACCTGGACAATGATAGACTTCCATTTTGTTATGTCTAGTAGAACTCCACGAGACAATAGAAATCCTACCGTCAATAGCACTTATTATAAAGATATTCTTTTTTTCTTCATTGACTTTGACCAGTCAAAATGAAAAATTCAGAAAAGTAAAAATAGAAATATAGAAACTTCAATCATTATGTGCCGAAATTACAATTAGTCAATTTGCTCAAATTTGGCAAGTAAATACAATTTGCATTGAAGTTACAATGACATTCAAATGAACCCAGAACAAAATAATTGTTGGGAGTAAAAAAATAGGAAAACAAATGATACTCAACTTACCGTTCACCGTCCACTCTCTGTTCCTCCATTCTGTCCAAGTTCTTCTTTCCTGTGATGTGTAACATCCTCTTTGGGCATCATGAGTCTGTCCCAGGGCTCTAGACATCAAATTGGCCTCTGAAGTGACAATGTCACCATATGGCCACCCAAAGCTCTTGTTATGACATGGAATACACATTTTCTGAAGTCAAGAAGTGAGTTGGCTTCCAGTGCAGAATAAAGATGAGCAAAGAGGATGTTGCACGCTGGAGGGAGAGAAAAGCCTGGATGGATCAGAAGACCAGATTGTGGGTGGCTGCAGCACTATCAGGATTGGTGAGTGGTGAAGTCGGTATCATTTTTTTCTAACCCCTTTCTTAATACTCTATAAGTCATCTAAATGTCTTGAAGCAAATTGCAAAAATTTCTAGTTCAGCCAAATTACATTTTTGGAGAATATTAAAGGTGAGTTCAATTTGCTTCAAACCAATTCTCATGTTTCTAATAAACACCAGAGAACCCCAACTTTAATGAGTTTGTATGAGTTTATAAGAGAGGATCTTCATGTTTTCCTTTAAGAATTGTCAACTCTCTTGCCAGTGGCTGTGCCTGGTACTGGATCACACTGGAAAAAATACATGATGAAGTAGCCTCTAAAAACAGGAAATAAATCTGAATCTGGACAAACATTTGAAAGCAGTAAAATGTCATACAGTTATCTTATGTTTCTATTATTTGGTTGCAGGATACCATAAATATGGAGGCTGCTTCTTTTCCTCCTTATGGATTCAAAGACACAACCTATGTCTATGAAGAAGATACAGAAGAAATAAACCCAACTACTTTGCGACTGATCCACATTTGTAACTTCATTTTTTACAGCATAACTTTCATCCTGGGTGTGACCGGGAATGGCCTGGTCATCTGGATTGCTGGATTCAAGATGAAGAAGACAGTCAGCATTTTATGGTTTCTCAACTTGGCCATAGCTGACTTTATATTTGATATTATGTTCCCCCTCCAGATAACCGAGATAATTATGGAAGGACATTGGCCCTTTGGTGTGACCATGTGCAAGGTCGTTTTCACCGTTCTCTTCCTTAACATGTCCGTCAGCACCTCTTTCCTAATGATTATCAGTGTTGACCGTTGCACATCCATCATGTGTCCTGTGTGGTCAAAAAACCACAAGTCTCCCAGGTTGGCCATGACTATCTCAGGAATAATATGGTCAACATGTTTCATGCTCAGTTCCCCATATCTTGCCTTCTTCAACATTGCTCAAGACTACGAAAACGACACATTATATTGTGTCCCCATGTATGCGGATGACGACGATACCTACACAATGATGGATCAAACTATGGTAATTGTCAGGTTCGTCTCCATGTTCCTTATCCCATTTTCAATCATAGTAATTTGCTACAGTCTTATTGTATGTCGCTTGAGTAAAAGCAGAAGTCTGTCCAAATCAAACAGACCATTGAAGGTTATTATCACTATTGTGCTAAGCTTTTTCTGTTTTTGGTTTCCATTTCATATATGGCCTCTCCTAGAGGTCATGAAGGTTCAAATGGACCCTAACGTAGATGCATTTGTGAGCAATCTTGTATACAGCATTGGTTTCTTTAATAGTTGTGTGAATCCCATGGTTTACGTCTTTGTTGGAAGAGACTTCAAGAAAAGTTTATTCAAGTCCATTCCATTCCTTCTGGAGAACACATTCAAGGAGAAAGATGGTTCTGAAACAGAGCTCCGATCATATCTGACAGTGATGGAGACTGAAATGGAAGTTATCACTGGTGAAGTAAGAAAAAATTCTTAAGGGGATTCTCCTAAGAGGATACCTCTGGCAATATGCCATACAAGTATGTATGGACATTTTAACGGGTGGTTTTGACCTTGTTCTAGCATCAAAGTCCATGTGAACACATCTTCCCTGGTCATCCAGGAAGGCTTCATTATAAGTAGTGGTTCTCTAGATGCTTTGATTAAGAGCATGGTCTCATTCCAAAAAATGTTGTAACAGATTTTACTTAAAATAAGATTCAATGTATTAACCCTTGAATGATGGACCCAGTCATGTTCTATTGGAAGTTGTGTTCACATGGGTCAACACACCTTTAATTTTTCAAGGTCATGCTCCACTGAAAAGTCCCACATCAAAAAAAGATGATACATGTTAGTCAGACAGAACAAAACTTTGGGTCAGGTAGGATACTTAGCATATGGTTTTATTTTCCAACATTGGACTGTATTGCTGTACTTGCTATGTTGTGCACTTTTAGAATCACACCATTTATTTGACAAAAAACATCTTAGGTGTTGAGAGCATCCGCCAAGAAGCGAAAAGCCACAGTTCATCATCTATCCTAATGGCTGCCACCTGATTAAAAGAACTGAATGGACAAAGCATTAAAGAAAATGTCCACCACTTTTTTACTGATGGACCATCCTTGGGATAGACCATCATTATCTGACTGGCAGGTTGCGACACTTGGCACACCCACCAATCAGCTGATTCTGGTTACAGTTAGAAGTTCTCAGATGGTTCCGAAATATAACCAATCCATCATTTATATAGTGTCTACTGCCAGAGTCTGCAGATCTACTCCCTTATTCAAATTAATAGGTGGTGGTCCTGCAGTACCCAGCCGTGGTCACTGTACTTTTGATGGAGCTGTTCTTTCCACCTTGCTAGAACTCCATGCCATCCCCGACACCAGTAACATCTGATCAGCAGAAGTGTGGGGTATTGCACCCAACCCATAAAATAAAAATGGCATATCCTGAGGATAAACTATCAATAAAATGTAGTGGCCAACCCTTTTCATGTAAATTCTGGTGGACTATGAGTTATTCATATCACCATCCAGACTGATATTGTTGAGAAGGCCTTTGAGAGTTATTTAGACTTTTTTCACCTTTAGAGAACCAGCGCCTCTAAAAATTGGATAAAAAGACTTTATATGTGTAATATTTTTTTTTTACTTTTTATTATATCTTTTGTAACATTTTTTCAATTCTTTTTTATTCTGTGCTGATAATTTTATAACCTAAGTACTAATTATTCAGCAATTTGCTATGAGTAACCATAGTAGAGTTTATGTAAATCATGAAATTCCAATATGGCCTCCTGCACTTGATCACATGTTTTGAATTGTATGGATACTTAATATTGCACTTATAGAAGCCTGTGCGCACAGTGTATGGTTCCTATTTATCCCAAGGAAAACAATGTGTCTCATCATATCCTGTACAGAGCCCTCTTATGGTAACAGTCAGAGTTCTAAGTCTCCTGTGTGAAAAGAGTGCATGCGCATGTGTGCCGCCACTCCGTTCTTTATGGGTCAGATATAGATAGATGAGTGCCTCTACCCTGCTACCTACATCAGTTTAGCAAAGAATGTGAGCCAGGATTGATGTTCATACCAAGCGATCCACTATGTCTATCGGTCTCAAAGAGAATCAATGAAGTAATGGCGTGCATGCGCCACTTGCACTTCTTTCACACAATGGAGTCCAGAATCCTGTTGTTGTGAGGGCTGAAGATTTTGGGTTTTATGGCTCGCTTACATTGCACAACTTGCGGCATTAAAGGATGGACGATCAGCTACACGTTTGTTGATCGACTACCAACACATAGAGCATGTAGAAATAATTAATAAAGACACACCTGAACTATAAATACCACCCAAAGATAGTCTAGGTGCACATAGTCTCTTTAAAAAAATGCTTAAAACTTTATTGAGAATTAAACAATTTAATATATATATAAATTCAACAGAGAAATGCAATGGAGGGCCACATATTGCATTTGCATAGTTATATCCAAATAGATTATATATTGGACACAGCAATAGATGTAAAGTGAAATAAATAATCAAAGGTGATATATATCTGCTCTATCAAAGGAAATGGCAGACCATTCGGGAATAGTGCAAAACCAAAAAAGGAGAACACCGAACAAGGCTCAAGAAATAGAACAAGAAATTATGGCTATAACACCTTTATTAGTGAGGGTAAAATGTAGCACTACAAATAAAACAAGGTGCCAACAAGGACAAGAAAATAGCACACAAAATATACAGCAATTGATAATAATATAGATTACAATTATTACAAAAAATGATAAAAAATAAATCAATGTTAAAACCAAATACACCAGGTAATATCTACCAAAATGTAGATATAAATATTGCACATAATGATAGGTAACGAGAGAAAAAAGGAGAGGAGGACCAATCATGTAGTGTCAGTGTGATAGAAAAAGAATATATTATAATTTGTTGATAGTAAAAAGTGCAAGGGGAGTAAGTATATGAACACAGCAAAAATCTGATTAATTAAAAAATATATAAAAAATTATACAGAAATGTTATATAAAAATATATATCACACAATAAAGTGCATGTGCAAAGTGACAACAGAAAACAACTGTGATATATCAATTAAAGCCACGTGCATTCATAAATCATGATGAATTGAATATAAATAAAGCAGCACACAATGTACAGTATATCAAATAATGTGCATTTGCAGAGTATAGAAAAAACTGGGGGAGGAAAGGAGGATATTGACTGGTCCCAGAATGATGATATAAATATGTGCAAAGAACTGATAGAACACAGGTGCCGTAGAGACTCCTAAATATATATAATATAAAGGAAGCAAAGCTGTATATGGGGAGAATCACGGCATAAAATGGTCAATGAACAAGAAGTATTAAGCCTGATGCATAGGCAAAAAAGCAATAGAATACCTGGATGTATTAGAGTCACCATGTATGGCACACGCCAACGCGCGTTTCGGAAGGTTGTTGGAGTGTGCCATGCACACAATTTTTTGCTATAATTGTAATCATTATTATCAATTGCCGAATATTTTGTGTGCTATTTCTTTGTCCGTGTCGCAACCTCTTTTTATTTGTACTGCTACATTTTACACTCACTAATAAAGGTATTTAGCTATAATTTCTTGTTCTACTATTTCTTGACCCTTGTTCGGTGTTCTCCTCTTTTGGTTTTTATAGTTATATCCAAGCAACATAGAATTGCACAAAATATGTAATAAAAATACCAATTTCTAGATAGACATAAACTTCACTTCATTAGCTACTTTATAAATTTTTGCATAGTGCACAGTTACTGCCTTATTCACGCTGATGGTACTAATTGCATTAAATAATAACCAATATCAACAAGATAACTTGCATATTTTTGAAAACTAATGTGGTATGTGGTCCTGATGCCCCGACGTGTGTTTCACCCTTTGCTTCATCAGGGGCATGTCATGTGTGCATTTCTATGTTGCTTGGATATAACTATGCAAATGCAATATGTGGCCCTCCATTGCAATTCTCTGTTGAATGTATATATATTTTAATTAAAAAACCCTGCTGCAACTAAATAAATAAAAAGCAAGGGTTTTTTAGTAATAATGTTTTTGATCAAAAATAGCATAAAAGCCATCCCACCTTCGACAAGGTGACTCTGATCGGGATAATCCTACACTGCCTAATATTAAAAACCTTACATTGTGTCAGAGTTGACCTCAGTGTGTGAAGAAGGGCAGACAAAAGGAACTGGTCCCAAAAGGTAGACACCAGTCAGGGGAAGCCTTTAAATACAATTTCCAGCTTATGAGAGGGAGGCCACAGAATGCAAAAATGCAGAGCAAAAACACAAAAATTGAACTTGGCTTAAGTTGGTTTACATGCAGCACATAAACGCATGTTCACATTGGCCATAAAACATACATAATATTTTAATGTATTTTTAATTCTCAATAAAGTTTAAAGGAATTTTTTTTAAAGAGATTATGAGCACTTATATTTTTTTTCTTTGGGTGGTATTTATAGGGGTCCTCTATTGCATTTCTCTGTTGAATTTATATGTACTTCAAATTATTTAATTTTCAGTAAAGTTTAAAGGAAATTTTTTTTTAAAGACACTATTTGCACGTAACTTTTTTTCCAATTTTTCTGAGGTATTTATGTTTGGCATTTATATGCCTGTTTATACAAGCCTACTGATCTTCCAATGTGCACAGAACATCAAAAATGGATTGCATTTTGCACACAGGCAGTCATTGTTCTTGGCAGCACAATTTAAGCTAATGTGCTGCCGAGAACAATGGTTTTTCAGCAAGCTGACAACTGATCTTTTTGCTTGTTAATCGGGTGATCAGCAGTGTTCCTGGGATTGTTCATTCACTGTAAGGGTACGTGCACACGCTGCGGAATCCGCTGCGGATTAATCCACACGGATTTTGCAAAAACCGCAGATAATCCGCAGGTCAAAAGACCTGCGGATTAACTGCTGTTTTGCCAGCGGTTTGGTCCTGCGGATTCACTATCTCCACAATGGTGGAGATAGGAACCCGCAGCGGTTTCTGCAGAAAGAATTGACATGCAATTCTTTCTGCGGATTCAAAACCGCAGCAAATCCGCGCGTTTTTTTCCGCAGCGTCGGCACAGCGGGTTTTTTTTCCCATTCATTTGAATGGTACTGTACACCGCAGCTAAAACTGCTGCGGGTCCGCAGCGGCCAAAACCGCTGCGGAAACGCAGCGGAATCCGCAGCGTGTGCACGCAGCCTAATTGTGCAGTGTAAGTGCAAGTGCTCTGCAACAAGAAACGTATCCTGTCCTGTCGCTAGGACATAGGTGTTGATATTTGCATAACAAACATGATAAGTAATGCTGCCTACAAGTACTATCAGAAAAGCCAGATGACTAACACTTCTCAGTCTTATATGTCTGTCTTCATTTTATTTGAATGCTTCTAAACCTAATGTATTCAAATAAATGTTCCTGGTCACGCATCACCTGTTATATCTGTTTATTACAGACTTTATGTTTTATTCTTGTTACTGATTTGTATGAAAACTCAAATAGGAGGAGACATTAGCCACTTCCACCCTTTTCGTATTGCACCGATATGAGAACCAGATGGTCATCAATGATCCTTCAGTTTAACCTCTCAAGAACATAAGCTGATAGTCGGGATGACAGTTATAGACCCCTGGCATGGCGCCCTCTGTTGAAAAAATATTGTATTTCGTTATGACATGATACCGGATGGAGACTCATAAAGGGGTATTCTAGCCTTACTGTATGTCATCTCTTGAGGGTTCAATCACTAAATGAAGGGGTTTACATAACAATTGTATTTACTCAACATTGTGGTGCTCCCATTTAGGCACCATGCAAAAAAAAATAATTAAATCTCAGCTCTATTTAAAAAGTGATTGTCATCAGGCCAAAAGTGTTGAGTGTTTGCTGTTATTTCATTCTCGCTTCTTCCTTGGAGTATTCAATTTATTTGTTTTCCTATAATCCACCTTATAGTTCTTGAGACACAGACCTTTTTATTTAGTACTGATTTTTAAGGTGTTTTCCAATAGGGCGTGGTTTACAGAGTAATTATGCAGAGGAGACTAAAGACACGCCCCAGAAGATCCAGTGGGACACTCTCCATCGATAAAGACTATAAAAATGTACACTAAATACAAAGGCACATATCTCCGGAACTTATGGGAAATTATAAAAATAAAATAAAACAAATAAACAAATAAATAAATAATCCACAATATTAAAGGGAACCTGTCACCCCCCCCCCCAGGGCGTTTTTAAGTAAAAGAGCCACCTTCAGCAGCACTAAGGCTGCACTCTGTGAAGGTGGCTCTTCTGTTCTGATCCCCAGGAACACCGAAATATTAACTTTTATAAATAGGTCCCCATACCTGTAAAACATCCCATAGGTATAGTGCGTCCCCCTGTAGCAACCGCCTCCCCACCGTTAATCATGCCCGTCCTGCGCCGCCTCCTCCAGCATTGCTGTCGCCGTTACATGGCACAGAGCAGGCGCCTGCATAATAACACACTGCGGGGTGGGATCTGGCGCCTGCGAAACACACAGGCCCAATAGCCTGATGTCAGTTCCCAGGCAGCACGCACTGTGTATGCTCGAGAACTGATGCCGGCGGGCGCCTGCTCTGTGCTATGTAACGGCGACAACAAGGCAGGAGGAGGCGGCGCAGGGTGGGCATGATTGACGGCGGAGAGGCGGCTGTTACAGGGGGACGCACCATACCTATAGGACGTATTACAGGTATGGGGACCTGTTCATAAAAGTTAATATTTCGGCATTCCTGGGGATCAGAAACAGAAGAGCCACCTTCACAGAATGCAGCCTTAGTGCTGCTGAAGGTGGCTCTTTTACTTAAAAACACCCTCCTTTAAGGGGAGCTAGAAAAAAATAACAGCAGATACTGATCACTTTTCACCTGCTGACTGTTACTTTTTAAGGGCACATCACTGAGTTGCCATACCCATTCACCCTACCAATCTCCTTATTTTAGCTATCAGCACCAATCAGTTAGAAATGCCGTAGTCTAGTGACTACCCCTTTAAGAAGATGAAGTATCACTCTTGTAGTATAACATTCTCATTATTTTACTCTATCGAGAAGAAACAATGATCATATCCATATGCTCTACACATATTGTACGTATCTGATTGTCTTGTGACATATAACGGCTCCTTCACATGACAGATAAGCTCTAACATATCTATAACTGAAAATGAAAACTTTTCTCATTGATAAGAATAAAGGTAACCCTGCCTGAAGAGAAACCATATACTCACCCTTTAAATGTCTCATTTATTACTTTTCACTTTTTTTACCCTATGAACTTGACTTTTTGTAGTTCTTCTAGCAATACACTTTACCCACCACTAGGTGGCAATAGCATAATCACTCACAATCTCTCCCTAGTAAGTGAATAAAAGTACTTGCACTGTGGATGCAGCACGTATCATACCTAACCTAACATGTCATGTGCAAAAATGGCCACTCTGCTTCACTAAGCTACTAGTTTTGCTAAGTTGATACTTTCAATTTGAATTTTACAGAGAAAATAAATCAATCAATCTTAAAATCTGAAAACCTCTGATTAGATTTTTGGTATTATTACATAAATGGTGATCATTTGATTGGTTGATTGATTTATTGATTGATCCAGATATGCATTGACTTCAGTCTACGATTTGTTTTAGATTCTACTATAGAATGTAAAACTGCTATACTCACTATAACCACTAGGTGGCAGTATATCCCATTAAATTTCTCTATTAAAAAAGTAATATTTAACAGTTAATATTACATGATCTTCATTACTATGAAAGGACAAAGCTTTAGAAACATCCACATAACAGCCCACAACCATCTAGTACAAACAAAAACATAGGCACAGATTTCAGTGGCAAGTCATAGATACTTGGATTATTGCGAGGGAGAAATGACATATTTTATTTAAGCAGCAGCTGCCACATGACAGCCAACATGTATCCTGGACTGATAGCAATGCAGAAGTTTTGCAATTATTATAATGGACCAATCATTAAAGCCAAAGGGACGTTCTAACGAAGAGAAACTCAATATGACCTGCTGGGAAAAATGCTGGACATGTGCAGAGTTTTTCTTTTTCTTCCGATATTACATTTACAATTTCACTTTTCTTCAGAACAAAAAGAAAAAGATAAGAAACCCTTCAGATTCTCAGTCTGCAATATAAACCCAAAATAACTCTGTAAATTTGCCTCTGATCACTTCCGAGCATATGGTTGGTCTCTGTGTGTGGTTGTGATGCACAGGACGGAGCCAGAGAAGATTCTTTATTGATTTTACTCATTTATATAGCGCCATTAATTCCACAGTGATTTACAGACATCATCATCCTTTGCACAGATGAAGCAGAGCAGGATTCAACATTTTTCTTTGAAGTTTGATGTTAATGTCCCCCATCTTGGTGTAATGTTCCTCATCCTGGTATGTACCAGATTCTGGTATAAAGTCCTTCGTCCTGGTATAATGACTCCCATCTTGGTATATTGTCCCCCATCTTGGTATATTGTCCCCCATCCTGTTATAATGTCCCTCATCCTGGTATAATGTTCCTCATCCTGGTATAATGTCTCCCATTTTGGTATAATGTCCTCCGTCCTGGTATAATGTCCTTCGTCCTGGTATAATGTCCCCCTTTCTGGTAAAATGTTTCCCATCATGGCATAATGTCCTCCATCCTGGTATATTATCCCTCATTCTGGTATGAAGTGATCCTGGTATAATGTCCCCCGTCCTGGTATAATGTCCCCCTTCCTGGTATAATGTCCCCCATCCTGGTATAATGTCCCCCATCCTGGTATATTGTCCACCACCCTGGTATACTGCCCCCCCCCCATCCTGGGCCCTTCTGTCTTCCTTCTTTGTAAATTTTAAAAAGACACAAATAATTCTACTCACCTTCCTCCACTTCCACGCCATGTGGCATCCTCTGCTGTAGCTGGCACTATAGCCAGTAGATGACTTCAGCGTGACAACGTGGGCAACACATGACGCCACTGGCAAGCCAACGACTGCTGTCGGCCACTGAATAGCTGGTGGCGTGTATTGCAGCACAGGGAGCAGAAGGGGCTTCACATCACAATACATTTCATCTGGATATGCATCCAAGGACAAACATCCAAGTGAGATTGGCAAAGGCAGGTCCCCTCCAGCATTGGCCCGGTCTCAGTTGCACCTTCTGTGACCGTGAGCATTACACCCCTGCATATACCGCACTGCATCAGCTTCATCACTGCACAATCTATAGCCCCTTGCCATGTTCATTACTGCCCCATCTATACCATGGCACTATCTAGTATCTAGATCATAGCACTTGCAACGGTATACCAACATATACATCAATGCACCAGCCAGGCACCATTGTGGACAGGGTTCCTTCCCTGTCCTTTCAGGGTTAATTTTGTATCGCCTCCTTTTGGTTTGGGGAGGACTATATTCACCCGCCTTCATCTGGGGATCCTTGTCAGTGATGCCTCACTCCCTTACTTGTCTGAAGCTTAGAGCTTTGCAGACATACCCTAACTGGGAGGGGGAGGGGTTGTGTTGTTCTCAGGGTGAAGAAGGAGGAAGAACGTCTTGGAGGCCATGTTTTAGACATGTGCTCGATCCATGAGTGAGAGCTAAGAAGCATCAGGGACCAGCCCTTAGACCATCCATGCTTTCAGAGCAGGGTGGGAAGCTGAGAGACTGCGTGGGATTATACAACCAGCAGAAAAGTGTTTTCCCTCAGAAATACTGCAACCTCCTAGTATCAGTGAAGGATAGTGCAAGTGGGAACTTGAGTTGCTTCACACAGGATTCACGCTGCAAGTTGCTGAAGGCGAAATGCACAGTGAGTAGAGGCAATACCGGGAAGTTCTAAACTCCGGGAAGCCTTGGTCCCAGAAGGGATTAGAATAGCAGGAAGTTACACTGAGTCACAGCAGGAAAAGATAACTCCCATTCTCCAGAGCAGACTGTAACCTGGTGAGAGTTGTAATATCTCCTCTGAGCTGCACCTGAACTACAGTAAATGATAAAGTGACCTTTCTTGTCTCCTGCCTTATTACTCCATGCCTTCTACTTGCATCACAATCTCTGGGGGTCTGCCCTGGTTGGAGAGGGTTAAACATCTGCACTGCCATCACCATCTACTCCTCCAGGGATCATCTGCAGTGCCGGCTATACTACAGTCGAACACTCCAACTGGCGTCACAAATCACTACATAAACTTTATCCCCATTCAACTCTACCCCTTTTACATGACCGCCTGGGGCCACGGACCAGGTCACCGCCACTGACATCTCCCATTGAAGTTATCAGTCTCGGTACCGAGTATCCCACGGCCCCTCGGGCACGTCACATCTGTCTTGGCTGTGTGTCTGACCCCCTGGTGTGCTTGCATACTGTGTAGTCCTTTTGCCTTCCTGTGTATGATTGGGTCGTTGTTCTCATTCTGTGCATTGCCTGTTGACTCTGTGCTTGTTATCTGTTTCTGGCTCTGACCTTCGGCTTGCTATTCTTACTTATCTCCTGTCTGCGCCATTTGTACTGCACTGCTATGTTCTGCTCCCTGACCTTTTGCTACGTCCTGACCACTCTCAGTGTCTCACTCTTTGGCACTTCATCAACCTCCTGGCTTGACTTCGGCACGTTCAGACTACTCTCCAGTTTTGCTGGTCATCGCCGCTACTCAGCATCTGGCTCTGCCTCCGGCCACTCCCCTAGTGGTCACGTGTTTCAGGTCCTGCACTCTGGCAGATAAGCTCATTGCAACGCTCCCCTTTCACCTCCTGTCCTTTTGTATCTCGTGCACAGACTCCTGCTGTAAGTCTGCAGCAGGGTTCTTGATATATATACATCCCTTCACCATCTACAGCCTGGCGCTATATACATCACTGCACCATCTACAGCCTGGCACTATATACTTCACTGTACCATCTACAGTACAGCCTGGCACCATATACATCACTGCACCATCTACAACCTGGCACCATATACATCACTGCACTATCTACAGCCTGTCACTATATCCATCACTGCATCATCTAAAGCCTGGCACCATATACATCACTGCACCATCTACAGCCTGGCACCATATACATTACAGCACCATCTACAGCTTGGCACTATATACATCACCGCACCATCTACAGCCTGGCACCATATACATCACTGTACCATCTAAATCCTGGAACCATATACATCACTGCACCATCTACAGCCTGGCACCATATTCATCACAGCACTATCTACAGCCTGGCACTATATACATCACTGCACTATCTACAGCCTGGCACCATATTCATCACAGCATCATCTACAGCCTGACACTATATACATCACTGCACCATCTACAGCCTGGCATCATATACATCACAGCACCAGCTACAGCCTAGCACCATATACATCACAGCACCATCTACAGCCTGGCACCATATACATCACTGTAGCATCTACATCCTGGAACCATATACATCACAGCACCATCTACACCCTGGCACTATATACATCACTGCACTATCTACACCCTGGCACCATATACATCACTGCACCATCTATAGCCTGGCACCATATACATCACCACACCATCTACAGCAGAGGTCTCAAACTGCATTCCTCAAGGGCCGCAAACAGGTCATGTTTTCAGGATTTCCTTGTATTGCACAGGTGATCATTTAGTCACCTGCACAGATAATGATTCCAGCACCTTGTGCAATGCTAAGAAAATCCTGAAAACATGACCTGTTTGAGACCTCTGATCTACAGCCTGGCACCATATACATCATTGTACCTTCTACATCCTGGAAACATATACATCACTGCACCATCTACAGCCTAGCACCACATACATCACTGCACCATCTACAGCCTGGCAACATATACATTACTGCACCATCTACAGCCTAGCACCATATACATCACAGCACCCTCTACAGCCTGGCACCATATACATCACTGCACCATCTACAGCCTGGCACTATATACATCACTGCACCATCTACCCAGCCTGGCAACATATGAATCAATGCATCATCTACACTCCTTGACACATGACAGTGCGAAAAACACCCGGTGTTCGGGCAGCCGAACCCGAATAGTAACAGAGACTTCCTGTTGAAGTAAGTGTTCGGTGTCCGTGCCCGAGCAGTAGGTGTTCGGTACGGACACTGAACTTTACTTTTCGGGTTCATCCTTCTCTATTAATAACCTCAGTGATAGCAGCCGAGGCTGAAGATTTCTGTACTTGGCTCAAACTTGCTGCTAAGTAAATGAAAATACTTAGAAAATGTTTCCATTTTCCCATCATTTGCATCTATCCATCCAGTGATTTCCATCATTCTACAACTTTTCCTTCTTGATGTTGCAATTTCAATGTCGATGCGTGTATATAGTTGTTTATACTGATCTCACATCATCGGGTCTGTCTGCTCAAGGCCAGAAGTGGTAACACTGAGAATGACATCATATGACGAATGAAGCTCTATTACGACTGAACTTGGTACATAGTTACGTATGTTAAATGGCCATCAAGTTCAACCTTTCTCCACCAGTTATTCATTCTCTATCATTAGAGCCCTACATTCACTTTCATCACGCTATTTCTGCAGAGCCAATTTTTTGGGGAAGCCATGATCCAGAATTTACACTTCTTGATGTGTTTCTAGCTGACTTTAAAGAGATATTCCTCCGTGGAGGGAGTAATTAATTATCTTCCAACAAAAAAGGAGGAAGAGAATAATTTTCTGTATATGTTCAGCAAACAAGGAGAAGTCTGTGAGCTGTGTACTCAAAAACTGAGCTGCGAGCGCAACGTACTGTCCCTCTACCTGTATCTGCACAGTGCGGGAGGAGGATGCCAGCTCCTGGCACCTGTCCCCTTGTCACATACTAGATCTTACAGGTGATTGTGTTACCCGCTGTATTGCTAATAACCGTCCATCTACCCGATATGGGTCCTAATACCAGGGATTAAATAAAGAAGGGAACAAGGACGTTCAGATTGGGCTTTAAGCTCTAGGGGGATCTGTATAATTGGACTAAATGAGCCTCAGCTCTCTATATTCTGCTAATCCTGGATCTAGTTACCCATCTCTAATATCCCGAGCCGCTATCTGCCAGAATAGAGACAGCACTCTGCTAGAGACGTCTTCACTGCCATGATGAAGACAGATCCTTACAAAAAATAATATATTATCAACAAAATGACACATTACAAAAACAATAAATATATATAAAAATATATACATATTGAAATTAATAGAGTACCAAGTCACTAAATCTATCTATATATATATATATATATATATATATATAAAAATGAGTATGTATGTGTGTATGTATCAAGCCCCGCCCACTACACAGAGCCCCGCCCATTCTACATAGCCACAGGGAAAGAGCCCCTGGTCCAGGGACACCCAACAACAGTTGTGACACATAGCTTGGCCTCACATACATTGCACACACAGCTCTGCTGCAGGGACCCTCTGATCCCATGTATACGGGGTTACTATACTTCCCCCACTGATGTCATATAACACTCTGCTCTGTGACATGAGCTGACACTTCTACCCCAGCACCAGCACAGCCCTGCATCTGACACCTTCTCACAAGCACGTGACTGGTCACATGGTTGTGACATCATCACAGGTCCTTTAGCTGCCCAGGATCTCGCATCTACTCTCATTGAGCGCACTCCCCCGTGTCCCCACATGACTCTGCTGCTCTCAGCCTGTCTTTGCCAGTGCTCTACCTGAACTCACACGTCACAGGGGGGGGCTTACAATACACGGGTGTGGCGCCCCCAGGAGTATGGCTGCCACAGCTTTGCCTTCCTCCAGGGAGAGTAATGCCAGGCTTGGAAGCAGTGAAGGGTCTCTTTCGCAGTTAACCTATACATGCAACACAGTTCCACTCCAGGCCAGCAGGGGGGACTCTGAACCGGAATTAAGGGGAGGAGTGCTCTCTGAGGGCCAAGAGGAAGGAGTTGTCAGTTAGGGTGAGGAGGGTGAAGTGTGCAGACGTGAGGAAGAAGCGCGGAGATTGAGCGGGGAGGAAAGGCTCATCTCCAGTGAGAGCGCATGAACTGGAGCCTGGTCTCCACGGTTGTACGGATACTAATGGTCCTGCAACAGACACCAGAGGAGTAGGAGGCTGTAAATGCCCTACCCCCATCTAAGACTCAGAGGCACAACAGCACGGAGTGAGCCAAGAGAGGAATAGCGGCTACAGATGTCTGCCATACGAGGAGTGCCAGTAGAAGAGAATTAGGAGGAACGTCAGTGTAACTCAGTGCTAGGAGCACTCAAATAAGCGTTAGGAAAGAGACTGCACAGCCCATCTGCTGAGAGAGAATCCCTGAGCTGCTTCCAGGCTAGCCTGCTCTGGTACCATCTGTAATCAGGACCCTGGACTGCATTTATCAAGTAAAGGTGCAGAAATTGCACCCCACTGTGTCTTTGTCTGCTTCCTACCCTTCCGGCACTGCTACATCCCCGTGCCAACCACATCTACACTGCTCTGGGACTACAGCTTCACCTGTGGGGAGCTTTTACATCTTTGCTGCACCATACCATCAGTCCCAGTGGATCTGCATGCAGCGTCGGCTTAACATCTCACTTGCCGAACACCACAGGTGGCGTCACGAACTATTAATTTAATCAACTACAATCCACCATTCAATCTCCCCTATTAGGCTACTTTCACACATCAGTTTTTTGCCGTCAGGCAGGATCCGGCTTTTTTTAGAAAAAACGGATCCAGCATAAATTTTGGAGAACTGTAGAAACGGATCCGGTTTTTTGCTGGATCCGTCTCTGTTCCTGGCGGCTGGCCAATTGGATCTGAGCATGCGCAAACTTAAAAAAAAACGGATCCGGTGGCTTTTTCGCCGGAGACAAAAAACGTTACAGTAGCCGTTTTTTCCAGACGCCGGAATGAGACAAGTTGCCGGATCCGGCAAAAAACGGATGAAACGCAATGCCATCCGGCACGATCCGGCGCTAATGCAAGTCAATGGGGAAAAACCGGATCCGGCATTGCATTTTGCCGGATCCGGTTTTACAAAAAAAAGCCGGATCGCGCCTGAAGGCAAAAAACTGATGTGTGAAAGAGGCCTAACATGGGCGCCCAGGGTCACGGACCGGGTCACCGCTGCTGTGACAATCCCTTCTGAGAGACCGGCCCGGTACCGAGTACCCCACAGCTCTGGGAGGGCGACCCATTTTGGCGTCACAAACAGGATCACGGAGCCCGGTACCCCCAGGTCCTGTGTGCCATAGACTGTGTTTGCGTAAAAGACTGTGTTGGCTGCAATTGCCGCCATTGCCGCGCTGCTTGGCGTGCGCGGGAACCAAAAGAGGCGGACCTTCGCGGGCAGAGACTGCTGCAGAGCGCGAAGAAGTGAAGTGCTGCGCGGGAAGAGAGGACAGCGTGTGAGAGGGGGAGGAGCTGAGGCCTACAGCCCAGAGCATCGGGCCTGCGAAGCGGCCGCCGGTAAGCTCACTCAACCCCCGGCCCTGGCTAACGTTAACTAGGAGGGGGAAGAAAATGTCCGCGCCACGCAGCAATGCAGTGGCGGCCGCCGCCGCCAACCCCTCAGCGCCGCAAGGAGTAGCGCCCACCGCAGCGGTCCCCATAATGCCACTGTCTATGCCCTACATACCGGGAGCAGCATGGCTAACGAAGTATTCAGGGGAGTCACATACCCTGAGTGAATTCAAAGAGAGACTGTGTAGTTTGTTTGAAGTATACCCTCTGTCTGAAAGCCAGAAATTGAACATCTTTATTGGACAGCTAACGGGTGCAGCACAGAGAGAGGTGAAAGCCTGGCAGGACACTGACAGAGACTGTTAAAAAGATTCTAGCCAAGCTGAGAAGCACCTTTGACACCCGCACTGCAGATGAAATCAAGATGCGATTCTTTGGATGTAAGCAGAGAACGCAGGACAGTATAAGGGACTATGTTCTTAACCTGTAGGAGGCGCTGGAAGCTGTTAAGCAAGTTGATCCTGACAGTGTGAAGGAGGAAGATAAACTGTTAAAGGAGCAGTTCATTGAAGGACTCCTCTCCAGTACCCACAGAGGACAGTTGCGCATCATAACCCTGCAAAACCCTGATCTGGACTTTGCTGATTTTAAGGACAGGGCTTTTCGGGTACTGCAGGAATAAACTGACAGCCTTCCAGCGCCCCCTAGGCGCCCAGTGATCACCTACCATCAGGAAGCAACATCTTTTCCTTCCATCCCTGTGGAGGCTGATGCACAGACTCTGGATAAAGATCCAACTGAAGAGCTGCGTTTTCAGGTCCAGGAGTTGACCAAAGGTATGGCTGCACTTACCAAAACCGTGCAGTCCCTGCAGGTGTCCTCCAAGGAGAAGATCCAGCTTGCTTCCAGTCCAGAGGATGTCCCGTGGCGCCGGAAGAGGAGAACCCCACCACTCCGAGGGAGGAAAACGACCGCTATGACAAGGACGGACGTCCCATCTGACGTCACTGTTACAAGGCAGGTCATCTTGCAAGATTCTGTCCTTTAAACGAGCAACCCCTGGGGCAGAGTGCCAACCCCCAGGAGTAGGACCACAAGGCCCAAGGAACTGGCGAGCCAAGTATGTTGGAGGGAGACCGATCTTCCCTGTAGTGATTGACGGCATCCCCATGAACGCTTTGCTGGACACTGGCTCCCAGGTGACCACTATGCCCTATATCCTCTACAAGTGGTATTGGGCTGATTCTGAACTTACCCGTGGCCCCACTGATGAACTGACAGTAGTTGCCAGTAATGGCCAATCTTTGCCGCAGATTGGATGTAAGGAAATTACTGTTAAAGTGGGTCAGGTAGAGATAAAATCTCAAGGTCTGATAGTTGTGGATATTGATCGACGTGAATGTAATCCAATGATGACTCTTGGTACAAATGTAATTGAAAATTGTCTTTCTGAGGTTATTGTCTTGTTGCAACAGGTGGCTGAGACTGCTGGTTCCAGTGAACAACGAGTCCTGCAGAAGGAGACAGTTGTAGCCCCTGGACAGCTCCAATAGTTTTTGTAAAGAAAAAGGATGGTACTATGAGAATGTGTGTTGATTACAGGAAAATTAACAGCATTACACATAAAGATGCCTACCCATTACCCAGAATTGAAGAGTCATTAGCTGCACTTAAAACTGCTAACTACTTTTCCACCTTGGATTTCACTAGTGGGTATGGGCAGGTTCCCGTGGCAGAGGCAAACAAGGAGAAAACAGCATTCACCACCCCAATGGGTCTCTGTGAGTTCAACTATATGCCATTCGGGCTCTGCACCTTCCCAGGAACATTTCAACGGCTGATGGAGTGCTGCCTGGGACACATGAACTTTGAGACCATCTTTTTGTACCTTGATGATGTCATTCTTTTCTCCAAGACTTATGAAGACCATCTGGAACACTTGGCTGAGGTGTTTGAAGCTTTGTCCAATTTTGGCCTGATGGTGAAGCCCTCCAAATGCCACCTCCTGAAGCCCAAGGTCCAGTACCTCGGTCATGTGGTGAGTGCAGAAGGTATGGCACCAGACCCTGACAAGGTCAAAGTCATCCGGGATTGGCCGAAGCCCAGCAACCTCTATGAAGTATGTCAGTTCCTTGGACTGGTAGGCTACTACCAAAGATTCATAAAAGGCTTCACTGAAATAGCCACCCCTATGCAAAATCTTCTGGTGGGGCAGTCCAAGAAGACCAAGCAGAAAAATTCCACATTTGAATGGACTGAGGAGTTGGAGAGATCTTTCACTCAACTGAAGATGGCTCTCACAGGTGATGACATTTTGGCCTACCCAGATTATGACAAGCCCTTTGCGTTGTACACTGATGCTAGCAACGTGGGACTTGGAGCAGTACTGACACAGGTACAGAATGGCAAAGAAAGAGTGATCTCTTACGCCAGCAGGAAGCTGCATCCCACTGAAAGGAACTCTGACAATTACAGTTCCTTCAAACTGGAGTTCCTGGCCATAGTCTGGGCTGTGACTGAAAGATTCAAGCATTACCTAGCTTCAGTCAAGTTTACCATCTTCACGGACAACAACCCATTGATTCACTTGGAAACCGCAAAACTGGGTGCACTGGAGCAGCGATGGATGGCTCGGCTGTCTAACTATGAGTTTACCATCAAGTACCGAGCAGGGCACAAGAATGCCAATGCTGATGCGCTGTCCAGAATGCCTATTCTGACAGATGCAGGAGAAGACCCTGAGGCTCTTGAAGAAATAGCGTTACCTCCTTTCCACCATCCACTTGCGGCCCAACGTGCTCAAGGAGTGAGAAACAGAGGGTCTGGCTTGAAAGAGGCCACCCTAAAGCCATTGCCCCATCATGACTGGGCAGAAACTCAGGATGATGACCCCGCAGTCCGCCTGGTGAAGGAGCTACTGTCACAAGCTGAAGAAACCCAGCAGTTGTGGAAGGAAAGAGGTCGGCTGTTCATTTATGAAGGAAAGCTGTGTCGGAGGAGTATCAATGCCCGGACTCATGAGCTGGTCTGGCAGGTGGTAGTCCCAAAGAGAGAGGCATCAATGGTCTTGGAAGCATACCACAATGGAGCTGGACACTTCGGATGGAAGAAGTTGGAAGCATTGCTCTGGGAGACATTCTACTGGGCTGGTATGAGGAAAGCCATTGAAAAGTGGTGCCGGGAGTGTGGACAACGTAACCTGCGCAGAAAGGATTGAAACAGCCAGAGAGCTCCTCTACAGCCCATCATCACCAAACAACCACTTGAGTTGGTAGCCCTGGACCATGTGAAGCTGGTTCCGAGCCGGTCAGGCTACATCTATGCTCTTACCATCGTTGACCACTACTCAAGATTCCTGGTAGTTGTGCCTGTCAAAGATCAAACAGCCAGAGCCTTTCAACAGCACTTCTGTAGACCACATGGATATCCTGAGCAAGTGCTTACATATCAAGGTCCCGCTTTTGAGGCAGAAGAGTTCCAGGAATTCTGTAACTTGTATGGTTGTAAGAAGATCCAGACAACACCATACCATCCACAGACAAATGGCATGTGTGAGAAGATGAACCAGGTAGTGATTGACCTACTGAAGACCTTGCCTTTGGAGGAGAGGAATCTGTGGCCAGAAAAGTTGCCAGATCTGGTAGACCTCTACAACCACATTCCTATGAAGTCAACCAACTGTACTCCAGCCTACCTAATGAGAGCGAGGCCTGGTAAACTGCCTGGATATGGGAGTCCTTACACCTGAGGTGACGTCACCAGATGCTGACTGGGACGCAGAGAGGCAGCAACAGTACAGAATAGTACAAGAGTGTGTGGAGAAGAGTCTAGCTCAGGCAAGACAAAAACAAGAGAGGGACTACAATCAGCATGCACCTGCAGTTCCCTTGTCACCAAGAGAACAAGTCCTCAAGAGGAAAAGAAGATTGCATAAATTGGATGACCAATGGGAAGCTGAGCCTTACACCATTCTACCCTCAAACTTTGACAATACCAAGGTGTGCCTTATTAGTAAATATGGAGGAGAAACCTCGGCAGCCATATCAAGGGATCATTTGAAATTATGTCCTGACCTGTTAGAAAGAATGGAAGAACAAGATAACATCCAACCCATAGAAGAAGATGGGAAGGTCAGCACAATACTTGGAGAATTCCCTGCTAATTGGACTAAAGTAAATGATGCTATAGTGGTGCCAGTGTTAACATTTCCCCAATTGGTAGCACAGGAAGACATAACTCAAGAAAATCCTGAGGATCAGGAAAATCAGGCAGCAGATGCCACACCAGCAGTGGAGCCAGAGAATCCTTGCCCTGCCAGTGGTGAACCTGTTATGCCCATGGTGAGTCAAAGAGTTCCTAGACAATCTAGTATCCCCGTGCTACACAGAACTACCAGTAGTGTATCCAGTACATTACACACTACACCAGTAGTTTGCACCAGACAACCAGAGAGATTTCCAGTCACACCAGTGTTACGCAGGTCTACCCGCATTACACAAGGTATACCACCCATCAGATATTGTGTATAGATAAGTAAATGTAAATGTTGAAGTTATATGTATATATGTAACTGTTTTCAAGTTTTGTGCCTACAGCTAATCTGTAAGAGTTTCCTCTGAATTTTCCAATTTTTACCTTGTTTTATGGACATTGTACCACAGGACTTGTGTGGTCACCAATTTGTATATAATTCACCATTTGCCCAGGAATGGACCATGGACATTGATGCTTGGACTTATCATCATAGGACTATTTTTGTAGCTTGTGGTTTTTGTACATTTTTCAAAATCTTGTAACCTTCATACTGTTTACATGTTTATATGTTTTTCATCAGCCCAGGAGTGCTGAATTGCACTAGGGGGGAATGTGGTGCCCCCAGGAGTATGGCCACCACAGTGGCTTTGCCTTCCTCCAGGGAGGGTAATGCCAGGCTTGGAAGCAGTGAAAGGTCTCTTTCACAGTTAACCTATACATGCAACACAGTTCCACTCCAGGCCAGCAGGGGGACTCTGAACCGGAATTGAGGGAAGGAATGATCTCTGAGGGCCAAGAGGAAGGAGTTGTCAGTTAGTGTGAGGAGGGTGAAGTGTGCAGACCTGAGGAAGAAGCGCAGAGATCGAGCGGGGAGGAAAGGCTCATCAACAGTGAGAGCGCATGAACTGGAGCCTGGTCTCCACGGTTGTACGGATACTAATGGTCCTGCAACAGACACCAGAGGACTAGGAGGCTGTAAATGCCCTACCCCCATCTAAGACTCAGAGGCACAACAGCACGGAGTGAGCCAAGAGAGGAATAGCGGCTACAGCTGTCTGCCATACGAGGAGTGCCAGTAGAAGAGAATTAGGAGGAACTTCAGTGTAACTCAGTACTAGGAGTACTTCACTCAAATAAGTGCTAGGAAGGAGACTGCACAGCCCATCTGCTGAGAGAGAATCCCTGAGCTGCTTTCAGGCTAGCCTGCTCCGGTACCATCTGTAATCAGGACCCTGGACTGCATTTATCAAGTAAAGGTGCAGAAATTGCACCCCGCTGTGTCTTTGTCTGCTTCCTACCCTTCCGGCACTGCTACATCCCCGTGCCAACCACATCTACACTGCCCTTGGGACTACAGCTTCACCTGTGGGGAGCTTTTACATCTTTGCTGCACCATACCATCAGTCCCAGTGGATCTGCATTCAGCCTCGGCTTAACATCTCACTTGCCGAACACCACAGGTGGTGTCACGAACTATTCATTTAATCAACTACAATCCACCATTCAATCTCCCCTATTACATGGGCGCCCAGGGCCACGGACCGGGTCACCGCTGCTGTGACAATCCCTTCCGAGAGACCGGCCCGGTACCAAGTACCCCACAGCCCTGGGAGGGCGACCCACGGGCATTTCACACTGCAAGGGAAGGGTTCTCACAATACACAATGGGGCTCACACTGCACAGGGAGGGGGGGTCTCATAATACAGGGGGGTCTCATACTGCAAGGGAAGGGATGCTCACAATACACAGGGGGTTTCACACTGCTACTATAGGGGAGGGGTCCTCACACTGCATGGGAGGGGGGCTAGCAATACATAGGCGGGTCTCACAACCACTTTTATTTACATGAGGGGGGTCTCACACTGCAATGGAAGGGGTGCTCACAACACACGGGGTTTCACACTGCAAGTTACAATGCCCAGGCAACGCGGGGCTCTTCAGCAAGTATATAAATAATATGATTGTAAAATAACACAGCACCAAATCAATAAATAAAAATGTAAATAAATATAATGTAAAATAATTAAAATATCTAAAAATAATAAATTGTAAAAGAGCACAGCATCAAATTCATAAATAAATATATACCGTAAGTAAAATAATAAATATATCTAGAGCTAAGATAAAAATTATTAAAATAACACAGCGCAAAAAGAACATATAAATAAATATTAAAAAATAAATACATCTAAAAATGAAAAAATAGTAAAATAGTACAGTACCAAATTAATAAATAAATATATAAAATAATATGTAAAAATATATAAAATAATAACTATATGTAAAAAAATAGTAAAAACACTCAGTACCAAATTAATAAATACATTTATAAATTAATAGTAAAATAATAACTATATCTAAAGATAAAAAAATGTAAAATAACACAGTGCCAAAATAATAAATATAGAAATAAATAGTTAAATAATAATTATTTCTTAAAATAAAGAAACAGTAAAATAAAAAAGCATCAAGAAGATAAATAGTAAAATAATATATCTAAAAATAAAAAATAGTAAAATAGCACAACACAAAACGAATAATTAAATATATAAACAAATATTAAAAATTAAATATATCTAAAGATAAAAAATAGTAAAATAACACAGTACAAATTAATAGATATTTAAATAGCAAAATGATAAATATATTTAAAGAAAAAATAGTTAAATAACTAAATACCAAAATAATAAATAGATAAACAGTAAAATAATGTATATATCTAAAAATAAAACTAGTAAAAATAATAAAACAATACAGTACAAAATAGATATATAAATAGTAAAATAACAAATATATCTAAAAATAAAAAAATAGTAAAATAACACAGTGCCAAATTAATAAATACATTTCACAGCACCCTCTGACAAAGCTGGGTGAAACGCGAATTGGATTTCAGGGCTACAAACCTAACAGGGCTCCACATTGTTACTATGTAAGTTTGTCTCTTATACTCTTGTATCTGATGTATATGTTAACTATTAACAGATTTGTGGGCAAAATAACAATATACTGTTTATAGTCTTGGGAGGTTTGTTGTTAGCCCTACACTGCGCTACTTTGTTTTTTAACAAAATCTGTGTGAAGAAACCAGAGTATATCTTAATTGCCCAGATGGCTATTGTCACGGTCCCGTGTGTCTGGACGCAGAGAGTAGCGCAAGGCGAACCCATATGACACACGTGACCCTGGATACACCGCCTCCAGTGGGGCGAATTTAAATAATAACACGTGCAGATGGATACGCCGCCTCCAACTGGCGAATTTAGATATTACACGTATGTAAAAGTCTGGAAACCCCACCTCCAGTAAGGCGAATTTAAACAATAAGGGAAACCTGGGAAACATTAACAATGGTGGGCCCTGCAATAGGGAATAGGGAAATGGAGACTTCCTGAGCTCCCCTGAGCCAGTGTCCCTGCACTTCTAACGTTATATTTGCTGGTTCTGCACCGGGCGCGCACAGGAACCTAAAAACCCTAGCTCACCCTGAACCTAAACCCTCACTAGGGAATTTGTCGATGCGGAAACTAATCCCACCACTGCACTAAACACACATGAGGGAAAATGACAATACAGGGGAAACACCACTTAGCTTTGCTCTGTTGCGTACGCTCCTAGCAACAGAGCCCACCACCTGTGTGCATCTTCTCCTCCACCCGGATCCATCACCATAACTGGATCCTTCACCATAGTGCAGCCTTGGAGCAGAGTCCACCACCAATTGCAGAAGTCCAGTAACAGAGTCCCAAAGATGAGTTCAACTCCTGCCCAAAAAGTCAAGCATGCTTGAGTCCAGCTCTCAGCAACCAAGTCCCGCATGCTGAGTGCAACTCTCTCCATAGTCGTCACTCCACCAAGCCATGCAAGCACTTCCTGCCGACACCATAAACTGTGACTCCATCACGCCATGCCAGCCCTTCTTGCAGACCACATAGCTGCCACTCGTCCCCTCTGGCTGGGCTGCGCAGGACTCATGTTCAGCTCCTTCCTCACCCAGCCTTCCTTCCCAAATGAAGAACACAATATCACCAACAGTGAATGATTCACCTGACACTCATTTATAGAGCATTCACACCTGTTACCTAATCACGTGCACTTAACCAAAGAACTAAAGTGCGATACCACTCACCACCACTGGAGCAACTTAGAATGAACGACACCATGTGTAATAATTCTTATTGCCCCCGGTGGCCATCAACCCACTTTGGCACCAAGCCAAAGGAAAAAAAAGTTCAATTTGTGCATTTAAACTGTCAGATCCAGCATGGATCATGACAGCTATGTTTTTACAGGCCTGGAGGAATTGACTTTTTGTCTGTATATTGGGTTTGTGGATTTAAGTGTGGATTCTGGTGGGTCAAGAAGGCTGACTTGCACAATAATATACCATGAAACATAGTGTGTGCTTATCTGATGTTTGTTTATATTCTGGAATCAGTTTGTTGACTTGATTGTAGATAGGGAAAGGCTGTGACGGTGCACTGAAGGACACTTGGTTATTCTAAAATTAGTTTGCCTGCCTCGGGTATAAAAGACCCTGAGACAGAGAGACGGTGTCTCATCTCATCACATAGAGCTACTAGCCGTACATTCTGCTAAACACCCAACGGACAAGAGACTGTTCAGGATCCCAGCTGAGGGTATGTCAGACCCGGCTGAAAGAACACAGGACTGCTCTCGGTTCTCTCCCTACGCTTGTCGTGACTTCCTCTCTGTGTGTTATCACAGGTGGAATAGCGACCCTGGGAGCGCTGACATAACATCCACTAGCATTCTGGTGAGTCAGTGGAGGGGAGAGACCTTGTAATGTGCACCATCTTGGGGAAATTGCTGGAATTGTTCTGTTTGCTACTGGGTGTTGTGATTCAATAAAGCTTGGCCACACTGTTTTATCCTAACCCTGCATTGTCTGTGTAGTGTTCTGCCCACAAGGAGAGCAGGCATTCAGTGGTATGAGCCCTGGTCCATACAGTCTTGCTAAAGTCAGCTGGGCCAGCGGACGAGAGCACCCACTGACCCCGTTTCTCCACAATCTGTTATCTAATATATAAAGCTCAATGTGGGTGTATATGTATGTATGTATGTATGTATGTGTGTATGTCCGGGATTGGCATCTGCACCGTCGCAGCTACAGCCACAAAATTTGGCACAGTCACACGTCTGGACCCCGAGAGCGTCATAGGCTATGTTTTGAGGTAAAATTTTAACCCCGCACATTCCAATTCACTAAACACTTTTGCCCCTATCTACATAATGGCGAAAAAGTGTATATGTATTGGCATCTGCACCGTTGTAGCTACAGAAACAAAATTTTGCACAGTCACACGTCTGGACCCCGAGAGCGTCATAGGCTATGTTGTGAGGCAAAAATTTAACCCCGCACATTCCAATTCACCAAACAATTTTGCCCCTATCTACATAATGGGGAAAAAGTGAAAGGAAAAGTGTTGGAGGCAAATTGACAGCTGCCATATGTGAACAAGGGGGACTTAAAGAACGAGAGCGATGGCGCCAAAGAGTATATACCGCACAGTTGGGGCCCTGACATGGGATACTCACCACACACGGGGATATGAACACACACACAAAATGCGCCAGACACTACCACGTGCTTCAACACATATACCACCCTCAGCACACATTTCACCACACATACACCAACCTCACCACATAAAAGTCGAAACACAAATGTCGCCACTCAAAACTCGCCACCCTGTCCCAGAGCAGTTTAAAAGATGAAAAATGAGCTGTGATTGGTTGCTATCAGCAACAGTTTTCTTTGTAGACAGTTGTGGTAACTGAGGCCTATTATTCTTATAATTTCTATGGTGTTATCGGCCTTCTGCAAAGCTGGAAATAACACAATTTATTACCGTGCCAACACAGACCACCCTCTGACACAGACTGAAGGGGGAGCCCAGTATCACACAGGATAGGATTAGATACACAGCTCAGCAGTCAGTATCACACAGGATAGGATTAGATACACAGCTCAGCAGTCAGTATCACACAGGATAGGATTAGATACATGGCTCAGCAGACAGTATCACACAGGATAGGATTAGACACACAGCTCAGCAGTCAGTATCACACAGGATAGGATTAGACACACAGCTCAGCAGTCAGTATCACACAGGATAGGATTAGATGCATGGTTTTTATGTGCAATATAATCATTATAATTTGCTATAACTAACCACAGTTGGTTACTATGCCCAGGCAACACCGGGCTCTTCAGCTAGTATATATATACAGCTCAATGTGGGTGTGTGTGTATGTGTGTATGTCCGGGATTGCCATCCGCACCGTCACAGCTACAGCCACAAAATTTTGCACAGTCACATGTCTGGACCCCGAGAGCGTCATAGGCTATGTTGTGAGGCAAAATTTTAACCCCGCACATTCCAATTCACCAAACAATTTTGCCCCTATCTACATAATGGGGAAAAAGTGAAAGGAAAAGTGTTGGAGGCAAATTGACAGCTGCCAGATGTGAACAAGAGGGACTTAAAGAATGAGAGCGATGGCGCCAAACAGTATATACCATACAGTTGCTAAGGTGGGGCCTTGACATGGGATACTCACCACTAGTGTTGAGCATTCCGATACTGCAAATATCGGGTATCGACCGATATTCGCTGTATCGGAATTCCGATACCGAGTACCGATATTTTTACAATATCGGATACCGGAATCGAAAGTTCCCATAATGCAATGAGCCAGTGTTGTAGCTGTGATTGGCTGCTGAAATGATGTCATCATGATGCGCGGTCTGTGCGGGCCTGCCGGGAGTCTGTGCGGGCCTGCCGGGGGGTCTGTGCGGGCCTGCCGGGGGGTCTGTGCGGGCCTGCCGGGGGTCTGTGCGGGCCTGCCGGGGGTCTGTGTGGGCCTGCCGGGGGTCTGTGCAGGCTGCCGGGGGTCTGTACGGGCCTGCCGGGGGTCTGTACGGGCCTGCTGGGGGTCTGTGCGGGCCTGCCGGGGGTCTGTGCGGGCCTGCCGGGGGTTGTGCGTGTGTGCAGGCATCTTCAGATGGGACTACAAGTCCCATCGGGCTATGCCTGCTACAATGACAGTGATTGACACATTAGCCAATGATGGGACAGTAGTAATCTCATCATACGGCTAATGTGTTGAATGTAAAAAAAAAAAAAAACATACATACTACATACATACAACATTCATACAACATTCATACAACATACATACATACTACATTCATACAACATACATACTACATATATACTACATTCATACAACATACATACATACATACATATATACTACATTCATACAACATACATACAACATACATACAGTTGTGGCCAAAAGTATTGACACCCTTGCAATTCCGTCAGATAATACTCAGTTTCTTCCTGAAAATGATTGCAAACACAAATTCTTTGGTATTATTATCTTCATTTAATTTGTCTTAAATGAAAAAACACAAAAATAATTGTCCTAAAGCCAAATTGGATATAATTCCACACCAAACATAAAAAAGAGGGTGGACAAAAGTATTGGCACTGTTCAAAAAATCATGTGATGCTTATCTAATTTGTGTAATTAACAGCATCTGTAACTTACCTGTGGCACATAACAGGTGTTGGCAATAACTAAATCACACTTGCAGCCAGTTGACATGGATTAAAGTTGACTCAACCTCTGTCCTGTGTCCTTGTGTGTACCACATTGAGCATGGAGAAAAGAAAGAAGACCAAAGAACTGTCTGAGGACTTGAGAAACCAAATTGTGAGGAAGCATGAGCAATCTCAAGGCTACAAGTCCATCTCCAAAGACCTGAATGTTCCTGTGTCTACCGTGCGCAGTGTCATCAAGAAGTTTAAAGCCCATGGCACTGTGGCTAACCTCCCTAGATGTGGACGGAAAAGAAAAATTGACAAGAGATTTCAACGCAAGATTGTGCGGATGTTGGATAAAGAACCTCGACTAACATCCAAACAAGTTCAAGCTGCCCTGCAGTCCGAGGGTACAACAGTCTCAACCCGTACAATCCGTCGGCGTCTGAATGAAAAGGGACTGTATGGTAGGAGACCCAGGAAGACCCCACTTCTTACCCTGAGACATAAAAAAGCCAGGCTGGAGTTTGCCAAAACTTACCTGAAAAAGCCTAAAACGTTTTGGAAGAATGTTCTCTGGTCAGATGAGACAAAAGTAGAGCTTTTTGGGCAAAGGCATCAACATAGAGTTTACAGGAGAAAAAAAAGAGGCATTCAAAGAAAAGAACACGGTCCCTACAGTCAAACATGGCGGAGGTTCCCTGATGTTTTGGGGTTGCTTTGCTGCTTCTGGCACTGGACTGCTTGACCGTGTGCATGGAATTATGAAGTCAGAAGACTACCAACAAATTTTGCAGCATAATGTAGGGCCCAGTGTGAGAAAGCTGGGTCTCCCTCAGAGGTCATGGGTCTTCCAGCAGGACAATGACCCAAAACACACTTTAAAAAGCACTAGAAAATGGTTTGAGAGAAAGCACAGGAGACTTCTAAGATGGCCAGCAATGAGTCCAGACCGGAATCCCATAGAACACCTGTGGAGAGATCTAAAAATGGCAGTTTGGAGAAGGCACCCTTCAAATATCAGGGACCTGGAGCAGTTTGCCAAAGAAGAATGGTCTAAAATTCCAGCAGAGCATTGTAAGAAACTCATTGATGGTTACCGGAAGCAGTTGGTCGCAGTTATTTTGGCTAAAGGTTGTGGAACCAAGTATTAGGCTAAGGGTGCCAATACTTTTGTCTGGCCCATTTTTGGAGTTTTGTGTGAAATGATCAATGTTTTGCTTTTTGCCTCATTCTCTTTTGTGTTTTTTCATTTAAGAGAAATTAAATGAAGATAATAATACCAAAGAATTTGTGTTTGCATGTAATTAATAATAATTAATACTTTATTAATTCGCCGGCGGTCCTACCTACTCAGGAAGAAACTGAGTATTATCTGACAGAATTGCAGGGGTGTCAATACTTTTGGCCACAACTGTACAACATACATACAACATACATACATACTACATATATACTACATTCATACAACATACATAAATACAACATACATACATACATACATAATACATAATATGAGGTAGCGCTGTCATTTACTTAGGGGATTCTCGCTTGCAGAGAACAAAAACCAGTTCCGGCATGGATTTTCCATCAAATCATATAGTCCTTGTGGTTTATTTATGCCTCATAAACCACAGCAGCAACAGAAAGTTCACCTAATAGCATTACCAGCATAGCGTCCATTATAATGCTTCACTCTTATTATCAATGTCCAGTACGCAGGCTCACTTAGCCTCACAATTATCTCACCCACGTCAGGGTTCCTCATGCGGCTGCAGCATTCCACACACGTTCGTTCCCTCCAGGGAACTTTCAGGCACACATCGCCATTGCTCCCAGCCACTTCACACGTGCTGTCTGGGAGGAAGCTCCATCTCTGCAGGACCTTCCACACTGGACCAGCCAGGTCCCAGCCTTCACCACATGTGACCTACCCTGGCCACATTATATGGTCTATAGCCACACTCACCGGGTCACTTGACTGACCTCATCACAGGTTCTTCACACACTCACATAGCCTTTTACTACAGGCGTTTTCAGACACACCCCTGGGTGGGTTTGTAGGTAACCAGAACCCACCCATCTCTCTAGTTACCTGAAGACTTCTCCCTTACGCTTTGAAACAACACCTCAGCAATGATATTGCTGAGAGCACACAGAAGTCTTAAGTCTCCATCGCAAAGCCACCCACTTTGAGATACATAACCATCCTTTAGGATTCTGCCACTCATCCATTCCCTTGGGACATCCACACAGCGCCCCCTAGTGGCCACAGTGGTTACTACACCACATACCTCGCCCCTCTGTTCAAACTTGTGGGGTTGAACACACAACATTACATCAGGCTCTCGAGACCGGGCACTCATTACACCTTGCCCCACAGGTCGAACCTTTCCCCTCTGTCATATGGCCTCCTCTCTACGTTAGGCCTCCCCCACCCCCAGTGGTCAGAATATCGGTCCTGATCTTTGACCCTCCAGTTACAGTCTTCCTGCGTCATCAGACACTGTCTAGTCACCATCTTCCTCTCTCTGTTTGTTCCGTTCCCTGAACAGCTTCCCCGGTTGGTACGGTCATCAGTCTTAAACAGGCCTACTGTCTGGCCTGAGTCTGACTCATTTAGGGTCTCACAGGAACTACGGTCTCTCAACGTCATCCTGCCAGTCGAACTACCACTTGCTGACATTCTTCGGCCATCTGCCCTGGCACTTCTTGGCGGATTTCCTCGGGTCCTTACATCTTGTTGGGTTGCAGGCGGCCGCCACCTGGTATTCCGTACTTCTTTATTAAGTCGCCGGCGGTCCTGCCTCAACTGCTCAATCTCTTGCAGGTACCCCACTCGATACTCCAAGAGCATCCGAAAGTCTCTCAGGCTCTCCATGGAGCCAACCACCAGGATGGGAATCCTACCCACCTCACTGGATACTTGGTCTTCATCATCAGGAGGGAGCCTCACTCTCACCACACCGGAGATATTCACAAGGTCTTGCATTACTTTCCCGGATTTTCCAATGATCCTCCCAATCAGAGCTTTGGGTACCGGCACCACATCTTTCCGCAAACCCAGCTGATCCATAGCCTTCCTTGCTACCTCTAGGCATCGAGCAGCCTTCACATTACTCTGCTTGACCCGCTGTTTGGTGTGGAGACATTGTAAATGCATCTCTTTCAGGACAGCTGCTCGGTTTGATGTATCTTCTCTGTCCGATACTATCACCAACTGCCGAGTCTCAGGTGCCCAGCGCACCTTACACGCTTTGACAGCTTCTTTGAAAGCCTCATGCACTCCTTCCTCCGCACAGGTTTCTTGCATGTCCTCTGGTACAGCAATTACAAACTGGAAGGTTGTGGTCTTGCTCTCTTCCTGGACCGGAGGCTCTAGCTTTACCACGGACCCTTCCCTCACTGCCATTGACCCGACCGGGTGACTGTCTTCTTCCGTTCTTAACTCATCAACTTCACATGACTTGGTCCTTTCATGACCCTTTGCCCCGAGGGCTACTGGCCGTTCTGTCCTGTTATCACTTTCGCTCACCCACGGTACGTCTTCATCCAACTTCTCCCGCAGAAGACTTTTAACTACTCCTGTTTTGAGTTCATTTTTCCCTTCACCATTGAGGTCTGATGAACTCCCTCCTCTAGTGAAGGAAGGTAGTGAGACTGATTACCAAACACCTGGGCAGCTAGATGATGACTGGGTGGCTGGAACTGAGGACTGGATATAAGGCTGCCGACGCCCGTCTTCCTGGCTGGTGATTTTCCTGCTGGATTCTTGGAGACCAGTCTGATTCCTGCTTCTCAAAGCTAAGTTTTTCTGCTCTGCTTTGTACTCTTCAGTTTTGTTCTTGTTTCGCCTTGTTTTTAGGGAGTTCTGCCATCCCCGGCTGGGGGTGAGCTGAATTCCATTTTTGTCTCTGATCTGTTGATATTTTGCTGTCTTCAGAATATACCTGAGTGCTGATATAGTCTTTTTGAAGCCTAGCGACTTCAGGGCCTGTTTTTCCTATCAGTCGGTTGGCTCATTTTGATAGGGTTTTTGCGGATGGCAGACAGCAGCTTTCCTATCCTGTCCTATGTAGTTAGCTTGGGCCCCATCATTTGCTCAACCTATCTTTCTATCTGTGTTAGTGTTTTCATCTTGCTTCACCGTCATTATATGTTGGGGGCTGCCTATTGCTTTGGGGTCTGCTCTGGGGCAGTTTAGTTTTTCCCCTTTCTGTCTTTAGGCTATATAGTTCTCCGGCTGTGATCGAGGGGTCTAGGGCACCGTAGGAACCCCCCACGGCTACTGTTAGTTGTTGTGGATAGGTTCAAGGGTCTGCAATCCGATAGCTGCCAACCTCTCTGATTTTTCTGGACTTAGCTGGTATTTTGTTTTTTCCTCCTGCGGTGACTCATCATAACAGAATCACCAGCCATACCGCAGATCCTACGGTACTCAATAGCAGGAGAGAATTGTAAAGAAAAAAAAAAAAGAGAGAAAAGTGACAGAATTTTTTTTTTTTTTTGTGCATATTTTTTCCTCTATATCTCTGAGGCCGTAGGGGGCATTTTTCTCTCAATGGAGATGAAGCAATTGTCTGATCGTGAGGAACAGCTCGCTGCTGAAGTGCGGGGAATTTCCACCTATCTTGCTCATTCACATGCTGCTGAACCAAAGATTCCTTCTCCTGATGTATTTTTGGGGGATCGGTCTAAATTCTTGAATTTCAAGAATAATTGTAAATTATTTTTTGCCTTGAAACCTAACTCGTCGGGGAACTCCGCGCAGCAGGTTAAAATTGTCATCTCTTTGCTGCGCGGCGATCCCCAGGATTGGGCGTTTTCTTTGAAACCTGATGATCCTATTCTGAATAATGTGAACGCATTTTTTCAAGCCTTGGGGATGTTGTATGATGAACCTAATGCTATTGATCAGGCTGAAAAGACCCTGTTGGCATTAAGCCAGGGTCGGGATTCGGCAGAGTTGTACTGTCAAAAATTCCGAAAGTGGGCGGTCCTTACTACCTGGAATGATGGAGCCTTGGCAGCCCTCTTTCGGAAGGGTTTGTCAGAAACTGTAAAAGATACTATGGTGGGATTTCCTGTTCCCTCTGGTCTTGACGATTCTATGTCATTAGCCATTCAGGTGGATTGGCGTTTACGTGAACGCAAAACTACACGAGAGATGTTACCACCTGTTGAACAAATGTCTGAACCTATGCAATGTGATAGAGTTTTGTCTAGGGAGCAACGTCAGGAGTTCAGAAGGCGTAATAAGCTATGTTTTTTTGTGTGGAGATGCCTCGCATATTATTTCTGTCTGCCCTAAACGAGAGAAACATTGTGCACACACGTTTTCTGTGGGTGGTGTTCAACCTCAGTTTCTTCTGGCTATTACTCTGATCTGCTCCCTGTCCACATTTTCCGCCAAGGCTTTTGTGGATTCAGGAGCAGCTCTGAACCTGATGGACTTGGATTTTGCTAAACGTTGTGGATTTCCTATGACACCTCTGCGGACACCTATCCCTTTGAGGGGTATTGATGCTACTCCTTTGGCGAAGAATAAACCTCAGTTTTGGACCCAGGTGGTAATGCGGGTCGCCCCAGACCATCAAGAAAATTGCAGATTTTTGGTGTTGCATAATTTGCATGATACCATTGTTATGGGGTTTCCCTGGTTGCAAATCCATAATCCAGTTCTGGATTGGAAATCTTTGTCTGTGGTGAGTTGGGGTTGTCGGTGTGCCCTTAGTGATGCCCCTGTTTTCTCCACCTCTCCCCAGTCACATGATGTTCCTGACTATTTGGCTGACTTTTATGATGTATTTAGTGAGAATGAGTCTGCGTCTTTGCCTCCTCATAGGAGTTATGACTGTGCTATTGAGCTGAACCCGGGGTGTAAATTCCCCAAGGGTCGGCTTTTCAATTTATCTGTACCTGAGCACGAGGCTATGCGATCCTATATTAAGGAGGCATTGGAGAAGGGTCATATTAGACCATCCTCTTCACCCTTGGGTGCTGGGTTTTTTTTCGTGGCTAAAAAGGATGGTTCATTAAGGCCTTGTATTGACTATCGTGCCCTCAACAAAATTACTGTTAAATATCAGTATCTGTTACCCCTGATTTCTGATCTATTCTCCAGAGTTAAAGGTGCTTGCTGGTTTACCAAGCTTGACCTCAGGGGAGCGTATAATCTTATTCGCATTAAGCATGGGGATGAATGGAAGACGGCGTTTAATACTCCGGAGGGACATTTTGAGTACCTGGTGATGCCTTTTGGGCTCACTAATGCCCCTTCTGTCTTCCAGTGCTTCATGAACGATATATTCCGAGACTTTGTGGATAAATTTTTGATTATCTATCTGGATGATATTTTGATCTTCTCCAAGAATTGGGACTCTCATGTGGAACATGTTCGGACTGTGTTCCAGATTTTGAGGGAGAATTCCCTGTATGTCAAGGGATCGAAATGCCTTTTTGGGGTACAGAGGATTTCATTTTTGGGATTTATTTTGTCTCCATCAACTATTGAAATGGACCCGGCCAAGGTACAGGCCATTTATGATTGGGTTCAGCCCACTTCTTTGAAGGCCCTCCAGAAGTTTTTGGGTTTTGCTAATTTTTATCGGAAATTTATAGCTAATTTTTCTGGTATTGCCAAGCCATTGACGGATTTGACTAGGAAGGGTGCTGATGTGCTGAATTGGTCTCCGGAGGCTGTTTCTTCCTTTCAGGAGCTGAAGCAAAGATTCACTTCTGCTCCAGTTTTGCGGCAACCTGATGTCTCACTCCCGTTTCTGGTGGAGGTGGACGCTTCTGAGATTGGTGCAGGAGCGGTGTTGTCTCAAAAAGATCCTGTGACATCTAAAATGAATCCTTGTGCTTTCTTTTCCCGAAAGTTCTCCCCATCCGAACGTAACTATGATGTGGGGAATCGGAAACTGTTGGCCATGAAATGGGCATTTGAGGAGTGGAGACATTGGTTGGAGGGAGCCAAACACCAAGTCGTGGTCCTTACTGACCACAAGAATTTGATTTACCTGGAGTCGGCCAAGCGCTTGAATCCTATACAGGCTAGGTGGGCCTTGTTTTTCACACGTTTTGATTTTGTGGTCTCTTTTCTTCCAGGCACTAAGAATGTCAAGGCAGACGCCCTCTCTAGGAGTTTCCTTGCTGATTCTCCTGTTGTGACTAAGCCTGCTACCATCTTAGGCGAGGGGGTAGTTCTTTCTGCCATCTCGCCCGATTTGAGACGTGCTCTGGAAGAGTTTCAGGAGGACAAACCTGAGCGTTGTCCCAGTGGAAAGTTGTATGTTCCTGACCAGTGGAGGAAGAGAGTGATGTCTGAAGTTCATTGCTCTGCATTGGCTGGTCATCCAGGTATTTTTGGTACTAGAGATCTGGTGAGTCGATCTTTTTGGTGGCCCGCCTTGTCTCGTGATGTCAGGAATTTTGTGCAGTCCTGTGGGACTTGCTCCCGGTCTAAACCTTGTTCTCGCTCTAGTGGCTTGTTGATGCCTTTGCCGGTGCCCAGGAGGCCATGGACCCATATTTCAATGGATTTTATCTCTGATATGCCTGTCTCTCAGAGAATGACTGTTATTTGGGTGATTTGTGATAGATTCTCTAAGATGGTCCATCTTGTACCACTCCCTAAGTTGCCATCTTCCTCTGAGTTGGTGCCCTTGTTTTTGCAACAGGTGGTTCGCTTGCACGGGATTCCTGAGAACATTGTATCTGACAGAGGAGTTCAGTTTGTGTCTAGATTTTGGAGGACTTTCTGTTCCAAGCTGGGAATTCAGTTGTCCTTCTCTTCTGCGTTTCACCCTCAGACCAATGGGCAGACGGAGAGAACAAACCAGACTTTGGAGTCGTATTTGAGATGTTTTATTTCTGCCGATCAGGATGATTGGGTTTCATTTTTGCCCTTGGCCGAATTTGCTTTAAATAATAGAGCTAGTTCTGCCACTTTGATGTCATCTTTTTTTTTGTAACTTTGGTTTTCACCCTCGATTTTCTTCAGGGCAGGTGGAGCCTTCTGCCTGCCAAGGCGTTGACACTGTGGTGGAGAGAATGCAACAGATCTGGGACCACGTAGTGGATAAGTTGTCTCTCTCCCAGGAAAAGGCCCAGTGGTTTTCCAACCGGCGTAGGACCATTGGTCCCCTGTTTAAGGTGGGTGATATGGTTTGGTTGTCATCAAAAAATATCGCTATGAAGGTGGCTTCTCCTAAGTTTAAGCCTAGATTTATTGGACCTTACAAGATTTTGGAGATTATTAATCCGGTCTCTTTTCGGTTGGCTCTTCCTGTCACATTTAAAATTCATAATGTGTTTCATAAGTCCTTGTTGAAGAGGTTTGTTGAACCAGTAGTTCCTGTGGTGGCACCTCCTGACCCTATATTGGTTGAAGGTAACATGGAATATGAGGTAGAGAAGATACTGGATTCCCGTCTGGCTAGACGGAGACTCCAGTATTTAGTTAAGTGGAAGGGTTATGGTCCGGAGGATAATTCCTGGGTCTCTGCCTCTGATATTCATGCCGAAAGATTGGTGCGTGCCTTTCATCGGGCTCCCCCGGATCGCCCTGGTGGCATGGATGAGGGTTCGGTGACCCCTCCTGAAGGGGGAGGTACTGTTGTGAGTTCATTTTTCCCTTCACCATTGAGGTCTGATGAACTCCCTCCTCTAGTGAAGGAAGGTAGTGAGACTGATTACCAAACACCTGGGCAGCTAGATGATGACTGGGTGGCTGGAATTGAGGACTGGATATAAGGCTGCCGATGCCCGTCTTCCTGGCTGGTGATTTTCCTGCTGGATTCTTGGAGACCAGTCTAATTCCTGCATCTCAAAGCTAAGTTTTTCTGCTCTGCTTTGTACTCTTCAGTTTTGTTCTTGTTTTGCCTTGTTTTTTGGGAGTTCTGCCATCCCCGGCTGGGGGTGAGCTGAATTCCATTTTTGTCTCTGATCTGTTGATATTTTGCTCTGTCTTCAGAATATACCTGAGTGCTGATATAGTCTTTTTGAAGCCTAGAGACTTCAGGGCCTGTTTTTCCTATCAGTCGGTTGGCTCATTTTGATAGGGTTTTTGCAGATGGCAGACAGCAGCTTTCCTATCCTGTCCTATGTAGTTAGCTTGGGCCCCATCATTTGCTCAACCTATCTTTCTATCTGTGTTAGTGTTTGCATCTTGCTTCACCGTCATTATATGTTGGTGGCTGCCTATTGCTATGGGGTCTGCTCTGGGACAGTTTAGTTTTTCCCCTTTCTGTCTTTAGGCTATATAGTTCTCCGGCTGTGATCGAGGGGTCTAGGGCACCGTAGGAACCCCCCACGGCTACTGTTAGTTGTTGTGGATAGGTTCAGGGGTCTGCAATCCGATAGCTGCCAACCTCTCTGGTTTTTCTGGACTTAGCTGGTATTTTGTTTTTTCCTCCTGCGGTGACTCATCATAACATACTCCTCTGAGTTCTTCCATTTCTTCTGTAAGGGTCTTGTTCACATTTTGCCACGTTGACAGGTGACTTCTGAGCTCCAAGACTTCTTTCTCGAGCTCCTTCACTCTGTGCTCGGCCGTTTGTCTCATCACACTTTCAAGTTTGAGATGTTCCCTTACTGTCTCTTTTATTGACTGTATCTACTGCTCTAGTTCTCTTTTGGCCAGTATGTGTTGCACTACTACTTCTTTAATCATATCTTCAAAAGGTACCCCTGGGTTAGTCCCAGCAGTCGAGTGAACCCCCCAGTTACCCTCTGACTGTGTCTCTACTCCCGTTATCTTCTCGACTAGGTTACCATCCGTCCTGTCACGAGTTTCAGTCAGCACAGCACTAGATTCTGTCCTAGGGGTGGCTACTGGTAATAACACATCACAGTCACACCACACCGTCCGGTGAAGCCCCAAGGCATTCTCTTTCTGTGTGTCAGCTCTGCTCTTTTGGTTTACCACCCCCTTCTCCTTCGCACTGAGGTACCCTTCAGGTGACGTCAGGTCAGTAAATTCGTCCGATGCCATCCTTTCTCCGGTTGCCCCTACGTCTGGCCTGTCCACATTAGGAGGCGTCAGCATCTCAGTGTCTGCTAGCCCTGCAGTAGACACGTCTCTATCCTCCTGGCATAGGTCATCAAACCTGACCAAGTCCCGGCCGCACTCCAAGGCATAAACTAAGTCTGGTGGTATACTGCCACCTTGGTACTTACTGCCTCCGAACTCCTTAAACATTACTCTGTCTACCGCATAGTTCACTGTGACCCCATGTGCACAGCGAACCTGGACCATTTTCTCGGTCAGACAGAGAGTGAGAGGAGTTTCTACCAGAGTCACCTGACTCTTTGAGTCCAGCCGTCCCAATATCCCTTCCTGGTGTAGCATCACGGTACACACTTGCGGCCCGTCATCATTCGGAAAGAATATCCCACATTCTGGAAATGACATACACATACACTGCAGTACTCCAGACATATCCACTGAGTCACCCAGTGCTGTCATTCCTTCAAACTTGGCCCTTTTCTGGACCACCACCCCACTTTGGGTTTCCGCCCCCTCCCGGGACTCCACCCCTTTTTGGGTTACCACCCCGCTTTGGGTCACTGCCCCTTCTGGGACTCCACCCCCTTTCGGGATCTCCCCATGTCCATTAAACCGGTCTTCTCAGACCACAGTTCATGTCTTAACGATACCACACAAGTCCTTGTTGGCACCACCACAGCTCCTGCTGTCACTGATCACCGACACCACCGGCTGCTGTTCACACACACAGCGGCTGGAGTCACTGCAGCTCCTGCTGTGCTGTCTTCGTGGACCCGCTGATCCCTTCGTAACCCCGCCGAGTTACCCGAAGCCGCTTGTCACCTTCATGACCCCATTGAGCCACATCAAGCCGCTTGACACCTTCCCACTGAGCCACCGCCGGCTGAGTTGAGAAAAGAAGAAAAGAAAAACACCACACAAAAAAACTCAAACAACTCACGTGTCCTTTCTGTGTGCTATTCAGGACGCACCATCTCCGCCTGAGACCGTCCAACACACAGGGCGCACCGGGTGCTATTCAGGGAGCTGACCCTCTTTCCAGGGTTTCCCAACACACCGGCCTCACCAGGTCCAGGGGCTTAGCGGGTGCTATTCAGGACATCCGTCTCGGCCTGAGACTGCCCAACACTTACACCTCACCATGTCCAAGGTCATACCACGTGCTCCAGGGATCCTCCCGACACTGACTCTCCAGGACCTTGCTCACTGAACCCTCCAGGAACACAGTCTTTCCCACTGACCCAGGTCAGTACCACACAAACACCAGTCCGTTGCCTTTGTCGGCCACACAGGTTCTCGGTTACCTCTTATCCGCAGAGGCACCCTACAGCAATCCACAGTCTCTTTCTCACTGAGGAAACGGCCGCACTGGGCTCAACGATTCGGAGAGTGCCTTACTCACTAGGCCGCCCCACGGTTCCAGAACCACAGCCGGGCAGTGGCTTCCTCGTCAGACTTCCTGGCTCAGCGTTGCCAGCACGGCAACATGCACTTTTTGGAAACTGTTGCCCTTAGCAACCGACTTTGCAGTCCTCTTCCGTTGCTCCCAGCAACAAGGCTACAACATTGCCCATAGCTTTCTCCACCAAATGTGAGGTAGCACTGTCATTTACTTAGGGGATTCTCGCTTGCAGCGAACAAAAACCAGTTCCGGCACAGATTTTCCATCAAATCATACAGTCCTTGCGGTTTATTCACGCCTCATAAACCACAGCAGCAACAGAAAGTTCACTTAATAGCATTACCAGCATAGCGTCCATTATAATGCTTCACTCTTATTATCAATGTCCAGTACGCAGGCTCACTTAGCCTCACAATTATCTCACCCACGTCAGGGTTCCTCATGTGGCTACAGCATTCCGCACACGTTCGTTCCCTCCAGGGAACTCTCAGGCACACATCGCCATTGCTCCCAGCCACTTCATATGTCCTGTCTTTGAGGAAGCTCCATCTCTGCAAGACCTTCCACACTGGACCAACCAGGTCCCAGCATTCACCTCATGTGACCTACCCTGGCCACATTATATGGTCTATAGCCACGCCCACCGGGTCACGTGACTATGACCTCATCACAGGTCCTTCACACACATAGCCTTTTGCTACAGGCATTTTCAGACTCACCCCTGGGTGGTTTTGTAGGTAACCAGAACCCACCCATCTCTCTAGTTACCTGAAGACTTCTCCCTTACACTTTGAAACAACACCTCAGCAATGATATTGCTGATCACACACACAAGTCTCCATCTCAAAGCCACCCACTTTGAGATACATAACCATCCTTTAGGATTCTGCCACTCATCCATTCTCTTGGGACATCCACACAGCGCCCCCTAGTGGCCACAGTGGTTACTACACCACAATACATACTACATATATACTACATTCATACAACATACATACATACATACATACTACCGTACATACATACTACATACAATACATTCATACATTCATACAATACATACATATAGACATACAGTACATATAACATAGAGTACATACTCACCATCACTTGTCACTTTGATCCCCGAAGCCAGTGTTATCTAACTGTAAAAAATATTAAAATAACAAACAAGCAATATACTCCCTGATCCGCAGAAATCCATGAGTGTCCCACGACGATCTCCTGCAGTGCATCACTGAGAGGTTACTATAGTTCACTGGTCTCACTTTATGGCAAAAGCTGCGTGGGAACTTTCTCGCACAGCAATGCCAAAAGTGAGACTAGGGACTATTTTTTTTACAGTGGCGGCGGAATACAGTGCAGAAGGATACCTACCTCCTGTCATTGTATTCCTGGGGCCCCTAGAAAGCGGTGGCACTGCTGTTCTCCACTGGAGATCATCGTGGGACACTCGTGGATTTCCGCGGATCAGGGAGTATATCAGCTGTTTGTTATTTTAATATTTTTTAAAGATGACACTGGCTTCGGGGATCAAAGTGACAAGTGATGGTGAGTATGTACTCTATGTTATATGTACTGTATGTCTATATGTATGTATTGTATGAATGTATGAATGTATTGTATGTAGTATGTAGGTTGTATGTCTGTAGCACGTTTTATGTATGTTGTATGTATGTAGTATGTACTATGTATGTATGTTGTATGAATGTAGTATATATGTAGTATGTGTGTTGTATGTATGTTGTATGAATGTAGTATATATGTAATATGTATGTAGTATGTATGTATGTATGTTATATGAATGTAGTATATATGTAGTATGTATGTTGTATGTATGTTGTATGAATGTAGTATATATGATGTATGTACAGTCATGGCCAAAAGTTTTGAGAATGACACAAATATTATATTTTCACATGATCTGCTGGCCTCTGGTTTTTATGTGTGTTTGTCAGATGTTTTTATCACATACAGAAATATGATTGCAATCATATTATGAGTAGCAAAAGGTTATATTGACAGTTAGAAAGAGTTAATGCAGCAAGTCAATATTTGCAGTGTTGACCCTTCTTCTTCAGGACCTCAGCAATTCTCCCTGGCATGCTCTCAATCAACTTCTGGTTCAAATCCTGACTGATAGCAGTCCATTCTTGCAAAATCAATGCTTTTATTTTGTCTGAATTTGAAGGTTTTTGTTTGTCCACCCGTCTCTTGATGATTGACCACAAGTTCTCAATGGGATTAAGAACTGGGGAGTTTCCAGGCCATGGTCCCAAAATCTCTATGTTTTGTTCCCTGAGGCATTTAGTTATCACCTTTGCTTTATGGCAAGGTGCTCCATCATGTTGAAAAAGGCATTGTTGATCGCCAAACTGCTCTTGGACGGTTGGGAGAAGTTGCTCTTAGAGGACATTCTGGTACCATTCTTTATTCATGGCTGTGTTTTTAGGCAAGACTGATAGAGAGCCCATTCCCTTGGCTGAGAAACAACCCCACACATGAATGGTTTCAGGATGCTTGACAGTTGGCATGAGACAAGACTGGTGGTAGCGCTCACCTGGTCTTCTCCGAATAAGCCGTTTTCCAGATGTCCCAAAAAATCGAAAAGGGGATTCATCAGAGAAAATGACTTTACCCCAGTCCTCAGCAGTCCACTCCCTGTACCTCTTGCAGAATATCAGTCTGTCCATGATGTTTTTCCTGGAGAGAAGTGGCTTCTTTGCTGCCTTCCTTGAGACCAGGCCTTGCTCCAAGAGTCTCCGCCTCACAGTGCGTGCAGATGCACTCACACCTGCCTGCTGCCATTCCTGAGCAAGCTCTGCACTGCTGGTAGCCTGATCCCGCAGCTGAAACACTTTTAAGAGATGGTCCTGGCGCTTGCTGGTCTTTCTTGGGCGCCCTGGAGCCTTTTTGGCAACAAGGGAGCCTCTCTCCTTGAAGTTCTTGATGATGCGATAGATTGTTGACTGAGGTGCAATCTTTCTAGCTGTGACACTCTTCCCTGTTAGGCCATTTTTGTGCAGTGCAATGATGACTGCACATGTTTCTTTAGAGATAACCATGGTTAACAGAAGAGAAACAATGATGCCAAGCACCAGCCTCCTTTTAAAGTGTCCAGTGGTGTCATTCTTACTTAATCATGACAGATTGATCTCCAGCCCTGTCCTCATCAACACCCACACCTGTGTTAATGGAGCAATCACTGAAACGATGCTAGCTGGTCCTTTTAAGGCAGGGCTGCAATGATGTTGAAATGTGTTTTGGGGGATAAAGTTCATTTTCTAGACAAATATTGACTTTGCAAGTAATTGCTGTTAAGCTGATCACTCTTTATAACATTCTGGAGTATATGCAAATTGCCATTAGAAAAAATGAAGCAGTAGACTTTGTAAAAATTAATATTTGTGTCATTCTCAAAACTTTTGGCCATGATTGTATGTAGTATGTAGTATGTATGTATGTTGTATGAATGTAGTATATATGAAGTATGTATGTAGTATGTATGTATGTTGTATGAATGTAGTATATATGTAGTATGTATGTAGTATGTATGTATGTTGTATGAACGTAGTATATATGAAGTATGTATGTAGTATGTATGTATGTTGTATGAATGTAGTATATATGAAGTATGTATGTATGTATGTTGTATGAATGTAGTATATATGTAGTATGTATATAGTATGTATGTATGTTGTATGAATGTAGTATATATGAAGTATGTATGTAGTATGTATGTATGTTGTATGAATGTAGTATATACGTAGTATGTATTTAGTATGTATGTTTTTGTTTTTTGTTTTTTTACATTCAACACATTAGCCGGATGATGGGACTACTACTGTCCCATCATTGGCTAATGTGTCAATCACTGTCATTGTAGCAGGCATAGCCCAATGGGACTTGTAGTCCCATCGGACGATGCCTGCACACACACACAACCCCCGGCAGGCCCGCACAGACCCCCGGCAGCCCGCACAGACCCCCGGCAGGCCCGTACAGACCCCCGACAGCCCGCACAGACCCCCGGCAGGCCCGTACAGACCCCCAGCAGGCCCGTACAGACCCCCGGCAGCCCGTACAGACCCCCGGCAGGCCCGTACAGACCCCCGGCAGCCCGTACAGACCCCCGGCAGCCTGCACAGACCGCCTGCAGGCCCACTAAGACCCCCGGCAGGCCCGTACAGACGCCGCCCGCACACACAGACACGCACATTGTCCGCCCACGCACTGCCCACACTCTTCCCCCTCCCGAACTGGATGTACAAGTAAAGAAAGGGGTTTTTTTAATTCCGATATTTCTGTCCCATTGACTTGAATGGGGTTTCTGGTATCGGAATCGGCGATACCCGATACTTTTTGGGTATCGGACCGATCCAATCCGATCCAATACTTCACGATATCGGATGGTATCGCTCAACACTACTTAGCACACACGGGGATATGAACGCACACACAAAATGCGCCACACACTACCACGTGCTTCAACACATATACTACCCTCAGCACACATTTCACCACACATACACCAACCTCGCCACATAAAAATCGAAACACAAAAGTCGCCATTCAAAACTCGCCACGCTGTCAGTATCACACAGGATAGGATTAGATACACGGCTCAGCAGTCAGTATCACACAGGATAGGATTAGATACACAGCTCAGCAGTCAGTATCACACAGGATAGGATTAGATACACAGCACAGCAGTCAGTATCACACAGGATAGGAATAGATGCACGGTTTTTATGTGCAATATAATCATTATAATTTGTTATAACTAACCACAGTTGGTTACTATGCCCAGGCAACGCTGGGCTCTTCAGCTAGTATTTTATAAAACTGATATATTTGTAAGATAAGTTTATCTCGTAATACTATGGTGCATCTGCCTTGTTTGTTCCTGTTTCATACATTTAGTAAAATAACACAGTACCGAAATAGTAAATAATTCAATAAGTACATACATAAATAGTAAAATAATAGATAATACGTAAATCTAAAAACTGGAAAATAACAGTGCCAAATTAATAAATATGTAATTGAATAAATGAATGAATAAATAATAAAATACCACACTAACAAAATGCTAAAGAATAAATAAATATATAAATAAATAAAATAAATAACACATCTAAAAATGAAAAAAAAAAGTTAAATAACAGTGCAAATTAAAAATTATATAAAGGTGTGAATGAATGAATAAATAAATAAATAAATCATTAATAAAATACCGCACAAGCAAAATAATAACAAATAAATATATAAATATATAGTAAAATAATAAATTGTAAGCATAACAAAAAATAAAAAAACAGTAATATAGCACAGTACCGAATTAATAAAGATAGGTAAATAAATGAATAAATATAATTTGTCAAACAAGCACAGTAGCAAAAAAATAAAGATTAAAAATAAATAGTGAAATAACACAGTACTATAAGTGAATGTAATAGCAGTTTGCATCATAATTTATTAGATAAAAATAAAATGTTCATCAACTTCCAGCAGGATGTAATTTCTCTTTTCTTAGCTTGTTTAGCAACTTTCTCAGTGACTAGAAATAAATTTTCCCCAGCAAAACAAAATAGCGGTGGAGAGGAGGGGGATGCGGCTGCAGTATCTTCTCCACAGAGTTTGTGTCACATTGTGTGCTGTGAGGGGAGAGGGAGCTGCAGAAGATGAAGAAGACATCTGATTGGCTCAGGATTGGCTCAGGATACATAGCACAGTTCTGATGTCACACCAGGAGCCCGATCGTTCATCGCATCAAGAAGAAATAAAATTTACATTTACTGAAACCCCCCAAAAAATAATTTTTCGATGAAAAATAATATCTCTACAATTAATATACTTTTTCTCTTGGTTTGACATATTGACATATTCAGTTGTAATTAAAAACATGATTTTATGATACTCTATCATCTCACCGGCTTTGAGGGCACAGTAGGAGCCCGTGAGGTCACTGATTGGCTGCTAGGCTGGCGCTAAGACACCATTGGTGCATGACGCACACAAGACGTCTAGACAGCCCGGCTAATCAAATGAATTGCCAAGAAGTAAGGAGATCCTCCGGCCTCCCGTCCAGCGTTCACAGATTACTGACCTGGCCGATGGACTGAAGTCCTGCGAATTCTCCAATATTATTGGAATGGCTGGATCCTTTGTTTCTTGGAGCCCCTCAGGCATTGGGGTATTAGTGCATCTGCCTCCTCCTTCTCACACCCTATTGGAAGACGCTCTTGTAGTTCAGAATTTTTTCCTTCCTATTCATTTAGTGCAAATTTTAATCTGTCCAGCAGGTGGCGAAGTTGCACAGTAATTTAATTCCTACAAAGTTATTCTAACTTTTTTTCTACTAAAACTTGTGTGCTGGTCAAAATTTCATCCTCCACTTGATTGCCTGGGACCAGCATCAAAATCTGTCATGGTTGGCCCGACCATGTAATTATAATCAGCCTTACTGTTTGTTTTTACTGCAATTAGATCCATTCCCTCTGGCCCAAACTGGCTATTCCCTAAGTATTTTATGCACGAAGAGACGTAGCTGATCTAAATTTGTCATTGGTCACTGATTGCGATATAACTGCATTTTTACATGGGGCTGCAGAAAAAACAATTACATGGGCAGCAGTGATTGTATATAGCTGTGGTGCACTGCCAGGCTTCATCCCACACTTTCTAATCTGATTTTTCCCTGCCAGCACGCCCTGCCAAGGTACATGAAATGTAATAAATGGTAACATCTCAGCTGCCCGTAATTCTCCCACTTACCGCAGACTATAATTGTTACTTACGCCATAGAATTAACCATGTACTGTCCCTTTAAAAGTAACTTTAATATCAAATATGAAACGTTTTTGCAGAGAAATACATTACTTCATCTCTTTCGAGAATTTTGGGGAATGGAAAAAACATATAAAACGTAGGCTAATAAAAGAGACTTAGAGGTAATTCACTAAAATGTATGTTTTCGGCACCCTTTTCTAATAAGTGTCACCCAGCCATCAAAAAGGTCTGATATTGTCTTATGAGGTATATTTATAACTAGAGGTCCACTGTAATCAATAAAAAAATGTTGGTTCCTGCACCACCACTAGGGGGAGCTAAGGATCTCATTGAAGACTATTAAGGATTATTCAGATGAAAATTTAATATTGATGATCTAACCTTAATTATCAATATCAGATCCATGGAGATTAAACTTCTGGAATCCCCAATGATCAGTTGTCTAAACGGGCCACAGTGCTCTGGAATTGGCAGAAGAGGCAAACCTAATTGTGTAGTGGCCAAAAATGGTATTGCAAGTTCTCTCCCATTAGAGAAGCACTCCCAACAGAATTTTTATCCTTTTTAGCATTTGTCCAAGTTATATGGCAGTTTGGGCGAGCCCATTCTCTGTAATATAGTTATACATTTTTCGATTTTCGGAAGCACTCCTCCTCGTCTTCCTCCTCCCTCCATCAAAGTTTTTATCCTCTTAATATATTGCAATCATGATATTGCAAAGTACTGTGTGCTTACAATTGCTCATTTTGCCTTTCTACCCAGCTAATTCTTCTCTTTTCCATTATGTCTATGACATCACATGATTAAAAACTGGCCAGCTGAATCCTTCTAAGCTCTATGTAGAAACAGGAGAGCAATTTTCTCTGTATGAGTCATGACTTACTCCAAAAGATCCTGAGGGGGGGAGCAGGTGGATCAGGAGTTAAAGAGGGAGATGACTCATCCTGTTTCTACATAGATCGGAGAATTAAATGGGTGGAAAGGCAAAATGAGCAATTGTAAGCACACAGGGCTATATAATATGATGCATGAAATATATTAAGAGGATAAAAACTTTGATAGGAGGAAGAGGAGGAATGCTTCTTTAACTTGTATAGAAAACAGCTTTCAGTACCATTCATGACCACTACACGGTCAGCAGAGCTGTGCCATTTTCAGAGCACCCTGTACCTTTTATTCACCTTAATGGTCAAGATGCTGAATATCCACTCATGCAATATTGATGCAAAATCAAAAAAACCATCAATTGCCATAAATATGTACATTTTTTTAACCTGCTGTACATGGCACAGTTATTATTAATCGGCTAATTTTTTTTTCTGTGAGTTTCCTGTGTGTGACACAACCCACGGGCAAGCCATGAGACAGGGTAGTCAGGAGGCCTCGGGACAGATACAAGGAGGGCTTGTAGTGCATAGGGGTAAGACAAAGGGGTGGTCAGATAACAGTCCAAATACCAGAAGGTTACCTACATCAAGACAAGGGAGGATAACAAATGGTAGTCAGGGGTAAAGCGCGGGGTAAGATACCTGAAGTCAGAAAGCATCAAAGGCAGAAGGGATAATCCACATGAATTGTCAGGACAAATCTGAGGTCTAGCAACAAGATCAAAAGTCAGACACAGAGCTAAGGAAACGCACCTACCTAACTAAACACAGCTACAACTGACAATCTGCTGCTCACAGCAAGCCAGCTAAAGACTTTGCAAAACATTTAAGGATGGGAGAAGCCTGGTGAAGATGAGAATGAGCAACTGGGCTGTCAATCAAAATGCTGACAGCCCAGCACGCCCCAGCATCAGATTGGATGACTGAACTGTCACTCACAAAACAGACAGTCCAGCACACTTCAGATCCCATAGGGCGGCTGAGCTGTCACTCACAGCGTCCATCTGCCACAATCAGTAATGAAACTGTAACACTGTGTCTCTCCATCCCTGACATATGGACTTGTCCTGTTTGTATATAACTCTTGTTCAGTTTGCCAAGTGGATGGGGTCATCAAAGAATACGTCCACAGAGAAAGCTTGATAACCCCGCCCACTTAGATAGAAAGACTAGATTCACAAACAGAAAAGAGGAGACCATAATCTCAGAAAAGGAAAAGTTCAGAAGATCAGGTTATTATACAGGGTGGGCCATTTATATGGATACACCTAAATAAAATGGGAATGGTTGGTGATATCAACTTCCTGTTTGTGCCACATTAGTACATGGGACGGGAAAAACTTTTCAAGATGGGTGGTGATCATGGCGGCCATATTGGATGCAACTTTATTTTTTCCAATGGGAAGAGGGTCATGTGACACATTATTATTATTATTATTATTATTATTTATTGTTATAGCGCCATTTATTCCATGGCGCTTTACATGTGAGGGGGGTATACATAAAAACAAGTACAATAATCTTAAACAATACAAGTCATAACTGGTACAGGAGGAGAGAGGACCCTGCCCGCGAGGGCTCACAATCTTCAAGGGATGGGTGATAATACAGTAGGCGAGGGTAGAGCTGGTCGTGCAGCGGTTTGGTCGATCGGTGGTTACTGCAGGTTATAGGCTTGTCGGAAGAGGTGGGTCTTCAGGCTCTTTTTGAAGGTTTCGATGGTAGGTGAGAGTCTGATATGTTGTGGTAGAGAGTTCCAGAGTAGGGGTGATGCGCGAGAGAAATCTTGTATGCGATTGTGGGAAGAGGAGATAAGAGGGGAGTAGAGAAGGAGATCTTGTGAGGATCGGAGGTTGCGTGCAGGAAAGTACCGGGAGACGAGGTCACAGATGTATGGAGGAGACAAGTTGTGGATGGCTTTGTATGTCATGGTTAGGGTTTTGTAATGGAGTCTCTGGGCAATTGGGAGCCAGTGAAGGGATTGACAGAGGGGAGAAGCTGGGGAATAGCGGGGGGACAGGTGGATTAGTCGGGCAGCAGAGTTTAGAATAGATTGGAGGGGTGCGAGAGTGTTTGAGGGGAGGCCGCAGAGCATGAGGTTGCAGTAGTCAAGGCGAGAGATGATGAGGGCATGGACTAGGGTTTTTGCAGATTCTTGGGTGAGGAATGAACGGATGCGTGAAATATTTTTGAGTTGAAGTCGGCAGGAAGTGGAAAGGGTTTGGATATGTGGTTTGAAGGAGAGATCAGCATCAAGGATTACTCCGAGGCAGCGAGCTTGTGGGACTGGGGAGAGTGGGCAGTCATTTACTGTAATTGATAGGTTCGTAGGCGGGGTCACGTGAGATGGGGGAAAGATGATGAATTCTGTTTTGTCCATGTTGAGTTTCAGATATCTAGTGGAGAAGAAGGATGAAATAGTGGACAGACATTGAGGGATTCTGGTTAGTAGGGAGGTGATATCTGGTCCAGAGATGTAGATCTGTGTGTCATCAGCATAAAGATGATACTGAAAGCCATGAGATTCTATGAGCTGTCCCAGGCCAAAGGTGTAAATAGAGAACAGCAGGGGCCCTAGGACTGAACCTTGTGGGACTCCGACAGATAGGGGGCGAGGTGAGGAGGTGGTGTGTGAGTGGGAGACGCTGAATGTCCGGTCTGTTAGGTATGATGAGATCCAGGAGAGGGCCAAGTCTGTGATGCCGAGGGATGAGAGGGTCTGTAATAATAGGGAATGGTCCACTGTGTCAAAGGCAGCCGACAGGTCCAGGAGGAGGAGGACAGAGTAGTGTCGCTTGCTCTTGGCAGTTAAGAGGTCATTGGTGACCTTAGTAAGGGCAGTTTCAGTGGAGTGGTGTGACCGGAAGCCAGATTGTAAGCGGTCGAAGAGGGAGCAAGAAGAGAGATGGGAGGACAGTTCAAGGTAGACGTGTTGTTCCAGTAGCTTGGAGGCGTATGGGAGAAGTGATATAGGGCGATAGCTAGATACAGAGGATGGGTCAAGAGAGGGCTTTTTGAGGATAGGTGTGATGGAGGCATGTTTAAAGCTTGAGGGGAAAACACCAGTTGTTAGTGATAGGTTGAAGAGATGGGTTAGGGTTGGGATGAAGACTGTGGTGAGGTGTGGGATGAAGTGGGATGGGATCGGGTCGAGTGCACAGGTGGTGAGATGTGATCTTGAGAGTAGAGTGGAGAGTCGATCTTCTGTAATGGTGGAGAAGTTGGTTTTGAAGGTGGAGGGCTGGGAAGTCGGGAGGAAGGGCTCTGGGGGTTGTTGACCAAAACTGTCCCTGATGTTATCAATTTTCTGCTTGAAAAATGAGGCAAAGTCTTCAGCTGAGATGAGTGGGGAGGGAGGAGGTGCTGGGGGGCGGAGGAGAGAATTGAAGGTGTTGAATAACTGTTTAGGGTTGTGAGACAGGGAGGATATGAGAGATGAGAAGTAGGTTTGTTTAGCTGTGGCGAGTGTGGTCTTGAAAGTAGTGAGGGACTGTTTGAATGCGATGAAATGCTCGTTGGAGTGGGATCTTTTCCATCTGCGCTCAGCAGCCCTGGAAGCTCGCCTCAGCTCTTTGGTCAGGCTGGTGTGCCAGGGCTGTCTGTTGATTTTGCGAGTTTTGGTATGTGTAAGTGGGGCAGCGGATTCCAAAGCTACAGCTATTGTGGTGTTATATAGAGCGGCAGCGTCATCCGCATTGTGTAAGGAACTTATATCTGTAAGAGGGAGGAGGGATTCGGAGAATGAGTGTAGGTCAAGGTGTTTAAGATTCCTGCGAGGGTGTGAAAGTTTGTGGGGTGGGGATTGTAGACATGGAGTGAAGAGGGAAGAGAATGTGAGCAGGTTGTGGTCAGAGAGAGGAAGAGGTGAGTTAGAGAGGTTAGATAGGGAGCAGAGGCGGGTGAAGATGAGGTCCAGTGTGTGGCCATCTTTGTGGGTGGCTGTAGAAGACCATTGAGTGAGGCCGAAGGAGGAAGTGAGAGATAGAAGTTTAGTGGCAGCTGAGAGGGAAGTGTCAATGGGGATGTTGAAGTCGCCCATGATGATAGTAGGGATGTCCGCGGAAAGGAAATGAAGTAACCAGGTGGTGAAGTGGTCAAAGAAGGTGGTGGCTGGCCCTGGGGGGCGGTAGATGACAGCCAGTTGGAGGTTGGAGGGGGAGTAGATGCGCACAGAGTGCACCTCAAAGGAAGGGAGGGTAACAGAGGGTGGCAGTGGGATTGGGGTGAAGGAGCAGGTATCTGACAGGAGAAAACCAACTCCTCCACCATGTTTGCTGCTGGGGCGGGGGGTGTGAGAAAGGTGGAAGCCGCCATACGAAAGTGCAGCAGGAGAGGCTGTGTCAGAAGGGGTGAGCCAGGTTTCGGTGATGGCGAGGAAGGAGAGTTTGGTAGTAACAAAAAGATCATGGATGTAGGAAAGCTTGTTGCAGACAGAGCGAGCGTTCCACAGAGCTCCTGTTAGTGGGACTGGGGAAGCGGGGGCTGGGTGAATGGGTATAAGGTTGGAGAGGTTACGGAAGGTTGTGATAGAGCGTGGATGGGAGGTAGAAATGACTGTGGGAATGTGGTGAGGAGGACCAGGATTTGGAGAGATCAAACTATTGAGAATTTCTCAAGAAAAACAATGGTGTACTTGGTTTTAACATATCTTTATTATTCCCCCTCCCATATACTAATGTGCCACAAACAGGAAGTTGATATCACCGACCATTCCCATTTTATTTAGGTGTTTCCATTTAAATGGCCCACGTTGTAGAAATCTATGGCAAGCTATAGGTTGTCTTTAAGAGGACCTGTACACGTATGAAGGCAGTGAGCTCCCCCTAGTGGTCGCAGTGTACATCAAGAATTTATTCATTTCAGATCAGAAAAAAAGTCCATTTAAAAATGCATCTCCTGTTTACATCAATTATTTTTACTTTGTGCCACATGAAAACTTTTGTACTTTTTGTTATATACTTGAAAACATTTCATACTCCCTTTTCTTGCTGAAAAATGAAGACCTCCAGGTAGCATTTGTCCATTTTTCTTTCCCTATAATTTAGCCTTTCTCAGATTCCATTATGTAACAGACGTTCTTTCTTTCTCCCCTTCGCAGCAGGAAGTCCCAGAACATTCCCAGGTTCCAAACAAAAGCTGAACTTCAAGAAATCAAATCCATATACGTTCTCTATCCAAATATTACATACTGCTATTTAAAACTCTTTATAGAGATTTGTAGTAAAGTTTGATTTCTCATCTTACTGTTTTGCATTCCATAGAAAACCACACATGATACATTTTGCAACCGATAAAACATGTGTAGGTTAAATACTGAATCTTCTTGTTTTTTGTTTTTTCTGTGCTTGTTTCCACTAGTAACATACTAATAAAAGGGACATGTATGCATGAATCACTTACATTAATATCGAGCTAAGCTAATACATGCAAATATAAGGATCAGATGGAAAATCATTAAAGATAATAGGAGGCATTGCATGACTTGTTTGTGTATCTGCAGGTTATCTGCGGCATAGCAATAAGAGAAAGAAGTAAACTTCATCTAATATCTAATGAAAAACATAAAGTCTAAATCTGGTCTAAACGACATCTGTCAACACAAATTCTACATAATGGCACCAGTATAGAACACAGGAAAGGCAAAGCATGGAAGCATTCATTACTGCCGAATGGGTCATAATCAAATATAAAATACAGAATAATTAAACGAATTTCAGACACTGGCAGTGAGGCTGACATTGTGTAATGTCTGCAGTGTGCCTGGCGTCAGGAGAGAAAAGTTATTGGCAAAGTTAATAGAAGTGAGAATAAATGACAAAGTTATGTTAATACATTGTAGAAACATAATTAATATACTACTGACCTCTATGTGCAAGAATATAACTACTATAACACTTCCTTATGTACGAGAATATAACTGCTATAATATTACTATAATACTGCCCCTATATACAAGTATACAAGAATATAACTACTATAATACTGCCCCATGTACAAGACTATAACTACTATAATACTGCCCCTAGGTACAAGAATAAAACTACTATAATACTGCCGCTATGTACAAGAATATAACTACTACTAGCTATTGAACCCGTTCTATGCTCGGGTGGTGAGCATTTATTTTGGTATATGGTCTCCATCCTGGTATGTGCTGCTTCCATCCTGCACCCCCTTCCTGTCATGTGTAGCCCCCATCCTGGGCCCTCATCCGGTTTTGTGTGCCTCCATCTTGTCATGTGCTACTCTCTTCCTGTGCCCTCATCCTGTCATGTGCTCCCATCCTGCATCACCATCCTGTCATGTGGTGCTCCCATCCTGCACCCCCATCCTGTCATGTGGTGCTTCCAACTTGCACCCCCATGCTGTCATGTGCTGCTCCCATCCTGCGCCCCCATTCTGGTATCTGCTGCCCCCATCCTGGTATGTGCTACTCCAATTCTGCGCCCCCATCCTGTCATGTGGTGCTCTCATCCTGTGTCCCAATCCTGTCATGTGGTGCTCTCATCCTGTGTCCCAATCCTGTCATGTGGTGCTCTCATCCTGTGTCCCAATCCTGTCATGTGGTGCTCTCATCCTGCATCCCCATCCTGTCATGTGGTGCTCACATCCTGTCATGTGCTGCTCCCATCCTGCACCCCCATCTTGTCATGTGCTGCTCCCATCCTGCATCCCCATCCTGTCATGTGGTGCTCACATCCTGTCATGTGCTGCTCCCATCCTGCACCCCCATCTTGTCATGTGCTGCTCCCATCCGGCACCCCCATTCTGTCATGTACTGCTCCCATACTGCACACCCATCCTGTCATGTGCCGCTCCCATCCTGCTCCCCCATTCTGTCATGTGCTGATCCCATCCTGTGCCCCCATTCTGTAATGTGCTGCTTCCATCCTGCGCCCCCATTCTGTGCTCTGCTGACGTTCTATATAGGTTAAAACTATGCTGGACTACTCTGCTGACTTATCTACAGTTAGGTCCATATATATTTGGACAGAGACAACATTTTTCTAATTTTGGTTCTAGACATTACCACCATGAATTTTAAGCAAAACAATTCAGATGCAGTTGAAGTTCAGACTTTCAGCTTTCATTTGAGGGTATCCACATTAAAATTGGATGAAGGATTTAGGAGTTTCAGCTCCTTGACATGTGCCACCCTGTTTTTAAAGAGACCAGAAGTAATTGGACAATTGACTCCAAGGCTATTTCATGGACAGGTGTGGGCAATCCCTTCATTATGTCATTCTCAATTATGCAGATAAAAGGCCTGGAGTTGATTTGAGGTGTGGTGCTTGCATTTGGAAGGTTTTGCTGTGAAGGAAACATGTTGTCAAAGGAGCTCTCCATGCAGGTGAAACAAGCCATCCTTAAGCTGCAAAAAGAGAAAAACCCCATCCGAGAAATTGCTACAACATTAGGAGTGGCAAAATCTACAGTTTGGTACATCCTGAGAAAGAAAGAAAGCACTGGTGAACTCTTCAACGCAAAAAGACCTGGGCACCCATGGAAGACAGTGGTGGATGATCGCAGAATAATCTCCATGGTGAAGAGAAACCCCTTCACAACAGCCAACCAAGTGAACAACACTATCCAGGAGGTAGGCGTATCAATATCCAAATCTACCATAAAGAGAAGACTGCATGAAAGTAAATACAGAGGGTTCACTGCACGGTGCAAGCCACTCATAAGCATCAAGAATAAAAAGGCTAGACTGGACTTTACTAAAAAACATCAAAAAATGCCAGCACAGTTCTGGAAGAACATTCTTTGGACAGATGAAACCAAGATCAACCTCTACCAGAATGATGGAAAGAGAAAAGTATGGCGAAGGCGTGGTACAGCTCATGATCCAAAGCATACCACATCATCTGTAAAACACGGCGGAGGCAGTGTGATGGCTTGGGCATGCATGGCTGCCAGTGACACTGCGTCACTAGTGTTTATTGATGATGTGACACAGGACAGAAGCAGCCGAATGAATTCTGAGGTATTCAGAGCCATACTGTGTGCTCAAATGCAGACAAACTTATTGGTCGTCGTTTCATACTACAGATGGACAATGACCCAAAACATAAAGCCAAAGCAACCCAGGAGTTTATTAAAGCAAAGAAGTGGAATATTCTTGAATGGCCAAGTCAGTCACCTGATCTCAACCCAACTGAGCATGCATTTCACTTGTTAAAGACTAAACTTCAGACAGAAAGGCCCACAAACAAATAGCAACTGAAAACCACCGCAGTGAAGGCCTGGCAGAGCATCAAAAAGGAGGAATCACAGCGTCTGGTGATGTCCATGAGTTCAAGACTTCAGGCTGTCATTGCCAACAAAGGGTTTTCAACCAAGTACTAGAAATGAACATTTTATTTACAATTATTTAATCTGTCCAATTACTTTTGTTCCCTTTAAAAACAGGGTGGCACATGTTAAGGGGCTGGAACTCCTAAACCCTTCATCCAATTTTAATGTGGATACCCTCAAATGAAAGCTGAAAGTCTGAACTTCAACTGCATCTGAATTGTTTTGTTTAAAATTCATTGTGGTAATGTCTAGAACCAAAATTAGAAAAATGTCTCTGTCCAAATATATATGGACCTAACTGTATACATAGTATCCTCTATAGCTATATACTTATAGATATACAGTATGTGTACTATACAATATATGTCTATATACAGTACAAAATGTTTTTTTTTTAAGACAGAGACCAGAGGCACTGTGCGGCACAGAAATCTTGTGTTTTTAAAATGGCGGCGAAGTGTGGGCGTCCGTTACATATTTAAATAAATTAGTGATGTCAGCAGAGGGGGCAGGGGGACACAGTGGGGCTGGAATCAGGTGCCATTTCATTGGTGGGCGGAAATGCCTTGATGTCAGGAGAGGGCGGGATTGTGCTGCCGAAATCGGCGCCTGCACAGTCTGCCCTTTCCGGTGCCATTTTCTTGAAGATACACAGCCAGCCCTGACATCACAGCGAGACCCCGTGGCAATACCGGATCGGTAAGTTGCTGTGCCGGAGATTGCGGTATGCGTTCAGTGCTTGCGCAGTCTATAAAGGCTTCGGACAGAGTGACGCTCCTAGTGTTATATGATAGATAATAATAAGAATATAACTACTATAATACTACACCTAATTACAAAAATATAACTACTATAATACTGCTCCCTATGTACAACAATATACAGTTATGCTCAAAAATTTACATACTCCAGCAGAATTTTTGCTTTCTTGGCCTTTTTTCACAGAATATGAATGATAACACCAAAACTTTTTCTCCATTTATAGTTAGTGGTTGGGTGAAGCCATTTATTGTCAAACTACTGTGTTTTCCGTTTTTTAAATTATAATGACAACCTAAAACATCCAAGTGACCCTGATCAAAAGTTCACATACCCTGGTGATTTTGGCCTGATAACATGCACAGACGTTGATACAAATGGGTTTGAATGGATACTAATGGTAACATCCTCACCTTTGCTTGTAATCAGTGTGTGTGCATAAAAGCTGAGTGAGTTTCTGGGATCCAGAAAGACTCTTACATCTTTCATCCAGCCACCGACGTTTCTGGATTGTGAGTCATGGGGAAAGCAAAAGAATTGTCAATGGATCTATGGGAAAAGGTAGTTGAACTGTATAAAACAGGAAAGGAATACAAAAAGATATCCAAGGAATTGACAATGAAAAATCAGGGGCTCTGTAAAGTCAAAACCATGGTCAGGTAGACCAACAAAAATTCGTCCACAACTGCCAGGAAAATTGTTCGGGATGCAAAGAAAAACCCACAAATAACATGAGCTGATATACTGGACTCTCTGAAAACTAGCGGTGTGCCTGTTTCAAGTTGCACAATAAGGAGGCACTTGAAGAAAAATGGGCTGCATGGTTAAGTCACCAGAAGAACACCCTTACTGCACAAAAGCCACAAAGTATCTCACCTACAATACTCAAAACAGCACACAGACAAGCCTCAAAACTTCTGGAACAAGGTAATTTGGAATGATGAGACCAAAATTGAACTTTTTGGCCACAAACATAAATGTTACATTTGGAGAGAGGTCAACAAGGCCTATGATGAAAGGAACACCATTCCTACTGGAAAGCATGGAGGGGGATCACTGAAGTTTTGGGGATGTGTGAGATACAAAGGCACAGGAAACTTGGTCAAAGATGAAGGAAAGATGAATGCATCACGTTATCAGCAAATACTGGAGGCACATTTGCAATCATCAGCTGCTCATGGGGCATTCTTTGGACTTTCCAACATGACAACGATCCAAAACACAAGGCCAAATTGAACTGTCATTGGCTACAGCAGAACAAAGTGAAGGTTCTCGAGTGGCCATCTCAGTCTCCTCATCTCAATATCACTGAGCCACTCTGGGGAGATCCCAAGCATGCAGTTCATGCTAGACAGCCCAGGAATTTACAGGAACTGTAGGCTTTTTGTCAAGAAGAGTGGACAACTTCACCATCTGAGAAAATAAAGAACTTCATCCACAACTACCACAAAAGACTTCAAGCTGCCATTGATGTTGGTAATACACAATATTAATAAATGGAGTATGTAAACTTTTGAACAAGGTCATTTGTAATTTTTGGGTTGTCTTTATTATTTAAAAATAGAAAACACAGTAGTTTGACAATAAATGGCATCACCCAACCACTAACCATGAGGGGAGAAAAAGTTTTGATGTTATCATTCTCTGAAAAAAGGCCAAGAAAGCAAAAATTCTGCCGGGGTATGTAAACTTTTGAGTAAAACTGTAACTACTATAACACTGCCCCCTATGTACAAAAATATAACTATTACAATACTGCTCCTATGTACAAGAATATAACTACTATAATACTGCTCCTATGTACAAGAATATAACTACTATAATACTGCACCTATGTACAAGAATATAACTACTATAATACTGCTCCTATGTACAAGAATATAACTACTGTAATACTGCCCCTATGTACAAGAATATAACTACTATAATACTGCTCCTATGTATAAGAATATAACTACTATAATACTGCCCCTATGTACAAGAATATAACTGCTATAATACTGTCCCTATGTACAAGAATATAACTACTATAATACTGCCCCTATGTATAAGAATATAACTACTATAATACTGCTCCTATGTACAAGAATATAACTACTATAATACTGCACCTATGTACAAGAATATAACTACTATTATACTGCCCCCTATGTACAAGAATATAACTACTATAATACTGCCCCTATGTACAAGAATATAACTACAATAATACTGCATCCTATGTACAAGAATATAACTACTATAATACTGCCCCTATGTACAAGAATATAACTACTATAATACTGCTCCTATGTACAAGAATATAACTACTATAATACTGCCCCTATGCACAAGAATATAACTACTATAATACTGCCCCTATGTACAAGAATATAACTACTATAATACTGCTCCTATGTACAAGAATATAACTACTATAATACTGCTCCTATGTACAAGAATATAACTACTATAATACTGCCCCCTATGTACAAGAATATAACTACTATAATACTGCTCCTATGTACAAGAATATAACTACTATAATACTGCCACCTATATACAAGAATATAACTACTATAATACTGCCTGACATGTAAAAGAATGTAGCAATAATAATAACAACACATAATAAACAATGTTATAATTTGCATAGAATATTTGTGGTATTGAACTGAGCACAATATTTGTATATAAGATTCTGGAATATTATCACCCTCATTACGTCTTCCTATTTCTTTTCTCCAATATCTCATCTTCTGATTCATAGGAAATTAATTATCTGACAAGAAGCAGGATTGTGACGGCTGCTACTGTGCAGTATGATATGGGTTTATCACAGAATCAGAACAAGATGATCATTGGGATTTTCCCAGAATGACAGTTATCACCTCGCTTTTGGATAGGTGACAAGTGTCTTAATTCGTTTGGGGCCTCACTGCTGGGATTTCCACCAATCAGAAGAATAGGTTCCCATGTCCAACCATTGAATGGAGTGCATTACATCCCCAAGTAAAGTCTATGGGGCTTGTAGTAATGATGGAGTACTGAATAATCTCATGGTATTATCTGATACTTCATGTTATTTCTATAAATATCAGTGATACCAGTGGACACCTATCACCTGCACTGCTACTCATTCACGTTGGACTTCTGCGGATGGTGTCAGTCGTGGCTTCTTCCTCCATCTATTTGGGTATTTTCCACTTATAAACAGCTAAAAAACAAAAAGAAACAAAACAGGCTAAACAACACAGCATAGCCAAGACTATAATATAAGTACTGCCAGCAGCCTACAATCATTGCCAAGGACAAGGACTCATTATTTCCTCCAAAATAATAAACATTGTATTAACCCCTTAATGACAGCCAATGCGTCTTTTTACTGACCTGAGATATACAGTAAGAGAATATCATCCCCATACAGGTGACAAACCAGCAGCTGCCGGCTGTCCACTATAGCTGACAACTTGCTGTACCACAAATGATCAGTGTTGGCACCATCCATATCTGTTTAACCCTTTAGTTGCTGCTGTCAAAAGTGACTACATCGGAAAAATGGTTAAAAGATTGTGGGGGCTTCCGCTTTAATCTAATTGACACACCGAGATCATGATTGTGTGGTCCTGATGTTTGCCATAGCAGTTCCTGGCCAAATAGCGGCCTTAGAGCCTCCCGAATCTAGCAGTCAGTTCAGAAGTTAGCGACATTTAGGTGGTAAACAAACATTTTTTCATTCCTGCTATACCACTTTGCATTAATTCCTGAAAATCACCTGAAGGGTTAATAAACTACCTGACAGCAGTTTTCAATATGTCAGGGGGTGCAATTTTTAAAATGGTATCACTTTTTGGGGTTTTCCAATATATAGCACCCCTAAAGTCGCATCAAACCTGGATAGGTCCCTCAAAAAATAAATTTCGCAACTTTCCTTGAAAAAATGAATAATTACTGCTACATTTTTAAACCTCCTAAAAGGCTAACAAAATAAATTAGCGTTTTAAAAATGGTGCTGATGTAAAGCAGACATGTGGGAAATGTTATTTATTAATGTTTTTGTATGGTAATACTATCTGGATTACATGGATAATCATTCAAAGTTTGAAAATTGCAATTTTTTTTTACATTTTTGGCAAGTTTCTGATATTTTTTATAAATAAACACAAAACATATCAACCTAAATTTACCATTATCATAAATTATAATGTGTCATGAAAAAACAGTCTCAAAATCACTGCAATTTGTTGAAGCATTCCAGAGTTATCGCCACATAAAGTGATATCGGTCAGAATTTTAAAAATTGGCTCCGTCACTAAGGGGTTAAGTTGATGGTAATTAATGTACTTGTACTCAGCCCAGAACTCCACTTACCAGGGCAGCAGTTTGTGCTTCAGAGCTGCTCCTGTGACCAAGAAGAGCACGTGTATAGTCTTGAAGACGGGAGTGGGAGGTTCTGATTATTGAGGATGCTAACCTCAGGTCATCAGCAGAACGGAGGGCGCGGGTAGGGTGGTACACTGAAACAAGGGAGGAGATGTAGGGTGGTGCTGAGCCATGAAGAGCTTTGTGGGTGAGGGTAATAAGTTTGTACTGGATTCTGGAGTGGATGGGTAGCCAGTGTAATGACTGGCACAAGGTAGAGGCATCGGTGTAACGATTGGCGACGAATATGATCCTGGCAGCAGCATTCAAGACAGATAGGAGGGGGGAGAGTTTGGTAAGAGGGAGACCGATTAGAAGAGAGTTACAATAGTCGAGACGAGAATGAATAAGAGAAACAGTAAGAGTTTTTGCAGAGTCAAGAGTAAGAAAAGGTTGAATTCTAGAAATGTTTTTGAGGTGCAGATGGCAAGAGCGAGCCAGCGCTCGGATGTGGGGGACAAAGGAAAGCTCGGAGTCAAGTATGACCCTAAGACAGAGGGCCTGTTGCTGGGGAGTAATAGTAGAACCACTCACGGAAATGGCAATGTCGGGTATAGGAAAAATGTCAAAAATCTTGGCACTCAATATGTGAAATATTCAGACACTTTTATTTTGTGCATCCAGACAGAAAGGTTTAAACGTTTTCGGTCCAGCATAGGACCTTAATCAGAAAAATCTCGTTTACTGAAATATACATACAAAAAAAGAACAAAAACAAGGCGTTAATTGCGGTCAGCATCATCACAGAAATACATACTAACAAAAGACATGACAAAAATATATGTTCCAACTTCATCAAAAATTCAAAGGAGAGAGCGGTGGCTAGTAGAGGTACTATCCAAGGGTGCTTTGCTGAGTCAGTCGATGGTAACTCCAAAAGTGCTGTGCTGGTCGTTAAGGAAAAGGGATCCTACAGTATAAGTGAGTATTGTTGAGCATAGAAGGAACTAAAACAGATAATAACTTGTAATAGTATGGTGCACCCTTGTGCTTTGAAGGATACAGGTATAGCGATATCTTATACATGTGCAATCTAGTGCTTCCAAGATGGCTAGGAATAGAAGTCACACCAATACCTGAAATAAATAAATCCTTGCAACGGTAGCCAAAAGAAGGACAAAGTAGAGAGTCTAAAAGCAAAATGGAGGTTCTAAATAAATGCAATAGATGTGACACAATGTATATGGCAGTCATATAGCAGCACAGAACCAACTATGTGTGGTCATATAGACTGAAAAAAGGTTTAAGATGGAATACCTGGATGGCCAGTGGAAATGTTAAATGGCTGGCATCTGGAAAGCGTATGTGGACTGAGCCGTCCAAAATTAGAACAGGCAGCTGCAAAATAAATGGCCTATCGACCAGTGAAATACAAGAGGAAGACAAGGAATAGGTTGAAGGAAGATAAATATACCTGTACAGCGTAGGGCTTCAGAAAAGGGATAAGATATCGCTATACCTGTATCCTTCAAAGCACAAGGGTGCACCATACTATTACAAGTTATTATCTGTTGTAGTTCCTTCTATGCGCAACAATACTCACTTATAGGATCCCTCTTCCTTAACGACCAGCACAGCACTTTTGGAGTTACCATCGCCTGACTCAGCAAAGCACCCTTGGATAGTACCTCTACTAGCCATCTCTCTCTCCTTTGAATTTTTGATGAAGTTGGAACATATATTTTTGTCATGTCTTTTGTTAGTATGTATTTCTGTGATGATGCGGACAGAAATTAACGCCTTGTTTTTGTTCTTTTTTTTGTATGTATATTTCAGTAAACGAGATTTTTCTGATGAAGGTCCTATGCTGGACCGAAAACGTTTAAACCTTTCTGTCTGGATGCACAAAATAAAAGTGTCTGAATATTTCACATATTGAGTGCCAAGATTTTTGTCATTTTTGATTGATGGGTGATGGGTTGGATACCCGACTTGAGCACCAACAACCAAACTATTCCTGAGTGCCGTGCTCTCTTTAAAGGAATGTATAGGAATTAGTAGCGGGAGGAAACACAAGGAGTTCAGTCTTTGACGGGTTCAGTTTCAGATATAGTGAGGACATGATGTTATACACAGCGTTGAGACAATTGCCGGTGTTTTCTATAAAGGCTGGAGTGATGTCAGGAGAAGAAGCGTGTAATTTGGTGTCGTCAGTATAGAGATGGTACTGAAAACCAAATCTACTGATTGTTTGACCAATAGGGGCGGAATACATAGAGAAGAGGAGGGGGCCTAGAACCGATCCTTGAGGAATCCCAACAGTAAAGGCCCTTTTACATTTAGCGATGCACCAGCGATCCGACCAGCGATCCGACCAGGTCAGGATCGCTGGTGCATCGCTAAATGATCGCTAGTGAGCTTTCACACAGAAAGATCTCACAGCGATGCAGCAGCGATGCAGCGCACGATACTCACCTTTCACACACAGCGATACTGACGTCCCCCCGCCCGCGTCCAGCCTCGCTCGTCTCACACAGCAGGAAGCCCAGCAGGAAGCGCACGACGAGAAATGGAGCCGCCCAATCTCGCGCGATGAGCGACAGACAGCGGGGGAGCCGGTCGGAGGTAAGTATCACACATATCGATATCGCTAGCAATATCGCTGTACCGTCACAAAATCAGTGACGTTTTAGCGATATTGCTAGCGATATCGCTATGTGTAAAACACCCTTTAGGGGAAGATGAGAGGAGGAGGAGCCAGCAAAAGATACAGTAAAGGAGCGGTCAGAGAGATAGGAGGAGAACCAGGAGAGAACGGTGTCCTTGAGGCCAGTGGAACGGAGCATAGTGAGGAGGAGCTGATGATCCACAGTGTCGAATGCTGCAGAGAGATCCAAGAGAATTAGCATGGAGTAATGACCATTTGATTTAGCTGTTAGTAGATCATTAGAGACTTTAGCGAGGGCAGTTTCAGTAGAATGTAAAGAGCGGAAACCGGATGGGAGAGGGTCTAGAAGAGAGTTTTCTGAGAGATAGCGGATAAGACGGGAGTGGACCAGGCGTTCCAGGAGTTTAGAGATGAAGGGAAGATTAGAAACAGGTCTATAGTTAGCGGCACAGTTTTGGTCGAGGGATGGTTTTTTAAGTAGTGGATGTATGATGGCATGCTTAAATGAGGAAGGAAAGATACCAGAAGAGAGAGAGAGAGGTTAAATATTTTAGTTAGGTGAGGGGGTGACAGCAGGGGAAAGGGGCTGGAGTAGATGTGACGGAAATGGGTCACTGGTGCAAGTGGTTGGGCGAGAAGATGCAAGGAGCCTGCTTACTTCTTCTTCTGTGACTGGTTCAAAATCAGAGAGTGAGCTAAATGCAGTGGGGGAGAGAGGACAGTGCATGGTATGAGGTGATTGGGAGATAATTTCCTGTCGGATCTTGTCAATTTTTTCTTTGAAGTAATTGGCCAGATCATCAGCTCGAAGCTCCGTGGTTGGGGCCTGTACTCTTGGGTTGAGTTGAGAATGAAAAGTGTCAAAGAGACGTTTCGGGTTATTGGACAGTGAAGTGATGAGGGTGTTGAAATAGGTTTGTTTTGAGAGGTGAAGGGCAGTGTTGTATGTTCGAAGCATAAACTTATAATGGATGAAATCTTCGGGTAGGTTGGATTTTCTCCACAGACATTCGGCGCACCTGGAGCACCGCTGCAGGAAACATGTTTGCAGGGTGTGCCAGGGTTGTCGCCATCTGTGTTGTGGCGTTCTATGTATAGGAGGAGCAAATTCATCCAGGGCACTTTGAAGTGTTTCATTGTAATGCTTCAATGCAGAATGAGGACAGGAAAGGGAGGAGATAGGGGCCAATGAAGTCTGCAAGTTCTTCATAAGTTTCTGGGTGTTAATGGCCTGTATGTTTCTATAAATATGGACAGTGGGGGTGACCTGAGCAGCCTGGCAGTTCTTGATAGAGAATGAAAGAAGGTTGTGGTCAGAGAGCGGGAGAGGGGTGTTTGCAAAATCATCCACTGCACAAAGCCGAGAGAAGACCAAGTCGAGGGAGTTTCCGTCTTCATGCGTTGGAGAATTATTAAGCTGCAAAAGGCGAAATGAGGAGGTTAGAGATAAAAGGTGAGTAGCAGATGGGGAAAGAGGAAGAGTAATGGGGATGTTGAAATCGCCTATGATGAGGGTAGGGATGTCACAGGAGAGAAAATGTGGAAGCCAAGTGGCAAAATGATCCAGGAACTGATGGGAGGGGCCGGGAGGACAATATACCACCGCCACTCGCATGGAGAAGGGGTTGTAGAGTCTGACGGCATGGACCTCAAAAGAAGGAAAGACAAGTGAGGGTGCTTGAGGGATAACCTGAAAGGTACATTTTGATGATAGGAGCAGACCAACGCCTCCACCTGCTCTATTGTCTGATCTTGGGGTATGAGAGAAGTGTAGCCCCCCGTATGAAAGAGCAGCAGCAGCGGTAGTGTCTGACTGCTGGATCCAGGTTTCAGTAAGAGCCAGGAGGTTAAGAGAATTAGAAAGGAAAAAGTCATGAGTGAAGGAGAGTTTGTTACACACTGGGCGAGAATTCCAAAGTGCACAATTAAGAGAGACAGATGGCATGCAGGGAATATTAATAAGATTAGAGGGGTTTCTGAGTGCAGCAGTTGGGGGGTTTGACTTTCTATAACATGGGGGACCAGGTTTGGGAGATTTAATGGTGAGCGTGCATACAGGTCATGGAGGTTTAGTGGTGAACAAGCATACAGGCCATGGAGGTTTAGTGGTGAGCGTGCATACAGGCCATGGAGGTTTAGTGGTGAGCATGCAAACAAGACCATAGAGTCTTGCATGGTAATAATAATAACAATAAAAATAGTCTTTGTATAGCGCCAACATATTCCACAGCGCTTTACTGTTAAACAGTTTCAAAACACAACAGTCATAAGTAACAACGTTAACAATACAGTAATTAAAGCAAAATTAGACAACCCTGCTCGTAAGAGTTTACAACCTACAATGAGGTGGGGGAGATACAAAGAATAGGTGTGTATTTGCAATGGTGTATTTACAATAATGTTCCTGCCATCTTGAGGGAGGGGAGTGAGGGATGGATGGGTGTTATGAATGAGTCACCGGAGGAGGAAAAAACAAAAACACAAGCTAAGTCCAGAAAACCGGAGAGGTTGGTAGCTAGCGGTTTGCAGACCCCTGATCCTATTCACCACAACTAACAGTAGCTGTGGGGGGTTCGTACGGTGCCCTAGACCCCTCATCACAGCCGGAGAGCTAAATAAGCCTAAAGAAAGAAAGGGGAAATCTAAACTGCCCCAGAGCAGACCCCAAAGCAATAGACAGCCCCCAACATGTATTGTCGGTGAAAAACAGATGAAAACACAAACACAGACAGAAAGACAGGCTGAGCAAATGATGGGGCCCAACTAACTAGATAGGAAAGGACAGAAAAGATGCTGGCTGCAATCACGCAAAAAACCGTGCCAAAAATAATGTCCAACATGTCTGATAGAAAAGGCCCTGAAGTCACTAGACTTCAAAATCACTATTTTAATCAAAAGCACTCAGGTATATTCTGAAGACAGAGCAAAGAGATCAACTGATCAGAGACAAAAATGGAGTTCAGCACGTCCCAACCAGGGCAGGCTGAACACAAACACTAAGTAAACAGACAAAATCTCATGGAAAAATAGCAGAGCAAAAACTTAGCTTTTAGTAGACAGGAACTAAACTGAATGCCAGAGCTCAGAGCAGAAAAGATCACCAGCAACCCTGCAGGGCGTCGGCTGCCTTATATCCACTCAGAAATTCCGGATGTCCAATCACACTCCACCTGTTCAGATGACAGGTTCTTCCCATCCAGATCAACTTCACTACCTCCTTTCACCAGCAGAGGGAGTTCATCAGACATCAGAGGTGAAGGAGAAAATGAACTCATAACAGTACCTCCCCCCTGAGGAGGGGTCACCGAACCCTCATCCATGCCACCAGGGCGATCAGGATGGGCCCGATGAAAAGCACGAACCAATCTTTCGGCATGAATATCGGATGCAGAGACCCAAGAATTATCCTCCTGGCCATAACCCTTCCATTTAACCAAATACTGGAGTCTCCGTCTAGCCAGACGAGAGTCCAGTATCTTCTCAACCTCATATTCCACATTACCTTCAACCAATACAGGGTCAGGAGGTGCCACCACAGGAACTACTGGCTCAACAAACCTCTTTAACAGAGACTTATGAAACACGTTATGGATGTTGAATGTAACAGGAAGAGCCAATCGAAACGAGACTGGATTAAGAATCTACAAAATCTTGTAAGGTCCAATAAATCTAGGTTTAAACTTTGGAGAAGACACCTTCATAGAGATATTCTTTGATGACAACCAAACCATATCACCCACCTTAAACCGGGGACCAATGGTCCTATGCCATTTGGAAAACCGCTGGGCCTTTTCCTGGGAGATAGACAACTTATCCACCACTTGGTCCCAGATCTGGTGCATTCTCTCCACCACAGTGTCAACACCTGGGCAGGCAGAAGACTCCACCTGCCCTGAAGAGAATCGAGGATGAAACCCAAAGTTACAAAAAAAAGGTGACATCAAAGTGGCAGAACTATCTCTATTATTTAAAGCAAATTCAGTCAAGGGCAAAAATGAAACCCAATCATCCTGATCAGCGGAAATAAAACATCTCAAATACGACTCCAAAGTCTGGTTTGTTCTCTCCGTCTGCCCATTGGTCTGAGGGTGAAACGCAGAGGAGAAGGACAACTGAATGCCCAGCTTGGAACAGAAAGTCCTCCAAAATCTAGAAACAAACTGAAATCCTCTGTCAGATACAATGTTCTCAGGAATCCCGTGCAAGCGAACCACCTGTTGCAAAAACAAGGGCACCAACTCTGAGGAAGATGGCAACTTAGGGAGTGGTACAAGATGGACCATCTTAGAGAATCTATCACAAATCACCCAAATAACAGTCATTCTCTGAGAGACAGGCATATCAGAGATAAAATCCATTGAAATATGGGTCCATGGCCTCCTGGGCACCGGCAAAGGCATCAACAACCCACTAGAGCGAGAACAAGGTTTAGACTGGGAGCAAGTCCCACAGGACTGCACAAAATTCCTGACATCACGAGACCAGGCGGGCCACCAAAAAGACCGACTCACCAAATCTCTAGTACCAAAAATACCTGGATGACCAGCCAATGCGGAGCAATGAACTTCAGACATTACTCTCTTCCTCCACTGGTCAGGAACATACAATTTTCCAATGGGACAACGCTCAGGTTTGTCCTCCTGAAACTCTTCCAGAGCACGTCTCAAATCGGGCGAGATGGCAGAAAGAACTACCCCCTCACCTAAGATGGTAGCAGGCTTGGTCACAATAGGAGAATCAGCAAAGAAACTCCTAGAGAGGGCTTCTGCCTTGACATTCTTAGAGACCGGAAGAAAAGAGACCACAAAATCAAAACGTGTGAAAGACAAGGCCCACCTAGCCTGTCTAGGATTCAAGCGTTTGGCCGACTCCAGGTAAATCAAATTCTGGTGATCAGTAAGGACCATGACTTGATGTCTAGCTCCCTCCAACCAATGTCTCCACTCCTCAAATGCCCATTTCATGGCTAACAGTTCCCGATTCCCCACATCATAGTTACGCTCGGATGGGGAGAACTTTCGGGAAAAGAAACCACAGGGATTCATTTTAGATGTTACAGGATCTTTTTGGGACAAAACAGCTCCTGCACCAATCTCAGAAGCGTCCACCTCTACCTGAAACGGGAGTGAGACATCAGGTTGCCGCAAGACCGGAGCAGAAGTGAACCGTCGCTTCAGCTCCTGAAAGGAAGAAACAGCCTCCGGAGACCAATTCAGCACATCAGCACCCTTCTTAGTCAAATCAGTCAATGGTTTGGCAATACCAGAAAAATTAGCTATAAATTTCCGATAAAAATTAGCAAAACCCAAAAACTTCTGGAGGGCCTTCAAAGAAGTGGGCTGAACCCAATCATAAATGGCCTGTACCTTGGCCGGGTCCATTTCAATAGTTGACGGAGACAAAATAAATCCCAAAAATGAAATCCTCTGTACCCCAAAAAGGCATTTCGATCCCTTGACATACAGGGAATTCTCCTTCAAAATCCGGAACACAGTCCGAACATGTTCCACATGAGAGTCCCAATCCCTGGAAAAGATCAAAATATCATCCAGATAGATGATCAAAAATTTATCCACAAAGTCTCGGAAAATATCATTCATGAAGCACTGGAAGACAGAAGGGGCATTAGCGAGCCCAAAAGGCATCACCAGGTACTCAAAATGTCCCTCCGGAGTATTAAACGTCGTCTTCCATTCATCCCCATGCTTAATGCGAATAAGATTATACGCCCCCCTGAGGTCAAGCTTCGTAAACCAGCAAGCACCTTTAACTCCGGAGAATAGATCAGAAATCAGGGGTAACGGATACTGATATTTAACAGTAATTTTGTTGAGGAAACGATAGTCAATACAAGGCCTTAATGAACCATCTTTCTTGGTCACGAAAAAAAAACAGCACCTAAGGGTGAAGAGGATGGTCTAATATGACCCTTCTCCAACGACTCCTTAATATAGGATCGCATAGCCTCGTGCTCGGGTACAGATAAATTGAAAAGTCGACCCTTGGGAAATTTACACCAAGGGCTCAGCTCAATTCCACAGTCATAACTCCTATGAGGAGGCAAAGACGCAGACTCATTCTCACTAAATACATCATAAAAATCAGCCAAATAGTCAAGAACATCATGCGACTGGGGAGAGGTAGAGAAAACAGGAGCGTCACTAAGGGCACACCGACAACCCCAACTCACCACAGACAAAGATTTCCAATCCAAAACTGGATTATGGATTTGCAACCAAGGAAACCCCAGAACAATGGTATTATGCAGATTATGCAACACCAAAAATCTGCAATTTTCTTGATGGTCTGGGGCGACCCGCATTACCACCTGGGTCCAAAACTGAGGTTTATTCTTCGCCAAAGGAGTAGCATCAATACCCCTCAAAGGGATAGCCATCCACAGAGGTGTCATAGGAAACCCACAACGTTTAGCAAAATCCAAGTCCATCAGGTTCAGAGCTGCTCCCGAATCCACAAAAGCCTTAGCGGAAAATGTGGACAGGGAGCAGATCAGAGTAATTGCCAGAAGAAACTTAGGTTGAACACCACCCCCAGCAATTGTGTGTGCAAAACGTTTCTCTCGTTTTGGGCAGACAGAAATAATATGAGAGGCATCTACACAAAAAAAACACAGCTTATTATGCCTTCTGAACTCCTGATGTTGCGCCCTAGACAAAACTCTATCACATTGCATAGGCTCAGACATTTGTTCAACAGGTGGCAACACCTCTCGTGCAGTTTTGCGTTCACGCAAACGCCGATGAACCTGAATGGCTAATGACATAGAATCGTCAAGACCAGAGGGAACAGGAAATCCCACCATAGTATCTTTTACGGTTTCTGACAAACCCTTCCGAAAGAGAGCTGCCAAGGCACCATCATTCCAGGTAGAAAGGACCGCCCACTTTCGGAATTTTTGACAGTACAACTCTGCAGAATCCTGACCCTGGCTCAATGCCAAGAGGGCCTTTTCAGCCTGATCAATAGCATTAGGTTCATCATACAACAACCCCAAGGCTTGAAAGAATGCATTCACATTAGTTAGAATAGGATCATCAGGTTTTAAAGAAAACGCCTAATCCTGGGGATCGCCGTGCAGCAAAGAGATGACAATTTTAACCTGCTGCGCGGAGCTCCCCGATTTTGTTAGGCTTCAAGGCAAAAAATAATTTACAATTATTCTTAAAATTCAAAAATTTAGACCGATCCCCAAAAAACACATCAGGAGTAGGGATCTTTCGTTCAGCAGCATGTGAATGAGCAAGATAGGCGGAAATTCCCCGCACTTCAGCAGTGAGCTGCTCCACACGATCAGACAATTGCTTAATCTCCATTGAGAAAAAATTCCCCCTACGGCCTCAGAGAAATAGAGGAAAAAATATACACAAAAAAAAATTCTGACACTTTTATTTTTTCTACAATTCTTTCCTGCTATTGAGTACCCTAGAATCTGCGGTTTGGCTGGTGATTCTGCTATGAATGAGTCACCGGAGGAGGAAAAAACAAAAACACAAGCTAAGTCCAGAAAACCGGAGAGGTTGGTAACTAGCGGATTGCAGACCCCTGATCCTATTCACCACAACTAACAGTAGCCATGGGGGGTTCCTACAGTGCTCTAGAACCCTCGTCACAGCAGGAGAGCTAAATAAGCCTAAAGAAAGAAAGGGGAAATCTAAACTGCCCCAGAGCAGACCCCAAAGCAATAGACAGCCCCCAACATGTATTGTTGGTGAAAAACAGATGAAAACACAAACACAGACAGACAGACAGGCTGAGCAAATGATGGGGCCCAGCTAACTAGATAGGAAAGGACAAGAAAGATGCTGGCTGCAATCACGCAAAAAACCCTGCCAAAAATAATGTCCAACATGTCTGATAGAAAAGGGCCTGAAATCACTATATCAGCACTCAGGTATATTCTGAAGACAGCGCAAAGAGATCAACTGATCAGAGACAAAAATGGAGTTCAGCCCGTCCCAACCAGGGCAGGCTGTTGTGAGTTCATTTTCCCCTTCACCATTGAGGTCTGATGAACTCCCTCTTCTGGTGAAGGAAGGTAGTGAGGCTGATTACCAAGCACCTGGGCAGGATGATGATGACTGGGTGACGGGAATTACTGACTGGATATAAGGCAGCCGACGCCCTTCTGCCTTGCTGGTGATCTCTCTGAGGGATTCTAGGAGACCAGTCTGATTCCTGCTCCTCAAAAGCTAAGTTTTCTGCTATACTTTTTGCATTTGTGTTTTGGTTTTGTTTTGCATTGTTTTCCTTGATTTCTGCCATTCCCTGCTGGGGTGAGCTGAATTCCTTTTTGTTCTGTCTTCAGAAAATACCTGAGTACTGATATAGTCTTTTTGAAGCCTAGCGTCTTCAGGGTTTTTTTCCCTATCAGCTGTTGGCTCTTGTTTTGATAGCGTTTTGGCGGATTACAGACAGCAGCTTTTCTATCCTGTCCTATCTAGTTAGCTTGGGCCCCATCATTTGCTCAGCCTATCTTTCTATCTGTGTGAGTGTTTTTTCATCTTGCTTCACCGTCATTATATGTTGGGGGCTGCCTATTGTTTTGGGGTCTGCTCTGGGGCAGTTTAGATTTCCCTTTCTGTCTTTAGGCTATGTAGTTCTCCGGCTGTGATCGAGGGGTCTAGGGCACCGTAGGAACCCCCCACGACTACTGCTAGGTGTTGTTGATAGGTTCAGGGGTCTGCAATCCGATAGCTGCCAACTTCTCTGGTTTTCTGGACTTAGCTAGTATTTCTGTTTTTGCCTCCTACGGTGACTCATTCATAACAGCAGGCTGAACACAAACACTAAGTAAACAGACAAAATCTCATGGAAAAATAGCAGAGCAAAAACTTAGCTTTTAGTAGACAGGAACTAAACTGGATGCCAGAGCTCAGAGCAGAAAGGATCACCAGCAACCCTGCAGGGTGTCGGCTGCCTTATATCCACTCAGAAATTCCAGATGTCAAATCACACTCCACCTGTTCAGATGACAGGTTCTTCCCATCCAGATCAATTTCACTACCTCCTTTCACCAGCAGAGGGAGTTCATCAGACATCAGAGGTGAAGGAGAAAATGAACTCCTAACAGATGGGGATAGTGAATGGGCTACACATGCACACTTCCATATGAAATTACTTTGATTAGTGAATGTGTTAGGCCGCTCTGAACAAATGTGTTTTGAGGGAAGGCCTAAAACTATGCAAATTGTGGATAGTCCTAATTTCTTGGGGTAGAGCATTCCAAAGGACTGGCGCAGCATAGGATAAGTCTTGGAGTCAGGAGTGGGAGGTATGAATTAGTGCAGAGGTTAGTCGAAAATCGTTTGCAAAGCACAGCGGTCGGTTAGGCCGATAGACAAAAATGAAGCAGGAGATGTAGAGGGGTGCCGCACTATGGAGAGCCTTGTGGGTGAGAACAAGTACTTTGAATTGGATCCGATAATGAATGGGCAGCCAATGTAATGATTGGCGAAGAGCGGGCGCATCTGAGTACCGATTAGCCAGATGGATGACCCTTGCTGCTGCATTAAGTATTGCCTGGAGAGAGAATAGTCGAGTAACGGGGAGGCCGATTAATAGAGCATTGCAGTAGTCCAGGTGGGAGTGGATCAAGGCGACAGTAAGGGTTTTTGTTGTTTCCGTGGTGAGAAAAGGGCGGATTCCAGAGATGTTCTTTAGGTGTAAGCGGCAAGAGCAGGCAAGGGATTGTACACTCACTGGCCACTTTATTAGGTACACCTGTCCAACTGTGTGTTAAGACTTAATTTCTAATCAGCCAATCACATGGCGGCAACTCAGTGCATTTAGGCATGTAGACATGGTCAAGACAATCTCCTGCAGTTCAAACCGAGCATCAGTATGGGGAAGAAAGGTGATTTGAGTGCCTTTGAACGTGGCATGATTGTTGGTGCCAGAAGGGCTGGTCTGAGAATTTCAGAAACTGCTGATCTACTGGGATTTTCACGCACAACCATCTCTAGGGTTTACAGAGAATGGTCCGAAAAAGAAAAAAAATCCAGTGAGCGGCAGTTCTGTGGCCGGAAATGCCATGTTGATGCCAGAGGTCAGAGGAGAATGGGCAGACTGGTTCGAGCTGATAGAAAGGCAACAGTGACTCAAATTGCCACCCGTTACAACCAAGGTAGGCAGAAGAGCATCTCTGAACGCACAGTGCGTCGAACTTTGAGGCAGATGGGCTACAGCAGCAGAAGACCACACTGGGTACCACTCCTCTCAGCTAAGAACAGGAAACTGAGGCTACAATTTGCACAAGCTCATCGAAATTGGACAGTAGAAGATTGGAAAAACGTTGCCTGGTCTGATGAGTCTCGATTTCTGCTGCGACATTCGGATGGTAGGGTCAGAATTTGGCGTAAACAACATGAAAGCATGGATCCATCCTGCCTTGTATCAACGGTTCAGGCTGGTGGTGGTGGTGTCATGGTGTGGGGAATTTTTTCTGGGCACTCTTTGGGCCCCTTGGTACCAATTGAGCATCGTTGCAACGCCACAGCCTACCTGAGTATTGTTGCTGACCATGTCCATCCCTTTATGACCACAATGTACCCAACATCTGATGGCTACTTTCAGCAGGATAATGCGCCATGTCATAAAGCTCGAATCATCTCAGATTGGTTTCTTGAACATGACAATGAGTTTACTGTACTCAAATGGCCTCCTCAGTCACCAGATCTCAATCCAATAGAGCATCTTTGGGATGTGGTGGAACGGGAGATTCGCATCAGGGATGTGCAGCCGACAAATCTGCGCCAACTGTGTGATGCCATCATGTCAATATGGTCCAAAATCTCTGAGGAATGCTTCCAGCACCTTGTTGAATCTCTGCCACAAAGAATTGAGGCAGTTCTGAAGGCAAAAGGGGGTCCAACCCCTTACTAGCATGGTGTACCTAATAAAGTGGCCAGTGAGTGTATATTGGATGTGAAAGAGAGATTGATGTCAAACATAATACCCAGTCTGCTGCCTGGGTTTTATTATGGTGCCACCCACGGAGAGGGAAATGTCAGGTTTAGGGAGGTTAGTAGATGGCAGGAGCAGAAGAAGTTCAGTTTTGGAGAAGTTGAGTTTCAGATTGAGGGTGGACATGATGTTGGAGACTGCGGACAGACAGTCATTGGCAATCTGTAGTATAACGGAGGTAAGATCAAGGGATGATGTGTATAGTTGTGTGTCATCAGCATAAAGATGACACTGGAAGCCAAATCTGCTGATGGTCTGTGCAATTTGGGCCGTGTAGAGAGAGAAGAGAAGGGGGCCAAGGACTGAGTCCTGAGGTACCCCGACAGTGAGAGGAAGAGGAGATGAAGTGGAGCCAGCGAACAAAAACACTGAAGGAGTGGTCAGAAATATAGGAAGAGAACCAGGAGAGAGCAGTGTCCTTAATGCCTAGTGACTGGAGCCTAAAGAGTAGGAGACGGTGGTCAACAGTGTCGAAAGCTGCAGAAAGGTCGAGAAGAATGAGCAGAGTGTGTTCACCGTTACATTTAGCTGTTAGAAGGTCATTGGTAACTTTGATGAGTGCAGTTTCAGTCGAATGCACGGGGCAGAGGCCGAACTGTGAAGGGTCTAGGAGGGAATGAGTGGAGAGGTAACGGGTAAGGCGGGAGTCAACTAGGCACACCAAGAGTTTAGAGATGAAGGGGAGATTGGAGACTGGTCTGTAGTTGTTTCTGCAGGATGGGTCGATAGTGGGTTTCTTTAATAATGGAGTAACGATATAGTGTTTAAAGGAGGATGGGAAAATACCCAAGGAGAGGGAGAGATTAAAGATTGTAGTTAGGTGAGTTGTGACAACTGGAGAGAGAGACTGGAGGAGATGTGAGGGAGTGGGGTCGATAGTGGATGTAGTTGGATGAGAAGAAGAGAGGAGTCTGGAGACTTCTACTTCTGTGATAGAATCAAATGTGGAGAGTGAACCAGGGGAAATACAGGGAGGGATAGGAGTCACAGCACTTAGTGGTTGAGAGCGGATTTCCTGATGAATGTTATCTATTTTCTCTATAAAGTGGGAGGCCAGGTCATCCGCACATATGTTTGTGATAGGGGCTTGTGCTTTTGGCCTGACGAGAGAATGAAAGGTGTCAAAAAGTTTCTTGGGGTTCTTGGATAGTGAGGAGATCAGGGTGATGAAGTAGGTCTGTTTGCGAGGTGAAGGACAGAGTTATACGTTCTTAACATAAATTTGAAGTGGATGAAGTCTTCTGGTGTGCGGGTTTTCCTCCATAAGCGTTCAGCAGTCCTAGAGCATCGCTTTGGAAATCGAGTTTGAGATGTGAGCCAAGGCTGTTTTACTCTGTGTTTGGAGTTTCTGAGGGTGAGGGATGCTACTTAGTCAAGGGTGCTTCTGAGAGTATCATTGTAGTGGTGTACAGCCAGATCAGGACAGGAAAAAGGGGAGATTGGGGACAGTGATGAGTGTTGGGAGTCTGAATGTGTATGAGGGTTAATTGCTTGTAAATTTCTGAATGTGTGGTAGGTAGGAGTGTGCTGGGGTGAGCGAGGATTTGTGAGCGTGAATGAGAGAATGTTGTGGTCAGAGAGGGGAAGCGGTGAGTTATTTAAGTAAGAGATTTAACAGAGCTGGACAAAGACCAGGTCAAGGGTGTTACCATCTTTGTGTGTCTCAGAGGTTGAGAGCTGTGAGAGGCCGAAAGAATTGGGTAGTGATAGAAGCTGGGATGCAGGTAGGGAAGTGGGGCTGTTAATGGGGATGTTGAAGTCTCCCAGGATAAGGGTTGGGAGTTCTGAGGACATGAAGTGAGGCAGCCAGGCTGAGAAGTGGTCAAGGAAGCGGGTGAGTGAGCCTGGGGGCCGGTATATAACCGCTATTCTGAGTGAAACTGGATGGAAGAGCCTGATGGTGTGGACCTCAAAAGAAGGGAATGAGAGTGATAGAATTGGGGGATGACCTGGAAAGTGCATTGTGGGGACAGGAGTATGCCGACTCCACCACCAAGTCTGTTTGTGGGTCTCGGGGAAAGGGAGAATAGTAAGCCCCCATGAGAAATGGCAGCAGGGGAGACAGTGTAAAAATCCTGGATCCAGGTTTCAGTGAGGGCTAACAGATTCAGAGAGTTGCTCAGAAAGTAATTGTGCAGGAAAGGAAGCTTGTTACTTACAGACTATGAATTGCAGAGGGTACAATTAAAAGAGGGAGAGGAGGGAGTGCAAGTAATATTAATAAGATTAGTATGGTTTCGACATGAGGTAGGGAAGGGGTTGAGGTTGGCGGATGGTGGACCAGGGTTGGGGGAGATGCCCCTCGAAATCAGTAGGAGTAGGAAGATAAAGAGCAAGTAGGTATTGTAAGAAGTTTTTATCTGCGATGTGTATGGGCATGATGGGCTGTGGTTTTTCAGGAAGGTGAGTTGTGCATGAGAGCTGTACATAGCTGAGGAAAGTATAGAGGGCCTGATGTGTATGAGTCATGATGGAGGAGGGATGGGGCGGTGAATGTGGATGGCAAGGGAACACAGGAGGATGGAAATAAAGCACATGGATAAAAGGGAGAGCAAACTGTGGGTTACCTGACTTCTGCCCTGACTAACTGCCATGGAATAGTTGCTTTTGCTTTATGCTTAGTAATGCGATGCTTTGCTGAATGCGTGCGACCCCACACATGCGTAAGCAAGCATGCAGGCTATGGAGGTTTAGTGGTGAGCGTGCATACAGGCCATGGAGGTTTAGTGGTGAATGTGCATACAGGCCATGGAGTCTTGCATGGATAGTGTGCATACAGGCCATGGAGGTTTGCATGGTAAGCAAGTATACAGGCCATGGAGGCTTAGTGGTGATCGTGCATACAGGCCATGGAGATTTAGTAGTGAATGTGCATACAGGCCATGGAGGTTTAGTGGTGAGCGTGCATACTGGCCATGGAGGTTTAGTGGTGAGCATGCATACGGGCCATGGAGTCTTGCATGGTAAGCAAGCATACAGGCTGTGGAGGTTTAGTGGTGAGCATGCATACAGACCATGGAGGTTTCGTGGTGAGTGTGCATACTGGCCATGGAGGTTTAGTGGTGAGCCTGCATATAGGCCATGGAGGTGGTTGAATGCATTACTTATAGTTTTCTTTGAAACAACTGTACCTGCTGATTCCAGGTCTTCCTGTAGCTTTCCCCATGTAATCCTTGACTCTTGGGACAACTCTTCTGATAATTCTATTTACTTTTCTGTCTGAAATTTTGTGATGAACACTTAGTTGTGGATGGTCTATGGTGAAATTATGTTCTTTCCATTTCCATATTATAGACCAAACAGTCCTCATTGGAACTTTCAATAGTTTAGAAATTCTTCTGTAACCAATGTCATTAGTAAGTTTTACAAAAAAAAGGTTGCGGTGGTCTTGAGACAGCTTACTGGTTTTACTCATGAGATGTTTCTTATGTGGCACCTTGGTAATGAGACACCTTTTTACAGGCCACCAGTTGTAGCAGCTGATATTTTTTATTAAGTGTCAGGATTGAGATAGATTTCAGCTGGTGTCATGACTTTTAGCACCTCTCTTTTTTTCATGTGTTCAATACTTTTTCCTTGCATCATTTTTGATTATTACACATAACTTAATTTATGGACATCTATGGCTTGATTTATTTGCCTGTGTGGATAGGATGAGTTGATAGCACCTTTAGAAATAGATGTAACGAATGGAAGCGGAGGCAGAGATGGTGAAGTTCACATTAGTTTTTATTTTTTAAGTGGAACCTCGGGACCACGGTCTGGGGGGGCTCCGAAGGGGGCGTGACTAGTGAGCCCTGGGTACCGTAGTAAAGCCCCTCAGACAGGGCCAGAATGGAATACCCGGAGCACACAGGTGCTACCTCCAGTTAGACCCCGAACACGTGGCAGCTGTCCAAGCGGGACCAAAAGGGATAACAGTGGTTACAGCAGAGTCCGTATGGAGCTGGTTCCTGGATCCGGGTAGATGGTAAGGAGTAGGTTCCAGTGACCTTCACACAGTCCTCAGATACGAATAGCTGTTAGCGGAACGGGATGGCTTAGGCCCAGATGGTTGTAGATATAACCAGGTAACACAGGATACTGATATGCTTTGGAAACAGAGAGCATTAGACAATGTACAGAGACTGCAGACGCAGCGCAGACAGGTTAGCATGAGAACCGGATGTAGCAATGATAGATACTCGTTGCTCCGGCGCTCTCCCTATGGAGGAGAGGCCAGAAATAGCAGCCAGTGTGCTGCCATTGGTTAATTGCACTTTTTTGAATAATGCACGCCGTCCCTTTAAGAAGGCAAGAGAGCGGGCGGGCATGCCCTAATAGCCTTAGCTACAGATCTCCTCACAGGATGCCAGGAGGTGGAGGCAGAAGGGAGGCCAGAACGCTGAGCAGCAGCATGAGATCCAGAGAAGGCCGGCTGCTGCCTAAGGGCAGCATGTGAGGCTCGAGGTGAGTGCCCAGAACAGAGAGCAGCGGCAGGCCTGGACGCAGCGCCCGGACGGGGACCAGGTGTAACAGTGGCAGACCTGGGCGCCGCGTCAGGACAGGGACCGGGTGTAACAGTATCCCCCTCTTTACACCCCCTCTTCTTCAAGCCTGCATAGAAGCGTTTAAAGAGAAGAGGAGCCTGGATGTTCTCGCTAGGCTCCCAAGATCTCTCCTCAGGACCAAAACCCCTCCAGTCCACCAGGTAGTAGGTCTTACCCCTTACTTTTTTCTACGGCCAGGATATGTTTTACCTCAAAAACATTATCCTCTGAGACAGGGTCAGGAGTGGTACCTGGATCCTTAAAGAAGGGGCTCAAAACTACTGGTTTGAGGAGAGAAACATGAAAGGAGTTAGGCACACGTAGGGAAGTAGGCAACTTCAGCTTGTACGAGACTGGATTGTTCTGTCTCAAGATCTCAAATGGTCCGATGAACCGGGGACCCAATTTGTAGGATGGCATCTTTAAACGGATATACTTCGAAGAGAGCCATACCTTGTCTCCGGGACAAAGGACAGGAGCATCCAAACGTCTCTTGTCCGCCTGCCTTTTCATACGCTGGGAGGCTTTCTCCAGAGCTGTTTTGATGTCCCTCCAGACCTTAGAAAAATCTTTGGAGAATGTATCGGCAGTCGGAACGCCAGATGATCCAGAGATTTGAAGAGGTATCCCAGGTTGCAGTCCGAAGACAATCTGAAAGGGAGACTTTCCAGAAGATTCACTTACTTGGTTGTTGTAGGAAAATTCGACCTAGGACAGTAAGTCTACCCAGTCGTCATGGTGCGCGTTGACAAAGTGACGCAGGAATCCAGCCAGGATTTGATTTGTCCTCTCCACTTGTCCATTGGACTGGGGATGGTATGCTGAGGAAAAATCCAGTTCAATTCTTACCAGTTTACAAACTGCTCTCCAGAATCTTGAGGTGAACTGGACTCCTATGTCGGAAACGATGTGGAGAGGGAAACCATGGAGACGGAAGATGTGCCGGATGAACAGATGCACCAACTCAGGAGCAGTTGGAATACCAGGTAGCGGAACAAAGTGGGCCATTTTAGAGAAGCGGTCCACCACTACCCACACCACAGAACAGCCGGATGAGATCGGAAGATCTGTGATGAAGTCCATTGCGATGTGTTGCCAGGGAGCAGATGGAATTGGTAGAGGCTGAAGCCTACCTGCGGGTAGATGCTTGGCCGTCTTGCTACGGGCACAAGAAGGACAGGCTGTGACATACTCCTGAATGTCCTTAGCCATAGCAGGCCACCAATAGTACCGGGAGATGAGTTGCAGAGTCTTTCTCTGACCGGCATGACCAGACAACTTGGATGAGTGACCCCACCGAAGGACACGAGTACGTTCAGATGCTGACACGAAAGTCTTCCCAGGGGGAAGTCGGGCAAGGTCAGAAGAAGCGACAGCGACTAACCTTGAGGGTTCAATGATGTGCTGCGGTTCTTCTTCCTGATCAGGAGGTAGAAAGGCTCTGGAAAGTGCATCTGCTTTGACATTTTTGTCAGCTGGGCGAAAATGAAGAACAAAAGCGAGCAAAAAACAAAGCCCATCTAGCTTGACGAGAATTCAGCCTTTGTGCAGTTTGGAGATAAGCAAGGTTTTTGTGATCGGTGTAGATGACTACCTGATGAAGAGCTCCTTCTAGGAGATGCCTCCACTCCTGCAGAGCCAACTTGATAGCCAACAATTCCCAATCTCCAACGGAATAATTTCTCTCTGCGGAAGAAAAAACCTTGGAAAAAAAACCACAGGAGTGCATTCGCCCAGTGGACGATTTCTGGGTTAGTACGGCTCCCGCACCTACTGAAGAGGCATCGACCTCAAGAAAAAATTGTTCATTAGAGTCAGGACGATGAAGAACAGGTGCGACAGCAAAGGCCTTTTTTAGAGAAACAAAAGCCTCCTCTGCTTCAGGGGGCCAATCCTTGGGACTTGAACCTTTCCGGGTCAGAGCTGAGATGGGCGCCATTCGGGTGGAAAAGTTAGGAATGAATTGTCTGTAGTAGTTGGCGAAGCCCAGAAATCACTGTATGGCCTTCAGCCCAGACGGACGAGGCCACTTGAGTACAGCCGATAACTTCTCCGGATCCATTTTTAATCCTGTGGAGGAAACAATGTAACCGAGGAAAGGCAAAGAGGATTGTTCAAAAAGGCACTTTTCAAACTTGCCATACAGTCTGTTCTCCCTGAGCCTCTGTAAGATTAGGCATACTTGCCTCCGGGGCGAAACCAAGTCAGTGGAAAAAATCAGAATGTCGTCCAGGTAGACAACAACAAAGGTGTAAAGCAGATCCCTGAAAATGTCATTGACGAACTCTTGGAAAACAGCGGGTGCATTGCTTAGACCAAACGGCATTACCAGGTACTCGTAGTGACCATCACGGGTGTTGAAGGCTGTTTTCCATTCGCCTCCATCCCTGATTCGGATCAAGTTGTAGGCACCTCTGAGATCCAACTTGGTGAAGATCTTGGCCCCTCGGAGACAGTCAAACAGTTCTGAAATTAGAGGCAAAGGGTACCTGTTTTTTACCGTGATCTGGTTCAGTCCCCGGTAGTCGAGACAGGGCCTCAAGGATCCGTCCTTTTTCTTCAAGAAGAAGGAAGCCTGCTCCTGCCGGTGATGATGATTTTCAGATAAACCCTGTGGCCAATTTCTCCTGGATGTAGTCCGACATAGTCTGAGTCTCTGCCTGGGAAAGAGGGTAAACTCTCCCACGGGGAGGAGATGTTCCAGGGAGAAGATCTATCGGACAGTCATATGACCTGTTGGGGGGGGAGTTTTTCAGCCTCCTTTTTCCCGAAGACATCCGAGAAGGACCAGTAAGCGGATGGTAATCCAGGCAGGGTAGCAGGTTGGACCGGGGGTGAAACTGGTTCAATCCGGGTTAAGCAACGGTCTGATCAGGAATCTCCCCAACGTAGAATTTCGCCTGTTCTCCAATTAAGAACTGGTTCATGTTTCTTAAACCAAGGCAAACCTAGAAGCAAGGGGTAAGACAAACCAGGGTACACATAAAAACGGATTCTTTCAGAATGCATAAGACCTACCCGGAGTTCCACTGGTACAGTCTGGAACTGGACGGGTTCAGTCAGTGGCTGGCCATTGACAGCGGTCACCCGCAGCAGATTGGGAAGAGCCTGAACTGGTAAGTGGTAGCGATCCACAAGCATCTGCTGGATAAAACTCCTGGCGGCCCCGGAATCCAACAGACAGAGTCGAGAAAATTTTATTGCTCCACAGATCACGGAGACTGAGATCTGCAATGAAGGAGAGGAATGCTCTCTACCTAGGGTAGCCTCTCCTACCGAACCTAGCTACAGGAGTTTCCCGACTTCTTTGGACAGGAGCGGATCAGGTGTTCAGAACTACCACAATATAGACAGCTTCCGTCTTTGCGACGCGCCTCCTGGCGGCGGCTGGCCAGACTTACTCAATCTACCTCCATAGCTTCGGGAGAAGAAGATGAGGTAGCCATTTTGGAAGAACTAGAGTCTAGGTGGTAGGACCTCTTGTCTCGCTTAATCTCCATTGAACGCTCCTGAAAACGCAGGTCAATCTGGGTTGCCAAGGAAATCAGGTCATCCAAGATGGTAGGCCTGTCCCGTCCCGCCAGCTCATCCTTAATTTTTCCAGATAGGCAATCCCAGAAGGTAGCCAGCAAGGCCTCATTGTTCCAGGACAGCTCAGACGAGAGGGTGCGGAACTGAACAGCATACTGAGCCACCGTGAGGGTTCCTTGGCGTAAGCGCAGCAGGGCTGAAGTGGTTGACGTGACCCGGCCAGGTTCATCGAAGGTCCTGCGAAAAGTCTCTAGGAAAGATTGAAGATCAATAACCAGCAGGTCTCCTCTCTCTCATAACAGGTTTAGCCAGGTGAGAGCCTCTCCGGCTAGATGAGACATGATGAAGCCCACTTTGGCACGGTCAGAAGCAAACATGTGCCCCAGTATTTCGAAGTGTAGAGTACACTGATTGAGAAAACCCCAACACTGATTGGGGTCACCATGGAAACAGGGAGGAGCCGCCAGGCGAGGACCCTTGCTTGCTGTGACATCAGGTACCAGGATGCTGATAGGTGATTCAGAAGTAGCCGGGTTCAGCAAAGAATCCATGCGGGTGGACAGGTTACGCAGGTAAGACGTGATCTTGTCCTGTTGATCTTTTAAGCGGGTCACCTCTTGGCACAGTTCCATAGTCGGAGGCCTCTGGATTCCATGGCCGGAGCAATCTGTAACAAATGGAAGCGGAGGCAGAGATGGTGAAGTTCACATTCGTTTTTATTTTTTAAGTGGAACCTCGGGACCACAGTCCGGGGGGCTCCGAAGGGGGCGTGACTAGTGAGCCCTGGGTACCCCTAGTAAAGCCCCTCAGACAGGGCCAGAATGGAAAACCCGGAGGACACAGGTGCTACCTCCAGTTAGACCCTGAACACGTGGCAGCTGTCCCAGCGGGACCAAAAGGGATAACAGTGGTTACAGCAGAGTCCGTAAGGAGCTGGTTCCTGGATCCGGGTAGATGGTAAGGAGTTGTTTCCAGTGACCTTCATACAGTCCTCAGATACAGATAGCTGTTAGCGGAACAGGATGGCTTAGGCCTAGAAGGTTGTAGATATAACCAGATAACACAGGATACTGATATGCTTTGGAGACAGAGAGCATTAGACAATGTACAGAGACTGCAGACGCAGCGCAGACAGGTTAGCATGAGAACCGAATGTAGCAATGATAGATACTCATTGCTCTGGCGCTCTCCCTATGGAGGAGAGGCCAGAAATAGCAGCCAGTGCGCTGCCATTGGTTAATTGCACTTTTTTGAAAAATGCACGCCGCCCCTTTAAGAAGGCAAGAGAGCGGCTGGTGTGCCCTAATAGCCTTAGCTACAGTTTAACACAATCCAACATGCTTAAGAACTATTAAATATTTCCACACCAGGGAAAAAGTTCAAGACACATGGTATAAGGACAACTCCTAGTAAACAATATAAACCTATATAGAAGGATTGGAGTATAGCATCCAAGTAATAAACTACAAAAGAACAAAAAATGTAATAAAAAGGTATAAACTTTATTAATACAATTGAATAAAAGTTTTTTGTTCACATATATGGTACAATAATATAATCAGGTATCAAATGAGACACAATGTAGGAAAGGACAACAGCATATGTAAAGTGCAAGGGTCTATACAAAAAATGTGCAAATAGAAAAACCCAGTAATAGTCAGACAGCCACAAAAAAATCTATATATATTTTTTACGATAAAGTACTATGCTGTCATGAGGGCTAATAAAGAATGCACAGGGGTTTCCCTAGCCAAAACCCATGAGAAATTGTAAAAAAGCAAGCCGCAAAGTGCTAAAATGCTGAAATGCAAACAGGGTTAAATGGGAGAAAAATACCCGAATAGACCGTGCCTACCCATGTGGGACATGTCAGCTGTAAGTCGAATCCAGAGCCCCAACGCACGTTTCACGCTGGGCTTCATCGGGGGGCTTTGTGTGGTACTGGTTAACTGTTGGGGTATAAATATGCAAGGCACAGCTGATGATGTTTAACGCCGCTGCTCACAGGGGCGCATGAGAGGCGGATCCCGGTCACCGGCGCATCACATCCGGCCGTCAGAATCTACGGGAGGGACAAGGAGAATATGCAATTTCCTGACGTCACTGTCCCGCCCCAGACTCAAATAACGCCTTTCGGAACGCCCTTTCGGATCTCCTCACAGGACGCCGGGAGGTGGAGGCAGAAGGGAGAGCAGAACGCTGAGCAGCAGCATGAGATCCAGAGATGGCCGGCTGCTGCCTAAGGGCAGCATGTGAGGCTCGAGGTGAGTGCCCAGAACGGAGAGCAGCCGCAGGCCTGGACGCAGCGCCAGCACAGGGACCAGGTGTAACAGTGGCAGACTTGGGCGCCGTGCCAGGACAGGGACCGGGTGTAACAATAGATTTACTTAGAAAACTGGTGAGTTATTATTTAAGGGGGAATTAAAGGACACCAAGCTGTACCCCTTAATCCTTGCACAATCTATCAACTTTTCTACTGTCCTTTACTTATTACCTTGTTTCCCTTGTTATTCACAGAAACTTCGCATTCTTTTTTTTCTAGAGGAAAATTACTTTCACAAAAATAATTACAATTCAGTGGTTTGCCAATGACTCGAGCCATTATCCATTATAATTTTACAGTTCACGAATTACAAGGAACATCCATCCCTGTTCTCCTGTCATAAGAATAAGTAATGAGGATGAGTAATCAGCAGAAAACACAGGGAAATTAAATTTCATGAAGATAGGAAGAAGAAAATGCAATGTTTAAAATGGGTGACCACCTTTGGGGACTTTTTTTCAACTTAAATACATATATTCAAGGATCAAACTATTTTGACAATTGGTTTTGATTTAAAATGTTCACAGTTTACCTTCTCTAACTTGTGTATTACATTGTTTACTGCTGGATGAGTTAACTAAGAATCAGTCAGTGAGTTCATTCTAAAACTTATGATCTCTTTTACTTCTCTTTTTCTGAGTTTCTTTCAGCTGATTTATAACAACATCTACCTCGGATTTAAAGGAAGAGCCTTTTAAAGCTTTACAGACATCGTGAGCTGAGTTGCACTGTAGACTATTTGGACAGGAGGGTCTCCAGCAGCTTCTCCTAACCCACTGACCTGGATTGACAGGTCTCTCCATAAATGCTCCAGTAGGCAGACAGCTATCACTCCAGGATACCAGCAGCTTCTCTCCACTTTTCCCAAGAGGCAATTTGTAATGCTTTATGTCTCCTGAGGTGGCGCTGCAGGCATTTCTCCACAGCAGGAGGACACTTCATGATCTGACTTTACTAACAAGTGAGGATTGTCCAAAATGGAAAACCCCTTTAATGTATTAGAAGTGAGAACAGAGATCTGAGATGTAGCCAATTGTTTTATTTTGGAATAAGAATAATTAGATGTAATGTTATTGGATCAGGACAAGCACAATCAGCCTCAGCTGGAGGAGAAGAGGGGTTATTACTGTGAAGGGATGTCATGACACAGACGCGGCCGGCTCAGAGCTTGTTTTGCAGTTAGAATATCAATATTTGTGTTTTCAATCATCTTCTCATGACACAAATGGTGACAGTGTTTTCATTGTTGCCTTCGGGAATGTACGTTCCTTCAATTTCAGAGAACGTCCCCACCTGAAAAGAAGACAATAATAATAAAGCTTTAATTGTTACGAAGAGACAAAGGAAAATAAATGAAGAGGAGATTACAAAGAACAAGAGAGATCTGCAAATACAAAAGAGTAGAAATATCCCTCCACATAGTGTATCATCCACAAAGAGCAGCGGCAAAAACATTCACATGTATCCTACATATCCATTGTGTACAGCTATCACAAGCCAGGGATTCACAGTGCGTCATCTTTCTTTCCTTTCTTGCTTTCTTCCTTCAATTATTCCTTTCCTTACTTCCATCCTTCCTTCCTTCATTTATTCATTATTTTTATTTTTTCTCCTTTCTTACTTCTTTTCTTTCCTTCTCTCCTTCCTTTTCTTCTCTTCCTTCCTTCTTCCCTTCCTTTTCTTCCCTTTCTCCTTCCTTCCTTCCTCTCTTCCTTCCTTCATTTTTTCCCTTTCTTTTTTCATTCCTTTCTTCCTTCATTGATTCCTTAATTTCTTCCTTCCTTCTTTCCTCCCTCCGTTCCTTTCCTTCCTTCTTTCCTTCCCCCTTCCATCCTTCATTTATTTCCTTTCTTCCTTCCATCCTTCCTTCATTATTTTTCTTTCTTCTCCTTCCTTTCTTCCGTCTTTTCTTTCCTTTCCTCCTTCCTTCCTTTCTTCATTCCTTCCTTCCTTTCCTTACCCCCTTCATTTTCTTCCCTTTCTCCTTCCTTCGGCTGGTTTCACATTTGCGTTTTTTTTCGCGGTAATTTAGCGCTAAATAGCGCATGCGGTTTTTTTTCCTATACTTTGCATGGGATGCGCTTATGTGCGCATACACATGCGTTTGTACGCATTTTACCGCGCATGCGTTTTTTTGCAGTATGCGCTCGGGCGCACAAAATGCAACTTGTTGCATTTTTTGTGCGTCCGATTTGCCTCAAAAAAACGCATGCGCGCGCAATGCGTTTTTTTACAGCAAGACACCCAATATAAGTCTATGGGTGCGCATATGTGTGCATTGGCATGCTTATGTATGCGTTTTTTTGCACATGCGTTTTTTTTTTGTTAACCATGGAATTTAGGGGTTTGGGTTAGAGTTAGGGTTAGTTAAGGGGGTTTAGGGTTAGGGTCAGGGTTAGGGTTAGGGTTAGGGTTAGGGTCAGGGTTAAGTATGGTTTGGTTAAGGGTTAGGGTCAGGGTTAGGGTTAGGGTTAGGGTCAGGGTTAGGGTCAGGGTTAGGGTTAAGTATGGTTTGGTTAAGGGTTAGGGTTAGGGTTAGGGTCAGGGTTAGGGTTAGGGTCAGGGTTAGGGTTAAGTATGGTTTGGTTAAGGGTTAGGGTTAGGGTTAGGGTCAGGGTTAGGGTTAGGGTTAGGGTTAGGGTCAGGGTTAGGGTTAAGTATGGTTTGGTTAAGGGTTAGGGTCAGGGTTAGGGTTAAGTATGGTTTGGTTAAGGGTTAGGGTTAGGGTTAGGGTCAGGGTTAGGGTTAGGGTTAGGGTCAGGGTTAGGGTTAGTAAAGTCATGGTTTGGGTTAGTGTGAGGGGCCACCTAATGTTGGAAAAAAACGCAAACGCGGTAAAAACGCACTAAAAACGCATAAAAACGCTGCGTTTTTTTCATGCATGCTCATAAAAATGCTTGAAAAAAACGCAGCAGTTGTATGCTTTTGTATGCGTTTTTCAATGCGTTTTTTGCGGGAAAAACGCGCTGCAAAAAAAGCAAGTGTGAAACAGGCCTTCCTTCATTATTTTTCTTTTTTCTTCCTTTCTTCCTTCTTTACTTCCCTCCTTCACTTTCTTCCCTTCCTTAATTTCTTCCCTTCCTTCCTTTCTTTCCTTCTCCCTTCCTTTTCTTCCCTTTTTTCCTTCCTTCCTTCCTTTGTAAGACAGCCAAGGTGGTAGTTGTGGCAACTGGCTGTACTGTTCCCACAATCTGGCGCCCCACAGATGAAGTCCTGTCAGCTCTGCACGTCATACTGTACTCACTTCAGTTGCTGGAGTCTCTGCGATCCCTGTTTCTTCAGCCTCATAAATCACTCTTCTTCATAAATCACTCTGTACTCCATGTTCTTGCTTAACAGTGTAACTTTACTTAACATTAAAACAGTCTTTACTTTGGCAGCACACATCAAATACAGAGTCATCTTCCTTTATTTCCCTGTCATCCCGACAGACCCTGTTCTTTCAAGCAATTTCCTCTCCCGGACGCATCTTTTGGACAGTATGTGTTCTTCCTGTTCTTTCCCGTCACCAGCTCCTTATCAGTCCCTTGTCCAGCTCCAGTGGGAAGACGTACCAGGAACGCTTCCACTGTGGCTCCCACCCTGGTCATAGACCCTGGATCCTGATTGGGAATGATCCTATCGAGCTGGTGTCTGTCTGCACTGTTCACTGCTTGGGACCCCTTACTGCTACAACAGCTTTATCCCCACAGCTATAATTCTCTGCTCTATCACTGCTCACATGTCCTGCCCATGGGCAGGCTGCCCAGGCTTCTGACACAACCATGAAGTATCCTGACTAATCTGCTCTACTCTGTGCTGCCCCTACTATCTAGTTAACCCCTGTGCTGCCTATCTCCTAACCTATTCTATGACGCTCTCTATCTCTAGTCCTTGACTCTATAATGTCCCCCTCTATTCTACATCACTATGGTCCTATACTACCTTAGATTCTATCCTTAAGCCTATAAACAGTACATGACAGATACATTATCTATACATTACATTACACATTACAGCACATGGCATTACAGTGTATAAACAATCATAAACAATGAGGTGCCGCATGTGACTGTGTGAACAGCATCCCATAGAGAGGAGGTTGCCCGCCACCTCCTTACACCTTCCTCTCTGTAGCGTCTCCTTCCTGGTCTGCTCCCAGGCCCTCACCTGTTGCCTTGGGGCCGCCACTTCAGCGCGGCACCCAGCAGGATTGCCGGTCTCCTGGGACTCCTGTCCCGTGTCCTGTGGTGCCTGCTCCTGGTTCCTGGATGCTGCGCGCATCCCGCAGGTCTCCAGGTGCGTAACTGAAGTCGCACGCACTCCCAGTCTCTCAAAGAGACAGCACGCCATTTTCAAAAATAGGTTTCAGCCAATGGCTGATTGTCTTGTACTATTTCAGGCACCTCTGCCCTTAGGGAGGTGCCTGAGTAACAAGTGTTTCCTGTTGCTAGTTCTCAGGTTCCGGTACCTGCATGTCAATGCTCTGCTGCATATCGCTAATACTGGTTTGTCACCTCAGTGTGTCCTACGAGTCTTCCCACACCTTCCGGGACTACATCAGCACTTTCTGCATCTCTCCGTGCCAGCAGTTGCCCGCTACCTGCTTCTGCCGCTCATCTCCTGCCTGGTTCTCTGCTACTTGCAGTACCTGCCTGCCCACCAGTCCGGTCAAGTCAGCTTCCACATACCCAGGGTCTAAATGGAGGTAGCACCTTACGTCTCCTGCACTTTACATTCAGGCCCTGTCTAAGGGGTCTTACTACGGAAGACTGGGACTCGCTTAGTCACACCCCCTTTGGAGCACCCTGGCTAGTAGTCTCATGGTTCCAAAAAAATGTCAGTAAATGAATGAAAAATATTTAGAATTGAGACTAGAGTCCTCAGTGGTTGATACCTTTTAATGGCTAACTGAATAGATAAAGAGTCTGGGTGTTTTATTGTCCTCTGACTCCTTATCCAGACTCCTTATCTATGAACTGCTCCAATATTTATGTTCATCCCTCTCCCATAATGACCATTCTGTTTCATGTCACTAGTCTTTTCTATTGCGTTATTTCTGTGCTGTTTTGTGTATAGATATGTGATTCTTCAGATGTATTAGTCTAGCCTTATGAAGAGACCTGAGTAGTCTCGAAAGCTTGCAATGTGTTACCATCTTTTCAGTTAGCCATTAAAAGGTATCAACCACTGAGGACTCTCAATTCTGAATATTTTTCTATCTACTGGCTAACACGGTACAAAGATATATGTCTTTCCTGTAATAAATAAATGTGCACTTCACTATTTGTGCTTCCGTTTCCATTTTTTACACTCTCTTCCTTCCGTCCTTCATTTATTCCCTTCCTTCCTTCCTTCCTTCCATCCTTCCTTCATTCATTCATTTTCATTTTTCCTTCCTTTCTTCCTTCATTTCACTCTTTCTTTCTTTCTTTCTTTCTTTCTTTCCCTCCTTCCTTTTTATCACTTCCTTCCTTTATTCCCTTTCTTCCTTCCTTTCTTCATTCATTCTTTTTTCTTTCTTTCCTTTCTCAATCCTCATCTGGTATTAACATCAGCAGAAACACTGCGCTCCCACCAAGAATTTCAGGACTTTACCCCCTGATTGCATTGTGCCCCTGTACAGATGGTGGAGGAGGATAATGTTATGGGCTGTTATCAGTTCCAGTGATGGGAAATTTTAATCTTCAGCACAAGATATATTGTGTATATGTCGCCAATCCTCTCTGCAAGGCACAAAAAAGACCGTTTATTATGCTCACAGACGGTGCGGTCCGGTCCAATGGGCATCTCTAGTTGATGGACATGAGCGAACCCGAACTGCATAGTTCAGGGTTCGTACCAGACGCCAGGTATCTGGTGCTGAACTACGAACACTGACTCCTCCTAGAAGTCAGTTCTGGATATTGGGGAGGAGAGAGAGATTGATTTTCTGGCTCCAAAGTTCAGGTCCCCATTGACTTCTATGGGGTTCGGGTTTAGGCTCAAGTTCGGGTATAGTTCTGGTACTTATACCAAACTTTGGACTAGAGTTCTGTTGATACCGAACTTCCATGGGTCCGCCCATCCCTACCCAGGACTTGAGATGAGCTAACCCAAACTTAAAAGTTTGGGGTCTGTACCGGACACTTAGTATCCAGTGCTAAACTCCAAACATGGACTTCTTCCGGACGTCTGTTGAAAAGTTCAGATTTCAGAGGGAGAGAAAAGTCTCCAGTTCCGGTCCCCATTCTTTTCAATGATATTTGGTTTCTGGTTCGAGTTCGGGTGCAGTTCTCATACTTTGGAATAAAGTTCCATGGGTCCGCTCATCCCTGCACAGGACCCTAGTGCTGCAGAGTGCTTTCCCTGCTTTTCTGTCAATTTGTTGTGTTTTTATTGTTTTTAACCTCTTATGTCTGCATTTTATTTTTTTGTTCATCGATAAAACAATATTTATCCTATTCTTGCTATGGTTTGGTGTGCGCTCTCTTTCTGTGCAGCTTTTCCTCTCTCCTTGTTTTTAGTAGTACCCTCGCTGATATATTTTTTGTACATCCCCCTTCTGGTCTTGTTGCGGCGCCCCCTCTCTTCTTACTATCACCGTCTTCCTACATCTTACACCAGGGGTCCCCAACCTGTAGCTCAGGAGCCACATGTGGCTCGCAGTCCCAGGAATTGTGGCTCGCGACTTTCTGACAGCTTGGTGCATTAGCTCCAGGTCTAGCAGACAGGTATGAAGAGAACATCTCACAATGGTGAATTTTGTGAGTAGCCCTGCACAGAAGAGCAGATCTGGATGCACATTTACTGGTCTTAGGGGTTTAGAGCTGTTTTAGGTATGGTGCGCTGGAGGATTCTTGAAGCTGGATGTGACAGTGTGTTGGGAGTCCTTGATGGGAGAATACTGATTGGGGGTATTGTGGGAACCCCTGGATCTCAGTGTACTGCTTTGGAAATGATTTATGTGGAAAAGATTCATTATCATTATGTAAGGAAGAGTACCAGAGCAGGGGTAACTTTTACACACCAGTTCCGGAACTGCCGAGGCTGTCACCCATGTTGCAGGGGAGAAGATCTAGAGTGCTGGACAAATTGGGTCATGTGACTGGAGAAGACGAGGCGGGAATACATAGCGCTGTGTGCGGGAAAAAGGGCAGAGCTCGTGCGAGAAAGCTGAGTGGCAAGACGGGCGCTGTAACCGTTGAGAAGGCAGAGCTTCTCGTTTGCGCAGGACATCCCTACAGACCCCCTGCAGAGAGGTTGATCTCTGATAGGCGACCAATTGACAGGTTCCCGTCTCTCTCTTCACCTGGAGGTGACTCAGGACTCACGCCACTGACCGTACCGTTGGTAGAAGGCCGTGAGGAACTCATGGATAGGCCAGGACCTATTGTACAAGGACTTGCACACACCATGGAGCAAAAGCTTGTTCCGGTGGTACAGGAAATCTACACGCTTCCCAGAGAATTCATCGAGACGTCATGTGCCGCTGTTGTCGGTGCCACCGTTGGAACCCTGATACGCTGAACACCAGAAGACTACAGTTTGATGAGCTTTCTCTTTTCTTTCTGAACTATCGTTCCCTTTCCTATCCCATTCCAAATTCCCTTTCCTGTGTTTTGTCCTATTGTAAGGGGCTGAAGAGGAAGAAGAGCCAGAAGGGGGTTACCTCTCCTGCTCCGTGTCCGGAACCACATAGCCGGGCAGCAGGATTGCTGGGGTGAAGACTTACTGACTTGGACCGACTGCACCATGTGAATGTAAGGGGCAGTGGGGGAAGAAAAGGGGCGGTGGACCGGAAGCTGTGCAGGCTGAGGGCGCAAAAGCAGAGCATGCGAGAGGCAGAACAGCGCGCATCATGTAAGAAGCAGGCTGCAGCACCCCGCTCCCGGAGAGAGAGAACTCCCTGTCAGAGGACTGGGGCTGAAGGACGAGATATAGAAACCGCTGTCTGTGAGTACATGGATTTGGTAGCCCCTATGACCAGAGGACGCTTTCCCCCGACAGTGACCCATGCGCGCAGCCCCGGTGCCTGCGGTGACAGGCTAGAGCCCCTGAGTGTGGCAGAGAGAGACTTTACAGTGTGCGCAGCATCATTCCTGAGGAGAGACTGTTAGGGTGAGTACACACAGTGTGGATTGAGGTGCAGATTTTTCTGCGCGGATTTGCAGGTAAATCCGCAGGTAAAATGACCTGCGGTTTACCTGTGGATTTGCCTGCAGTTTGCCCCTGCGTTATGACACCTGGACAATGGAACATGTTATGAATGAGTCACCGTAGGAGGCAGACACAAAAATAGCAGCTAAGTCCAGAAAACTGGAGAAGTTGGCAACTATCAGATTGCAGACCCCTGAACCTAACAACACAACTAGCAGTAGCCATGGGGGGTTCCTACGGTGCCCTAGACCCCTCGATCACAGCCGGAGAAACTAAATAGCCTAAAGACAGAAAAGGAAAACTAAACTGCCCCAGAGCAGACCCCAAAGTAAAAGGCAGCCCCCAACATATAATGACGGTGAAGCAAGATGAAAAAACACACACACAGATAGAAAGATAGGCTGAGCAAACAATGGGGCCCAAACTCACTAAAATAGGACAGGATAGGACAGCTGCTGTCTGCAATCTGCAAAAACCCTGAAAAGACATAAGCCAACAGGCTGATATGGAAAAAAGCCCTGAAGCAGCTAGGCTTCAAAAACTATATCAGCACTCAGGTATTTTCTGAAGACAGAGCTAAAGGAATTCAGATCACCCCAGCAGGGAATGACAGAAATCCAGCAAAACAAAAACAACATACAAATGCAAACGTCAGAGCAGAAAACTTAGCTTTTGGAGAGCATGAATTCAGACTGGTATCCAAGGATCCACAGAGAAATCACCCGCAGCGCAGACGGGCGTGGACAGCCTTATATCCAGTCAGAAACTCCACTCAGCCAATCATCATCATTAGACCCAGATGCCTGATAATCAGGCTCACTATCTTTCTTTACTAGAAGAGGGAGTTCATCGGGCCTCAGTGGTAAAGGGGAAAATGAACTCACAACAGGAACAGGTGTCAAACCGCTGCGGATTCCGCAGAAAGAATTGACATGTTGCGGATTTAAAACCGCAGCAAATCTGGGTGAAAAATTCTGCAGCATGTGCACTGCGGTTTTTAAAAGTCATTGATTTGCATTGTACTGTACAATGCTTGCGGATTTGCAGCGGATCCACAGAGGCAAATCCGCTGCGGATCCGCAGCAAATTCCACACTGTGTGCCCACACCCTAAGCTTTACAGAGACTAAGGCTAGTTTCACACTAGCGTCTCTGCCGTCTGTGCACGGCCGTCGATAGGCCCCGCCCCCTGCCGCGCCCCCTCCTGACATCACCGCCTATTATCGCACATGGCCGCATGCGATCTGCGCACCCTATCTTTAATAGAGGGTGCGCAGACTGTGCGCTGCCCGTGCACTAGTAGGATTTTTGAGTGTGCTGCGCACTTTTGTAGGTCCGCCGGTGTGCGCCGAACGCAGCATGTTGCATTTTGGCACGCTCGGCGCACCTTCAAAAGTGCGCAGCGCACTCAAAAATCCTACTAGCGCATGGGCATCGCACAGTCTGCGCTCCCTATATTAAAGATAGGGTGCGCAGATCGTATGCGGCCATGTGCGATAATAGGCGGTGATGTCAGGAGGGGGCGTGGCAGGGGAAGGGGCTTATCGGTGGCCGTGCGCAGACAGCAGAAATGCTAGTGTGAAACTAGCCTTAGAACAGGGGAGACTCAGGTTCACAGTGTCTTCCTGCTTTCTGCTTTAACCCCGGAGTTCCCGGATTCCAAGAGAGGAGAGACTACAGAGACTACAAATGCCGCTGTTGACGGTGCCAACGTTGGAGAAAAGGAAGGACCCTTCAATCAAGACTTCTCTGGACTGAGAAGTTAGATGAATTCCCGTTAACCATTTGTACTCTGCTAAGCTGTTTTATAGCTTTACTTAGCCTTTCAAATACTGTTTTACCATATATCTTATCACCATTAACCCCCACTGCTTCTCCCTGGAGTGTTTATCCCCTGTAAATAAACCTTTCAACTCTTGGCCTGTCTCTGATCCGTGGTGACATCATCAGTACCTGCACATTATTACACTATCATACCCCTCCGTGCCCTGTTACTCCTTGCGTGGAGTGTATTTGGAATTAAAATCCTGTTAACTCTTGATCTGTCTCCTGTCCATGGTGACATCCTGTGTTCCTGCGATTTCTACAATAATACCCGTAATGGGGGCTTTGGTTGATGCTGATTTGAGGGGGACAGGAGCAGGATGTTGCTCGTGACCCCCTCTCAGTGATGAATGTGGCTCGCGACCCTCTCTCAGTGGTGAATGTAGTTCTCAAGGTCAAAAAGGTTGGGGACCGCTGTCTTACACACAGTGTACCCAATTGCAACCGTAAGAAGAAAGGGGCATCGGATCAAGAAAGCAGACGGACCGGACCGCGCCGTCTGGGAGTATAATAATAAAAGGTTTTTTTCATGCCTTGCACAGCAGATATGGGTCATACATACATCACATTACAATGATGTAACACAGGGCTGGAAGTATTTATATGGGGGAAACCTGGTGACAGATCCCTTTAATATTTATAGACCTAAGACTGCCATTTGGCACAGCATACAGTTGAGTGACACTCTCAGCTCTGCTCAACCACTGCCTCCTATAATCTGCTGACTCCTTACACTGGATCCAGTGACAGCTGAATTCAGACAGAGAACAGAAGACATTTTTTTTCTCTACAGAAAAGCTTAGTGGCTGCTCCCATCCAGGCAGGAAGGGGTTACAGGGGCGGGGCTGAGGCTCCCACAGGAGATAGCGCAGGGCTCTGGCCACACTGGCCGCAGCACAGCACTGCTCACACCACGCGTCTACAGGCTGCACGAGGGGCTTCTCCTCCTCCAGGACCCCCAGTGTCACACACAAGGTAAGAGCCCAGTCACCTACTGTGGTCGCTGCTATTCCAATGCATTTCTAGGGACAGAAAATGAATCTTCTTTCCCCAACTTGTCTAATGGAAAGTGACCTGAGACTTGTAGGAGGAATGAGAAAGCAAAGCTGGGGGTTATCAGGCAGTTGGTGCATGTGGAGCTTTATGGAGAAATCTATGTGCGGGCACTAAGGCAAATATATATATAGCAGGTGGGGAGATAGATGTATAGACATAGCTAGAAATATAGATAGATAGATAATAGATACATAGAGACATACTAGTTAGATTAGAGATAGATTATGGATGGATAATAGATAGATAGATAAATAGATAATAGATAGATAAATGGATAATAGATACATAGAGAGATACTAGTTAGATAAGAGATAGATAGATAGATTATGGATAGATAAATGGATAATAGATAGATAGATAAATGGATAGATAGATAATAGATATTTAAATAGATAGATAATAGTTAGATAGAGATATAATAAATAGATTATAGATAAACAGATAATAGATGATAGATAGATAGATAGATAGATAGATAGATAGATAGATAGATAATGGCTAGATAGATAGAAATAGATAAATAGATAGATTTTCATTGAGGGCTTTTTGTATGTGTTACAGCTGAGCTCTTTTAGCCCATCCAGTCCTAATCTCACAGTTTGCTCTGCTACATTCTAGGTTACAAACCGATTTTATCTTTGCAGATTCCGCCAGTAGTAAATGACATTTCTGACTCTAATTGATCTCTGCTATATCTGTGAAAGAAGCACAAACTACTGACCAGAGATGAGTTTGTAAGGGTATGTGCACACGGTGCGGATTCTGCTGTGGATCCGCAGCAGTTCCGCCGGCAGTGTACAGTACAATGCAAATCAATGGGATTTCAAATCCGCAGTGCAGATGCTGCGGATTTTTCTGCGCGGATTTGCAGCGGTTTTAAATCCGCAGCATGTCAATTCTTTCTGCGGATTCCGCAGCGGTTTGACACCTTTTCCATTGTCCATGTGTCAAACCGCAGGGGAAAACCGTAGACAAATCCGCAGGTAAACCGCAGGTCACTTTACCTGCGGTTTTACCTACAAATCCACACAGAAAAATGTGCAGCTCAATCCGCACTGTGTGCACTCACCCTTAGTTATACTGGGCTCAGTGCTTTGCTATACAAGATGCTTGATTTGTGTATTTACATAGGACTGCGGATAAGCCTAAGGCATTTTTTTGAAATATCGCTTTCAAAAATCATTTTCTGTAATCATAAAAATACTGAGACGATGAATTGTTTTCTTCAAATCAACATTTCTTCCTGGCTTATAGGTAATATTTGCTCTTGGTAAACTTGGGTGAAAGATTAGTCTCATTGTTGCATGGCTGACACCAGCTTTCTCAGAGGCCATCTGGTTTTTCAGTAACAAAAGAAGATACAATGTATGATTGAAAAATAATATAAACACTAATAATTCAGCACTTTATTGCAGACATGACTGTCACACAGCTGATAGATCAATTCTCCCAGAAATAAGCGCAGTGGACACAATAGGGCGGCAAAGGAGATTCCAATCTGCTAATGATAGCCATGGATCCGGCAGTGAAGGGCTCATGTTCATGACTAAACTGTTGATATCTCGAGAGGCTTTAGAACTATGTGTCTTGGATCGGATCCTCGCTATTGTTCCTGCAAGACAATAACTTTCCATGTTTACAAGATGTTATTAAGTGTTATTAATGTGTTACTGCTCGGGGTTAAGGAAGCACAATCACTCACTACATGTAATCCATATATTGTAACAGATGTAGATATGAAGGAAGATAAGACTTCTGGGAGCCAGGACTGAGAAAATTACTCCTAAGCAATGCAGAGAGGTATACCTACCCTATACTACTGATCCTGTACTGATCCTGAGTTACATCCTGTATTATACTCCAGAGCTGTACTCACTATTCTGCTGGTACAGTCACTGTGTACATACATTACATTACTGATCCTGAGTTACATCCTGTATTATACTCCAGAGCTGCACTCACTATTTTGCTGGTGCAGTCACTGTGTACATACATTACATTACTTATCCTGAGTTACATCCTGTATTATACTCCAGAGCAGCACTCACTATTCTGCTGGTGCAGTCACTGTGTACATACATTACATTACTGATCCTGAGTTACATCCTGTATTATACTCCAGAGCTGCACTCACTATTCTGCTGGTGCAGTCACTGTGTACATACATTACATTACTTATCCTGAGTTACATCCTGTATTATACTCCAGAGCAGCACTCACTATTCTGCTGGTACAGTCACTGTGTACATACATTACAATACTGATCCTGAGTTACATCCTGTATTATACTCCAGAGCTGCACTCACTATTTTGCTGGTGCAGTCACTGTGTACATACATTACATTACTTATCCTGAGTTACATCCTGTATTATACTCCAGAGCAGCACTCACTATTCTGCTGGTGCAGTCACTGTGTACATACATTACATTACTGATCCTGAGTTACATCCTGTATTATACTCCAGAGCTGCACTCACTATTCTGCTGGTGCAGTCACTGTGTACATACATTACATTACTTATCCTGAGTTACATCCTGTATTATACTCCAGAGCAGCACTCACTATTCTGCTGGTGCAGTCACTGTGTACATACATTACATTACTGATCCTGAGTTACATCCTGTATTATACTCCAGAGTTGCACTCACTATTCTGCTGGTGCAGTCACTGTGTACATACATTACTGATCCTGAGTTACATCCTGTATTATACTCCAGAGCTGCACTCACTATTCTGCTGGTACAGTCACTGTGTACATACATTACATTACTTATCCTGAGTTACATCCTGTATTATACTCCAGAGCAGCACTCACTATTCTGCTGGTATAGTCACTGTGTACATACATTACATTACATTACTTATCCTGAGTTACCTCCTGTATTATACCCCAGAGCTGCACTCACTATTCTGCTGGTGCAGTCACTGTGTACATACATTACAATACTGATCCTGAGTTACATCCTGTATTATACTCCAGAGCAGCACTCACTATTCTGCTGGTGCAGTCACTGTGTACATACATTACATTACTGACCCTGAGTTACATCCTGTATTATACTCCAGAGCAGCACTCACTATTCTGCTGGTGCAGTCACTCTGTACATACATTACGTTACTAATCCTGAGTTACATCCTGTATTATACCCCAGAGCTGCACTCACTATTCTGCTGGTGCAGTCACTGTATACATACATTACAATACTGATCCTGAGTTACATCCTGTATTATACTCCAGAGCAGCACTCACTATTCTGCTGGTACAGTCACTGTGTACATACATTACGTTACTGATCCTGAGTTACATCCTGTATTATACCCCAGAGCTGCACTCACTATTCTGCTGGTGCAGTCCCTGTGTACATACATTTGTGGCGCCCCTGAGGTTCCAGTCGCCTCAGAGGTTCTGCACCTCAGGCAGTGGTGTGGTGCCCAACTCTCCAGTAAGGAGGGGGCTCTACCTAGTACTCGCACATTAGCATCCAACACCACACCACTCCAAGCCAGGGGATCTGTGTGGACCCTATTTAGGGAGGGCCCATCCCAGGCTTGAGGGGGAACTAGATAGAATGTGTGGGTGAAGGAAGTAGATAAGGGGAGAAGACCTGGAGGTAGTGTGACAGTTGGAGAGAAAGTTGACAGTTGGTCATGAAAACGGGAGTCAGGGGGAGCAAATGTCAAGTTAAGAGAGAGGAGAGACTGTAGGACTCAGCTAGCAAACCGGAGGCTGTAGTATCTGTATATGTAACAGCGAAATCGACACACAATCGCTAAAAAGGCAGCCAAATAGGGTCAAGGGGACCAGCAGGTCGTTGCCCGACAGGACCTGAGGCTGCTGGCTTGGGACACTGTGTATGAGGCGCAGTGTAGGAGGGCATGAGTCAGCGCAGAAAGATGACCTGGGAAGGTACACAAGAAGGGGGTCCCAGAAAAGTGCACCCCAAATTACCCGAAAGCTGGCTGGACCACCGACCCGGAGGACACAGCACTCGGCTGGTGATTGTAACCTAAAGACTGTGAGTAAAGCGTGAAGACTGCACCCTATCGTGTCCTCAGATTTATTTCCTGAGTCGCCTGCCCTGTACTGCAACAGTTACCATCATCAAATTAATCCTATAACAGCCCTGTGGCCCACTCTACCCATAGAGAGTTGAAACATCTCTGTTGCGTCACCAACCGCCCCAGTGGACCTGAATCGCAGCGTCGGCCATCTATTGCCGAACACCACGGGTGGCGTCATGACTTAATCCCCTATAAACTTTCCCCCTTACTTTTTATTGCACACCCAGGGCCACGGACCAGGTCACTGCTGCCGTGACATCCCCTGAAGAACTGACTGGCCTGGTCCAAGTACCCCCGGCTCTAGTGGGCATTGCAATCTTGGCCTCACGATCAGGATGTGCCGACCCGATAAACCAGGTCCCGTGTGCCCATCGTGGGCCGGGTTGCTGAACGGTTCAAAAGCCGTACCTGCCCACTGTAAAGACTTCAATACAAAAGGACTTGTCTGTCGGCCAGAGGGATCCACCTCCTGGTGTGGCCGGCAGCAAAAGAGAGAGGAACTGCCCATGAAAGGGAGAGGGTGGAAGGAGCAATAGAGAGTGTACAACAAGGTGTGCTACGGGAGAGGCGACAAGGAAACCGGTGAGCACCATGGTGAGCGGTGGATGGAGAGCTCCGGAGTGTGGGGTGGAAGCAGTGGGCTCCCCCATCCGATGGGATGAAGACCCAGACCCGGTGCCCACGGTAAACCTGGAATTTCTTAGAGCCGCGATAGAGGAGCTAAGCTGCCAGCTCATAAAGACACATATCACAGCGATGTTGAAATGGAGGGAGGCCCAGCTGGAAAAGGTGTCCGAGCGGTGGGCGGCCTCACGACCAGCATCCTCGACCCCAGAGGAAGAGGAGTCCGGCACCGGAGAGGCAAAAGATACAGGTACCGACATTGCCCCAGTGGCTGTGGAAACCCTGGATGGATATTACTGATTTTGAGTTACCTCCTGTATTATACCCCAGAGCTGTGCTCACTATTCTGCTGGTGCAGTCCCTGGTTGGGCCCTTAAAACCCCCGACAGCCCTAAAACTTGGCCAGATGTATAGGGATTTAGCCTGGGACCGGACATTAGAGACACCGGGGATGGACTAGCGTTTCCACTACAGCCTGAACCCATGCTCCAGGAGGTGCTCTTTGAAAGGGTGGTTTTTCATTGGGAACACCTGGGAACAGAACTGATGGGGTCCCCTGGGCAGGCCCAAGCGGGAGAAGCCCGGGTAGAGACCCTCAGTTGGGAGGACTATTGCCAGCAGCAGATACCCAAATTGGAAGCGGGGGTGCAAGAACGTAAAGCCCTGTGGAGAACTATGGAGGACAGAAACATGAAGGCCAAGGCCCAGGCACGCAAGGCTAGACCCGCCGACCGGGGTCCGCAGAGACAAGGCACTGTGATCTCCTTTGACTTGAAAAGGGCTGGGGGTTTATCAAGTAGCCTGGGTGGCCTCAGAACTGTTCGTGACTTGACGGGACGTGGAGTCACACTTACTAAAGGGGCACCCTGATCGTGACTTGTACCCGGGGGATCTTGTGACCTTCAACCGGCATGTGGGCAAAAAGGGGTGGTATGCCCTCAATGTGAGAGTACATGGGGATTTGTTGCTCACATGCCAGTGGTTGCAGTGCTAGAAAGGCGACCAGCGGCTTCAACCCCGGACACTGCACCAGTCCTTGCAGCTTCAACTAAAGTTGCAGTGTGGACACAGGCAACTCAGACCCCGGCTGCACGACCTGCTCAGTTTGTGTCACCCAGTGTGATACATGAGAAAGAATTCCGATCTGAAGATTGCAGGCCTAAAGAACTGCCTTGGAAAAGAAAGTGAGAAGTGGCAGAATGTAAATATAAATAGATATTTAACCTGGTTAGGTATGAAACTGGTTAAGAACGTGAGTTAAGGGGGTTTTACACATAGCGATATCGCTAGCAATATCGCTAAAGCATCACCGATTTGGTGACGTAGCAGCGATATCGCTATGTGTGATACTTACCTCCGACCGGCTCCCCCGCTGTCCATCGCTGATCGCGCAGCTCCATTTCTCGTCGAGCGCTTCCTGCTGGGCTTAGTGCTGGCGCCGATGAGCGACGCGTGGAGGCGGGCGGGAGGACGTCAGGATCACCGCGTCTGAAAGGTAAGTATCGTCCGCTGTATCGCTGCTGCATCGCTGTGAGGTCTGCCTGTGTGGAAGCTCACTAGCAATCATTTAGCGATGCACCAGCGATCCTGACCTGGTCGGATCGCTCGTCGGATCGCTGGTGCATCGCTAAATGTAAAAGGGCCTTTAGTATGCCGTGCCTTAATAGTAAGTTAGAGTGAGCGCTCGTTAAATTTAAAAACAATGCTGTGATGGACAGTGAATGGCCAGAACTTTTCTTGTATATAGATAGCACTTAATGTGCTCCTCGTTGGTTTTACAGCCAGCATTGAGAGTGTGAGGGTAACACGCTACACTTTACAATTGACCAAAGAATAAAAACCGTCTGTCGTGGCCAAAAAGTGGTCCAACAAGTTGACCAGCTATTCTCAGTAGCCACGTCCAGGGCCCACATTGGGGGTTTAAGACGGGTTCCCTCATATTGCACTGAGGACGGTGAGAAGGACACCCCGGGTCTGGACCTCATTGAAACCTGCTGAACTTAATTGAGAAAGTTTCTATTTAGAGTAATGCTATGTTTTATATTTTCAGTATTTATTTGCAACATTCAAGTAAAAAGTACCTCTCATAAAAGGAAGAAAAAGTTACCTGTTTAACTATTTTACTTGTTGAAATGCATTTCAGAAAATTATTTGCATATTTTAACATCTGTTTTACTCTGCTCCAGCTCGCGGACGTACTGTGTTACGGGGGGGGGATATGTGGCGCCCCTGAGGGTCCAGTCACCACAGAGGTATTGCACTTCAGCCAGAGGTGTGGTACCCCTCTCCTGGGTAAGGAGGGGGCACTACCCGGTACCCGCACACTGGCATCCAACACCACACCACTCCAAGCCAGGGGATCTGGGCGGACCCTATTTAGGGAGGGCCCCATCTCAGGCTGGAGGGGGAACTAGGTAGAGGGTGTGGGTGAAGGAAGTAGATAAGAGTAGGATACCTGGAGGTAGAGTGACAGTGACAGTTGGAGAGAAAGTTGACAGTTGGTAGAGGAAAGTTGTCATGAAAACAGGAGTTGGTTGGAGCAAGTGTCAAGAGAGGAGAGAGGAGTCACAGAGGGGTCAGAGAGGGGCTCCAGGGTGAGAGAAGGAGTCCTAGGGGCCAGAGAAGTGAAGAATCCACCTGTGGCACCAGAATCCACTCCAACTGTAGTCTGGTGGAGGGACCAGGTTGCAGTGGGGGACCAGCCCAAGACTAGTGGAGAGACTGTAGGACTCAGCTAGCGAACCGTAGGCTGTAGTATCTGTATGTGCGACAGCCGAATCCACACACAATTGCTCAAAAGGCAGCCACATACGGTCAAGGGGACAGGAGGTCATCGCCCGTCAGGACATGCTTGGGACACTGTGTGTGAGGTGCAGGGCAGGAGGGAGTGAGCCAGCGCAGAGAGATGACCTGGGAAGGTACACAAGATGGGGGTCCCGGAAAAGTGCACCCCAAACTACCCGAGAGCTGGCTGGACCACTGACCCGGAGGACACAGCACTCGGCGTCTGGTGATTGTAACCTAAAGACCTGATTTGCAGGTCTTTCTCCCTTACATTTTATTGCACGCCCAGGGCCACGGACCGTGTCACTGCTTCCGTGACATCCCCTAAAGAATTGACTGTCCCAGACCGAGTACCCCCGGCTCTAGCAGGCGTTGCACATTACATTACTGATCCTGAGTTACATCCTGTATTATACTCCAGAGCTGCACTCACTATTCTGTTGGTGCAGTCACTGTGTACATACATTACACTACTGATCCTGAGATCCATCCTGTATTATACCCCAGAGCTGCACTCACTATTCTGCTGGTGCAGTCACTGTGTACATACATTACATTACTGATCCTGAACTGATCCTGAGTTCCATCCTGTATTTTAGCCCAGAGCTGCATTCACTATTCTGCTGGTGCAGTCACCATGTACATACATTACATTACTGACCCTGAGTTACATCCTGTATTATACCCCAGAGCTGCACTCACTATTATGCTGGTGCAGTCACTGTGTACATATATTACATTACTGATCCTGAGTTGCATCCTGTACTATACTCCAGAGCTGCACTCACTATTCTGCTGGCGCAGTCACTGTGTACATACATTACATTACTGATCCTGAGTTACTTCCTGTATTATACCCCAGAGCTGCACTCACTATTCTGCTGGTGCAGTCACTGTGTACATACATTACATTACTGATCCTGAGTTACTTCCTGTATTATACCCCAGAGCTGCACTCACTATTCTGCTGGTGCAGTCACTGTGTACAAACATTACATTACTGATCCTGAGTTACATCCTGTATTATACCCCAGAGCTGCATTCACTATTCTGCTGGTGCAGCCACTGTGTACATACATTGCATTACTGATCCTGAGTTACATCCTGTATTATACCCCAGAGCTGCACTCACTATTCTGCTGGTGCAGTCACTATATACATACATTACATTACTGATTGTGAGTTACATCCTGTATTTTACCCCAGAGCTGCACCCACTATTCTGCTGGTGCAGTCACTGTGTACATACATTACATTACTGATCCTGAGTTACTTCCTGTATTATACCCCAGAGCTGCACTCACTATTCTGCTGGTGCAGTCACTGTGTACATACATTACATTACTGATCCTGAGTTACATCCTGTATTATACCCCAGAGCTGCATTCACTATTCTGCTGGTGCAGCCACTGTGTACATACATTGCATTACTGATCCTGAGTTACATCCTGTATTATACCCCAGAGCTGCACTCACTATTATGCTGGTGCAGTCACTGTGTACATATATTACATTACTGATCCTGAGTTGCATCCTGTACTATACTCCAGAGCTGCACTCACTATTCTGCTGGCGCAGTCACTGTGTACATACATTACATTACTGATCCTGAGTTACTTCCTGTATTATACCCCAGAGCTGCACTCACTATTCTGCTGGTGCAGTCACTGTGTACATACATTACATTACTGATCCTGAGTTACTTCCTGTATTATACCCCAGAGCTGCACTCACTATTCTGCTGGTGCAGTCACTGTGTACAAACATTACATTACTGATCCTGAGTTACATCCTGTATTATACCCCAGAGCTGCATTCACTATTCTGCTGGTGCAGCCACTGTGTACATACATTGCATTACTGATCCTGAGTTACATCCTGTATTATACCCCAGAGCTGCACTCACTATTCTGCTGGTGCAGTCACTATATACATACATTACATTACTGATTGTGAGTTACATCCTGTATTTTACCCCAGAGCTGCACCCACTATTCTGCTGGTGCAGTCACTGTGTACATACATTACATTACTGATCCTGAGTTATTTCCTGTATTATACCCCAGAGCTGCACTCACTATTCTGCTGGTGCAGTCACTGTGTACATACATTACATTACTGATCCTGAGTTACTTCCTTGTTATGATTGAGTCACCGTAGGAGGCAAAAACAGAAATACAAGGTAAGTCCAGAAAACCAGAGAAGTTGGCAACTATCAGATTGCAGACCCCTGAACCTATCAACACAACTAGCAGTAGCCGTGGGGGGTTCCTACAATTCCCTAGACCCCTCGATCAAGCCGGAGAATTTAAATAGGCCTAAAGAAAGAAAGGGGAAATCTAAACTGCCCCAGAGCAGACCCCAAAGCAATAGGCAGCCCCCAATATATAATGACGGTGAAGCAAGATGAAAACACTAACACAGACAGAAAGATAGACTGAGCAAAGCCGGGGCCCAAAACTACCTAGATAGGAAAGGATAGGAAGGCTGCTGTCTGCAATCTGCAAAAACCCTATCAAAGACAAAAGCCAACAAGCTGATATGAAAAAGACCCTGAAGCAGCTAGGCTTCAAAAACTAAATCAGCACTCAGGTATTTTCAGAAGACAGAGCTAAAGGAATTCAGCACACCCAGCAGGGAATGGCAGAAATCCAGAAAAACAAAGCAAAACAAAGTCAAAGCACAAATGCAAAAAGCAGAGCAGCAAACTTAGCTTTAGAGGAGCAGGAATTCAGACTGGTCTCCAAGGATCCCACAGAGAAATCACCCGCAGGGCAGAAGAGCATCAGCAGCCTTATATCCAGACAGTAACTCCACTCAGCCAGTCATCATCATCAGCCTCAGGTGTTTGATAATCAGGCTCACTACCTTTCTTTACCAGAAGAGGGAGTTCCTCGGGCCTCAGTAGTGAAGGGGAAAATGAACTCACAACAGTACCTCCCCCTTGAGGAGGGGTCACCGAACCCTCAACCACGCCACCAGGGTGAGCCCGATGAAAGGCACGCACCAATCTTTTGGCATGAATATCAGAGGCAGTGACCCAGGAATTATCCTCCTGACCATAACCCTTCCACTTAACCAAATACTGGAGTCTCCGTCTAGCCAGACGAGAATCCAGTACTTTCTCTACCTCATATTCCATGTTACCTTCAACCAATACAGGGTCTGGAGGTGCCACCCCCGGAACAACAGGTTCAACAAACCTCTTCAACAAAGATTTATGGAACACATTATGGATTTTAAATGTGACAGGAAGAGCCAAACGAAAAGAGACCGGATTAATAATCTCCACAATCTTGTAAGGTCCAAGAAATCTAGGCTTAAACTTAGGAGAAGCCACCTTCATAGCAATATTTTTTGATGATAACCACACCATATCACCAACCTTAAACTGGGGACCAATGGTCCTATGTCGGTTGGGAAACCGCTGGGCCTTTTCCTGGGAGAGAGATAACTTATCCACCACTTGGTCCCAGATCTGGTGCATTCTCTCCACCACAGTGTCAACACCTGGGCAGGCAGAGGGCTCCACCTGCCCTGAAGAAAATCGAGGATGAAACCCAAAGTTACAAAAAAAAAGGTGACATCAAAGTGGCAGAACTAGCTCTATTATTTAAAGCAAATTCGGCCAAGGGCAAAAATGAAACCCAATCATCCTGATCAGCAGAAATAAAACATCTCAAATATGACTCCAAGGTCTGGTTTGTTCTCTCTGTCTGCCCATTGGTCTGAGGGTGAAAAGCAGAGGAGAAGGACAACTGAATTCCCAGCCTGGAACAGAAAGTTCTCCAAAATCTAGACACAAACTGGACTCCTCTGTCAGATACAATGTTCTCAGGAATCCCGTGCAAACGAACCACCTGTTGTAAAAACAGGGGCACCAACTCAGAGGAAGACGGCAACTTAGGGAGTGGTACAAGATGAACCATCTTAGAGAACCTATCACAAATCACCCAAATAACAGTCATCCTTTGAGAGACAGGCATATCAGAGATGAAATCCATTGAAATATGGGTCCATGGCCTCTTGGGGACAGGCAAAGGCATCAACAACCCACTAGAGCGAGATCACGATTTAGACCGGGAGCACGTCCCACAGGACTGCACAAAATTCCTGACATCACGAGACAAGGCGGGCCACCAAAAAAAACGACTCACCAGATCTCTAGTACCAAAAATACCTGGATGACCAGCCAAAGCAGAGCAATGAACTTCAGACATCACTCTCTTCTTCCACTGGTCAGGAACATACAACTTTCCACTGGGACAACGCTCAGGTTTGTCCTCCTGGAACTCTTCCAGAGCACGTCTCAAATCGGGCGAGATGGCAGAAAGAACTACCCCTTCGCCTAAGATGGTAGCAGGCTTGGTCACCACAGGAGAATCAGCAAAGAAGCTCCTAGAGAGGGCGTCTGCCTTGACATTCTTCGTTCCAGGAAGAAAAGAAACCACAAAATCAAAACGTGTAAAAAACAAGGCCCACCTAGCCTGTCTAGGGTTCAAGCGCTTAGCCGACTCTAGGTAAATCAAATTCTTGTGGTCAGTGAGGACCACGACTTGATGCTTGGCTCCCTCCAACCAATGTCTCCACTCCTCAAATGCCCATTTCATGGCCAACAGTTCCCTATTCCCCACATCATAGTTACGTTCAGATGGAGAGAACTTTCGGGAAAAGAAAGCACAGGGATTCATTTTAGATGTTACAGGATCCTTTTGGGACAAAACAGCTCCTGCACCAATCTCAGAAGCGTCCACCTCCACCAGAAACGGGAGTGAGACATCAGGTTGCCACAAAACTGGGGCGGAGGTGAATCTTCGCTTCAGCTCCTGAAAGGAAGAAACAGCCTCCGGAGACCAATTTAACACATCAGCACCCTTCTTAGTCAAATCAGTCAATGGCTTGGCAATACTAGAAAATGTTGCTATAAATTTCCGATAAAAATTAGCAAAACCCAAAAACTTCTGGAGGGCCTTCAAAGAAGTGGGCTGAACCCAATCGTAAATGGCCTGTACCTTGGCCGGGTCCATTTCAATAGTTGACGGGGACAAAATAAATCCCAAAAAAGAAATCCTCTGTACTCCAAAAAGGCATATAGATCCTTTGACATACAGGGAATTTTCCCTCAAGATCCGGAACACAGTCCGAATATGTTCCACATGAGAATCCCAATCCTTGGAGAAGATCAAAATATCATCCAGATAGATAATCAAAAATTTATCGACAAAATCTCGGAAAATATCGTTCATGAAGTACTGGAAGACAGAAGGGGCATTAGTGAGCCCAAAAGGCATCACCAGGTACTCAAAATGTCCCTCCGGAGTATTAAACGCCGTCTTCCATTCATCCCCATGCTTAATGCGAATAAGATTATACGCCCCCCTGAGGTCAAGCTTGGTAAACCAGCAAGCATCTTTAACTCTGGAGAATAGATCAGAAATCAGGGGTAACGGATACTGATATTTAACAGTAATTTTGTTGAGGGCACGATAATCAATACAAGGTCTTAATGATCCATCCTTTTTGGCTACAAAAAAAAAACCGGCACCTAAGGGTGACGAGGATGGTCTAATATGACCCTTCTCCAACGCCTCCTTAATATAGGATCGCATAGCCTCGTGCTCGGGTACAGATAAATTGAAGAGCCGACCCTTGGGAAATTTACACCCCGGGCTCAGTTCAATTGCACAGTCATAACTCCTATGAGGAGGCAGAGACGCAGACTCATTCTCACTAAATACATTATAAAAGTCCGCCAAATAATCTGGAACATCATGCGACTGAGGAGAGGTGGAAAACACCGGAGCCTCACTAAAGGCACACCGACAACCCCAACTCACCACAGACACAGATTTCCAATCCAAAACTGGATTATGAATTTGTAACCAGGGAAACCCCAGAACAATAGTATCATGCAGATTATGCAACACCAAAAATCTGCAATTTTCTTGATGGTCTGGGGCGACCCGCATTACCACCTGGGTCCAAAACTGAGGTTTATTTTTAGCCAAAGGAGTAGCATCAATCCCCCTCAAAGGGATAGGCATCTGCAGAGGTGTCATCGGAAATCCACAACGTTTAGCAAAACCCAAGTCCATTAGGTTTAGGGCTGCTCCCGAATCCACAAAAGCCTTGGCGGAAAATGTGGACAGGGAGCAGATCAGAGTAATAGCCAGAAGAAACTTAGGTTGAACACCGCCAACAGAAAACGTGTGTGCAAAGCGTTTCTCTCGTTTAGGACAGACAGAAATAATATGATAGGCATCTCCACAGAAAAACACAACTTATTACGCCTTCTGAACTCCTGACGCTGCTCTCTGGAAAAAACTCTATCACATTGCATAGGTTCAGACATTTGTTCAACAGGTGGCAACACCTCTCGTGCAGCTTTGCGTTCGCGCAAACGCCGATCAACCTGAATGGCTAATAACATAGAATCGTCAAGACCAGAGGGAACAGGAAATCCCACCATAGTATCTTTTACGGCTTCTGACAACCCCTTCCGAAAGAGAGCAGCCAAGGCACTATCATTCCAGGTAGTAATTACTGCCCATTTTCGGAATTTTTGACAGTACAATTCTGCAGAATCACGACCCTGGTTCAATGCCAGCAGGGTCTTTTCAGCCTGATCAATGGCATTAGGTTCGTCATACAACAACCCCAAGGCCTGAAAAAATGTGTTCACATTAGTCAGAATAGGATCATCTTGTTTCAAAGAAAACTCCCAATCCTGGGGATCGCCACGCAGCAAAGAGATGACAATTTTAACCTGCTGCGCGGAGCTCCCTGACGAGTTAGGCTTCAAGGCAAAAAATAATTTACAATTATTTTTGAAATTCAAAAATTTAGACCGATCCCCAAAAAATATATCAGGTGTAGGAATCTTTGGTTCAGCAGCATGTGAATGAGCAAGGTAGGCGGAAATTCCTCGCACTTCCGCAGCGAGCTGCTCCACACGATCAGACAATTGCTTTATCTCCATTGAGAGAAAAAAAAAATTCCCCCTACGGCCTCAGAGATATAGAGGAAAAAATTTTTTTTTTATACAATTCTTTCCTGCTATTGAGTACCCTAGGATCTGCGGTATGGCGGGTGATTCTGTTATGATTGAGTCACCGTAGGAGGCAAAAACAGAAATACAAGCTAAGTCCAGAAAACCAGAGAAGTTGGCAACTATCAGATTGCAGACCCCTGAACCTATCAACACAACTAGCAGATGCCCTAGACCCCTCGATCACATCCGGAGAATTTAAATAGGCCTAAAGAAAGAAAGGGGAAATCTAAACTGCCCCAGAGCAGACCCCAAAGCAATAGGCAGCCCCCAACATATAATGACGGTGAAGCAAGATGAAAACACTAACACAGACAGAAAGATAGACTGAGCAAAGCCGGGGCCCAAAACTACCTAGATAGGAAAGGACAGGAAGGCTGCTGTCTGCAATCTGCAAAAACCCTATCAAAGACATAAGCCAACAAGCTGATATGAAAAAGACCCTGAAGCAGCTAGGCTTCAAAAACTAAATCAGCACTCAGGTATTTTCAGAAGGCAGAGCTAAAGGAATTCAGCACACCCAGCAGGGAATGGCAGAAATCCAGAAAAACAAAGCAAAACAAAGTCAAAGCACAAATGCAAAAAGCAGAGCAGCAAACTTAGCTTTAGAGGAGTAGGAATTCAGACTGGTCTCCAAGGATCCCACAGAGAAATCACCCGCAGGGCAGAAGGGCGTCGGCAGCCTTATATCCAGTCAGTAACCACTCAGCCAGTCATCATCATCAGCCTCAGGTGTTTGATAATCAGGCTCACTACCTTTCTTTACCAGAAGAGGGAGTTCCTCGGGCCCCAGTAGTGAAGGGGAAAATGAACTCACAACACTTCCTGTATTATACCCCAGAGCTGCATTCACTATTCTGCTGGTGCAGTCACTGTGTACATACATTACATTACTGATCCTGAGTTACATCCTGTATTTTACCCCAGAGCTGCATTCACTATTCTGCTGGTGCAGTCACTGTGTACATACATTGCATTACTGATCCTGAGTTACATCCTGTATTATACCCCAGAGCTGCACTCACTATTCTGCTGGTGCAGTCACTGTGTACATACATTACATTACTGATCCTGAGTTACATCCTGTATTACACCCCAGAGCTGCACTCACTATTCTGCTGGTGCAGTCACTATATACATACTTTACATTACTGATTGTGAGTTACATCCTGTATTATACCCCAGAGCTGCACTCACTATTCTGCTGGTGCAGTCTCTGGGTACATACATTACTGATCCTAATTTACATCCTGTATTGTACCGCAGAGCTGCACTCACTATTTTGCTGGTGTAGTCTCTGGGTACATACATTACATTACTGATCCTAATTTACATCCTGTATTGTACCCCAGAGCTGCACTCACTATTTTGCTAGTGTCTGATAACCCTCTGCTTGCTCAGAGTCTGCAACTTGTTTGTACTTTGCATGAATCCAATTATTCCAGAAATTGGCTGCAACTCTGATGACCAGCTTGTTGACTGTTTCCAGTAATAACATCGATATTTGTAAATACATCTCTGTTGCATACAGCAGGTTGTAGCTGAGATTTGGTAAAATAACTAAATCAGCCTGCTGGTATCTCTAGTGAGCACAGTACATTCAGCGAGCTCTCATCTCCGTGTATATTACAGTTGGGTCTGTGGGTCGCCTAGGTGGGGCTGACCACTGCTTCTTCTGCGCTGCACCCCCTGCTTGTTCAGGTCATCTATAACGTTTTGTTTGAGCTTTATGAGTGGTGTCATGTGCTGAGTTTATTCAGCAGGGCGCATGAAATGGTTAATCTCTAAACGGTCACTTCTTGTTTCGGTTATTTCGGTTTATCAGATCCATTGTTTCTCGTTGATCGATGTGTCTCTGGCCGATCTGCGGTGACAGGAGAACTAATCAGGCGGAAGAGAAGCGAATTATCATTAACAAGGAAGATGTAGCGTTCTTTGGTTAATATTCAGCAACATTTAAAGGGCAATGCCACGTGTCCCCCCCCCCCAGGATTGAAGTGTGGACCCCCTTCTTAATTGCATCATAAAACCCACATGCCTGATAGTCTTTGCAATCCTCCGTTAGTCTGTGGTGGGGCAGTGCGTGTGTGGCTTTTATACATGTAGAGTATGGATTGGCTTTGGCACTCGGGCTTTATTATAGATGTTCCCGTATTTACTGCTCTCAGTTTACGAGGATAACGCCGCCATCCCGTGCGCTCGCTGCATCCTCGTACACAGCGAAGATGGAAAAATGCAGAAACACAGCAGGATTTTGAGTTGAGCCGTCTGATCCCAGGCTCCTGTGTGTTCAGACAAATTGTGACTGCAGCGGTACGGAATCTGCTTCTCCCTACTAATGTAGCTGAGCTGATTTTATCGTTACCAAACCCATGGCGATGTGAGAATCTGTGATCGGAGGTCTCCAATAAAACTGCAAGTAAACAATAAGGCTCTGTTCACATGGACAGTTCTCATCTGTTTGTAACAGATCCAGTATTATCTTCTACATAACGGTGAGTGCGTCCGTTTTTCCGGAGCCGGGATGAGCAGTGCTAGCGCAGTGTGGCGCCGGAGTCAGCGCTTGTGCATACCGCACTATGGTGCCATTTTATTGAAGACGCTGTTCATGTGGATTTGCACAGTGTGATGGCGCCGGCTATCGCGGCATGCATACGCGTTGACTCCGGCGTCAAATTATTGAAAAATTGTACTTCAACATCAACATAGCAGTCCGTTGCCATTATCACTATGGTCGGCGCCATACCGCATACCTTGCTATCCGGCGCCAATTTATTGAATCCCTGTAGATGTAACAATGCTCAGAATGCTGAGCTGCGTGTAAACTGAAACGCTGAGATTTGTCATTTTGGTTGCTGCCTATGCAGAGCCTAGCCTGCGATGACAGCTTCATCTCTACTGCTGTGCTCTGCATATACGGCTATATGGATGTCCACTATCTGCGTCACGCCAAGATCACTTGATAGTGGATAGGAGTGAAGTGCGGCAAGGGTGAAATTTGAACCATCATTGAAGTTTGGTGTCTAGGACGACCATCCCATTTTTCCCCACCCTCACCCCCCATGCTACGCCACTGACTGTTTCTCTTGTGCACTGTGATTACTCACTGGTAATGTCACCATTAGCCAAATGACAAACAGTCACGGTTCCTCTCCGCTGTATGTGTCACCTGCACTGATAATGATGATACATCTGCAGGTGTCACATATTTAGGAGAAGGTAAATGTTTCTACTGTCTTTTCGCAAGTCACAGACCGCGATCCACATGATGGAGCCATTATTTTCGGGACCATTACAGTTAATTGGAGGGAGGAAAGTGCTGCAATTTTCACGGGAGATAGAGAGGGTTCCCCTCCCCGTGATACCGCGAGCTGTGCCAATCCCTCAGAGACAACAGCAAACATCGTATATAATCAGCTTTCCAACAGATTCCTGTAAAACGACGGGTTTCTGTGACTCAGTCACAAGCTGAAAAGTTTTGAAAGAAGTTTCCAGGAGAGGTCCTCTACACCTGACTACAAACATAAGGTAGTTGTTGGATGAACGTTCTTTATCCAGATATCGCCCTTTCCCGAGTTCTCCAACACTTCTCGGCCAAGTGTACTTGTGTTTTCACTGTGGAGAGGGAAGAAAGCAGCTGCCAGACACCTCCAGTGGTGTTTTACCTTCCTGGGAAACAAAAGGATCAGGCATTAAAGCTTCAACTATCTTATCATCTCTCTCCCGAGTTCTCCAACACTTGTTCTCATGGCTCGGCCAAGTGTACTTGTGTTTTCACTGTGGAGATGGGAGAAAACAGCTGCCAGACACCTCAAATGCTGGTTTAGCTCCCTGGGAAACAAAAGGATCAGGCAAAGAACCTCCAACTATCTCATCATGTCTCTTCCCATATCACCTGTGTGGAGGCCCCCCATGCACATCAGAGGGTCTAACGGTCCCACCTCAAATGGCAGGGTAAAAGGACTTTTATCCAAAGTGCCTTAAGGGAGTTTTCTGGTTTTGGCAAAACCCCTTGTTTTAAAAAACAAATTCTGTCTTGATATATATATATATATATCTCCTTAATCCAAGTATTCATGGCTCCCTCATCACCGTCCTGGTAGGCATGGCCTTCTCATTCCTATCCTTGTGTGCATGGCCCCCTCATCCCTGTCCTGTTGTGCATGGCCCCCTCTTCCATATCCTCATATGCATGGCCCCTTCATTCCTATCCTGGTATGCATTGCCCGCTCATCACCATACTGATACACATGGCCCACTAATCCCCATCATGGTATGCATGGCCCCATCAGAAAAATATAAACAAAAACCATAAACCATTCTATTTACCTTCCCTGCGCTCCCTCGCAGCATCTTGTTCCGCTGCCAGCAGCTGATTTCAACTTGTAAGCAGCACATGGCAGTGACAACATGTGCTCCTTACAAGCCGATGGCTGGCAGAATACTCACTGCACCCCATGTCCTATGGGCGTGTGGAGCTGTGACTATTCATTGATCTTTAATAGCAAGCAAAGTGTTAGCCGCAGCTGCCAGCTTCCTGTGCCCATTATTATAGAGAATGAATATTCACTGTTCTCCACTCCCATGGTCATGGAGAGCAGTGAATATTTATTCTCTTTAGTAGAGATCACCTGGCAGCTGCAGGAAGCTGGCGGATGCTGCTACTGTGCCCGCTTTTAAAGAGAAATGAATATTCACTGCTCTCCACGCCCATAGTCCCTCCCTTCTCTTGGCACCGGCTTCAGTACATAGAGGTGGGAGGGATTATGGGTGTAGAGAAAAGTAAATATTCATTTCTCTTTAGCAGTCGGCACAGGTGTTAGCCGCAGCAGTCACTCCTGCCTCCTGTGACCAGCTCGTCTGCTGCTGTTACTCCCTACCCCCCATCGACAGCGACATTAGGTACATCCAGACTATAAGACGCACACCCAAGAAGTGAGTCTTATAGTCTGAAAAATATGGTAATTGTCTATGGTGCTGCCATAGAAAGCCAAGCTCTGTACTCTGCTTTATTCAGCAGTCCTATTGATATGGTATGAATCGGGTGCCGAGCATGTTTACCTCTGCTTCATTCAGGACCCTCAGTGATCAACAAGATATTTTCTGCCTTATAGATAGGAGGCAAGTTGACTTTTTGGTAAGAACCCTCTGAGGTATAGGATTTGTCAATTAGATAGATAATAGACAGATGATAGATATATAAGAGATAGATGATAGATAAAAGATAGATAGATATTAGATAGATAGATGATAGATAATAGATAGATACATAGATAATGGATAGATATTAGATAGATAAATAATAGATAGTTATTAGATAGATACTGTAGATAATAGCTATATAGATAAATCTGAAATATCAGATAGAACATTTTGCCTTCTTACATAAACTTCCCGCTTACTTTCCTTTAGTTGCTGTAATAAGTGTTCATGCAGTTTATATATAAGGAGCTTCGTGTGTTCTGTGTTCATTTCCCTTGGAATGCTTTTTCTTTTAATTTTTCCATTTCTCGGGAACTAGAAATAACAGATCTGAAAATAGCAAAATAGCAAAGCTTCTTGGTCATAATTACACTTAACAGCCATACCATACTAAATGGTCTCCATAGTCCAAAGGAGTGTCCAAGGAGCCCGGCGTTCTTATTAATTAGAAGGAATCTGGTCCGAAGAAAGGAAACCTTGAGGGCAAATGTCTAAATGTCCATATGTTATTGATGAGATCAAGAAAAAGGGGAGTGATGAAGGGGCAGCATTGTAGCCACCCCGGCCTCCGGCCACTGCCCCCGACGTCAAGCACAATTCGAAATATGTAAACTTGTAGCAAAAAAAATGTACGGCTTTTCGACAGCTGCAACACATGCAGGCATTTCTTGTTTGATAGGCAATCCCTGCAAGTGTTGGGGCAGTCGAACAGCCGCTGGGTCTCGAACATATTTTTCGAGCACGCCGCAGGCACTCACCTAGCACTTGAGCATGTTCGGATAACACCTTATCCAAGCACGTTCGCTCATCACTAGTGAGGATCCGACGCCCGATAGCTCCATGATGCGGCTGGTAAAGTGAATAGGATTTGAGCTAAAATCTCCCTGCTGGCCACATGTCACGTATAATATTACGTAAGAGTAAAAGATTCTGTAGGCATTGAAGTATGAACCTTTTTATCTAGAGCCAATGAAGCAATGTCAATAAATCAAGTCAGTAGTTTGTTTCAGCAGAGGTTTGTGATGAGATGAACGTGGAGTTGATCAAGGACCTGAGAGAACAAAGAAAAAAGTACTGACAAAATACATAATATATCTATTATAATACATCTAAAAGTTTTCTGGATATAAAATATTCTATCTGTCGCTGACATGTGGAAGCTGCTCTTCCATTATGATTCCCTGCTTTTTTTCTCTCTCTCTTCTTTTGGCTGCTGGTTAACTATTGTGTGGCTTTGATGAGTGACTCAAATGTCCCTATGTTGTCTTAGGGGATACTGAAGTAGTCTGATACATGACCCCTGTCTGATGAATGACTCAAAACTCCCATTTACATGCTTAGAACTACAGCTCGGATTATTCTTATAGAATCATAGAATATTAGACTTGAAAAGGACAATCAGGGTCATCGTGTCCAAACCCCTGCTCAATGCAGGATTCACTAAACCATGTCAGACAGCTGTCTGTCCAGCCTTTGTATGAAGACTTCCATTGAAGGAGAACTCGCCACCTCTCGTGGCAGCCTATTCCACTCATTGATCACCCTCACTGTGACAAGTTTGTTCTAATATCTAATCTGTATCTTCTCCTATTCAGTTTCATTCCATTGCTTCTTGCGTTTCCATATGCAAATGCGAATAATGATGATCTCTCTATACTGTGACATCCCCTCATATATTTGTAGACAGCTATTAAGTCTCCTTTTAGCTTTCTTTTTTGCCACCTAAATATTCCCAGCTCATTTAACCATTCCTCAAAGGACATACAGTTGTGCTCAAAAGTAATTTTGGCTTTCTTGGCCTTTTTTCAGAGAATATGAATGATAATACCAAAATATTTTCTCCACTCATGGTTAGTGGTTGAGTGAAGCCATTTATTGTCAAACTACTGTGTTTTCTCTTTTTAAATCATAATGACAACCCAAAACATCCAAATGACCCTGATCAAAAGTGCACATACCCCATTTTTTAATACCGTGTATTGCCCCCTCTAATATCAATGACAGCTTGAAGTGTTTTGCGGTAGTTGTGGATGAGGTTCTTTATTTTCTCAGATGGTAAAGCTGCACACTCTTCTTAGCAAAAAGCCTCCCGTTCCTGTAAATTCCTGGGCTGTCTAGCATGAACTGCACGCTTGAGATCTCCCGAGAGTGTCTCAATGATACTGAGGACAGGAGACTGAGAGGTCCACTTCACTTTGTTCACCTGTAGCCAATGACAGGTCAACTTGGCCTTGTGCTTTGGATCATTGTCCTGTTTGAACGTCCAAGTACGTCCCATGCGCAGCTTCCGGGCGGATGATTGCAAATTTGCTTCCAGTATTTGCTGATATTGTGCTTCATTCATCTTTCCTTCATCCATGACCAAGTTTCCTGTGCCTTTGTAGCTCACACATCCCCAAAACATCCGTGATCTACCTCTGTGCTTTACAGTAGGAATGGTGTTCCTTTCATCATAGGCCTTGTTGACCTCTCTCCAAATGTAACATTTATGGTTGTGGCCAAAAAGTTAAATTTTGGTCTCATCACTCCAAATTACTTTGTTCCAGAAGTTTTGAGGCTTGTCTCTGTGCTGTTTTGCATATTGTAGGCAAGATACTTTGTGGCATTTGTGCAGTAATGGCTTTCTTCTGGCGACTCGACCATGCAACCCATTTTGCTTCCAGTGCCTCCTTATTGTGCATCTTGAAACAGCTGTACCGCTAGTTTTCAAAGAGTGCAGTATTTCAGCTGATGTTATTTGTGGGGTTTTCTGTGCATCCTGAACAATTTTCCTGGTAGTTGTGGACAAAATCATTGTTGATCTACCTGACCCTGATTTTCCATTTGTTAATGACAGTTTGAATGCTGCTGACTGGCATTATCAGATATCTTTTTGTATCCCTTTCATGTTTTATACAGTTCAACTACCTTTTCTCGTAGATCCGTTGGCAATTTTTTTGCTTTCCCCATGATTCACAATCCAGAAACCTCAGTGGCTGGATGAAAGATGCAAGAGTCTGTCTGGATCCCAAAAACTCACTCAGTGTTTATGCACACACACTGATTACAAGCAAACAGATCACAGGTAAGGATGTTATCTTTGGTAGCCATTCAAACCTTCAAACCCATTTGTGTCAACTTCTGTGCATCTTATCAGGCCAAAATCACCAGGGTAGTGTACTTTTGATCAGGGTCATTTGGATGTTTTGGGTTGTCGTTATGATTTAAAAAGAGAAAACAATGACAGGTCTGTTGACAATAATAGTTTGACAACAATAGTTTGACAATAAATGGCTTCGCCCAACCACTAACCATCAGTGGAGAAAAAGTTTTGGTGTTATCCTTCATATTCTCTGAAAAAAGGCCAAGAAAGCAAAAATTCGGCCAGGGTATGTAAACTTTTGAGCACAAATGTAGTTTGCAGTTCGCTCACCATCCTGGTAGCTCTTCTCTGAACTTGCTCCAGTTTTTCAATGTCTTTTATGTAATGTGGTTCCCAGAACTGGACACAGTATTCCAGATAAGGTCTGACCAAGGAGGAGTAGAGGTAGAAAATTTCTTCACGTGATCTAGACACTATGCTTCTCTTAATACATCCTCGAACTGTTTGCCTTTTTTGCTGCTGCATCACACTGTTGACTCATGTGCAGTCTGTGATCTATTAGTATACCCAAGTCGTTTTCACACGTGCTGTTGCTTAGTTCTATTCTTCCCATTCTGAAGATGTAATTTTCGTTTTTCTTGGCCAGATGTGGAATCTTGCATTTCTCCCTGTTAAATACCATTCTATTAGTTGGTGGCTATTGTTCAAGTTTATCTAGATCCTTCTGAATCCTTTCTTTGTTTTCTCTTTTGTTAGCTATCCCTCCTAGCTTTGCATTGTCTGCAATTTAATTAGTTTACCTTCAGTTGCTTTATTATCAGCTTTTATTTGAAAGCACGAGTTCATCAGGAAGTAACAGCGCCCCAGTGCTGTGTAGTCTAGATTTTATTTTTCAACAGACCTGTCATTGCCAAAAATATTTACAAAATATTAATGCTGCTATTCTCCTGAATATGGCAATATTTTTTTTTTCATTCCTAAAACATAGCCCCCCATTTTCAATAAAATCTGGTCTCTTTTGCTACTAGGGTGGGGCCCCTAAAAAAAAAACGGGAATAATGGCCATACCCACTTCGATAAAAAAATTAATTAACATACAGGAAGGGGAGGGCATATTCCAGGAATGGAGAGATGAAGGAACAAGATAGAACATGCTAGATTACTGACATCTACGATCAATCGATGTGATGATGGAAAGATAAGTTGATGGTGTAATTTTATTCTTGGGAGGACGGCACGGTAGCTCATCCTGGGTTCAAATCCCACCAAGGACAACATTTGTAAGGAGTTTGCATGTTCTCCCCGTGTTTGCGTGGGTTTCCTCCCACATTCTAAAGACATACTGGTAGGTAATTTAGATTGTGAGCCCCATCGGGGACAGTGATGATAATGTGTGCAAACTGTAAAGCGCTGCGGAATATGTTAGCGCTATATAAATATTATTATTATAAAAGTGTCTAATACATATTCACTTTCTTTGACACGTAAGTCTAAGAAATACATAACATTTTATAAATCGAGTAAGCGAGTGTAATCAAGTAACAGCGCACCATGTGGCCAGGTATGGTACTGCAATTAGAAATTGAAACACAGTTAATGACAGACTTAAACATCTGCAACTAAATTTAATTTTTGATTGTTTCTTGGCCTCCTAAATGCAAAGACAAGAAACATTCTAAATAGTCTTTATTTATTACAGTTGAGTTCAGTCCTTTATCTAGCTCAGTGCATTTGCAGAAATTTATGTTACAAATCCATCAAAGCTCCTGGCTCTGACAGCTCTATCATCTTCTCCTCCATTCTCTTAGTTTAAGAAATAGCAGCAGGAATGTGGGTAGAACATAGTTTTTCACAGCCTGGAGAGGGGAGAAAGTATTTCTTCAGAAAGGGTGGATAAACCTGGCTGTAGGAAAGGAGTAAAGAACATGAAGGGAAAATAAGTGCAGGACAAAAGCTATGCTTAGTCTGAATTCTCACAGACCTCACATCCAGCTATTACAGAGAAAGACACCCCCAAAAATGAAAATATCAGAAACTTTGATCAGCCTTTGATTAGTGGGTAGTACATAGATTTTCACAGCCTGGAGAGGGGAGAAAGTTTTGATTCAGAAAGGGTAGTGAGAAACCTGGTGTGAGAATCATGTGGGAATAGTGGATGAGGGCAGGTATATCTCGCCCAGATTCCTTTCCTATGTGGCCTAGTCTGGTCAGTATCGCACCTGCTCACTAATGAATAATGGGAGGTGGATATAAAAGGATGCCAGGTGGTTGTGTGAGTCTCTCAGCCTGGGAACACAGAGAGCCTGTCTGTGTGAGAGACACACGTGAGTGAAAGCAGTGCCCACTGCAACTGTGGTTTGGCTGGACGGGAGAAGCCCGCCAGTTGGTAGTTAGGTTGTCTATTGTTTAGTTAGTGCCGGACAGGCAAGGATTTGTTTTATGTTTTATTTCCTTTTGCATTGCTTTCACCGTTAATAAACCTGACCCAGGGTCAGTTACACCCGAATCCCAGCTCTGCGCCTGAGTTTCATGCTGAATGCACGTGACCTTTGACCCCAGCAAAGGCGATCCCGGAGTGTTTTATCACATTGGCTATAGGAAAGGAGTGAGGAACATGAAAGGAAAATAAGTGCAGGGTGTAAGCTGTCCTTAATCTGAATTCACACAGACCTCTCATCCAGCCTATATTACAGAGAGACACACTGTAACAACATAAAGAATCGTTGACTTTGATCAGCCTTTGATTAGTGAGTAGTACATAGATTTTCACAGCCTGGAGAGGGGAGAAAGCATTGTTTCAGAAAGGGTAGAGAAACCTGGCTGTAGAAAAGGAGTAAAGAACATGAAGGTAAAATAAGTGCAAGATAGAAGCTGTGCTTAGTCTGAATACACACAGACCTTACACCCAGCCTATATTACAGAGAGAGACACTCCCAAAAGAGAAAAAAAATCTGAAACTTTGATTAGGGTGCAAACTGATGGAATGAATATTGTAGACTGAAACTTAGGTTTAACTAAAGGTAACCACTAAAATAATGTTTAAAAATCATTGTTTCCTCCATGTCAAAAGTGTCCACAGCCATAAAAATAGTTATGCGAAGTTCGAACCATTTAAGCGACATTTTTCAGGATGTTAGATGGGAATATTTCATTTTACTCTACACATTTTGTTTACCCTGACATCTCATACAGGGAAGTCACTCTGACCTCGTCATGAATATCCTATTACATTTCCTATTCTGTGTTCCAGGCGCCCTGCCCAATGCTTTCCTCCTAACAGATGCCATTTTTTGCATTACAAGGCACAAATTGTAAAGGTGGTTACAGATAATATACATAAAAAGTGGATGAATTATTGTACATTTTGTAGTTTTCCATCATCCAATAAAACTCTTCATCTTTGTGCCGTACAGGATCACCATGATGCTGCCAGTAATAATGTGCAAATATTAGATAGTCCCCCTGACAATGTATGTGCCACTCATGTATCTCTTATGTAGTAATTACTGCCACACATACACTAGTACCCTCAAAAATAGTTGTGTCCAAAAATTGTTCAGCTGACAGCGACACTGCCACAGAATGTACCCCCAAATTTAGTTTGTAAACCTGATAGTGGATAAAATTACTGTATTGGCCACTAAGTGCCCAGAAGCATAATTACGGCAAGTATATTGCATCTTTGGAGAATATAAGGGGTGCTCACTGAACTCCAGAGGTGGTGCTCCAAGGTTTGTAAGTAGCAATCAAATAGCAAAAAGCTTGGACACTCAAATGAAAATTTATTGTCCAATGTAGAACGAGGCAAATACCACCACCATACAAAAAGGCAAAAATAAGGAAAACTCAATAGAAAGACAGATTATCTTCCGCAACGTTTCGGCACAAGCATGCCTTTTTCAAGCAGAATCTGCTGTAGGAGAGGATTACAGGTGATGGGACCAAGTCTCCGTTCATGCCTGCATGGTGTGGGAGCGATGATAACAAGTGGCGGAATGCCTATCATGATCTGTCAGGTAACTTTGGAGTGCAAAAAACAGAAGCCACAGGCTGTAGGCGATTCTATTGGATTGGCATGAGAGGGCACATTTAAAAATTTGGGCAGGAATGTCACACGTCTGTGAGTAGGAAAACTGTGAAAGCTGATGATAAACCACCACTGCATCTCATTGTGAGTTGACATGCATTAGAAATGGAAGCCATTGATCATCTGAAGCTAGAGCCCGGCCAGTAGGACAGGGCATAGCTACGTATTAACCATCATCTATCAGTTCACCAAATTTGTAGTGGCAGTCCCAAGGAAGGATTTGACAGCCCAGACTACACAGCAGAGGAGCAGGGAGAGGTAAATATTGCAAATGCTGGGGCCCTGCCGAAGCAAGGGGGGCCCACTCATGGGTGTCGGTACTGGCACTGGGCCCCTCATAGTACGCCGGTGTGTCTGACGGTGGGTGTGCACCCCCACTGTCAGAGACATTTGATTGCACTATGAGGGACCCTGTGCCAGTGCCGGCGCCCAAGAGTCGGCCCACCCACCTGTCCAGGGCAATGGCACTCGCACGGTTGCGTGCGCTAGGTGGTGACCCCGGCCGTGGGGGGGGAGGCAGACCAGTTAGGGAGGTTTAAAAAATGGCATATGTTGATGTTGGGCATTCAGCAGCTGCAAATGGAGGAATTGGAGAACTCCGAGGAAGAGGAGGACAAAAGCGAGCCATTTTTCTGGCAACCTATGTGTCATCAGGGGAAGGTGGGATAAAATCCTTTGAAACCCATGCATGGTTCATTTTAATGAAGGTTAGATCATCAACATTTTGGGTCGACAGACGGGTCCTTTTTTCTGTCAGGATTGAGCCAGCAGCACTGAACACTCTTTCCGATAGCACACTAGCAGCAGGGCAAGCGAGCTCCTGTAAGGCATATTGCGCCAATTCAGACCAGGCGTCCATTTTAGAGGCCCAATAGTCAAAGGGGAATGACCTGTGAGGGAGAACATCGATATAGGACGAGAAGTAGTTTGTAACCATAGTTGACAAGTGCTGTCTCCTGTCACTTTCAATCGATGAAGTATTACCAGTCGTGTGAACTGAAACCCCCTGTCTCCAACGCCACTTCTGATGTGTGCACCTCAAACACCTCTTCCATGCTGCCCCCTACGGCTTGTTGGAGAACCATCACCGCTGCTGTGTGCTGGGAATGCCTCAAACAAACGGTTTACCAGAGTTGCTTGTTTGTTAGCCAATATTAGGTCAAGGTTCTCCTGTGGCATGATGTTTTGGAATTTGCCTTTATAGCGTGGATCCAGGATGCTGGCCAACCAGTAGTCGTCATCGTTCATCATTTTGGCAATGCGGGGGTCCCTTTTTAGGATCTGCAAGGCATAATCTGACATGTGGGCCAATGTTCCAGGCGTCAAAGATGCACTGCGAGTGCTGGGTGGAGGAGCACTTTCTGGCAAATCCACATCCCTCCAGTCATGCACAAACCCTGTACCAAACCTTGCCACCCCAACATTTTCTCTTGCCCCATGAGAAGCATCCTCCTCCCCTATATAATCATCCCCATCATCCTCCTCCTCCTCTTCCTCTTCTTCCTCCACCTCGTCCAGGATAGGTCCCGGAGCAGACAATGGCTGACTGTCATTAAGGCTTCCCTCCTCCTCTTCCTCATCCTCCTTGGCTGCAGACGCCTGCTCCTTAATGTGCGTCAAAGTTTGCATGAGCAGACACATAAGTGGGATGCTCATGCTTATGATGGCGTCGTCTGCGCTTACGAGTCGTGTGCATTCCTCAAAACACTGAAGGACTTTACAGAGGTCTTTCAGCTTCGACCACTGCACACCCGACAACTCCATGTCTGCCCTCAAAGTGCCTGGCCGTGCATCCTCCCACAAATGCATTACAGCCTGCCTCTGTTTGCACAGCTTCTCAACCATGTGCAGGGTGGAGTTCCACCTTGTTACTACGTCGATAATTAGGCGGTGCTTGGGAACTTGGAGCAATCGCTGCAGCTTCTGCATACGACTGGAGTGTACGGGCGACCGGCGGATGTGCAAGCACAGTCTTTGGACCTTCTGGAGCAGGCCTGTTAACTCCGGATAATTATTGAGGAAGCACTGCACCACCAGGTTCAAGGTGTGAGCCAGGCAAGGTTTGTGTCTGAGTTTTGAAAGGGCTATGGCTGCCACAAAATTCCGGCCGTGATCACTAACTACCTTGCCTGCCTCAAGATGTAGACTGCCCAGCTATGACTCAGTTTGTCGCTGCAAGTAGTCAGCCAGTACCTCCGCGGTGTGTCTGTGGTCTCCCAAACTCAACATCTTCAACACAGCCTGCTGACGCTTACCACTAGCTGTTCGATAGTGGGACACCGAGTGTGCAACGCAGGCAGCTGCCGATGGAATACTCGTGCGACTGCGCTCTGTGGACGAGCTTTCGCTTCTGGAGGAGGAGGGTCGAACGACTACACCCAACTGTTTCCTATACTGTGGGCTAGGCAGCACTGTCCCACCGCCACTGTCCCCTGTGTACCCTGCATCCACAACATTAACCCAATGCGCAGTGATGGACACGTAACGGCCCTGGCCATGCCTACTGGACCATGCATCTGTTGTGAGGTGCACCTTTCCACTCACTGATTGCTTGAGTGCATGGACAATGCGGTCTTTTACAAGAAGGTGGAGGGCTGGGATGGCTTTGCGAGAAAAGAAGTGCCGACTGGGTAGGTCATAGCTTGGTACTGCGTAGGCCATGAGTTCGCGGAAAGCTTCGCATTCAACCAACCGGTAGGGCATCATCTCTAACGAGATTAGTTTGGCAATGTGGGCATTCAAACTCAGTGTACGTGGATGAGAGGATGAGTACTTTCTTGTCCTACTCATAGTCTCTGGTAGGGTGAGCTGGACTTGAGAGCTGCATATGGTGGAACTAGCCGTGAACATGGCGGACTGAGAGAGGGTTGATGATGGTGATGGAGTTGGTGTTCTTTCTGATGGCCTAGATTCAGTCTTTCGTAGCAATAACATTGTGATTCCCTCACTGCTTTGGCCTTGTGACGACACCTCAACATTTGCTGCTGGTGGTGTGCTAACCGGTGGGCTTACAGTGGGGAAAACGATGTAGCGTTGCTGACTACCTTCATTGGGAGCAGTTACACATGTGGTACGTGAGGTTTGGTAGTCCGTCCACTCTTGCAAGTGCATGGTGGTTAAATGTCTAAGCATGCAACTGGTATTCAAATTTCTCAGATTTTTCCCTCAGCAAAAGGTCTTTGCGCACTTCTTACAGATAACCTTTGCCTGATCATTAGGATTTTGTTCAAAAAAGTGCCACTCTGCACTCTTCCTACTATGGAAGACATTTTGAGGCCTTGCACGCTGTGCTAGTTTGACCGTCTGGCCTAGCTGTCCTGCAACTCTTTTAGTTTTTGTAACCCATTTTTGGACTGCTCCGGGCCTGCCAGATAACAGCTGTTGCGATGCCTGCTGCGGATGCTCCTCCTCCTCTTCTAAGCTATTGGCAGTGGGACCCTCTTCCCCCAATGGATGCCAATCTGGGTCAACAACTGGGTCATCCATCACCTCCTCTTCAATTTCATGTGCACCTTCCTCTGTGTCACCATGTAAGGTGGTATAGTATGTGGGAAGGGGCACCTGAGTTTCTTCAGGGTCAGATTCTGGCTCAGTACACTGCGAGGACAATGTAGTGCTCTGAGTGAATGTACCAGCAGATAAATCTAGCAGTGGCTGTGCATCAGTGCACTCCATGTCAGATTCTTCTTGGACTGGGTAATTTACAATTTGACTTGATAACCCAGGCATGGTATGTGAAAAGAGCTCCATGGAGTAATCTGCAGTGTGGCCTGCCGCATCCTTTACTTTTGGTAGGGGTGAAGGACACAAGGAAAGGTGTGGTTCCTGACCATGAGCGTCCAATGACGACTCAGTGCTTTTATTTTTTGAAAGTTCAGAAGAGGAGGCGATAGAGCTGGAGGCTGTGTCAGCAATGTAAGCCAAAGCTTGTTCATGAAGCTCTGGCTTTAAAAGCGGTTTACCTACTCCCAGAAAAGGGAGCCTTTGAGGCCTTGTGGAGCCAGACGATGACGCAGGCTCAACACCTCTTGTATTAGGTGCTATTGTGCTTTTGCCACTACCAGCAGATCCACCACCACCACCAACACCATCATTACCAGCTGGCAACCCCCGCCCACTTCCACAGCCTCTTCCAACACACTTCCTCATTTTTGGGAAAATGTACCCAAAATACCACCAGCAATATGCTACTGTAAAACAAGGTACAAGGTGTATATAGTATTGGGGAGAATTTGAATCTCCATACAGACTTGAGGACACTGAACTATTATCTCAGGCCCAGTGTAGATTACACCTCAATATAACAGGCTGAAATTGGATGGTGTAAAAAATGTCTATATAGGACTGGGGAGAATTTGAATCTCCCTACAGACTTGAGGACACTGAACTATTATCTCAGGCCCAGTGTGGATTACACCTCAATATACCAGGCTGAAATTGGAAGGTGTATAAAATGTCTATATAGGACTGGGGAGAAATTGAATCACCCTGCAGACTTGAGGACACTGAACTAATATCTCAGGCCCAGTGTAGATTACACCTCAATATAACAGGCTGAAATTGGATGGTGTATAAAATGTCTTTATAGGACTGGGGAGAATTTGAATCTCCCTACAGACTTGAGGACACTGAACTATTATCTCAGGCCCAGTGTGGATTACACCTCAATATAACAGGCTGAAATTGGAAGGTGTATAAAATGTCTATATAGGACTGGGGAGAATTTGAATCTCCCTAGAGATTTTAGAAAGCTGGCAGTGATGCTCTCAGTCCCAAGTATGGCAGCAGGCAGCCTAATAAGCAGGACTGCTGCACACAAAAGTGTGGAAAAATGAACGCTTGGTAACTGGGCAAAAAAGAGCATGAAAAGTTTTTTTGCTTTCAAAAAAGCAGTTTGCACAGCAGTGTGCACAGAGCAATGCAGCTATCAGGGAGCCTTATAAAGCAGCCTAATAACCAACAGAGCTGATGCACCAAAATATAGCCTCCCCTTGCACTGCACACTAACTGGTGTGTTGTACAGGCAAAATCGCTAGCAGCAGATGCAGTTTTTTGTATCTTCTTCCCTGCTTAACGCTATCCCTACAGAATCAGCAGCAGTTCTCCCTATTCTGAGATCAGCAAAAGTAAGATGGCGGTCGGCGTGCACGCCCTTTTATAGCCCCTGTGACGCCACACAAAGCAAGCCAATCACTTGCATGCCCTTCTCAAAGATGGTGGTGACCGATGCCTATGTCATCGCGTTGCCCACAGTGTGGGTCCTCCTTCATTGGCTGAAAAAGGGCGCTGGAAGCATCTTTTGAAACGTGATTTTGGCGCTCTGGTTGCCGACCTTGTGGCCGACCTCACGCTATGGTCGGGTTTCGTTTCATGAAACCCGACTTTTGCGAAAGTCGACGACTTTTGAAATTGACCGACCCGTTTCGCTCAACTCTATTTGGGAGCCATGAGGTTTAAGTTACACCACTGGCAGTCAACGCAAACTTTAATGCATTGGATTTTGCTGAAGAGGGGGAGACAAGGGATGGCTGGAACCAGGGATAACAATGGTCCCATATCAGCAGTTATAGCATGAAGAATAACTCGGGAGCACAAGCTGTGGGTATAACAAGTAAAATGCTGGGAGAGGGAGAATTTGCCTATCTGGTTGGTCAATCCGAAAATTACATGGTGAACTGTCATGAAGCAATTAAACATGTCACAGTCAAGGTGAAGAAGGTGATGAAAAGGTTAATGTTTGGGTAAAAGCTACAAACATGATAACAAGGCAGAAAGATGAAATAAGTAGAGAATCATTATGAGTAATAGAAGTTTTGGCAATGAGCACTGACCACAACAAGACCAAAGGAAGTGTGTACAGCAAAGATAAAAAACAATAAAGTGGATAGAAGAGAAAACAACAAGATGCCATCGAAATAATTAATGTGTGCTCGGTGCAGGCTAATTACCCATTAAGCGTTCAGCTCCAAGGTAATTAACGCACATCTTCAGAAAATTTCTGGTGTTTTGAAGGAATCGGATTGTAAAGGACAAGACGTCCCTGAAGATATTTAAGAAGAGCCAGGAGCTATCAAAGCGTACAAACCATTGTAACAAATTATTGGGTAAGAACTCACAAATGCACCCTGGTGAAATAGGCAAGGCGTAGAGCCACATGATAGTGGCGCTCACCATTCAAGTAAATTTAGTTAATGTTTTTAAGCCCATTGTTTCCTTACCAGCATGTGTCACAACGGATGCCACTGATTACAGAAAAGTGAACGCCACGGATCACCACAAGCTTGTGTGCCACAGATTACAGAGTGAGTGCCACAAGTCACCCCAGAGTGAATGCCACAAATCACCCCAGGGTGTGTTTCCCGGATCATTGCAAAATGCATGCCACGGGTAGCCCTAGAGTGGGTGGCACAGATCACTGTAGAGTAAGTGCTACAGATAACTCCAGAATGCGTGCTACTGGTCATCCAGAGTGTTTGTCACATACCACCCGAGTGCGTACACCACAGATCACGCCAAAGTCCATGCTACAGATATCCTCTGATGTCACAAATCATCTCAGAATGAAAGCCACAAATTACCCCAGCATATGCCACAGGTCACCCCAAAGTCATGCCGTAGATGACCCCACGGTACGTTCCACAGATCATCCCAAAGTGAGTGCCAGAGATCACTACATAATATATGGTATGTTTAAAATCAGAGTGCATGCCTTTGTCCTGCATTTAGTAAAGTGACCTATTGGTAGACAGCTTCAGGTGGTAAGTGCCACCTGAGACCCACCACCTGAGGCACATGGTGCCATTCCCTCCCAACTGTGCCCTGGCCACAGATGCAACAGACTGGTTGGCTCAGATACCCATATTGCATTGGCAGCCACTAGAGTTGGTACTGATCTATTCGCACGTCCCATTCCATCGCCCACAACAGTGGCACGTTGCCATTGAACCGGAAGGGAGTACCTCCACTTACCTGGCAGCATCTATGCTTCTTTTGATTCTTTGAGTGTGATATCATCCTTGTGGCATGATGCACATGTGACATCGCAGCGGGCGGGCTAAACAAAGAAAAGCTGTGAACTGTGCCAGATAAGAGGCTGTACTCCGTCTCCCACCGAGGGGCCACATACCATTGTTGTGGCCAATAGAATAAATTTGAGTATCCTCCCTAAAATATGCTTTTCCCAAATGTCTTGCTACGGATTGCACCAGTAATCCAGTCTGCCTTCTGCAGATGACATTTGCCACTTCTAATCCTCTAGTTCATCCTCTGACCAGTCTTTGTAACAACAAGAAGTCTGGGATGGGTTACGTTTGTGTTGGGCTCCCAGGATCTTTCTATCCTTCTGTGTTAGCGTTATTTATCATGCAGTTGTCTTAACCGCTACCACTGATATACAACAGTGCAGAAGTGGAACGAGGGTCCATCATGGCTAATAAACCATAGCTCCTCTTGTCTAAACTTTCCTATAATTTACGTCCTTTTACTCCACCGTCAACCCTTCTGGATGCCATATATTTTCCAGAGTTCATCATTATAGGAAATTCTTTCTCCAAAAATATTTAGTAAAAAAAAGTCTTCTTCTTTGGTCTGTTTCGTAACACTCTGTTTTTTCTTAAATTGGTTTTGAGTTTTGGTTCTTGGTTTTGTTTACTTATTGTCCATCCAGTTCACCTCGGGGCACCCACAGGGTGGCCATTGAGCTTTTCCAGACATCTGAATAATAAATTTGATGACCCTTTTCTAGAATATCATGGATTAAAATTCCTTAAATACTGATGTGGAAGACTCAGTGCTGCCTCCGCTGGGGAAATGTGAAATTGCATGTCACCCAATCAAATGCACTAAATGAACATGTTACTTTTGCAAGAGATAGAACCACGTTTTGTAATGGTGCTCCTCTGACCTGTTCAAAAAGGGAATGGATGGGCTCTGCACAGTGGATACCTCTCTGTGATGTATTTGTGCTCTACTATAGTATATCAATTATGACTGATCAGATGGGGTAACCTCTTTACCTAGATAAACTTCCCCCAATTCCAAAAGAATTGATAACTAAGACCTTTAATAGTTGGATGACAACATCATATACCTAAAAATTGCTTCAATACCAGATGAAGATTCCCTATTTAGTTTCTTTACCTACCATTCTTTGTTAAAGGGGATTTACACAGATTGCAATTGAACTTCCCGAACCCCCGGGGTCCGACCACTGAGTTCTTCACTGAGCCCGAGAAATGGGTGCCAAAAATCAACCAAAACGCTGCACTTGGCTATTGCCGGTGGCCCCATAGAAAATGAATGGAATGACATTGTGCATGATTGACCATCGCTCCATTCACGCAGGCGCTCTGTGTTTCTGGCACTTAACATCGATGGGGCTCTCAGCTATTAGGAAGTTATCTTCTATCCTACAAATAGGGTATAACATCCAAACTTGTTATAACCCCCTTTAAGAGCACCATACCCTTGGTCATAAAGTGGACCTGTCACTAGATTTCATAATATAAACTGTAAACATTATTAAATAGAGATCAAATACCTGTTCGGGCCAGTGTACTTACTTTGATAATCCATGTCAAAATGGCTGAAAAATACTTTATAAAAGTTTAAAGTCAATCTCTATCTAGCTAGCCTGGTTGACATCTCCACACTGTCCCTCCTCCCTGTTGCTGCTAAATCTCCACGCTTGTAGCATGATTAATTTCTCCTTAGTGTCCCTCCTACCTGCTGTTAAATCTCCACCCATCTAGCCTAATTGACAGCTCCTTAGTGTCCCTCCTCCCTGCTAGAGCTAAATCTTCACCCACCTAGCTTAATTGACAGCTCCTTAGTGTCCCTCCTACCTGCTGCTAAATCTCCACCCACCTAGCCTAATTGACAGCTCCTTAGTGTCCCTCCTCCCTGCTGCAGCTAAATCTCCACCCACCTAGCCTTACTGACAGTTCCTTAGAGTCTCTCCTCCCTGCTGCTGCTAAATCTCAATCCACCCAGCCTTAGTGAATCTGTTATTGCAGAATGTCTGTCTACTTTATTTGATTGACAGCTCTTCAGTGTCCTCCTCCCTGTTGTTGCTTTATCTATTCCCAACTAACTTGATCATCATTTTGTAATATTGGGATAGTGGTTTTTCTCTACACTGCTGAAATTCCGGTAAATGATCAATGAGTCAAAGGATAAATCAAGATGGTTTATTGTTAATGCTTTTCAAAGCCATCAGACTCTTCTAAACAACTACATATTGTGTTTGGATGTACATGTGGGTGTCCTGAAGAAGGACTCTGATGACTTTGTAATATGTTGACAATTAACTATCTTGATTTATCATCTGTCTCGATCTTTTACCAAAATTTCAGCAGCGAAGAGAAAACCCACTATCCTAACACTACAAAGCGTTGATTTATCGAGGGTAACACAGCAGCTGATATAAGGCGAATATACTGGTTACATTACACACAACCCCATTAGGTGAGCACCTTCTCTATTTCTACAATTTCACTTAGCATGGATAAGACCCCATTTGTGCTTCACGTTTTGGTCTCAGCAACAACTACCTTGATCGAGAGCTCCTTAGTGTCCTTCCTCCTTTCTTCTGAGATCTCACACTTCTCCGTACAAGCTGCAGTATCATTCAGGCTGGATGAGTGGAGACTGGATACACTAAGACTTAGGAGATCTCTTACTTTTTAGCTTGATACATAAAATGCTCATTTTAATAGCAAGATTACACAGCCATTATCACATGGATTTTCAAAGTAAATGCACCAGCCTCTTCAGACCTAAGATATTGTCACATAGTTACCCCAACAGAGAGGCGCCAAAAGACCGCAGCATCTGATTGCTCCTACTCCTGTGCTGCAAACAAGCACTTCACCTTCCTTTTAAATGGTGTTTATTTATTTTGCCAGCAAAGGGGTTAATCGGCCATGTTGGGCGTTCTGGGAGTCTGAGCTCTCAGCTGAGGTCGGTTAGCCACTCCTACCCCCTTAATAATCTGGATCCTATCTTAAACCAATTGTCAGAGCTAGCTTATGCTGCATGGATTGGAGGAGAGGTGTTTTGGTGGTTATATGAGAAAGAGTTTGGTGGATTTATCTGTGACTTTTGCTTGGGTTTCTAAGTGTGATCATTTCCTTTCCTCCTCTTACTTTGGTTTTTCCCCATCCTCCACTCCCCGGTGCATTCTGTTGTTATATGTGAGTGAATATTTGTATGCCTGGAATTTTCAGTTGCCCTTGTATGTATTGCCTTGTTCGTTTGGTTGGTGTACTGTGGTGCACAGTTGCTCCCCTCTTCCCTGGGAAGTGGAAGAGCTGATAAAGGAGATAAGACAAGGATGGTGGCCCCGGCATCTTCACCTTCAGAAGTAACCTGGGGAATAGTGCAATCTAGGGCGCCCCTAGTCTTAGGGACAGGTTAGGAGCCCTTGGCACTGGGTCACCTGACAACCGAGTCATGACAGACACCTACTTAATGCTCTGCCATTTGCATTGTGAAATCTGATATAGATGTTCTTTGCTAGTCTGATTCTTATCTGCTGTTAGTGCCCTCTGCTCCAAACCTCACAATAAAGACTGGTCAAATGTGTCCATCCTATTGCCCATCTCAGTGGAGGCACATGACTCTCAAAATGAGCCCTGGTAGTCAGGAGTGGGACTCTATCTACTTGGCACCTAGATGAACCCTTTGCTGGCCAAGATTACATCTATTTCTCAGACTTGGTTGAGTATTGTATAGAGAGCTTATCCTTTCCATGTAGTCATTTTAAGGGTTAATCCCACAGAACAAACACCCACATATTTCCCTCTTTACACATCTGTATCTTCTAAATATCCCTACAAATCATCCAAACTGCTTGTTCGTTATTTCATTTTTCCTATTTTATAAAAAGTCCCACGAGAGTCATATTTTTCCCTCTCTGCCTTCTCCGAGAGACACATTAAGAGAATGAAATGATTTCACCTTCACGAACTGTTAATATTCATTGAGCTGCGGTACGTGACGGATCCGGTGAACTATTCATTTGTTTCATTCTGAAATATAAAGGAATTAACGGAACAATTTTGTAAATAGATAATTTAGCTTCCGTACAGGGGCAGATGAGCTGCGTCCATACGAGGAGCCAAGTCTTACTGACGTGCTGAGTATAGACGTCGTACCAACATAAACATGCTGCTAAGTAAAGACAAATCAACTGCATGTCTTTAGTATAAACTCAAAACGTGTTTACTCCAGTCTAAGTCCATGTTTCAGCTCCAACTTCGCTACATAGTTTCCAGCTATTCCAAATATCCAAATTCAGATCTGGAATTTTAAATAAACAGGGACCTCCTCAATGATCGTTTACATTCATTCACAGCAGTTACGTTACGAAAATTGTAAGGATCGGCCATATGGGGTCACATGAATTGAGAACCCCATCGAATCTTGGAATAGAGAGGTAATGGTAGGGTGTTTTCTGGGCCAAGACATGCACTTTTTTGGAATTTTTGGAATCTCTGATCCATAAAAAGTGTTAGCGCCATGCCGGTGTGTCAGTTCACTCACCCGCGCTGCAGTTGGTTCCTAGCTACCTCATGCAGTCCCAGCCTCATTTCCAGCCAGGTCTCTGGCCATGTTCTAAGGCAGACCTGGGCAAGGGGCGGCCCCCGGGCCGCATCCGGCCCGCCCACTGCCTGTGACCGGCCCGCAGAGGGGTCCGGGCGTCTCAGGTTCCTGCTTTCCTCATGAATCATTCATGAGGAAAGCAGCAGAGGAGTTCCGGCAGACACGGCGGTGAGCGGAGCGGACCCCGACCTCCTGAGAGCGGCACAGAAACATTGTCTCCAGCGCACCGCCCACACACCAGACCTGCGGGCGCTGACTGGTCGAGGCTGGAGGGGGGCGTGGTCTGAGAGAGGGCTGTGTAGATGCCGTTGGTGGTGTCTGCTTGCAGCAGTATACACCACACCACGCCTCCAACTCTGTTCTAAAACATGCAGGCGTGGAGGCTCGGTGTGATCTATACTGCTGCAAGCAGACCAGTGACACTGTGGTGCAACGTAAGGCTAGCATCAATTACATTAGACTGGGTCTGGACTGGGTGTTTGGGTCTGGACTGGGTGTTTATGTCAGGCCGGGGTCTGGGACTCTGGGTAGAGTGGTCAGCGCCTAATAAAGCCCCTGTGAGCAGTACAGGAGTGGTACACAGATACCACTTGCTTCCTCCCCTGTCGCCTGCAGCAGCCACGTTCTTCTGAAACTTGGGCAGAGACTCCCATTGGAAGAATTAGGCAAGGTTAGCTGTTATAGCCCTTAAATATGTCGGCTAAAAAAAGAAAGATTGATGCAGAATGCAGAGTTTTTAACAAGGAATGGACTTCTAAATATTTATTTGCTGAAGCCAAAGGTAAAGCTATACATATATAGTATTGGGTACAACTGAGTTAATTATATTAGTCCGGCCCTCTGACACCATACCAATTTCTAATGCGGCCCCATGGCAAAATTAATTGCCCACCCCTGTTCTAAGGGCACGCGTGCGGGCTTCCACCCTCTTAAAGGGCCAGCGCGTGCACTTGTTATTTCCTCCCCAGCCAATGGTTTTGAGGCATTATGTATATATTGCTTCCTCTCCACTGGGGAGGTGCCTGAGCAACCTTCCTGTTTCAGTCTATGTTGTGTAAGGTTGCATACCAGTGCAAATCCTGCCAGTTGTACACGAAGTACAAATCCTGCCTGTTATACTCCAAGTACAAATCCTGCCTGATGTACACTAAGTACAAATCCTGCCTGTTATACTCCATGTACAAATCCTGCCTGATGTACACTAAGTACAAATCCTGCCTGATGTACACTAAGTACAAATCCTGCCTGTTATACTCCATGTACATATCCTGCCTGCTGTACTCTAAGTGCAAATCCTGCTTGCGGCATTCTGAAGCAAATACCACTTGCTGCACTCTGAAGCAAATCCTGACTGCTGCACTCTGAAGCAAATCCTGCCTGATGCACTCTGAAGCAAAACTGGCTTGCTGCACTCTGACGCAAACTCTGTCTGCTGCATTCTCATATGAACTTGGTCAGCTGCACTCTGATACAAGCTCTGCCTGCTGCTTCATCCAGTCGGTCCTCTGGGTCCAGCTGCTGCGCGACCATTGGTCTGCCATGGAGTGGCACCTGGCATTCATCTGGAGCCAAGTCTAAACTCACCATCAGAGGCTCCAGTGAATAGTCAGGTGATCACTTAGTCATGCCTCTCCAGGCTCTCCACGGTTCATGGCACAGTGGTTCCACAAACCACGACTGTGACAAAAACATCCTCAAGTCTGACACAAAGTCTCATATCAGAATCAGGGGGTTTTGTCTGAGACATTCCCACAGTCCTCAGATTGGTCAGTGGTGCTAAGGGAGTGTCAAAGAACACCCAAGCGCTGTGTACATCAGGCAGTCGTTGAAGCACTGTTGCCATGTTGGGGGGAAATAAGAGAAGTCATGGAAGCGGCAGATCTGCAGCACATTTAATAAAAAAGGAGGGCACCAGTTGAATTGACCAGTAATCACCTTGATACTGTTACATATTGTGTATGAGATGGGAACACCACTTTAAGAACTTTGGATTTCATTTGTGGTGTATTGTTCATGTCATTCCTTGATGGGTTACCAATGAGATCAAAAAGGATTTTTCATGAAGTTTTTTAAAACTGATGGGGATCTCAACTAATAGACTTCACCAGTAATTAGACCGCCCAAGTGATAGACTGCATCAAGTGAAGAGACTTGGGTATACTAATAGATCACAGACTGCATATGAGTCATCAGTGTGATGCAGCAGCAAAAAAGGCAAACACAGTTCTAGGAGGTATTTAGAGAAGCAGATCATGTCTAGATCATATGAAGTAATGATCCCTCTCTCCTCCTCCTTGGTCAGACCTCATCTAGAATACTGTGTCCAGTTCTGGGTTCCACATTGTAAAAAAGCCATTGAAAAACTGGAGCATGTTCAGAGAAGAGCTACCGGGATGGTGAGGAAACTGCAAAATATGTCCAATGAGGACTTAATAGCGATCTACAAATATCTGAAGGGCTAGCACAGTGTAGAGGGTTCTTCATTATTCTCATTTGCACATGGAAGCATGGGAAGCAATAGAATGAAACTGAAATAAAGAAAATAAAGATTAGATATTAGAAAAAACTTCTCAATATGGAAGGTGATCAATGAGTGGAGCAGGCTACCATGAGATGTGGTGAGTTCTTCTTCATTGGAAGTCTTCAATCAGAGGCTGGACAGACATCTGTCTGAGATGAGATGGTTTAGTGAATCCTGAATGGGCAGGGGGTTGGACACTAGGACCCTGGAGGTCCCTTCCAACTCTAACATTCAAGGGTTCCATGATTTTGTCTCATGTTGTGTCTCGATATTATGTCGAAAGAGACAACAGTTAGTGAAACTCACCTTTAACTGACTTAAAAGCCGTGCTCTAACCTAAGTACTGTATTTATCCTCATCCAAACCCAAATTAGAATAATTCAGCTTTCACAATATCTGTTGCCATCCTGTTTTCATAGATCAGTCTAGTGGAGGTGCGGTCAGACCTGAATTCATTCAGCGTACACCAGACATCATTGTGATAAAAGCATAGTCTTTTTCTCAGTGCAGTCTTTCTGTTTCGTGCTCGCAACACAATAATCTGGACTGTACATCAAAGCGTTATAGATCTGATGTATCTCACAGAGTGTAAAGGAGGAGGGAGAGGACGCGCACATTACCTCTACAGGAAAAGCAAATAACAGATTGTTCTAATTAGTAATTTAGTGCTAATTAGTATATGTATGCATTGTATGGGCCTATTAGGATCAAGTAGGCATCTGCGGCATAGCGTAGGCTGCCAGCATCGGGGGCGAGGCAATTATTTTGCGCCCCTTAACCCATGGACCATTAGCACTTTTTGAGTTCTTTCTCCAAGTTGAGCACTGGTGGACCCTCTATCCCTCACACACAAATGTATTATATTTAAAAAAAATACTAAGTGAATTAATTTTTTTCTGATTTTTCCTAAAATCCAGCAATTAAATAGCTAAACAGTGTTATGACAGATATATTTCGTTTTAATTTTATTTTTGTAATTATATACAGCTCTGGCAAAAATGAAGAGACCACTGCAAAATTTTCAGTTTGTCTGATTTTTCTCTTTATAGGTATATTTTTGAGTAAAATGTGAATTGCTCTTTTATTCTATGAACTACTGACAACTAGTGATGAGGAATGCCTATTTGTTAGGGAATTCCCACATGTATTCAGACTGTCCAGCAGTCACAAATCATGCAGCTGAGGCGAAGAAAACTGAACCTCCGAGCACGCCAAAATACTCGGAGGACACTCGAGCATGCTTGGAATAACCCGAGTAATGAGTATACTCGCTCATCGGTACTGACAACATGTCTCTGAATTTCAAAGCATTAAATTTTGTATGTATTTTCAGAAAATGAGAAATGGTCAAAATAACAAAAAAATGCAGTGCTTGCAGACCTCGAATAATGCTAATAAAACAAGTTCATAATCATTTAGAAACAACAATACTAATGTTTTAACTCGGGAAGAGTTCAGAAATCAATATTTTGTGGAATAACCATGATTTTTAATCACAGCTTTCATGCGTCTAGGCATGCTTATCACCAGTCTCTCACACTTCTTTTGGGTGACCTTATGCCACTCCCGGTACAAAAATGTAAGCAGTTCTTCTTTGTATGATAGCTTGTGACTATCCATCTTCCTCATGATTACATTCCAGAGGTTTTCAATGGGGTTCAGGTCTGGAGATTCGGCTGGCCATGACAGGGATTTGATGTGGTGGTCCTTCAAGCATACATTCATTGACCTAGCTGTGTGGTATGGCGCATTGTCCTGCTGGAAAAAAGAGTTGGGGAACATTGCCTGAGCAAAAGGAATCAACTGTTTTTCTAGGATAACTTTGTATGCGGCTTGATTCATACGTCCTTCACAAAGATTAACCTGCCCAATTCCAGGCTTGCTGAAGCATCCCCAGATCATCACCGATCCTCCACCAAATTTCAGAGTGGGTGCAAGACACTATGGCTCTCCAGGTCTCCATCTAACCATCAGATGACAAGGTGTTGGGCAAAGCTGAAAATTAGACTCATCAGAGATTACCTTACTCCAGTCCTCTATGGTCCAATCCTTATGGTCTTTGGCAAACTTCAGCCTGGCTCTCCTTTGCTTCTCATTGATTAAAGGCTTTTTTCTACCTTTACATAACTCAAGCCCTGCCTCTGCGGGCCTGTTGCGAACTGTTCTTGCTGTGCACTTCACCTCAGCTGCCATTTGCCAATCCTTTTGTAGGTCACTTGATGTCATCCTGCGGTTGCTGAGTGACATTCGAATAAGATGATGGTCATCCCCATCAGTGGAGAGTTGTTTTTGTCCTCTGCAAGTCTGTAGCTTTATGAATATACACAATTTAGTCCATAAACAATTATTATAAACTGGCACTTCAATAGCATAAACCAACAAAAAAGGGACTTATATCATATAGTTGCCGATAAAGAGATCCAGAAAGATGATTTAAAAATGTATTTTGTATTAATAATTTTTTTTTTTTTAAATTTTAAAAAAGCAAAATAACCCAGAAGAAGGTCATGAAACGCTTTTTGTAGATACTGTATATTCTATTATATTAAAATATTTATAATATGAAATACTGTGCCCAAAATGACACAATGTGACTAATTCCCAAATAAGGGTAAAAATATATCATTCTGAATTACTAGAATAATCAAGAAAATAAATAGTTTCACAATACAAATTATAATTCAGCCTTATAAAGATTAGTGTCAGTTACTCATTAAACATCTATGTGCAAATATGCATATGTAAACAAAGACTACAACATTTTCCAGGGTGATCGCCAGGCATATAAGGGTTAATGCCACCAGTGTGCAAATATAACAAGATTACCTAGCGATAATAAAATCTTCTAAAGTGACTGCTGTGCACATAAAGGTTACCCATAACAAGACAATTACCCCAAGGAAAATAGTCACACGAGTATATTATTATTACCCAAAATTGGCAAGGTCCAAATGACGGGAGCAGCGTGTCCTCCTTCTCCACCCCAACGCGCGTTTCGCAATGGCTTATTCCGGGGGCGTGCACTTCACCTCAGCTGCCATTTGCCAATCCTTTTGTAGGTTACTTAATGTTATTCTGCGGTTGCTGAGTGACATTCGAATAAGATGATGGTCATCCCCGACAGTGGAGAGTTGATTTTTGCCCTTTGCAAGTCTGTAGCTTTGTTGTCCCCAATGTCTGCTGCTTGACCTCGTTGTAATGGACTGCTGTTTTAGAAATTTTATGGATGGAGGCAACATGATGCTCACTGTATCCCTCTGCTAGTAAAGCCAGAATTGAGCCCTTCTTTTCCTCACTCAGTACTTTTCTTTTCAACTCCTTTGGCAAGGTTAGAAGTTATTTTTTCATTCCTGTTACTTTTGGTATATTACTAGCACTTGTTTTGCCATCCACCTTGTTCTATTGCAAGAGGATTGTGAACACCACAGCAGGGTTTTTTGTACTTTCCTTCATTAAATAAGATTTGGTTCAGGTGATCACCTAATCAGAAGCACATTAAGTAGAATAAGGTGTACTCTGATTGGAATTCAACTGACTCTGGAATGGAATGGCTGTCAGACATGTAGAGAAGCTGATTTTTATAAAACTGTGCAGTGGTCTCTTTATTTTTGCCAGAGCTGTATATACTGTATATACTCAAATATAATATAAGCCGACCCAAGCATAAAAAGAATGGGAAAGCTTATTGACTCGAGTATAAACCTGGTATACATTGTCCCCTCATCCTCATCCTGGTATGCATGGCTTTTCATCCCTATCCTGGTATGCACAGCCTCCTCATCCCCATCCTGGTATGCACGGGCTCCTCATCCCTATCCTTGTCTGCATGGCTCCTCATCCCTATTCTTGTATTCATGGCCCCATCCCTATCCTTGCATGCATGACCCCATACCAATCCTTGTATGCATGGCTCCATTCCTATCCTTGTATGCATGACCCCATCCTTATCTGTGTATGCATGGCTCCATCGCTATCCTTGTATGCATGGCTCCATCTCTATCCTTGAATGCATGGCTCCATCTCTATCCTTGTATGCATGGCCCCGTCCCGATCCTTGATTGCATGGCTTCATCCCTATACTTGAATGCATGGCCCCATCACTATCCTTGTGTGCATGGCTCAATCCCTATCCTTGTGTGCATGACTTCATCCCTATGCTTGTGTGCATTACTCCATCATTATACTGGTATGATTGGCCCCATCAAAAAACATAAACAAAATAAACCATTATACTTACCTTCCCGCGCTCCCTCGCAATTTTTTTTCCCAGTGCCAGCAGCTGCTTTATGCTTGTAAACAGCGCATGGCAGGGGGACGTCATGCGCTGCTCGCATGCAGTGCACAGCTGTCAGAATACCACCGCTCCCCAAGCAGAACTATGTGCGTGGAGGACAGTGAACTTTAAGTAACACGCATAGTGTCAGCTGCCGGGCGATCATGTATGCCGCTACTTAAGAGAAATGCATATTCGCCTCTCTCCATGCCCATGGGAGTGGAGAGAGGTGAATATTCATTTCTCTTAAGTAGCGGCACTTGACTGCCCGGTAGCGGCACTTGACTGCCCGGCAGCTGCACAGCTGGCTCCTGCAGCTGACACTGTGCGCGCTATTACAGAGAAATGAGTATTCATTGCCAGTGCAGTGAATATTCATTTCTCTTTAGCAGCGGGCACAGGAGTTAGCCTCAAAAGCCGGCACCTGCTTCCTGTGAGCCGTTGCTCTGCCACTGCTCCTCCGGCACCAAGTTCTGGACACCTCACTCCAGTATAAGCTGATGGGGGCGTTTTCAGCACAAAAAAATGTGCTGAAAAACTCCGCTTAAACGTACTTGAGTATATACGGTATATTTTTTTATGTTCCTGTGCAAGATTTAATGATCTCTCTGTACAATACTAAGAGGTACTTTTAAGCCATTAGATTTTGTGAAACCCAACCGAGTGTGGGGCATGGGTTAGTGCTTGATATGTCTGACAGAGACCACAGTCCCAAAACAGCTGCCTCATACCGACTTATCACAAGCCACTCCACCTGCAGGTACCAGAAGAACCCCCAAACTTCACCCTTTAACCCTTGTACTGGGATCTGGTCTTAAAACAGGGTCCACTGGATTTCTTCCATGGAAGGGCTAGGGCAAGATAATGGTTAGGTAGCCAGGTAAAAGCCAAGAGGGCAACAAAAGTATCGACAGGCAGGAGAAATGTCAATAAACAAGCCAAGTTCAAATCAGGGAACACATATTGTATACTAAATAGGAGGAGAGACACAGAACTTAACTTGAGACGCACAAAGATATACTGTATCTTGCTGCTTCCAGCAGTAAGCAGGAAAAATTTAGTTGGGTTTGGTGAAGCCAGTAGCCGATCACTCCAGCTGGAAACCACATACACTCATACTGTGAGAATGGACAGCAGTTCAGGGCCCAGCCACCTTGACCTTAGTAGCTGGACAGAGTCTGCACCATCTAGACTTTCTGGTTCCAACATCTCTTCTGTCACCAGCATCGTTCAAAGAATGTGGCGTCACCTGGGGTCAGAAGCAGATGTTGCAGGAGGAGGTCCCAGAGGAGATGTGACAGTGCTAAAGCTAAGGATAGTGTTATGCCTTGGGCTATGGCTAGGAAAAGGGGTAGTAATATGGTTAAAGATAGGGCTATGGTTAGGATTTAAGCTAGAGATAGGGTTAGGGATAGAGCTAACATTTTCACCTAAAAAAATGTAATAAAAAGTAAAAAATATTTTAAAGTTTTATGTCTGATTCAAGCAAAAAGCTGAGAAAAATACCAAGGGGTCAGAGGGGAAACTATAATGAGATCAGTAATCCTAAATAATATATACATGCTTAAGAGATAAGGTATTCAACATTGAATTGATGGAAAGGACTAATAATTCATTGGTTGCGGGATGCAAATTATTTTCCTTGTCCTAGGTTCTGGCAACTCTACTCGATTGAGTCCATTTCATTAGATACCAAGCCAGTTCTGAACTGGAGTGCCAAGGGCCCACCGGTATCACTGACTCGGGGGGCCCACTGCTCAGCTACATGCAAATATCACATTACCCTCATTCACAAGTTTATTTATGTTTCTATATAATAATAAGATTGCTGTAAAAGAGAAATAGCGCAATAGTGCATTATCCAGTGTGCAGATAACAATTGCAAGTAATACACTCACCAAATAGAGTTTTGTAACAGGCAATGAAGGATTCGCTGCTGCAGAACCACACATCCACGAGGGACCAACATAGAAGATTCAGGATAGGAAAAATGTGGTCAGACAATCCGCACAGCGAATCACTAAAAACTTGGATTATTAATACAGTGGTCTTTATTCTACACGTGGTATTCTACACATGGTATGTGGTGTTCCTGAGGAAGGAGTTCTGTGAGACGTGTAGAATAAAGACCACTGTATTAATAATCTGAGTTTTTAGTGATTTGCAGCGCGTATTGTCTGACCACATTTTTCCTATCCTGAATCTTCTATATAATAATAAACAGGGTCGTTTGCCAAATGAATGATGAGATTCTTCCGAAGTCTGTACATTGAGAAACAAAGCCAACTATTTCTCATATAGGTGGAGTGGGGCCCATCGGGGGATTCTCATGATCTCATGTTGGCCAGTCTGAGCCTGGACCAAGCCATTTACCTGTATCTATCGCAGCTCATTTCAATTCACTTGCATGAGATTGCACTGCAGAGTGACCGCATACCGAGCCCAGCCACTGCAAAATGTACGGAGCTATGCCTTGTAAAGAATGGGGTCAACTAATTTGTGGACGTGCACAGACCACCCCATCGACTTGATATTCTATACATGGGCCATCAAATTCCAAAAAGTTTTGGAAAACTCCAGACCTACCTAGATAAAAGTTCATTCTTCACATTTGCCAAAATAGGAGGGGTGAATGTATTAGTAACCTTACATCCTGCAAATTTCCATTTCATTGACCAAAGCGTGCGCTTTATAAATCATCAAAGCGCCCATCTGCGGCTGCAAACCTGACACCTTGTAGAAGGTGACAGATGCATGAGCCATCATTGAATAATATGGTCTCCTGACACTGCAAGAAAGACATTAAGTCAGATCTGGACTATTATCTCCTGATGACTGTCTGGTCGTTGATGACAGCTTTCATATCAGGAAATCGGAAGAGGCAGTGAATGAGTACTAAGAACTCCTGTTATTAGAGATCAGACCTTTAAACTAAGACAAAAGAGACAATTATATATCACAAGAGATATTTCCTGCACACACAGCGTAGAGCAGGTGAAGGTTGTCAGCTGGGCGAGTCACGAGAGATGGAATGAAGCCACTGAATTTATCAGATCCACAGAAATCCTGCAGGATAAAGTCTCAGAATCCAAAATGATACAATATAATTTAAAGTGAAGCTTCAGGTACGAGCTGAATTATCAGGTTTTGCCTGGTAAAGAAGAACCTTAGAAGTTATACTTGCCTAATCTCCTGGTTCAGAGATCCACCATGACCTTCTTGCATGCTATAATCACCCAGAGATCATGAACCACCCAAGGAACTAAGTAGAGAACTTGACACACGCGAGAGTAACTTTTGGAACTGTTTCATGCAAATACTGCTCCATGAGACGCAATAATATGGGCAGGAGGTAGATTTGCTCAAAAAGTCATGCAAATATATTCCCATTGGTCTCATGTATTTGACACTTGATTGGACATTGATGAGTATTTAGCAACAATTTGTTTTAGTCTAAACTGGTCACTACTAACTAGCATGTTCATTAGAGGAGCCTTTATTGACCTGGCTGTGCCCTTGATCCTCTTTAGTCCCTAGCTTTCAGGTGCTGTGCGACCTCTCTGCCCCTTATAGTTACACCTCTTCTAGTACAGCCATCTCAGATACTTAGTCTGGCCTACGAACCTTTAGGCCCCAGAGTCCTAGTACAGCGCACCCTTACTGCCCTCCTATAGTCTTACCTGCTGTTCTTTTCATTGCATTTGATGCATATTATGAGCTTGTCTCCAGTTCTGACCCTGCGCGCCCATTCCTTTTGTGCTTTACTTTCCTTTGATTTGTCCGTAGCTGTGTTCCCTCTATAGTCACATCTGTTTTATTCTTCATATTTGATGCTCATTACGAGTTATTGGTGGCGCCTCTCCTGCCACAGACATGGTCTGACTTTGCATCCCTACAGGTCCCAGAGTATAGGTGTGATGCAACCTTTCTGTTAGCTTATTTTGAGGGTAAACCTAGCACTGCATCCCCAATAGTCACATCACTTCTGATAATTTGATGCACATTGTGAGGTCATTCCTCAATCTTCTCTCCACTTTCTTGGAATTGGTATGGATCCAGACATCTTTGGGCCCTGGAGTCAATGCATTATCTCTGCCCCTCTGTAGTTTTACCTGTTCTCTTCCTACAAAAAATGTAGATGTGATGTGCTGTTTTGTCTCTACTGTTTGATACCTTTTCATTCTGTTTAATGCACATTATGAACAATGGTGGTTTTAGATGTGATGTAATGTTTTTGCTCCCTTATAGTCATACCTGTTCCATTCATTATGTATGATGCACATTATGAGCAAAGAGCATTCTAGATTTGAACAACCTTTTTACCCCCTATAGTCATGCCTGTTCCATTCACTGTGTTTAATGTACTTTATGGTTGAAGTTGAATCTTGATGTGATGCAATGGTTTTGTTCCCCTATAGTCATGCCTGTGCTGTTCATTCTGTTTGATTCACAGTATGAGAGAAGGTGAATCTAGATGTGATGCAATGTTTTCTCAATCCCCACATAGTCATACCTGTACTATTGATTCTGTTTGATGCATATTATAGACAAAGGTAAATCTAGATGTGATGCAATTTTTTCCTCCCTATAGTCATACCTGTGCTGCTGATTCCATTTGATACACATTATGGGTGAAGGTGAATCTAGATGTGATGCAATGTTTTGCCCCCTATAGTCATACCTGTGCTATTGATTCTGATTGATGCACATTATGGGTGAAGGTGAATCTAGACGTGAAACAATGATTGTGCCCCCCTGTAGTCTTACCTGTGCTAATTCCATTTGATACATGTTATGGGTGAAGGTGAATCTTGATGTGATACAATATTTTGCCCCTATAGTCGTACTTGTGCTGTTGATCCCATTTGATGCACAGTATGAGCTTGTCCCCCAGTTTTATCCTTGCCTCCCTCCGCTCTGCAGCTTTCTAGCCTTGGAGTTATACATAGCTCAGGTACATATCATCTCGTTCCCAGCACAATACATATCACTGCCAATTCTTCTCCTGCTTCCTGTCACATCTGCAGCTGTTTGAAAATGAGTTGATGAATGCAAGACACCAAAATATTGTCGGACAATTAGCACCAAACCTTTCAGGGCTGCCGGCTAGAAATGTATCAATGCCAGAGGCAGAATCAGGCACAGACCTGATGTTTGCTCCATGTTTATATGGACTCTTCAGTCCCCGGCAGGTTTTTCCAGCCTATAGGAACCTATAGGGAAACCAATGTGAAACGCGCTTGTGGCATGATAGTTGCCAGCAAGCTGCTGATGGATCTGTTGTTGTCTCAAAAATGGTTCAGTGCAAGTAGTTTTTGGATTTATAATCAGGGCACAGAAATTAATCTGGCTTTTCAGAAATTGGCGTGGTTCTATTTATTCTAGGGGAGGTTCAGAATGAACCGAACAGTTCCTGGCAAATAGAAGAAGATTTGCTGAGGAATTAAAAGATAGTTGTAAGAAAAAAATAAAAGGAACTAATGAATGCAAGAATAATGTAACATGAAGGACCCCCCCAAGTCTCCCACCACTAGTATATACTGACTGACCCCTATACCTTCTAAAATGTGTTCATGAGCCTAATAGGTGGCCATAGAGAACCAGATTTCTTCCTGCTGTAAAAAGGTTAATATGCAAACTTTTTTTTTCCCCCAGGGAGCATGCAAGGCATATAAGTCTTCCTATACCAGCTTGGTGCTTCGCCAAATCCTATATCCTACTTTGCACTGATGAGGAGCAACCACCCGAAACAGCGCACTGCAGCTGAGGTTATTGTTTTGGAAAAGTTCATTATAGGGTGACGAGGTTCATGCACTGGCAGCACCAGGATTAGGGACTTTGGGTACAGGACTGATCGCACAAGAACTGGGTGACGAGGTGCGGCCAGCAATTTTGGGTTCAGGACTCTGGCCACACCAGGACCAGAGGACCTCACAACATCACTAGTAGACTACACACTATCTAATGAAACTTTGGTTGCTTGGCATCTCCCTATTGGCACCTCCCATTGCCTGGGGGGGCCTTTAACTATGTGCCCATGCTGCACTTTTAAGAGCAAGGGAGAGCGCTTGTACTAGGTGTGGTGCGCCCACAGCCCGACACAGGGAGCTCTCTGGGGACCATGCCGCGTGGCCGGTGCCATGAGTATGCCAGCATCCTTGCATGGAGGGTGAACAGGAACCAAGTCAGGGAACCGGCAAATAGCGTCACACCATGTATGGCCACATGGTGAGCTGTAGAAGGAAACAGGTCCATTAGTAGCACTGAGCACATTAGGTGGGATTTATCAATAGTATGTGGAATACATGCACTTACAGGTCAATGAAACTGCAGATGATAATAAAGTACTAAAACGATACGCAATGTCATACCAATTTGCATGACAAACAGCCCAATACAAATACTTTAGATCTGCGCTTGACAATTTATTAACAGCGTTCCAAACTCTGTGATTCATAAAACACTCATCACCGACCTTAGTACATAGGACATGGTGTATCTTCTGGTGACCTCACAATTTCCCTTTTCTGATCTTAGTCATTAGGGATGTTCAGTTCTATCATTTTAGTAATTCTTTAGCTGCAGTAATAGAGGAGACCTGCAGGATATCGTCGCCCTGTGACACTTGACTTGAAAGAACTTTAGATGGCTGAGTACTGGAGTGAGTCCATTAGCAGAGGGTGAGCAGGTGCTCCTGGATGAATATGTCACCGCTGTGTGATCTGAAAGGCACTTGAGACTCTGGGAGTTTATTATATTTATATTTTTTTTTAGTGTTTGTTAATTTGATTAATATTTATTTTCAAATTTCCTAGTATTTAGATATTGATTATTTTTTATCTTCTTCGTCTTCTTTTTCCTTCTACTTTTTTGCCTTTCTTCTTCCTCCTTCTCCTTCCTTCTTCTTCTTCCTCTTTGTCCTTCTTTCTACATCTTCCTTCTTTGTCTACTTCCTTCTTCTTTTTCCTTCTTTTCCTTCTTCCTTCTTTTTCTTCTTCCATCTTCCTTCTTCTTTGTCTTCCTTCTTTCTCTTTGTCCTTCTTCCACCTTTTTCTTCTTCTACTTCCTTCTTCTTTCGCTTCTCCTTCATTCTTTCTTCTTCATTCCTCTACTTCCTTCTTTCATTTTCCTTTTTCTTCCTCTTTCTTCTTCCTCTTTCTTCTTCCTCTTTGACCTTCTTCCCCTTCCTCTTCCTTCTTCTTCTGTTTCTTCTTCCTTTTCTTCCTTCTTTCTTCTTTCTTCCTCTACTTGCTTCTTCTAGAATCTTCTTCCATCTTCCCCCTTCTTCTTCCTTCCACTTCTTCCTTCTTCTTTTTCATCTTCCATCTTCCTTCTTCTTCTTCATCTTCTACTTTTTCATTTGATGTTGGCCTTAATTATACAGCGGGTTCTTCCAAGGAACTTAGGGTCTTGTACTATACCGATGCAGATCTATGAAGAGCTATTTTTTTCAGATGACTCATGGTGATTTCATCAAAATTAAGATTTTGTAAGTGCTTCCCGAGGTTTTTGGGGATATCACCCAGTATGCTGATGATCACGTGTACCACAGCTACTGATTTATGCCATAGTCTTTGATTTTCAGATTTTAATATTTTTTTGCTTTTTCCATGTCTCATACCTGAAATCTGTTATTATTATTATTATTATTATTATTATTATTATTATTATTATATGTATTTCTTGTTATTATTTAGTATGGTACATAATTTATTGCACCATGTATCCTTTAGGGGGATGATAGTATTATACAGTAGCACCTATTCATATGGATGCAATACGCAAAGTTCTCGCTTGCTGGAGCAAACTCTTTAACCCTTTGAAGCCACTTGATGTGTTGTGTTATGTCAAAGTAACTGTACTCTTCATAAAAATTGATATAATACTAGTTCATGATTATGGTTCTGATATGTTGTCGTTGCCATGATCAGAGCTACCTCATATCCTGGATATATAAACCCTTAGGCTAAGCTTTTTGAAGATTTTTTGGAGCTCATTTTTTCTATAAAAAAATAGCTTCCACAACACTTTCAAAACTCTTTCTATTCATTTCTATGAGAAATACAATTTGCTGATCATACCTGGAGTTTTAAGATTTATTATTCTAAAGAGGTCTTAAAAGATACTTGGTGGGACAAATAAAGTGCATGTCACTTCTTTTATGTGGATTCTGCTGGAATCCCCTCCAAACTAGTTACTGTCCAATCAAAAGGCTGCAAGTACGGTAACACTTCAGAAAAAAAATTGTTCCAAATAACTTGAAAATTCCATCAGGAAAAACACTTCAAAATCTGCAAAAAAGTTGTTTCCATTGGGGTTTTTTTTTTACGTCTCAAAAATACTCAATGTGATCCTATCCTTAGATGCTGCCGTCGATGCTGACCATAGCATTTAAGGGGTTAGACAAGGGGATGCAATTCTATTATAGGAGCAATTAAATGAAACTAAACTAAAGTGAAAGATTTTTCAAAGAAAGTTCCAAGGGGTAACGTTTCTTTTTGATATGTCAAGCCTGACATGCCAAAGTGAGGAGACTTTTAAGCCTTGCAAAGCTCCTCTTAGAAATATGTAAATTGTCTCTTCAGAGAGGAAGAGGAGTAGAACTCTAGTGCCACCTGTTGGAAGCAGCAATCCTAAAAGCAAAAAAATTAAAAAAAGACAAAAACTTTTATTATAAATACATAATTGGCAATTTATATGATATGCAAAACATTGTAACATTGGAGAGAAAAAAGAAAATGCAGATGTGATGGGTTTTTTCCATCCTCTAAACTAAAAATGAGTATCATGTTTAGTATATATTCTTTATACCCTAGTGAAAAAAAAAAATAATATAATAAATAAATTCATATAAAATAATAATATAATAAAAATAATTCGACCACATTGAGGGAAAAGTGAAAAACGTTATTAAGGCATCCCAAAAGTCAAAAGATAATATATATATATATATATATATACCATTGTGGCCAAAAGTATTGACACCCCTGCAACTCTGTCAGATAATACTCAGTTTCTTCCTGAAAATGATTGCAAACACAAATTCTTTGGTATTATTATCTTCATTTAATTTGTCTTAAGTGAAAAAACACAAACGAGAATGAAGCAAAAAGCAAAACATTGATCATTTCACACAAAACTCCAAAAATGGGCCAGACAAAAGTATTGGCACCCTCAGCCTAATACTTGGTTGCACAACCTTTAGCCAAAATAACTGCGACCAACCGCTTTCGGTAACCATCAATGAGTTTCTTACAATGCTCTGCTGGAATTTTAGACCATTCTTCTTTGACAAACTGCTCCAGGTCCCTGATATTTGAAGTGTGCCTTCTCCAAACTGCCATTTTTAGATCTCTCTACAGGTGTTCTATGGGATTCAGGTCTGGACTCATTGCTGGCCACCTTAGAAGTCTCCAGTGCTTTCTCTCAAACCATTTTCTAGTTCTTTTTGAAGTGTGTTTTGGGTCATTGTCCTACTGGAAGATCCATGACCTCTGAGGGAGACCCAGCTTTCTCACACTGGGCCCTACATTATGCTGCAAAATTTGTTAGTAGTCTTCAGACTTCATAATGCCATGCACACGGTCAAGCAGTCCAGTGCCAGAGGCAGCAAAGCAACCCCAAAACATCAGGGAACCTCCGCCATGTTTGACTGTAGGGACCGTGTTCTTTTCTTTGAATGCCTCTTTTTTTCTCCTGTAAACTATGTTGATGCCTTTGCCCAAAAAGCTCTACTTTTGTCTCATCTGACCAGAGAACATTCTTCCAAAACGTTTTAGGCTTTTTCAGGTAAGTTTTGGCAAACTCCAGCCTGGCTTTTTTATGTCTCGGGGTAAGAAGTGGGTTCTTCCTGTATCTCTTACCATACGGTCCCTTTTCATTCAGACGCCGACGGATAGTACGGGTTGACACTGTTGTACCCTCGGACTGCAGGGCAGCTTGAACTTGTTTGGATGTTAGTCGAGGAGGTTCTTTATCCAACATCCGCACAATCTTGCATTGAAATCTCTTGTCAATTTTTCTTTTCCATCCACATCTAGGGAGGTTAGCCACAGTGCCATGGGCTTTAAACTTCTTGATGACACCTCGCACGGTAGACACAGGAACATTCAGGTCTTTGAAGATGGACTTGTAGCCTTGAGATTACTCATGCTTCCTCACAATTTGGTTTCTCAAGTCGTCAGACAGTTATTTGGTCTTCTTTCTTTTCTCCATGCTCAATGTGGTACACACAAGGACACAGGACAGAGGTTGAGTCAACTTTAATCCATGTCAACTGGCTGCAAGTGTGATTTAGTTATTGCCAACACCTGTTAGGTGCCACAGGTAAGTTACAGGTGCTGTTAATTACACAAATTAGAGAAGCGTCACATGATTTTTTGAACAGTGCCAATACTTTTGTCCACCCTTTTTTTATGTTTGGTGTGGAATTATATCCAATTTGGCTTTAGGACAATTCTTTTTGTGTTTTTTTCATTTAAGACCAATTAAATGAAGATAATAATACCAAAGAATTTGTGTTTGCAATCATTTTCAGGAAGAAACTGAGTATTATCTGACAGAATTGCAGGGGTGTCAATACTTTTGGCCACAACTGTGTGTATTGTGAGAATCATGTGGGAATAGTGGATGAGGGCAGGTATATCTCGCCCAGATTCCTTTCCTATGTGGCAGTCTGGTCAGTATCGCACCTGCTTACTAATGGAAAATGGGAGGTGGATATAAAAGGATGCAAGGTGGTTGTGTGAGTGTCTCAGCCTGGGAACACAGAGAGCTTGTCTGTGTGAGAGACACACGTGAGTGGAAACAGTGCCCACTGCAACTGTGGTTTGGCTGGACAGGAGAAGCCCGCCAGTTGGTAGTTAGGTTGTCCATTGTTTAGTTAGTGCCGGACAGGCAAGGATTTGTTTTATGTTTTATTTCCTTTTGCATTGCTTTCACCGTTAATAAACCTGACCCAGGGTCAGTTATACACGAATCCCAGCTCTGCGCCTGAGTTTCATGCTGAACGCACGTGACCTTTGACCCCAGCAAAGGCGATCCCGGAGTGTTTTATCACATTGTGGTGGAGAATGCGGGCATCACGTTGCAAGCATGAGCATGGAGGACGTGGTGAAAGCGCTGGTACAGTCCACCGCCGTCCAGCAAGAAGCTAATCGGGTGATGATGGCCCAGCTGAAGGAGTTGGTGGACATGACAGCTACCGATAGTTCGCTTCTCCAGCAGGTGGCGCAGCGCCTGGCAAGCCTACAGGAGGTTAACCTGGAAGCCGAGTCGAGAGTGATTCACGTGAGTCGGTACTGGCAGAAGATGACGACCGAAGATGACGTCGAGGCATACCTGACCACGTTTGAACGGACGGCGGTGCGAGAAAAATGGCCGAAGGCACGATGGGCCGGCCTGATTGCCCCGTTTCTTTCCGGTGAGGCCCAAAAGGCGTATTGTGACTTGGAACCTGAAGCTGCGCAGGACTTTGACAAATTGAAATCCGAGATCTTGGCCCGGCTGGGAGTGACGACCGCTGTCCGTGCACAGAGAGTGCATCAATGGACTTATCAGCCGGATAAACCACCGCGGTCACAGATGTTCGACCTGATCCACGTGACGAAGAAGTGGCTACAACCCGAGGTGTTGACAGCGCCAGAGATAATTCAGAGAGTCGTCATGGACAAGTACCTGAGAGCTCTACCGCCAGCCCTGAGGAAGTGGGTAAGCCATGGAAATCCTACGACGGCAGATCAACTGGTGGATCTGGTGGAACGTTACTCCGTGGCGGAAGGACTCCGAGACGACGCTACCCCACCTCGTTCTTCATCATCTCCACGGGGAACCGGTAAGACTGTTCCAGGGAGTAGGGGAGATGGAAAAATCCCTAAGACAGTGGGGGAGGAAAACGGGACTGCCCGCACTGCGAGGCCGAGAGTAACGAACTATGGTCTAAGCAAGGGGCCCGTTAGGTGTTTCCGCTGCCAAGAGATGGGACATATTGCTGCGAACTGTCCGGTCACTACTGAACCCATGCAGTGCGACGTCACAGACTCTAAAAACCGCATGTCTATGGTGGCACGGGTAGTGAGTGTGAATGCCGGTCAAAAAGATGTGGAAAAACATTTGTGTGATTTAACTGTTGATGGCAAAAATGTGGTGGCATTGTTAGACTCGGGAAGTGTGGTGACTCTGGTGAAGGCCAGTCTGGTGTCAGCCCCGACTGGACCATCAGACAAATTTTCTGTAACGTGTGTGCATGGAGACACCTGTTCGTACCTCACCGCGGTCATATGCATTACTACTTCCTATGGGTCTGTGCAACATAAAGTGGGACTCGTCCCGGCGTTATTGCATGATGTTATCCTGGGCCGGGATTTTCCCCACTTCTGGCAATTGTGGGAGAATCAGTTGATGCCCTCGGGTAATAGTGTACATGATTCTTCTCCCAGGGCACGTGTGGGTCCCGAACCCCTGGAAGAGTTCTCCCCGGAAGACTCGGGGGAAGAGTCTGCTGGAAATGACCTACAGTTCCCGTTTTCAGTCATGGCGGGTGATACGGAGGAGACCGGGGAAGAGGAGGAGGCCGACAGCCGTCCACCTCCCCGTTTGCCGGATTTGGAAGTTCAGAAAGATGACTTCCAAAGCGAGCAAATAAAGGATCCTACCCTTTCTCAGGCTAGGACAAATGTAAAAGTGATAAATGGGGTACCCGTTGAACCTGGCTCTAGGCTGGCATATCCTTACATGGTTCTGGAGAATGATTTACTCTATCAGATAGAGAAAAAGGGGGAAGATACGGTGCAACTATTAGTCGTGCCAAAACCCTACCGGCGGCAGGTGCTGGACCTGGCCCACGGACATGTGATGGGAGGTCACCTGGGAGTCCAGAAAACCACCGAAAGGATATTACACTGTTTTGTTTGGCCAGGCATGCATCATGATATTCGAGTATATTGTGAGTCTTGTCCTGACTGCCAAGCCTCTGCACCTAAGCCCCGGTTCTGTAGCCCTTTGGTACCCCTACCTATTATTGAAGTCCCGTTTGAGAGGATTGGGATGGATTTAGTTGGGCCCCTTCCACGGTCTGCACATGGACACCAACATATCCTGGTCATCTTGGATTATTCCACTCGTTACCCGGAGGCCATCCCTTTGCGTAACACGGCCACCAATACGATTGCCAAGGAACTGGTGCATGTGTTTAGTCGGGTCGGTATACCAAAACAGATACTCACCGACCAGGGGACCCCCTTTATGTCCAGGGTAATGAAGGAGCTCTGCCGATTGTTACAAATTGAACCGTTACGCACATCCGTGTATCACCCTCAAACAGACGGGTTGGTTGAACGGTTCAATAAAACTCTGAAGCAGATGCTGAGAAAGGTGATAGACAAGGATGGGAAGAACTGGGACTATTTACTTCCGTATTTGCTTTTTGCCATCAGGGAAGTACCCCAGTCTTCCAAGGGATTCTCGCCTTTCGAGTTATTGTACGCCCGACGTCCTCGCGGACTGTTAGACGTTGCAAAAGAAACCTGGAAGGGTCAGGTCACTCCGTTTAAAACAGTGATAGATCACGTCACACAAATGCAGGACCGTATTGCGGCTGTTATGCCTATCGTCAAAGAACACATGATACAGGCTCAAGGAGCCCAAAAAAGAATCTATGATAGGGGCGCCAAGATCCGTACGTTTGCACCCGGAGATAGGGTGTTGATTCTGGTCCCCACGGTGGACAGTAAGTTCCTGGCAAAGTGGCAGGGCCCCTTTGAGATCAAGGAAAGAGTTGGTGAAGTAAACTACAAAGTATACCAGGCAGGTAAACGGAAACCTGAACAGATTTATCATGTAAGTCTGATAAAGCCCTGGAAGGTTCGGTCTGCCTTGTCAGCGGAGCTGGCCCGTCCTGTCTGCTCCCATACCGTACCGGAGGTACGGGTTGCAGAGACTCTCTCGGAGCGGCAAAAGACGGAAGTCAGGCAGTTTCTACTTCACAACCAAAAGTTTTTCTCAGAAAAACCCGGGCAGACTATGCTAATGAAACATGACATCGTAACAGAACCTGGTGTCACAGTTCACGTAAAGCCCTACCGAATCCCGGAAGCGCGCCGTGAAGCCGTTTCCCGAGAAGTGAAGGCAATGTTAGAGTTAGGAGTCATTGAGGAATCGCACAGTGCGTGGTCCAGCCCGATTGTGCTAATTCCTAAACCGGACGGCACCATCCGGTTCTGCAATGACTTCCGGAAACTGAATGCGGTCTCAAAATTTGATGCCTACCCCATGCCCCGGGTCGACGAGTTAATAGATCGGTTAGGAAAAGCCCGGTATTTTACGACCCTAGACCTAACAAAGGGGTATTGGCAGATCCCTCTGGTGGAGGCTGACAGAGAAAAGACAGCATTTGCTACGCTGGAAGGTTTATTTCAGTATGTGTATATGCCGTTTGGACTGCACGGGGCACCGGCGACCTTCCAGAGACTGATGGATCGAGTCTTGAGGCCACATAGGCGGTATGCTTCGGCCTATTTGGATGACATTGTCATTTACAGCTTGGACTGGGAGACTCATCTCCAGAAAGTACAAGCTGTGATTGACGACCTGTGGGAGGCAGGTCTAACCGCGAACCCCAAGAAATGTCACATCGGGCTAGAAGAAGCCCGGTATTTGGGGTATGTAATTGGGAGGGGTGTTGTTAAACCCCAGGTTGATAAGATTCAGGCGGTTCAGGACTGGCCACAACCTGTCAACAAGAAGCAGGTGCAAGCCTTCCTGGGGATCGCCGGTTATTATCGCCGGTTCATACCCAATTTTGCAGCCATCGCTACCCCCCTGACGGATCTTACAAAAGGGAAAGACTCCGTCATGATTAAATGGAGTTTAGCGGCTGAAGAAGCCTTCCATAGCCTAAAACGGGCACTTTGCTCTCAGCCCGTACTGGTGACTCCGGACTTCCGCAGTGAGTTTGTGGTACAAACGGATGCCTCTGATACCGGTATCGGGGCTGTACTCTCACAAGTGAGGGACGGAGTGGAACACCCAGTCCTCTATCTCAGCAGGAGGCTGAATAAACACGAGCAAAGGTATGCAGTCGTAGAAAAAGAGTGCCTCGCCATTAAGTGGGCTCTAGAGGCCCTCAAATATTACCTGGTGGGCCGAAAGTTCAGGCTGATCACTGACCATGCCCCTCTCAAGTGGATGCACTTGAACAAGGAACGGAATAGCCGGGTGACCCGGTGGTTCCTTGCCCTGCAGGCCTACACTTTTACGGTGGAGCACCGCCCAGGGGTACAGATGGGAAATGCAGATGCCCTGTCCCGAGTGCACTGTTTGGCGGGTGTCATTGCTCGACCGGAGTGGTCTGAGCAGAAGGGGGGGATATGTGAGAATCATGTGGGAATAGTGGATGAGGGCAGGTATATCTCGCCCAGATTCCTTTCCTATGTGGCCTAGTCTGGTCAGTATCGCACCTGCTTACTAATGGATAATGGGAGGTGGATATAAAAGGATGCAAGGTGGTTGTGTGAGTGTCTCAGCCTGGGAACACAGAGAGCCTGTCTGTGTGAGAGACACACGTGAGTGGAAGCAGTGCCCACTGCAACTGTGGTTTGGCTGGACGGGAGAAGCCCGCCAGTTGGTAGTTAGGTTGTCCATTGTTTAGTTAGTGCCGGACAGGCAAGGATTTGTTTTATGTTTTATTTCCTTTTGCATTGCTTTCACCGTTAATAAACCTGACCCAGGGTCAGTTATACACGAATCCCAGCTCTGCGCCTGAGTTTCATGCTGAACGCACGTGACCTTTGACCCCAGCAAATGCGATCCCGGAGTGTTTTATCACAGTATATATATATATATACTGTACATACTGTATATATATACTTTTTGCTTATTTATATGAACTTGGCCTTCAAATAATAAAGAATTCCATAAACATTGATACAATATTGATTTTTTTTTTTAACACTACGTGAGCAAATTCTACATAGTGCTGAGTACTTACTTGGCAGGAATTGTCTTATTGACTCCATGTATAAAAGAATGAGTGGGAGGAATAAAGGAAATATCCTGGTGTTGGTGTAGGGTTACGAGCTCCAAATAAAAGCCTTATTGCTGGTGATACAGAGGAAATAGTGTGCAGATTGTTGCCTATCCCCGTGTATAACACATTTCCTCTGTATAACAATGCACGGCTATTATACACCTCGAAGAGTGATTAGCATACACAAAACGAATCATGTAATCACTGGGTGCAGAAAGGAGAGAGTTCATATAAACGACATTACTATAGCAACTCTGGGGAACCTAAAGTGTATTTACTCTCTGCTCCTCTGCCTATGGGGAATTCAATGAGGCATGCTCTTCTTTCTTCTGCATGTTTTTCAGATACTGTAGGGCTACAGGAGCACATTTTGTTTTTTTCTTAGAAAATCTTGGTGTAATAGAACATACACTGAATACGCACTTCGAAAGCAAGACTAAGGCCGGGATCACACACAGCGAGATACGGCCGAGTCTCACAGGTTAAAGCCAAGCTCTGGCGCCGGCACTCCGGAGCGAAGCGTGCAGCTGCATATCAATACAGGGAGCTGCACGCTCCGCTCCGGAGTGCCAGTGCCAGAGCTTGGTTTTAACCTGCGAGACTCGGCTGTATCTCGCTGTAGTGTGACTCCGGCCTTAGACCCCATACTTATCTCCGATGGCACCAATAATTGACCTTACTAGGACATTCTGGTGGATGTTTAGAATTGAAATAATTGTCATATTTATCATCCTTCTAATTCTTGGTAAGAGTGTTCTACATCAGCTTTGATAGTGTATTAACTTAAAGTGGGTCTAGCTAAAGAGTAAGAGAGCTCATGAGTTCATGTCTATCCAGGCACGGTTCACTTACAGTGGGGCAAAAAAGTATTTAGTCAGTCAGCAATAGTGCAAGTTCCACCACTTAAAAAGATGAGAGGCGTCTGTAATTTACATCATAGGTAGACCTCAACTATGGGAGACAAACTGAGAAAAAAAAATCCAGAAAATCACATTGTCTGTTTTTTTTTCATTTTATTTGCATATTATGGTAGAAAATAGGTATTTGGTCAGAAACAAGCAATCAAGATTTCTGGCTCTCACAGACCAGTAACTTCTTCTTTAATAGTCTCCTCTTTCCTCCACTCATTACCTGTAGTAATGGCACCTGTTTAAACTTGTTATCAGTATAAAAAGACACCTGTGCACACCCTCAAACAGTCTGACTCCAAACTCCACTATGGTGAAGACCAAAGAGCTGTCAAAGGACACCAGAAACAAAATTGTAGCCCTGCACCAGGCTGGGAAGACTGAATCTGCAATAGCCAACCAGCTTGGAGTGAAGAAATCAACTGTGGGAGCAATAATTAGAAAATGGAAGACATACAAGACCACTGATAATCTCCCTCGATCTGGTGCTCCACGCAAAATCCCATCCCGTGGGGTCAGAATGATCACAAGAACGGTGAGCAAAAATCCTAGAACCACGCGGGGGGACCTAGTGAATGAACTGCAGAGAGCTGGGACCAATGTAACAAGGCCTACCATAAGTAACACACTACGCCACCATGGACTCAGATCCTGCAGTGCCAGACGTGTCCCTCTGCTTAAGCCTGTACATGTCCGGGCCCGTCTGAAGTTTGCTAGAGAGCATTTGGATGATCCAGAGGAGTTTTGGGAGAATGTCCTATGGTCTGATGAAACCAAACTGGAACTGTTTGGTAGAAACACAACTTGTCGTGTTTGGAGGAAAAAGAATACTGAGTTGCATCCATCAAACACCATACCTACTGTAAAGCATGGTGGTGGAAACATCATGCTTTGGGGCTGTTTCTCTGCTAAGGGGCCAGGACGACTGATCCGGGTACATGAAAGAATGAATGGGGCCTTGTATCGTGAGATTTTGAGTGCAAACCTCCTTCCATCAGCAAGGGCATTGAAGATGAAACGTGGCTGGGTCTTTCAACATGACAATGATCCAAAGCACACTGCCAGGGCAACAAAGGAGTGGCTTCGTAAGAAGCATTTCAAGGTCCTGGAGTGGCCTAGCCAGTCTCCAGATCTCAACCCTATAGAAAACCTTTGGAGGGAGTTGAAAGTCCGTGTTGCCAAGCGAAAAGCCAAAAACATCACTGCTCTAGAGGAGATCTGCATGGAGGAATGGGCCAACATACCAACAACAGTGTGTGGCAACCTTGTGAAGACTTACAGAAAACGTTTGACCTCTGTCATTGCCAACAAAGGATATATCACAAAGTATTGAGATGAAATTTTGTTTCTGACCAAATACTTATTTTCCACCATAATATGCAAATAAAATGAAAAAAAAACAGACAATGTGATTTTCTGGATTTTTTTTTCTCAGTTTGTCTCCTATAGTTGAGGTCTACCTATGATGTAAATTACAGACGCCTCTCATCTTTTTAAGTGGTGGAACTTGCACTATTGCTGACTGACTAAATACTTTTTTGCCCCACTGTATCTGTTTGTTCGATCCCCACTCTCCTCCTCCATTCTGACTTACAACTGCAGCTTGCACTGAGCAGTGTGAGAAGTTAGTAGTAGCAAGGAGGATGGGCACTGAGGAGATTCATGTCAGGCTAAATGGGAAGAGATTCTGGAGGAGCAAGGAGAAGGGACTCTGAAGAGCTGTCAATCAGTGCAGGTGACCTCATGAAGGAGCAGGGTGGAGGGACACATAGGAGAGGTCTATCAGGTTAGGTGGCAGAAATTTGTAGAAGCTGGGAGGAGGGATAGTGGGGAGTTGTCAATCAGGCTAGGTGGTGGAAGGAGCAAGGACCAAAGAGCAAGGTGGAGGAACCCTGAAAAACTATCAATTGGGTTAGGCAGGCAGATAATTGCATGGGGTTGGAAGAAGAACTCTGAAGATTAGTCAATCAGGGTTGGATATTTTGCAGGAGCAAGAAGGAGGGAGGCTGAGGAGTTGTCAATAAGGCTAGATGGGTGGAGGTTCTTCAAAAGCAGGAAGGAGGGACTCAGATGAATTGTCAGTCAAGCTGGGTGGGCTGAAAATAGGAGAGATTTGGAGGAGGAACTCTGAGTAGTTGTCAATCAGGTTTAGTGGGAAGAGATTTGCAGATTCTGATAATTTGTCAGTCAAGCTAGGTGGCTGGAGATTCTGCCGGAGCATAGAGGAGGAACTCTGAGGTGGTGTCAATCAGGCTAGGTGGGTGAAGATTTGCAGGTGTTGGGAGGAAGAACTCTTAGGAGCTGTCAGTCAAGCAAGATTGGCAAAGAATTGCACAGGCTTGGAGGAGTAACTCTGATGAGAAGGTAGTCAAGCTTGGTGGAGAATATGCAGGAGCATAGTGGAGCGACACTGATGAGCTGCTGCTCAGGCTGGATAGGTGGACATTGAATTTAATTTTAATGGAGTACATAGCTATTCTTTCATAGATTGTCGAAGAGAGAACAGCAGTATTATTAGGTCTAAGACACATACATATGTATTGTTGTGTACACTGTAATATTTGCACCTGGATAGGCATCTTAAGCCATATCGCTGGTCATCTATTTTAATTCTGTGGTCATCTTGTAAAGGTTGGCCAGGACTATAGTCGTGGCCATGGACGCTGAAGCATCGGTGTCCTGGCCTTCCCTCACAGAAAGGTAAAGTCCACTATTCGGCATACCTGCGTCTCCAGGTTCGGGTCCCTCTGGGCACTTCTCAAGCGGCGATAGCCCCTCTCTGAGGTGACTCCCAGTAACTGAGACACAGTCCATGATAACTTGAACGGTTTCTTTACTGACAACTTCACACAACATATCCACAGTTGGCACATCATTTGTAACACATCCTTTTTTACATGCTTCCTCAGCTTTCCCTACTTTGCTGGTGCCTCCACGCAGCACGTACCCGGACCGGACAGTCTTAGACTGCTTCCCAGCTTCTTCATGGCCTAACCTTGCCTTCTGCCCCAGACTAGAGATCATCAGCCACCTGGTTTAGTTGTCTCTGGAAAAGCAGCCGACCCATCTGTACTGCTCCCTGTGAAGCTACAGCATCCTTCTGTTCCTCACTCCCTGTTTCTGGTTGCTCCTCAGCCTGTCCGACTCCGGTGCTAAGAGCGTCTGCCCAGGCAATGAGTTGCCCCTTGTTATCTGCTGTTCTGGCTCACTGTAATAATGTCCAATAGCTGTGGATAACTGGGACTTTCACTAATTATCGTTGCATGGCTACCCAGCCGTCCAGGGCCTATAGGCTATGTGGACACTTTGGGTGCCCTGGCCCCGTCTGAACTCTTCTAGCCTAGCCTTAACTCCCAGCAGCCCCTCCTACACTTAACCCTAACTTGCTAAGAACTCTATGTACTAAAGTGCCCCTCTCTTGTGTCCAAAGGGTCCACTACACTTTCCCTATCTAAAATATTGTATTGTACAACGAAACACAACACATTTACAGGAAATGGTAACACATATAAAAGTGTGGCAATACCAATGATTCTGGGTGGTAATACATGACGACATATAGCAGTACCACCGGATTACTATAAATACACGGTAGCAGCAATTACCCTACAATATAACACATTAAGAAATACTAAGGGAGGTAGAGCAAGGAAGTAGTATTATTTCACCCACTTACAGTCTTACCAATAGAAATGATAAATATTAACTCTTTGAAGAGTTGCGTAATGTCTTATTTATTCTTTTATTAAGGAAAGTGTATGACTTAATAACACTAAAAACTTTTGTGCCAATCAGTAACAGTTTAAGAGCCATCCGCTCACAATAATCTATTTTTCCACATTCTATTCTGTGATGTAAAGAGGAGATCCCTACAAAAAAGTAGCATTTACGTTGGATGACACAGACATAGATACCTATTAACTGAATGGATCCATGGAATTTTGTTTTTATTCCCCAAGACTCCATTCAACTATATTATCTTGACTTCTAAACCAATCCTCCTTAATTCCACAAATTATAATGCCATTACTGTTATTTAGGGAGTAATTTTTCTCCTTATCTAGACCGCCAAACTGGTATAGGAAGAGCTATTAGCCAGACAATGCTTTCTGGGAAAAAAATGATATTCAAATTAGGTCTTTTCCAAAGGGAAAAAATCTTGCTCTTATTTATTTGAGGTAGCAATCAGTGTGTTAGGTGTTGGGGTTTTCCCGCTGCACAGGGTGGATCCCAAGACTTGTCTGCCTCGTCGGTCTCCCATTCAGACTCCACCACTGCGGGTCCTGGTAAGCATAGACATCAATCCCAGCATCAGTCCCAGCTCATGCTAGTGCTGTGCGCTTGATTACTGTTGGTTTTCCTGCCAAGTCTAAAGTAACCAATGATATTCTGGGACAGTCCAGCGCTCTGGAGTCTAAGTCCGGAGATCACCATACTGAGCATGTTTGTGAGGTGGCACCTTCTCATTGGTGGTCTCTCAGCTGCTCTGGTGATGTGACAGCTCCGGATTGGTCCACGGGCAAGGTCCTGTCTGACTAGACTTGAGCCTACTGTATAAAAGGCTCTCAGAAACACACGCTGGCATCCTAGCATCATTTGTGCTCTTGAGTGGATACGCTACCACTCTGCACATGTGCCGCTTTTATAATGGTGACACACAGGCAGGCTTTGTAGGGTGGGAACTCCTGCTTGGCTTAGCATCTGTCTCCGGTGGTGTGTGCGGTTAGCACAGCTGAGTTTCAGAGCAAGCACAACCACCAGCCTAGACTTCCCTTGGGGGGAGCTATAGGGACCCCACCTAGCATCATACTTGCTTTATCCTTGTGACGTTTAATAGGATATTGCACACAATCCGCCAACCCTAACACAGTGCTTCCAGATATTAATGATCTGGTCCACCAGTCTCTCGAAATGATGGAGACCTCTTTAAAGATCAGATTTTTTATAGTTAATAATTTCTTTATACTGTACCAGCTTATAGAGAAGACGTAATATATCAGCAGTGAGTCAAATAGATGGCATTACATTGGAAGTCGGCATCAATCTGCAGGGTATAGTACAAAGTATAATGGTTTACTGTATAATTTCCAAGACTGAGAGACCTAGCTTAAATTACTCTTCCATAGATATTTATTTCTAGCTACTGTTGAGTATAATTTGGGCAGAAGTGCTGCTGGATGGTATTTTGATGCTCCCAGAAGATGAGGAAACTACGAGTTCCTCATTTTAGCCCATTAAGGTTTTGGGATCAGTGGTCAACCTTTGTTATTATTATTATTATTATTATTATTATTATACATTTTTATAGCGCCATTTATTCCATGGCGCTTTACATGTGAAGGGGGCAAATATAGACAAGTGCAATAAACATGAGCAAAACAAGGCACACACAAGTACAGAAGGAGAGAGGACCCTGCCTGCGAGGGTTCAGTCTACAGGGGATTAGTGAGGATACACTAGAAGAGGGTAGAGATGGTCGTGTGGTGGTTCAGTAGACAGGATTACTGCAGGTTGTAGGTTTGTCGGAAGAGGTGGGTCTTCAGGTTCTTTTGAAGGTTTCCGTGGTAGTTGAGAGTCTGATATGTTGGGGTAGAGAGTTCCAGAGTATGGGGGAGGCACAGGAGATGCGTTGTATGCAATTGTGGGAAGAAGAGATAAGAGGGGAGTAGAGAAGGAGATCTTGAGAGGATCGAAGGTAGCATGTAGGTAAGTACCGTGAGACCTTGTCACAGATGTATGGAGGAGACAAGTTGTGGATGGCTTTGTATGTCATAGTTAGGGTTTTGAATTGGAGCCTCTGGACAATAGGAGGCCAGTGAAGGGCTTGGCATACATGAGAGGCTGGGGAATAACAGGGAGACAGGTGGATTAGTCGGGCAGCAGAGTGTAGGATGGATTGGAGTGGTGCCAGAGTGCTAGAGGGGAGGCCAGAGAGTAGGAGGGTGCAGTAGTCAAGGCGGGAGATGATAAGGGCGTGCACTAGTGTTTTTGTGGTTTCATTGTCAAGGAATGCACGGATATGGGAAATATTTTTGAGTTTGAGTCTGCTGGAGGAGGAGGCAAGGGCTTGGATATGTGGCTTGAAAAAGAGGGCAGAATCAAGGATCACCCTGAGGCACTGAGCATGAGGGACTGGGTAAAGTGAGCAGCCATTGATGGATAAGTCTGGTGGAGGGGTAGAGTGAGATGGGGGAAAGATGATGAATTCTGTTTTGTCCATATTCAGTTTTAGAAAGCAAGCAGAAAAGAAAGCTGAAATAGCAGACAGACATTGTGGGATTTTGGTCAGGTCCAGATAGGTAGATCTGCATGACATCGGCGTAGAGATGATACTGCAAACCATGGGATTCTATGAGCTGTCCCAGGCCGAAGGTGTAGATGGAGAAGAGTAGGGGTCCTAGACCTGAGCCTTGGGGAACACCGACTGACAGGGGGCGAGGTGAGGAGGTGATGTGGGAGAGGGAGACACTGAATGTTCGGTCTGATAAATATGACGAGATCCAGGATAGGGACAAGTCTGTGATGCCAAGAGATGAGATAATCTGTAGCAGGAGGGAATTGTCCACAGTGTCGAAGGCAGAAGACAGGTCCAGGAGAAGGAGGACAGATTAGTGTCGCTTGCTTTTGGCTGTTAGTAGGTCGTTGGTAGCTTTAGTTAGGGCAGTTTCAGTTGAGTGATGCAGTCGGAAGCCAGTTTGTAACCAGTCAAAGAGGGAGCAGAAGTAGAGGTGGGAAGACAGTTTAAGATGAACATGCAGTTCCAGTAGTTTTGAGTCATAAGGGAGAAGAGATATCCGGCGATAGCTAGACACAGAGGATGAGTTGAGGGAGGGCTTTTTGAGGATGAGTGTGATCGAGGCATGTTTGACGGATGAGGGGAAGACACCATTTGTAAGTGAGAGGTTGAAGAGGTGTGTTAGGGTTGGAATGAAGACTGTGGTGAGGTTAGGGATGAGGTGGAACGGGAGTGGGTCAAGCGTGCAAGTGGTGAGATGTGATCTTAACAGGAGAGTGGAGAGCTCATCTTCTGTCATGGTGAAAAAGCTGGTTTTGGAGGAACAGGGCTGAGCAGATAAGAGGCATTGGGGGCTGCGGGCCAAAGCTTTCTCTGATTGTATCGATCTTCTGCTTAAAGAAAGAGGCAAAGTCTTCAGCAGTAATGAGTGAAGAGGAAGGAGGTGCTGGGGGACGGAGTAGAGAATTGAAAGTGTTGAAAAGCTGTTTAGGGTTGTGAGACAGGGAGGATATGAGAAGTAAGTTTGTTTTGCGGCAGTGAGCATGAAGAAGTAACTGGCATAGATTCCATTTTGGTTCACTCTTAGTTGAATGTTAGATTATAGAGGAAGAACGAACTCATCAGCTCTCATGTGTACAATAATTGTAGTGTGAGACAATACCAGAGAAGAATTTCATGTGTCTTTCAAGCTTGAAACATATAAACACAAAGACTAAATTTGGATTTGTTCCCTATCTGCACTCAACCCATTTTTATTACGGCCAAACCCCAAAGATAAGCCTATGTTCCCAACCTGAGAATTCATAGATAGTGATGTAAATGATGCTTTATATTGGGCAACATGATCCTCTACACGTTTTTGCAACCATGATAACCTCATACCTATTCATCCAGCCCCCACCCCCCCCCGGTCCTCCTACCTGGCGCCTTATGGAACGCACGCTCTGTCTGCAATAAGCTGTCATTTATCCATGACCTCTTTATCACCAACAAACTCTCCTTCCTTGCCATCACTGAAACCTGGCTCACTCCTTCTGACACAGCCACTCCAGCTGCGTGTTAGGCGTCGGATTCCTGGCACTGCACAGCGGGAATCCAGAGCCAGACATCCTGCGGTCTCCCATTCTTCCTCGACCGCTGCGGGTGTTGCTCAGCAAACACAGCGAGCCAGGCTTGCTGCCACCTCTGGTGCAGCAATGGCAGCGCAACCTGCTTTGCAGGGAACCGCTCCTGAGGCTAAGTCCTCATGCCGTGCTACTGGGCATGCCCGCAACTTGACCTCTCACTGGAGAGCAGGGGTCACATGCTCAGGTCCTGCGTCGGATCTGATTGGTCCTTCCCAAGCTAATGGAAGGTTCCGGAAGCGCATCGCTATAAAAAGCCCGCAGGGCGGCTCGGCGATGCGCTAGTGTAGACTTATCTTGCTATGTGGGTGGATGGTGACGGATGCATGGACTGGTGGCTGACTCATTATGAAACCCCTTCCCTCGGATAATACGATTGGTGACAGAGTGTGTTCTTAGGTCAGCACCAGGTAGTGGCAAGCTACGCCACAGTGCTCCCTCGCCTACACTAGCGTCCGTCGGTGCCCGGTTCTTGGCGCCGACGCTTGCGGCTATAGTTGCCACTGCGCTGCATTAACAGCAGCTATTGGTGTTCGCGGCTGCGACGCCACACTCTGACTCCTGTGACGTTAACAGGGCCAGCGCCTTTGCATATATTTCTGGCAAGCGACTCTGTGTCTGAACAGAACCGCTCCTAGCGTTCGGGTGACGTTAACCCGTGCGCACTACGTCACCTTCTGGTGCATCTGCCATTACCCAGCAGCGGTCTTACCAACTACCGCACGGTGGACCCCGGGCGGCGAACGCACCTCTTATTATTTTATATCTGGTGCGTTCCGCCGACCATAACACTGCGCTTTCCTATGGTGGATTCCATCTCTCTCACACCCCTCGCCCCAGCAACAAATGCAGTGGAGGAGTTGGCTTGCTCCTCTCTGATACCTGCTCCTTTACCCCAATTCAACTTCCACCCTCCGCTACTCTTCCCTCGTTCGAGGTGCTCTCCGTCCGCATCTATTCCCCCTCTAACCTCCAACTGTCTGTCATCTACCGCCCCCCAGAACTAGTCATCTCCACCTTTCTCGACCACTTCACTACCTGGCTACTCCATTTCCTCTCTGCTGACATCCCCACCATCATCATGGGTGGCTTGAACATCCCCATTGACACTTCCACCTCAGCTGCCTCTAAACTTTTATCACTGACTGCCTCCTTTGGCCTCACTCAATGGTCCTCTGCGGCCGCTCACAAAGATGGCCACACGCTGGAACTTATCTTCACCTGTCTCTGTTCCCTCACTAATCTCACTAACTCACCCCTCCCCCTGTCCGACCACAACCTATTAACATTCTCTTCCCTCTCCTATCCGACTGTGCAACCCCCACTCCACTAACTTGCTCACCCTCGCAGAAATCTCAGACACCTCAATCTACAATCACTCTCTGAGTCCCTTCTCCCTCTCACAGACATAGCCTCCCTTCATGACACAGATGCTGCTGCCACCTTTTATAACACCACAATAACAGCAGCACTTGATTCAGCCACCCCCCTCACGCAGAGCAAAATTCATACAATCAACAGGCAGCCCTGGCTGACCAGTCTGACCAGAGAACTGAGACGGGTTTCCAGGGCCGCTGAGTGGAGATGGAAGAGAACCCGTTCTACCAAGCATTTCAACGCATACAAGCAGTCCCTTGCCAGCTTCAAGTACACGCTCTCTGCCGCAAAACAAACTTACTTTGCATCCCTCATATCCTCACTGTCTCACAACCCTAAACAGCTTTTCAACACTTTCAATTCTCTACTCCGTCCCACAGCACCTCCTCCATCTCCTCTCACTTCTGGTGAAGACTTTGCCTCCTTCTTTAGGCAGAAGATCGATACGATCAGAGAAAGCTTTGGCCCGCAGCCCCCAATGCCCCTCTTAGCCACTCAGCCCTGTTCTCCCAAAACCAGCTTCTCCACCATGACAGAAGATCAGCTCTCCACCCTCCTGTCAAGATCACACCTCACCACTTGTGCACTTGACCCGCTCCCATCCCACCTCATCCCTAACTTTGCCACAGTCTTCATCCCAACTCTAACACACCTCTTCAACCTTTCACTTACAAATGGTGTCTTTCCCTCATCCTTCAAACATGCCTCAATCACACCCATCCTCAAAAAGCCCTCCCTCGACCCATCCCCCGATGTCTAACTATCGCCCGATATCTCTTCTCCCTTACGCCTCAAAACTACTAGAACAGTATGTATATCTTGAACTGTCCTCCCACCACTCCTCCTGTTCCCTCTTTAACCGGTTACAATCTGGCTTCCGACCACATCACTCAACTGAAACTGCCCTAGCTAAAGTCACTAGCAACCTACTAACTGCCAAGAGCAAGCGACACTACTCTGTCCTCCTTCTCCTGGACCTGTCCTCTGCCTTCGACACTGTGGACCATTCACTCCTGCTGAAGATTCTCTCATCTCTTGACATCATAGGCTTGGCTCTATCCTGGATCTCATCATACCTAACAGACCGAACATTCAGTGTCTCCCTCTCACATGCCACCTCCTCACCTCGCCCCCTGTCTGTCGGTATTCCTCAAGGCTCAGTCCTCGGACCCCTACTCTTCTCCATCTACACCTTTGGCCTGGGACAGCTCATAGAATCCCACAGCTTACAGTACCACCTCTACGCCGATGACACGCAGATCTACCTATCTGGACCTGACCTCACCTCCTTACTGACCAAAATCCCAGAATGTCTGTCTGCTATTTCAGCCTTCTTTTCTGCTCGCTTTCTCAAACTGAACATGGACAAAACAGAATTCATCATCTTTCCCCCATCTCACTCTACCCCTCCACCAGACCTATCCATCATTGTCAATGGCTGCTCTCTTTCCCCATTCCCACATGCTTGGTGCTTTGGGGTGATGCTCGACTCTGCCCTCTCTTTCAAGCCACATATCCAAGCCCTTGCCTCCTCCTGCCGCCTCAAACTCAAAAATATTTCCCGGATCCGCGCATTCCTCAACCATGAAACCACAAAAACACTAGTGCACGCCCTTATCATCTCCCGCCTCGACTACTGCAACCTCCTACTCTCTGGCCTCCCCTCCAGCACTCTGGCACCACTCCAGTCTATCCTACACTCTGCTGCCCGACTAATCCACCTGTCCCCCCGCTATTCCCCAGCCTCCCTCCTATGCGAGGCCCTTCATTGGCTTCCTATTGTCCAGAGGCTCCAGTTCAAAACCCTAACCATGACATACAAAGCCATCCACAACTTGTCTCCTCCATACATCTGTAACATGGTCTCCCGATACCTACCCGCACGCAACCTCCGATCCTCTCAAGATCTAATTCTCTACTCGCCCCCATCTCTTCTTCCCACAACCACATACAAGACTTCTCCCGTGCTTCCCCCATACTCTGGAACTCTCTGCCGCAACACATCAGATTCTCACCAACAACAGAAACCTTCAAGAAGAACCTGAAGACCCACCTGTTCCGACAAGCCTACAGCCTGCAATGATCTTCAGTCTACTGAACCACCGCACAACCAGCTCTCCCCTCTCCTAGTGTATCCTCACCCATCCCTGTAGACTGTGAGCCCTTGCGGCAGGGTCCTCTCTCCTTCTGTACTTGTGTGTCCCTTGTCTTGCACATGTTTATTGTACTTGTCTATATTTCCCTTTTTCACATGTAAAGCGCCATGGAATAAATGGCACCATCTAAATGTATAATAATAAAATAACATTTAACTTTTCTTCAATGCGTCGTTAAGTTCCTACATATTGGTGCCAGTTGTACTATTCTATTTTTTAGCTTCAAAGTAGTTGACAGCTATTACAAAGTCAGAATTAAATTTTAGGATAGTTTAGTCTGATACTAGTGTATCAGAGCAGTACCACCCAAAATATTGCATCTGAAACCCATCACATATTACTCAAGAGGGGCGTCCTGGGTAAAACACAGTTTTTGCTGCTCAAGTAATCAATGGCAAGAGCCTATGGTACTGTGTCTGTCATGTCTGTGTCTCAACAATGGAAGAGTTTGATACAAGTCTGGTTGTGCTGGGCTACCTGTAGGCTTGTGACTTGTCTTACTGTGCCACATAGCTAACGTCTTCCTCAGCCTTCTCCATCACTCACTACTCCTGGAGATGTACTGACCACTTGGGTGGAACAACCTGTATGTCTGTGGTTTACGGTGGTCACTACACTTCTAATTTTCAAAGACCTCAATCTCTCTTGAATGGAAATGCTCAAAGTCCATGTTGTGCAAACTTATGCAACAATTAAGAGATCTGACCTTGGCTCAACAACAGGGTAATAAGAACTTAATAATAATAATAATAAATTTTATTTTTATAGCGCCGACATACTCCGCAGCACTTTACATTTCAGAGGGGATTTGTACAGACAATAGACATTACAGCATAACAATAATCACATACAGTAAATTATAACAGATACCAAGAGGAATGAGGGCCCTGCTCGCAAGCTTACAGTCTATGAGGAAAGAGGTAGACACGAAAGGTGGGTGGTAACAGTTGCCCTGATTGTATGGACCAGCCATAATGTTAAGTGTGTAACAGTACAGACGCAGAGGGCTAATGGATGCATAAAGCATGTGGGAACATGATGCGGGAAATCTGGTTATGGTAAAACTTTTGGCTGTGCCACACAGGGATAGATTAGGTTAATGTGTTGAGGCGATAGGCCAGTCTGAATAAAAGCGTTTTCAGGGCACGCTTAAAATTGTGGGGATTGGGGACTAATCGTATTGACCTGGGAAGTGCATTCCAAAGAATTGGCGCGGCACGTGTAAAGTCTTGGAGACGGGAGTGGGAGGTTCTGACTAATGAGGATGCTAACCTCAGGTCATCAGCAGAACGGAGGGTGCGGGTAGGGTGGTATACTGAAACAAGGGAGGAGATGTAGGGTGGTGCTGAACCATGGAGGGCTTTGTGGGTGAGGGTAATAAGTTTATACTGAATTCTGGAGTGGATGGGTAGCCAGTGTAATGACTGGCACAAGGTAGAGGCATCGGTGTAACGATTGGTGAGGAATATGATCCTGGCTGCAGCATTCAAGACACATTGGAGAGGGGAGATTTTGGTAAGAGGGAGACCGATTAGAAGAGAGTTACAATAGTCGAGACGAGAATGAATAAGAGAAACAGTAAGAGTTTTTGCAGACTCAAAAGTAAGAAAAGGTCGAATTCTAGAAATGTTTTTGAGGTGCAGATGACAAGAGCGAGCCAGTGATCGAATGTGGGGGGCAAAGGAAAGCTCGGAATCAAGTATGACCCCAAGACAGCGGGCCTGTCGCTGGGGAGTAATAGTGGAACCACCCACAGAAATAGCAATGTCGGGTATAGGTACATTAGTAGAGGGAGGAAACACCAGGAGTTCAGTCTTTGACAGGTTCAGTTTCAGATATAGTGAGGACATGATATTAGACACAGCGTTTAGACAATCGCCTGTGTTTTCTAGAAAGGCTGGCATGATGTCAGGAGAAGAAGCGTATAATTGGGTGTCATCAGCATAGAGATGGTACTGGAAACCAAATCTACTGATTGTTAGACCAATAGGGGCAGTGTACAAGGAGAAGAGGAGGGGGCCTAGAACCGATCCTTGGGGGACCCCAACAGTAAGGGGAAGGTGAGAGGAGGAGGAACCGGCAAAAGATACAGTAAAGGAGCGGTCGGAAAGATAGGAGGAGAACCAGGAGAGAACGGTGTCCTTGAGGCCAATGGAACGGAGCATAGTGAGGAGGAGCTGATGATCCACAGTGTCGAATGCTGCAGAGAGATCCAAGAGAATTAGCATGGAGTAATGACCATTTGATTTAGCTGTTAGCAGATCATTAGAGACTTTAGTGAGGGCAGTTTCAGTGGAGTGTAAAGAGCGGAAACCGGATTGGAGAGGGTCGAGAACAGAGTTTTCTGAGAGATAGCGGATAAGACGGGAGTGGACCAGGCGTTCCAGGAGTTTAGAGATGAAGGGAAGATTAGAGACAGGTCTATAGTTAGCGGCACAGTTTTGGTCGAGGGATGGTTTTTTAAGTAGTGGATGTATGATGGCATGCTTAAATGAGGAGGGAAAAATACCAGAAAAGAGAGAGAGGTTAAATATTTTAGTTAGGTGAGGGGTGACAGCAGGGGAAAGGAACTGGAGGAGATGTGACGGAAATGGGTCACTGGTGCAAGTGGTTGGGCGAGAAGATGCAAGGAGCCTGCTTACTTCTTCTTCTGTGACTGGTTCAAAATCAGAGAGTGAGCTAGATGCAGTGGGGGAGGGAGGACAGTGCATGGTATGAGGTGATTGGGAGATAATTTCCTGTCGAATCTGGTCAATTTTTTCTTTGAAGTAATTGGCCAGATCGTCAGCTCGGAGCTCCGTGGCTGGGGCCTGTACTCTTGGGTTGAGTAGAGAATGAAAAGTGTCAAAGAGACGTTTCGGGTTATTGGACAGTGAGGTGTTGAGGGTGTTGAAATAGGTTTGTTTGGAGAGGTGAAGGGCAGAACTTCAATTCAAGTCCTATCAACAGAAATAATAGCCCTTTACACAACTTGTTTAACAATAGAGACTATTCCTGAATCCCATCAGTGTGCTCTATCTGGAACTCTCTCAGCAGAATAGGTCTTCTAAGTTTCCAAGACAAGTTTCTAATCTGTCCTCTCCTCAGAACCCACTAGTCTGTCCTGGAAACTTGCCTTTCTTCCAGGGGTTGACACAGATCTGCTGTTATAGCACTCACTTCAGGTTTCCCCGACTGCTCATAATGCTATCTTCTTCATGCAGAGTATTGAACTCCCCTGGGACCTGGAGAGGTCTGGTTCCTTCACCAGTGACACTATATATATTTGGCAACTACACCATTTTCATGACCCACCTAATATAGAAAAACAGAGGAGTTAAGAGGGAGAGAAAAAGAGAAAACTAAAGACAATAAGGATGGCGGGGCTACCTTACAAAATTTAGTATATCTGACTTTGACATTGATACCCTAACGGAACCTCAGTCTAGCTGCTCAAACACCATATTGGGTCCATCAGAGTGGATTATTCAGAATTTCACATGTCATTCTTGCATGGAAATGATATTTTCTCCTTTTGAGATTTGATGTCAACAATAGTTATCGAGAAATTAAATCCTTGACAGGAATTTTATTGTCTGGACAACCAGAACACAATGCTCAATCCTTGAAGATTTCAATGATTCATTTAATACTGGTCTTTCTCCAGTTCCCTAGTATAATACTGTAGTTCTCACAATGCTTTTAGCTTCTTCTCCATCTGCCAATTTTTTAATGTTGGGAGTCCAAAATGTTACAAAATATTGTTTTTCTTCACTTCTTGGATGGATTTTGAGAAGAGTCACATGAAATCCTTTATGGGTTGTTAGATTTCAGAATACGATATTGTGATTAGTAATGATTTGCATTAGTTTACAAAGTCAATAACGCTATTACATTATATAGATCTTCAGACTAACCATAGTCTATACTATTTTTCATAGAAAGTCTCATTTTTCTACATTCGTGTATTCCCTGTAATACCTGGCTTGTTCTTTTCTACCTCTTCTTACTCTACATCCTCCACACTGCCCAGCCCAATCTCATCAGTGGGAGATCCCTGTCCATTAATAAATAATAATTATTACAAATTTCCTGATTCCTCTGAAGCAGAAAACACTTTTTGCACAAGCCATAGTTCTGAACTCAGATAACTAGCATGAGGACCTTGAGTGCTTAGCCACATTCAAGGATGACGTTCACCAGATCTCAATTGCTGAGGTTATTGCATTAAAAAAATATACATTTGCCTTTGCCGCCTATGCATAATCGCCACTGTAGGCACTGGCCTCCATTGTGTGGGGCAAAATATGTAATTACAAAGAGTTACCGTACTTCTAGTGCCTCCATATTTTACTGATACATTTTATTGGGTGCCATCTAATGCCACTGGCTTCTGCAGTAGACCTCAAGCATCTTGTTCTAGTTACTCAACTGATCAGATGATTACCAGCAGATATTTGGAGAATATAATCCTTTTTAAGTGCTCAAGCAAAGGCCTTACATATTGTCAATTAAAATCAATGGCCATCCATTGATTTAAATGAAGGGTGCTTATCCACTACTACCCCAATTCTCTTTCAGCCAAATGCAGGACCTGCAACTGTGCAGTCATGTCTGTGTGTAACGCTGAAGTGCCACTTACCATCTTATGCAGATCCAAAATAATAACTATCCATTACTGTGAACCATCTACTATTCTACATGAGATATATGGTATATATATCATAACAGTAACATAAGGGTCAATTAGATTCCTGAAAGCAGCTCTGCAGATGCTTGTCTGGCTAAGTCTGTTCATGTTCAGATGTGAAGTGAACAGTGTTAAAGCAAGCAAACCTTTATACAATAAAACTTTAGATCAGTCAAGTGCTGCAACACAATCCGTAAACAGAATATAACCACAGAGCCAAGTAACCTTCTGCAAAGTTCACGGCGCACTAAGTCTGTAAAACCACAAATCCATTACCAACAATATATCACTACTTACATCTTAAATTTGCAAATTATTTGCATCACTGTTTTTTATTATTTTGAATAATGACATTTTCTCCAATCACAACCAAATCTGATTTTTATTCTAGTAGTAGAAAACAGCTAAACGTCAGCTCCACCTCCGAAGTCATACATGTGACCCAACAGCTACACCCTTTCTGCTGTATCCATCATATGAATTCCTTCAATGCATTGCCTAGCCGTTGGCAAGAAAACAATAGAATTCTGCAATAAGTGTAGACTAGAGATGAGCGAACCCAAACTTATAAGTTCGGCATTTGTATCGGACAGTTACTGTCTGGTCCTAAACATCCAACATAGATTTTCCTCAAAACGTCGTAGCAATGTTCAGAGTTTCGGGGGAAGTCTGCTGCAGGAGAGAGGGGGAGTGAGGTTTTTTTCCTTTCTAGTTTCTGGTTGCCTTTATTTTCAATGAGGTTTGAAGTTCTGGTTAAAGTTCTAATATGGTTCTGGTACCCAAACCGACTTTTGAAATAAAGTTTGGGTTGGATACCAGACCCCCAAAATTCCACCAATCCGTTCATCCCTAATGTAAACATAAATGGAAAAGAAAACTTCTTGTGAGTCAAGGAAACATTTACAAAGTGAAATTTTGAGTAGAGTGTTGGTTTAAAGAGTTCCATTGCAGACAACCTTTTCCAAATGTGGCCTTTGCATGATCAACTATGATCCTTCTCCTGGGACCCTTGGTAAATTGTTGGTTTTTGTTGGAGGAAACCAGGATGAGCCAAACATTTTTACATCTGTAGTGTGTGCGGTTCTCTACTTTGTCTCATATTCAGAGATCTAAAATAAAGGACCCTCTTGTATGACTTCTATTTTCCCAAATATACTTTCGGTTGAAGGTTCAGGGGAAGACTGGGGCATCATGAAAATAAACTTGTCCCAATACTTGATCTACAATTGGTGTCCATTTTTATCCCCCATTCATGCTTACCTCCCAGAAACGTCTACCGCGGAGCCCATTTGCACAAGTCAATGCCTCTTTTTAGTTGACTAAGGGGACAATGATAGGAAAAATGGAACAAATGGGAAGTAGGGAAGGATCCACAAATAACCTTTTGCAAGTTCATTTAAAAGCATTCTGTCTGCTCAAAATTGCAAGTGAAAATGTTCAAAAACTTTACTACATGGTATTTTTCAATTGATTGGGCAATAAGTGATTTTAGAGTTCAATAAATAGCTCCCAATTTATACCGAAATGACATTTTCCTTCCATCAAAACTCTCACATGATCGAATATGGGCACATTGATTCTCTTTTGTTGAACAAGTAATGAAAAGCTCTCAGCACCAAGATACTTAGTATTAGAGAAGTTCAGCTTTTTGCAAACCGTAATGTGGCCTCCCCGAGTACTCACTCTTTGCACAATCTTTCTCACAGATGACAGTCGACATATAAAAAATGAATTAATGGATTTTTGGAACATGATAGTAGGGGAAAAATATTGAAGACAATATGACAGACTTTTATAATAAAGTTTGACAAGTACCCTGGAGAGCACTTGAACTTCTGACCGTAAAATATGAAAAATAAAATCATTGGAAACATAAAGTCATCTAAAAATGTATGACAAAAGATCAGTAGAATATTCTAACCATAAAGTAGGATAATTTGCCTTTGGTTCGAAGGAAGTGATGGCCAAACTGGAGGGAGTTTTGTTTTGCCTGATTATAAATGCAGTCAAAAGAGTAAAAGGAGGTTTGCAGTTCCTTATAGCCAGACGCAAAGGCATATGAACGAGTCCAAACTCATTACTCTCATAGTCCAAGCTCATAAGTGGGGAGTAGGTAAGAGAGATAATAAGTAGATTTGAGCAAATTTGGTTCCAATATTTGCCAAAGACAGCCGATCGTCATGGGAGTCAGTGGGAGTAGAAATTAACAAATGGGTTCAGAAACGATCATCAAACATAAATTTGGCACAAATATGGTACCAATATAGCACGAATATGGCAAATTCATAATTGGCGACCGATTCCGAACATATTCGCTCAACTCTAATAATAAGATGCTTCCTTGAAAATCTAAAAACAGATTTTAAAAATCCTGGATTGGATTGCAATTTTAAATAGTGTATTAACAAGAAAAAGTAGAATGCATTGTGATAATTGTGAATAGTATTTGACTTATCTTATTTTTCCATGTAAGTGTTTCATTGAGATGAAGGACTTTTTGGATGTCTAATATTGGCCCATGAGTGCTTGAACACAATATTGCTGCAGTAAATATAAGGGCATGTATGAACTGTATTGAAAGGAAGAATATGGCAAGCAGAGCATACCCAAATCTAAAATGGGGACCTTCTGTTTGTTGTTTCATGCCACTTCTTCATACAGAGGGTACGGGCAAAAACACGAGCACCAGATGTAGTATATATGTATAAAAAATTATATATATAATATGATATCTATAAAGGTTTTTATAAGCATCAATAAAATTACGTCTCAATGACCATAAAAATTATATACTGCCACCAGTGTTCAGTGATAGCAGTGAAACCACTGAAATTTCAGAAAGAACCAACTGAAAGACCCAAATGACCAGGAAAACCAAGCAAGATATAGTTAATAATAAGCCTTTATTGATCAGGTGGCAAAATATATAGCCAAAATTAAAAACAATGTGCATATAAGGGGACAACTTAGGCCGGTTTCACATTAGCGCTTTTTAAGCGCACGCACGGCCGGGGGTAGCTCCGCCCCCGAGCCGGCTCTCTGCCCGGCGTGCCCGCCCCTTGCTTGTAGCGCCGCCTACTAGCGGACAGCGGCGCCTGCGATCGGCGCACCCTATCTTTAGCATAGGGTGCGCAGATCGTGCGCAGGCCGTGCGCTAGTTGCGCTTTGACCTGCGCTGCGCACTTTTGACGGTGCGCCGTGCGCGCCAAAATCCGAAAAGTTCGATTTTGGTGCGCACGGCGCACAGTCAAAAGTGCGCAGCGCAGGTCAAAGCGCAACTAGCGCACGGCCTGCGCACGATCTGCGCACCCTATGCTAAAGATAGGGTGCGCCGATCGCAGGCGCCGCTGTCCGCTAGTAGGCGGCGCTACAAGCAAGGGGCGGGCACGCCGGGCAGAGAGCCGGCTCGGGGGCGGAGCTACCCCCGGCCGTGCGTGCGCTTAAAAAGCGCTAATGTGAAACCGGCCTTACATAATTGTAAGAAGATATATAAAAGTAGACGCAATTATATACAGTTTTTTCACATATTCCTCAAATGAATAGTAAAAAGCATAAATATATATAATATAACAATAATCGGTGCAAAAAATTGTCCGATAAAGTGTGCATGTGCAAAAACAGCAAGGGAGTATCTCAAATGATGACTCAAGCAATAAAAAGCAAGTGAACATTATACCAGCAAATATTGCAATACCAAAATATAAAGTGTAGTGTGCAATAGGAGAGGAATGTGGTTAAATGGGTAATATACCTTTAGGGGCCACCAGGTTCCTTTAATGCGTACCTCGAGGCGCGTTTCGGAGCACTTCCTTCGTCACTTCCTTCGACACTTTTTAATAAATTTGGAAAAATTTCTACATTTCTGTTTTTTCAGTCAAGATGGGGTGCAGAGTGTACATTAATGAGAAAAACAAATGAACTTTTTTGAATTTAAAAAATGGCTGCAATGGAACAAAGAGTGAAAAATTTAAAGGGGTCTGAATGCTTTCCGTACCCACTGTACATCTATAGATAGTAGAGCCAGCACTAGTTTAAAGTCTTTCTTCATTTCTTGCTGGAGGGACATGACATTCAGACTAGTTTTAAAAACTTTTGTTCCCCACTCTTCAGGGGCATCATAGGCAAAGTACTAATTGCTCACTCCACCCCCTTTAAAAAAAAATATTCAGCAGAGCAGGCAAAGTCACAGTACATACTGTACCTGTCATCACATAAGGCATGGATCCCAATTGGGTGAGATCCCAATTTTTAAAGACTCGAAGAGGAACATGTACTGTGGCATGAAGACAGTAATGTTGTCCATTCCGAAACTACTTAGTGTTCTCACCCATTACAATACACATATCATTGTCCAGATAGTGTATGATGCCAATAAAAATGCCCCCCCCACAAACAATATGATACTCCCACAGTGAATTTGCCTTATTAGCTTCCCCCAGACTCCTGCACACACAAATACTATGTGGACCACAAAGTACCCCCAGCAATGTATGATGCTGCCACAATGCCCTACCCACACAATGTGATGTCTCAATAGTGACCCTCTATGTAGTATTATGTCACTCTAAACAGAGTATAGCAACCCCACAGCTGCTCAACACAGTATGATGCCCCTAGAGTGCTGCCCACATAGTATGCTGTCCGTATAGTTGCACCACGATTATCCCATCATCACTACAATCATCCCACTTACAATATGATGCCCACACAGTCACTTGCACATAATATAATAATGTCCTCACAACTCTTCATACTGTATAATGCCCCCCACAGCTCCTCACACTGTATAGTGCCCCCCCACAGCTCCTCATGCTGTATAATACCCCTTACAGTTCCTCCCACTGTATAATGCCCCCACACAGTATGATGGCCTTCCACTATCAGTTCAACTGTATCCGCATATTGAGGATTCAGATACCATTGAAACTGTGATTTCACGGTGAAGGGGACCTTTTGGCCTTCAGAATTCAGCCTCTTTCTGACTCACGGGTCCCCAAGTGGATGCATGGTCTGCCATAATTAGCATCACTACATCACTGGTATTTTTAACAGGTCTGTGGTGGAAGAAAATCAACGATTTACTCCACCCATGAGGAAGCTGGTGGAAAATTCCACAAATTAAGGTCTGTACTGTCATTGGCTCAAGAACTATAGCAAGTACACCAAAAACAAGAGCCACCAGTGAGGACAATAACTGGGCCTCTCAGAATACAAAAAGAAAACCCAGTATTTGTATTTTTAGATTTCTTAATAATAAACATCCTTATTTCTTGAGATGTTGTAACCTTCCTTTCATTCTTTCCTACTATCCATCATTGTAAACTATTTCTTTGAAACCCATCACACTACATCTGAAATCATACTCCTGGACCTTGTTCTAGATAGAATTGACATACAGCAGCTCAGGGAAGAGGTGAAATCCTGAAATATCGCATAGGTGGGAAATGTTTCACATTTTTAGTGGTTTTTTTGGAGGTTGTGTAAGATTTACCGAGAAACAGATGTGGAGAAATGTTCTGGAAGACAAGAGTAATATGAACAGGAGTTATCAACTAAACAAATCAAAGACAAAGAGTAGAATAAGGAACATATTTCATCGAATTAAGATGTAAGTCCTGGACTTTTCTCCCGTTTTTGAAGTTTTCAGAAGAAAATAAGGGAACAAGGGGGCATCGAAGGAATCATAGTAGTTTTTATAATGTTTACTGAAATGTGCTTTAGATTATATCTTCGTTAGTAAGTTCGAAGGTAGATATAGAGGAGCAGTTCTCTTGGGATACATAGACATGACGAGAGAACTATTATACATTATACATTCTATTTTTTGCATTTTCTTTATTACATTTTTTTATGCACCAATTTTATTACTTTATTACCAAAGCCCTAACCCTATCTCGAACCTTAGCTCTTTTCCTATCCCTAACCTTAAACCACTCTCTAGCCCTGACCTTAACCCTAGTTGCGATTTACAAAAAATGTAAAAATATGAAAACTGTTGTAAGAAGGTCAGGGCCTAGCCCTGTAGATGTTGTTGCTACTAGTTACCTGTATATGATTGCCATATTTGTATGAGTCATGTATATATATTATTGTGACATATGTACGTATCTGTGTATGATATATAAGTTAGGGACAGTGCAGTTAGGAAAAAGGACACTAGATGGGGGCACTGAGTACACTGCATAATAGAGCACAGTTGTAGGACACTTTAGAGGTTAATTGTAGGAGTGGTAGCTGGGAATTAGCTAGAGAGTTTTTTCCTGGTTATAGTCAGTCGGGGGTAGCCCCTGGTGCTGCTCAGACGGTTCTGTTCGTGAGCTGCGTAGCTACCACACAAAGTGTGAAGTGGAATCCTAAGACATCCAGAGTAGATGTGGGAGAATAGTCAGTGAAGGAGTCACTGATGAAGTGTCGGCAGAAGTCTGGGTGCTAAAGAAGTAGTCGAGGGGATGGACGACCTAGTAGATGATTATTTCCGTGTCTGGATTGAAGTCAGTTCCAGGAAGATAGGTCGAAGTGCCGTTTTCACCGTGCTCCTTGTCCCGTAGTGACTTTGTGGTCCATTCTGGTATAGCAGAAGAAGCTAGGGAAAGCTGAAGAAGATATATTGCTGGTATCGTATTAAGTGTGCTAAAGGTGTATTGGATGTGCTGTGTCCTGAAGAGAATAAATCTTTATTGTTTGAAGTTATCCTGGGCTCTGCCTCCAGTCATTTGAACTCCAGGAAGAATATGGAACGCACTGAGGAAGAAGCAGCTGCCTGCACCGTGAGTAGAGAATGTGCTCATGTGTCTACCCCCGGCCATATTATTACACTATCATTATGCAGACCTTTCATTTTGGTCACTGTCTGTATAGACCACTGCCAACGATGACAGATTTGCTGCACCCCGCAGGACTATGGGGTACTCAGTACCGGGCCGGTTCTGTTACTTCAGGTGATGTCATGGCAGCGATGACCCGGTCCGTGGCCCTGGGCGAGCAATCAAATGATGAAGGGAATAGTTATTATGGGGGATTAATTTGTGACGCCCCCTGTGGTACTCGGCAATGAGAAGATGACTGACACTGCAGTTTAGGTCCACTGGGGCAGTTGGTGATGCAGCATACATGTTATAGCTCTCCATGGGTAGAGCTAGGCCCCAGGGCAGTTGTATGTTTTATTTAAAATGGTGGTGACGGTTGTAATACAGAGGAAATGATGCAGTAATAAAGCTGAGGACACAGCAGGGTTTCAATTTCCTTTTACCTTTACTTGATAGTCCGGGGTGCAGACCAGGGAATCACAGATGGTGAGGGAGATCCGGTTAGCCTGGAAGCAATTCAGGATCCACTGAGCCAGATGTATATGGAGGCCTCCCTACTGCGTTATCCTCTGAGGTCCTTTCTGCCTAAAGCTGTGCTTGCACTTCTATTCCTGCTTTTCTTTAAGCACTTGCCCGTATGGCAGGCAGCTTGAGCCCTTTTTACAGGTGTTGCTCCTTTGTGGCGGCTCCGGGCTCTCTTATGCTGCTGTACTGTCGAGTCTTTTATGGGGCCCGGAGGCCTGCAGTCCCCTGCCCTCCAAATTTAGCTCTTGGGCTCACTTTACCTGCGCAGCCACGGACTCCGGCATCCAGTTTCAAGCGCTCAGCTCTGGGGTGAGCTTACTCTCAGCTCCACTCCCCAAATTCCCCAAATTTCTCCTTTCCTCCTCAACTCTCCTCAACTCTCCTCAGACTCTGTCAGCCATCACTCCCTCTCTCATTCCCCTCTGACTGACTGACTGACTATTTCCAGAACAATCTTCTTACCTCAGCACTAACTCCTTCCACCAACTGTCACTCCCTTAAGCTCCACCCCTTTTGGTCTGGAGTCAGAACAAGTGCTGGATCCTGGTTCTACCTGGTCAGTGGACCTCTCATTGCTTCCAGGCATGACATTACCCCCTGTGAGGGATGCAATGCCACTGTGGCAACCGGACTCCTGGGTGCCACAGATTCACCTCTCTTGTTGTTCTATATAGAAGTAGCTCCAGGTTGGCACTCACTGCCAGATGAAGAGGTGCTTTCAGTCATTGTCCAGTTCATTGTCATTGGGGTCGGATTAGAGGAGGAAATTGAAAATTAAGAAAATATTGGTGTTTTGGATTTATCACATGATGGGAACCATCAGTGAATGATAGACCTAGTGATTAACCCCTTCCTGACATCAGACGTACTATCCCGTCCATGGGACCCGGGCCCCTATGCCCATGGACGGGATAGTACATCTACCGCGATCAGCGGCGCCCACGTGGTGAGCGCCACTGATCGCGGCCAGGTGTCAGCTGATTATCACAGCTGACATCCGGCACAATGTGTCAGGGGCGGTCACGGACCGCCCCCGACACGTTAACCCCTTGCACACCGTGATCAAACATGATCGCGGTGTACCGGGGGTTAAAGGGAAGCATCGGCAGGGAGGGGGCTCCCTCCGTGCTTCCCTGAGCCCCCACGGCAGCGCAATGTGCAGTGCTGCTGCGGGGGACTCCTTTCCTGCAGGCCCCCGAATCCAAGATGGCGACGGGGGCCTTCGGGGGCCTGCAGGAAGCTGGCTTCCTCAGTGCCTGCAAAGCGCAGGCATGAGGAAGCCTTCTGCACTGCCTGTGACAGATCGCTGATCTGTCACAGTGATCTGTGATGTGACAGATCAGCGATCTGTCACAGGACAGCGAAGTCCCACCTGGGACTATTTAATAAAGTAAAAAAAAAAAAAAAAAGTGTTAAAATAATTTAAAAAAAATCACCAAATAAATTAGAAAAAAAAAAAATATTCCCCCAAATAAATCCATTTATTGGAGATAAAAAAAACAAAACAATAAAAGTACACATATTAGGTATCGCCGCATCCGTAACGACCCGCCCTATAAAACTGTCCCATTAGTTAACCCCTTTAGCGAACCCCTTAAAAAATAAAAAAATGAAGCAAAAAATAATGATTTATTATCAAAACGCCAAACAAAAGTGTAATAACGCGCGATCAAAAAGACGCATGTAAATATCCATGGTACCACTGAAAACATCATCTTGTCCCGCAAAAAACGAGCCGCCACACAGCATCATCAGCAAAAAAATAAAAACGTTATAGCTCGCAGAATAAAGCGATGCAAAAATAATTATTTTTTATATAAAATAGTTTTCATTGCATAAAACCGACAAAACATAAAAAAACGACCTAAATGAGGTATCGCTGTAACTGTACTGACCCAAAGAATAAAACAGCTTTATCAATTTTACCGCACGCGGAACGGTGTAAACGCACCCCCCCAAAAGAAATTCATGAAACGCTGGTTTTTGTTCATTCTGCGTCCCAAAAATCGGAATAAAAAGTGATCAAAAAATGTCACATGCCCGAAAATGGTACCAATAAAAACGTCAACTCGTCCCGCAAAAAATAAGACCTCACATGACTCGGTGGGTCAAAATACGGAAAAATTATAGCTCTCAATATGTGGTGATGCAAAAACTATTTTTACAATAAAAAGCGTCTTTTAGCGTGCGACAGCTGCCAAATATAAAAACCGCCATAAATAGTAAATCAAACCCCCCGTTATCACCCCCTTAGTTAGGGAAAAATAATAAAATAAAAAAAATGTATTTATTTCCATTTTTCCATTAGGGTTAGGGCTAGGGTTAGGGTAGGGTTAGGGCTAGGGCTAGGGTTAGGGCTGAGATTAGGGCTGAGATTAGGGTTAGGGGTGTGTTGGGGTTTGGGTTGGAGTTAGAATTGGGGGTTTCCACTGTTTGGGCACATCAGGGGCTCTACAAATGCAACATGACGTCTCATCTCAATTCCAGCCAATTCTGAGTTGAAAAAGTCAAATGGTGCTCCTTCCCTTCCAAGCTCTGCCATGCGCCCAAACAGTGTTTTACCCCCACATGTAGGGTATCAGCCTACTCAGGACAAATTGCAAAACAATTTTTGGGGTCCAATTTCTTCTGTTACCCTTAGGAAATTAAAAATTGGGGGCAAAAATATCATTTTTGTAGAAAAAAATGATTTTTTTATTTTCACGTCCGAGCGGTATAAACTTCTCTGAAGCACTTGGGGGTTCAAAGTGCTCACCACACATCTAGATAAGTTCCGTGGGGGGTCTAGTGTCCAAAATGGGGTCACTTGTGGGGAGTTTCAATAGTTTAGGTACAATAGGGGCTCTCCAAACGCACATGACACCCGCAGACCATTCCATCAAAGTCTGCATTCCAAAACATCACTACTTCCCTTCCGAGCCCCGACGTGTGTCCATACAGTAGTTTTCTCCCACATATGGGGTGTCAGCGTACTCATGACAAATTGGACAATAACTTTTGGGGTCCAATTTCCCCTGTTACCCTTGGGAAAATAAACAAATTGGGGACTAATTGATCATGTTTGTGGAAAAAATAAGATTTTTTTATTTTCATGCCCGGGCGTTATAAACTTCTGTGAAGCACTGGGGGGTTCAAAGTGCTCACCACACATCTAGATAAGTTCCTTGGGGGGTCTAGTTTCAAAATGGTGTCATTTGTGGGGGGTTTCCACTGTTTAGGTACATCAGGGGTTTTCCAATCGCGACATGGTGTCCGATCTCAATTCCAGCCAAAAACATCAAATGGCGCTGCTTCCCTTCCGAGCTCTGCCATGCGCCCAAATAGTGGTTTACCCCCACATGTGGGGTATCAGCGTTCTCAGGACAAATTGCACAATAACTTTTAGGGTCCTGGTACCCTTGGAAAAATAAGAATTGAGGGTGAAAAGATCATTTTTGTGGAAAAAATATGATTTTTTAATTGTACGGCTTTATGTTATAAACTTCTGTGAAGCCCTTGGGGGTTCAAAGTTCTCACCACACATCTAGATAAGTTCCTTAGGGTGTCTAGTTTCCAAAATGGTGTCATTTGTGGGGGGTTTCCACTGTTTTGGTACATCAGGAGTTTTCCAATCGCGACATGATGTCCGATCTCAATTCCAGCCAAAAACGTCAAATGGCGCTGCTTCCCTTCCGAGCTCTGCCATGCGCCCAAATAGTGGTTTACCCCCACATGTGGGGTATCAGCATACTCAGGACAAATTGCACAATAACTTTTAGGGTCCTGTTACCCTTGGGAAAATAAAAATTGGGGTGAAAAGATCATTTTTATGGAAAAAATATGATTTTTTAATTGTACCGCTGTACGTTATAAACTTCTGTAAAGCCCTTGTGGGTTCAAAGTTCTCACCACATATCTAGATAAGTTCCTTGTCTCTGTGATTTAAGGGCATAAAAATTCAAAGTTGGAAAATTGCAAAATTTTCACCAAATTTACATTTTTCTCACAAATAAACGCAAGTTATAGGAATGAAATTTTACCACTAACATGAAGTACAATATGTCACGAAAAAACATTGTCAGAATCACCGGGATCCATGGAAGCGTTCCAGAGTTATGACCTCATAAAGGTACAGTGGTCAGAATTGTAAAAATTGGCCCGGTCATGAACGTGCAAACCACCCTTGGGGGTGAAGGGGTTAATAATGAAGTCAGGTAGGTTCCTTCTGGTTGTCCGCCTTTTTTCCATAAAAAAATGGCCCTGCATATAAAATAGCAAATTTTTAAAAAAGACTTTTGTTTCATTTTTATTTTGATGCAATGATGCAATAATTACTAAAGTATTGATATCCATTTTAGTTCAATATTAGCATCCATGCTAATGGACTGCTCATTTACTCCATTTTATTAAATTATTATTATTTAAATTACATTAAGTTATCCAACTTTTCCTTTTTTTGTTATATTGGATAAACCTTCAACACCAAAACTTCTATGAGGAATAGATCTTAATTTGTTTGTTTTTTCTTCCTCACTTTTCTGTTCTTAGTTCTCTGTTAGGGACATTGGCTAAGGATAAAATATTGAAAAAGTGTTTTGGTTCATTGTAATACTGTACCCTTTATTTTATTCTTTGAAAGATAAGAGTATACTACAAATAATTGTGTTATTGAGCATCACGAACACTGACCATATGAGATACCTGTGGGCAGACAACTATCTGTTATGAACCGCCACAAACACACAAGTCCTCAGCTGAGCAGGTAGTGGAACGAAACTGAAAGGGAAAAGACACAGATTAGATATTAGTAAAAACTTTTTGACAATGAGGGTGATTAATGAGTGGAGCAGGCAGCTAGAGAGGTAGTGAGTTCTCCTTCAATAGAAGTCTACAGAGACTGGACAGATATCTGTCTGAGATGGTTTAGTGAATTCTGCTTTGAGCGGTGGGTTGGACATGATGACACTTGAGGTCCCTTCCAACTCTAACATTCTAGGATTTTATGATTCATGCAGAATGGAACCTGTCGGAAGCTTTTACCCTCTAAACCATTAATTTGATTGTATAGCTCTTTAAAAAGATAAGCTAGGTGGTCCTTTTTTGACCTCAGTTACTCCCCACCACTAGCAATAAATCGCAGTTTGAAGTTATGCATGAAAGTGCATTGGGGCGTGACGATGCACTTACAGCTTCTCAGCTTCACACTTTATTTCCTTACTACCAACACACTCCCCTGGCTGATTGATTGATTGATTGTTTACTCTGGTACACAGTCACAGAACTGTAAATGCGCCAGAGTAGATTTTGCTAAGTAGGAAATAGAACGTAAGGCTGAGAAGCTAGAAGTGCATCATGAAACCCCAACGCACTTCCAGACACAACTCAAAATACAATTTCTAACTGCTGGAGCAGCACTTTGGGTTCATAAACAGAACAACTGGCTTATTATTTATAGGGCTACACAGTTATATAAATGATTTGAGGTATTAAAGTTTCTGACAGGTTCCCTTTAACATGGAGAGAGGAGAATACTACTGCCAGAGGCTTTTATCCTCCACAGATAAAAGGATTGGGCATTGAAAATCCAACTGCCCGATCCTTCTCTCCTCTAACATAATCTATCGGGAAAGAGTCTGAAGGTTCCCAAATCCATTGCATGGTTTGCCAGTCCAGCAGGACATGATGGATTTGGTTGAGCTCAATAATTCTAGATTATGTTCATAGAGTTTACAGTATAAAGTTTTTTTTGAAAGCTTCAAACTCAAGGAATGAATATGGAGAGACGAAAGGACTGAAAAAAATATAATAAGGAGTATTCTCTGACCATTTTATGGATATCATAAGTTTGCTATTTCTTACTTTCTTGAAGAAAAGATAATATAGAATATTTTCTTAAAATTAAGACATCATCATGGAGTAAGGTGATATTGACGCTTAAAGCCATCGATTGAAATATCACTGTACTCTAGGATGAGATAGTAAATAGTTTTAGATTTACTTTTCTCTGAAAAATAAGAGATAATAGAGTTACGGTTCCCGTAGTTCCCATTTTTTTTTTGCCTTCCTTATTTTATACTTTTTTTTGTAAGCAAAATTGGAGATAAAAATGGATATGAAACCCATGCTGGCGGGGATCCAATATACAATATGGAACCAAATGCTGTGTGAAATGTGGTTTTATTTGTCAACGCGTATCGAGGTGATCATCGGGACCAACCACAATGATCACGATCAATGATAAAGCCTCATCTGGTTTCCTATCTTATAGTGCATCCTAAAGGTACTGTCACACTTAGCGATGTACCAGCGATCCCGACCAGCGATATGACGCGGTCAGGATCGCTGGTACATCACTAAGTGGTCGCTAGTGAGCTGCCACACAGGCAGATCTCACCAGCGACATCGCTGGGGACGGGGGTCGCTACTTACCTGTCACACTAGGCGATCCTGCGTCCTCCCGCCCGCCTCCACGCTCGTCGCTCGGAAGCTGACGACGAGAAACAGTCCTGGACGCTCTCACGCGATCAGCGATAACCGGCGGGGGAGCGGGTCGTAGGTAAGTATCAGACACAGCGATGTCGCTAGCAATATCGCTATAACGTCACAAGTTATAGCGATATTGCTAGCGATATCGCTTAGTGTGACAGTACCTTAAGGGACAACTTAAATAGAGCATTTCTATCCAGATGGTTCGAAAATCCAAATGTTTCCTGGACTAATATTCGACTTGTAACCAGCCCTTTCACTGATGAATTAGTACAAAGCTCCCAAAGCCTAACATCCAACTCTCAGTTCTCAAATGACATGGCTTCTAAAGAAAAATAGAATTATTTTTGAGATTTATGTATATCCCAGTTCTGTCATTCAACACTTAACACTTTGCTGAAAGCCTTGAATCAGTGATCGATATTCTGTTCTCAAACCTTCAAGTATGTCTTTGACGTTCTCTGGGATCGAGTGTTCTGTAGTTCACATAATAAGATATGTTCTCTTCCTTGAGGCTATTATTAGTAAAAATTGCAAAAAATACCCCAATAAATGCAAAAGGCCAAGGTCTACGTTTCCAGAACTTAGTCCATGATATCTGTTATAGATTTTTTGTTGAAGAGTGAAGTCAAGTGTTTCTAGTAAAGCAAGCTAAAATTATGTTCTCCCTCGGCTTGACTACTTGCTCAGAACTGCTTGCAATGGATCTCATACTGTGTTACAACAATCCATCCATGATCTGATATTCTTGTGTGGAACTATTGAGCAAAATCTAAGGGATTATGCGTTCTTCACAAGGAAACTTTGAGTTGTCTCTGCTGGTAATGTCTGTCTTGCTAGAGAGCTAGAAATTCCTAGATAGCAGTCAGGAGGAGTTTGGTCAGAAGCAGTAGACAAGCAAAGCTCAGGATAGGCAACAGGCAAAAATCCATTGTCAATGCCAAATATATCAGGGACAAATACAAATGTGTAGACTTTAGGAGTTAAAAGTATCTTATTGCTAAAGTAAGGTTTGATGGGGCTAGAGTCCTTAAAGATCCATTGGTACTTGGACCTTTACTTTAAAAGACTTGGAGCTGGAGCATGCATCATGGCGAAAGCAGCAGAGAAATGGCCAGGACGAGGTCAGAAATTCGAGAATGAAGACTAGATCTGTTACACTTTTTCCGAGCACTGGGTTTCTTGCATCCTGTCCATTTGTAAAGATGATGGTTTCTTTGCTGCTTTGGATTTGATCTGATCTGTTTTTTAACTTGGGGTTGCAGCCTGCTATGACCTGTATCTGTAGATTTGTGCTCCATGAATTCTGCTAGCTCTGACCTCAGATTTATGTAACTATTCTTCTGTTTTTCGATTCTGGTATTCCACATTGAAAATACCATTTGAAAGTTATCAGTGGGTGTTTTTGTTAAATACTTTTTGGATACTATGTTCCCATAGGGAATGTTTTTATGTGAAGATTGTACAGTTCTTTACTCCCCAACATTTTCTTTTTTAGACTTAAACCAGATATGATCATGACATAAGTCTTACCTACTTTTTCAACATGCAAGAAGACAAAAGAAAGGAGGCCAAGCTACTGTTGGTGGCATCTTATTGTAGGGCCACATGGTTCCTTCTTATACTTTTAAAGAATTGTTCCCATATTAATAAACATTACCTGTTTGCAAGAGATAGGTGACAACTTGCTGAACAACATGGATCTGAAACCAAGGACCCCCAGTGATCCAGAGAATTGGGGTTTGAGATGCTCCTTTATGCACAATAGTCCTAGAAACCAGTTCTTGAGATCAAGTCTTTGAAATGTCTCGGAATGGTGTGGTGGCCATGCATGAACGTAATTGCTCCATTCTTCTCTTTCTATCTATCAGAGATAGCCAGGAACGGGGCTTGGCTATCTCCAGTGGTATACCTCCTCTCCATTTATAGTCTTTAGGACTGCTGGAGGGAGCCGTGCATTGTACTTGACTATCTCCATCAGTCAGAATGAATGGATCAATGATGTTCATGTGTGGTCACCATTCTATTCCAATTTCAAAGCCTTTTTCTCAAGAACTAGGTTCAAGAATTCCTGTGCATAACTGATAAATTGTTCAGATGGGAATAATCCTTTAAAACCTTCTACATTTTTTAATCTCATGCTATTATGCTACATTCATTACTCTCTGTATCCCATGACCCTGGAATATCGTCACATAGGTTAAGATTTACGTTAATGAGCTGGAACATTCTGAAATCATTGCGTTTGCTGACTACCCATCCAGGTTTGCCAATTTCTTCTTAAAACACAATGTATACAGAGAAGCTAATAGCTAAAATTATAGCCAGGATGCTAATACAAAGAAAATTGAAATGAAATTGCAGTTTCCAAAAAAGTGCCTATTTCTGCTCTTCACTCGGTTTTTTCGTCGTTTCTTTGATGTGCACCAAATTATTTTGAATCCGCTTTTTCCAAAGAAGGTTGAATTATGAATGTTAATTTCTTTATATCCAAAGCAATCAGCAAGGAGACACAAGCTTCAAGACTGGGTCAACGGGACCAGGAAGACGGATCTTGTCATGACATTTGATTAGTTGCTAGGCGCCTGGATAATTTTCAGAAGTAGAAAGAGGGGTTTCAATGTTAAACATTTACTGGAGTAGATGAAGAAGAGGAAACAAGAGAGTAGTTAGGGGAAGTTCAGCACAGAATCTTCATAATGAAAGGACGAGTGGATTGGAGGCGCGAGTGGCGCACTCGTCAAGAGCGTTAATAGCTCGAGAACATCTAAAATAAACTCTTGCATCAGACTGAGAGGCAATTGGCAAATCATTTATTTTTACATAGGAACAAGCGTGCCGTGACTGCTTTTAAGAGATGCAATAAAACAAGTGGTCGCGCAATAAAGCTTCAAGGCTTTGTTCATTATGTCCTTGTGCTAAAAAATGACTTTATTGGCTGTGACTAAAGATGAGCAAATTGATTAGAGGGAAATCGAATTCACTTCTAATTTGTTAAAAATTTGGATTTGCCAGAACCTTTTGTTTTTGTGATTCAATTCACTGTTGGCTCCATTTTGCTTGATACTTTTTAGTTTCTGGGAAGGGGTTAAAAAGTTAAAACTTGCCTTGCACTTAACCTGTCTCGGTAGCAAAGCTCTGCATCAGATCCTCTACTTCTTCACTTCCTCCTTCCATATTCCATCTGGCATTCAGTCTTATTTTATTCTTTGCTGTCTACTAGACCTCAAGTAACGTCATGACGAGTTGAGCGAATTTTTCAATATTCGGTTGAGATTACGATCGCCGGCGAATATTGTATTTGCAATATTCGCCAAATGTCATTGGAGTCAATGGTAGAAATGAGCGAATATGTTCAGAAACGATCGTCAAACATAAATTTGGCACAAATAGGGTACCTATATGGCATGAACATGGCAAATTTGGATTCGGCAATCGTTTCCGAACATATTCGCTCAACTCTAGTCATGACACCGCAAGAGGTCTATTCATTACCAGAGGTGTGGAAGAGTAGAGAAGACTGAAGACCGAAAAGAAGATTGGGAGCCTGAAGGGGAAGGGACATCAGACGATTGGACAGGAAGCTGAGATGTCAGGACAGGTGAGGGGCAACAAGAGTATCATAGTTTTTACCCCCTGCTTAAACAGTGTGAAAATGTCAATGAGCAGAGTTGTAGCTTCACCCAGGGCAAATATTTGTTTCACTACCTAAGCCCCATACTTACATACCATGGCACACCTACGAGTGATTGGATGAAATACATTTGTGCTACCGAAGTCAGTAGTGAAAAAAGACTTCAGGTCATTCCCATCATTATGACCTGAAAATAGATGAACTCAGGTGCGGAACTGGTATTCTTGTGTTGCCTTGAGTAATGTATTTATAAGAATAGTTTATACTTATGTTCTTGCGGTCCAAGAAAATATGCAAGTCGAGTACCAGGAGATGTGTGGGTATGTGGGGGATCCGTAGTAAAGCCTCGCAGACATAATGATATACAAATTAGCATCAAAGTTATATATTGGAAATACTGAGCCGCTGTAGATGAAAATCTACATATTCACAGCTGAAGTCACAAAATCCAGAGGAACAGGAAACAGGCCATCAGTGAGATATATACTCGACAATGACAGCGCAGGCAGATTGTAAAAGAACAACATGATCAGTATAAAAGGTGAAATAAAGTATTCATCAAAATGTCTGTTATCTGTTTTATATGCAAACCCCTGGACCAATTAGTACCAAATTTAGCATATCGATAAGTCAGACGCTTTGGAAGGTTTTAGACAGGCCCGGATTGGTAATATAACCAACCGGGCATTTTCCTGCTGGTCCGCTGTCATGTGGGCTCATCAGGCCGCTTGCCAGCTGGCTGTTGTTCCTGCCGCCGGCCCTCTGCGGGCACGGCGATTATAGTTTCCAACCCTCCCACACTGCAGGGAGATAAGCCGCCACGCATCCCCACACACCCCATCCTCACCCTAGCTTGAGACCTCCCCCCGCAGCCACTCACAGCGTCGCTTGCCTGCTCTCTTCTCTGTACACAGGACCTGTGATGAGGTTACAGGAGGGGAGGAGTCATGGGTCACATGATCAGGAGCCTTTGTCCAGACCCCTGATCATGTGACCCCTTACTCCATCCCTCCTGTGACCTCATCACAGGTCCTGTGCGCTCAGCCTTGCCTCTTGGTGTCTGCCGGACTCTGCTGTGCTTGTTGTCATGGTGCTGGATGAGGTAAGCATGTGTGGGGTCAGGAGGTGTTTACAGGGTAGATGTAGCAGAGCTGTGTGTGTATGAGGTGTACAGAGCGGAGCCGTGTGTACGAGGTGTATGGAGCAGAGCCGAGCCGCGCGTGTATGAGGTGTACGGAGAGGAGCCGCGTGTGTACGAGGTGTACGGAGAGGAGCCGCGCATGTATGAGGTGTACAGATTGGAGCCGCGCATGTATCAGGTGTGTGGAGAGGAGCCGCGCGTGTATGAGGTGTACAGAATGGAGCCGCGCGTGTACGAGGTGTACGGAGAGGAGCCGCGCGTGTACGGGGTGTACGGAGAGGAGCCGCGCGTGTACGGGGTGTACGGAGCGGAGCTGTGTGTACGGGGTGTACGGAGCGGAGCTGTGTGTACGGGGTGTACGGAGCGGAGCCGTGTGTGTATGCGGTGTACGGAGCGGAGCCGTGTGTGTACGGAGAGGAGGCGCGTGTGTACGAGGTGTACGGAGAGGAGCCATGTGTGTATGGAGCGGAGCTGGATGTGTACGAGGTGTATGGAGTGGAGCCGCGTCTGTACAAGGTGTACGAAGAGGAACTGTGTGTGTACGGAGAGGAGCCGTGTGTGCACAAGGTGTACGGACCGGAGCTGTGTGTGTACTTGGTGTACGGAGCTGAGCCGCATGTGTATGGGGTATACAGAGCAGAGCCGTGTGTGTACGGAGTGGTGCCATATGTGTAAGGGATGTACGGAGCGGAGCCAAGTGTGTACGAAGCATACAAAGCGGGCTTTTCCCATGGACTCAGGAGTACACGGCGGAGCCCCGAGGAGCATTTTAAAACTCACACATGACGTTCCACCGGAAGTGATATTCTGGAAGCTGACCGGAAATGAGATAATTTCATGAGGAGATTGTGACGGAACTAGGAATGCTTCAGTTCCATCACCATGTCCTCCGACAGCGGAGCCTTGGAATCAGGGATGCCGGCCATGTGAGCGGATCATGATATGTCCTGCATTGGGAGGCTCAGGTGGGCACTACAATGGGAGCCGGGCTGCTATAGTATCTTTATAGAATCTTTCTTTGTTTCTTTCTCTCTTTTTCTTTCTCTGTTTTTTCTTTCTCATTCTCTGTTCTGTCTTTCCCTCATTTTCTTTCTCTCTCTCTGTTCTTTCTTTCTCTCTAATCTTTCTTTTTTCTTTCTCTCTCTCTGTTCTTTCTTTCCCCTCTTTTTCTTTCCTCTCTTTCTTTCTCTCTGTTCTTTCTTTCTTTTCTTTACTTCTTTCTTTCTCTCTCTGTTCTTTCTCTGTCTCTGTTCTTTCTTTCCCCCTCTTTTCTTTCTCTGTTCTTTCTTCTTTCTCTCTCTGTTCTTTCTTTCTCTCTCGCTCTCCTTTCTTTCTCTCTCTCTCTCTCCGTTTTCTTTTTTCTCTCTCTCTGTTTTCTCTCTTCCTTAGTGCCAGTCAGTGTGCCCTTAATGCCAGCCACTGTGCCCTCATTACCAGTCAGTGTGATCAGCAGTGCTAAATGGGTGCGGTTGGGCGTGGACATGGGTGTGACTAGTTGCGAAATGGATGTGGCTGGGGCGTGGCCTAAAATTTGCAGCGGCGCACTGCGTGCACTGCTGTCTTTCTCCCGCTTTCCCTTCTTCAAAAGTTGGGAGGTATGATAGGGACGGCTATGACCAGGGGGTCTGGTAGCCCAATGGATAGCAGTTCTGCCAGGAATTCTGTCACCGTGCGTACAAAAGGGGACAGAGCTTTGGGAGGAGTACTGTACCTAAAAGCAACAAATAGGACTTAGCTGAAATCCTGGGCACAGCTCTGACTACATGTTATATAGTCGTGTTAATCTTCTCTCACTTCTTGTAATCTACAAGTGTACAAAGATTTGACCATGTGACTAGTGGGCCTGTGTAACTTCAAATGCCAGGGCTGAATTTTAGTCCCAGTCCGGCCCTGGTTTTAGACCAGATTTCATTTGTCTTGGATCTTCAGTTCTGGACATATTTGCAAAAAAATGGAACTCAAAAGTAAATATTAAGTGAAATCTCTTTTGGACACCAATAGAGATATGAAATAACTATGTTACACACATGTCCTGGATATCCAAGGCTCTGCTTCACTCACCTTGTTCTGCTGCCCTCTGTTATGCTCCACATTGGGTTTTGCAGGTTGCCTGACATGGCTTAGTGATATCATCTTGCTAATCCTGTTTGGAAGAGGTGATGTCACGGCGGAGGGGAGTCCTTGATGCCCATATTGATCTCCCGTTGGTCTTTAGTAAAATGGCACCAGAGGCGGCACATGCGTAGATTGAGATCTCAGCTAGTCATTGAATTAACATCTAAATGTAGGCATTCACAGACGCCATTTTTTTTAAACCCATCAGGAGGTCAATGTGCACAGCAGGGACTTCACTTCTGCCCCGCACCGCCAAGACACCACCTCCTCCCATCATGTGGCCTTCAGAATTGCCCCACTCCTGCCGCTAACGGCTACCTGCAGTGCTAGTTCCACAGCCTAACCCACTCCCTGGTAAGCTACATTCGGACAATAAGACGCACCCCAATTTTTCTCCAAATTTTTTTGGGAAAAATACGATATATATAAAAGTTCTAATGACCCACCTTTTCCCCATTGAAAATGAAGAAATGATACACATATGTTGTATCTCCATGGCCAATTATCAAAATATAAAAGCAATTAGCTAAATTGGAAAGAATTGTAATGGCAAAGAAAAACAACCCAAAAAAACGCAAGAACTGCATTTTTTTTTCAGCCACAAAGCTATGAAGCAATCAATACCTCGTTTGTACCCCAAATCGGGTCCAATAAAAATGTTAGCACAGGGCGAACAAAATCAAATCCTCACACAGCTCCATTGATCAAAAACTAAAAAAAAAAATCTAGGCTGAAAAATCAAAAAATTATGGCCCTTGGAAAAAGGAGAGGAAAAAAATTAAAGTGCATAATCACCATGTCGTGAAGGAGGTAATGATCTGCCTTCGAAGGGTCCGCTGCATTCAGTAGAGACCGAGCTCTTTATTGCTACATTTTTCATTGTTTTAACCAGAAACAGCGCCATAGTGACATTGTGACTGTCCTGGGTACTGCAGCTCAATACCATCTTTTTTTTATTGCAGTATCAGTCAAAACTTCCTGGATCACAACTCTCAGAGTCTTCTGTGGTCTAGTTTTTCTTCTACATTCCTGATTTGGACACTTTGTGTCATTTGGCACATATTCAAGGAAAAAGAAGATATTTTCAATTTTTCCGATATGTTTTATTAGTGTGATTTTTCTTTTTTTTTTTTACGAGTGACATTTACGAGGGAGTGTGAGAAAAGTATTACCATTCTGGGAGAGGATGTCATTCTGTCACTTCTTTCATTTGAATTATTTGTTTTATTTTTTTAATGTATTTATTTTACTATTTTTTCTGTTGACTGAAAATCCAGAAAACATTCAGATCCCAGAGGAAATGGAAGCTACAATTTCCCTGTGAAAATGGGAAATGTCGTTATGTTTATGTTCTGCAATACTCAGGAGTCCTTGCATTATCAGACAGACCACAGACCGCTGCCAAAAATGCTCCAAGAAATAAGTCTGCGGCTTCCATCTTGGCTCAGTTAGTGCTGAGTTTAGGATGAGCTTATATAATCGCCTGTTTATTTAGGACCTTCCTGATTGTGGCTCTATGGGAAACCAGTAATTGAAAGTGATATTTTTCATTCATTCATTCATTCATTTGTTCATTCATTTATTCATGACTTTGAGTAATTGGTTGATTCTTTCATTCACTTATTCACATACTTATGAAATTAATTAGTTGACTAGTTCAATGAATGAATAATTCAATTTTTCATTCCACAATTCAACGAATTGGAGACAAGTCTCCAACGATTCATTGCATAATTGATCGGTTTATTGAGTCGTAAACTGATTCATTTGCATGTGTAAGTTCTTTATCCATTCATTGATATCATCATTAACATAATTGGTTGGCTGATTAATTGGTTCAGATCGTCATTCCTTCCTTCATGCACTTTTTCTAATATGCCTCATAGGATCTATTTAGTGACTATAAGTAAAGACATTACAATCGGCCCCTGTGGTTTTGTGGTTGAAACATCTGTTCTCCAGTAAAATCAAGTGATTATTTTACCATCAATTTACAAAATCACAGCGGTTCTCTCCCGCAGCAGTTTTTAGCCACATTGCAGCAGCAGTATGGTCGCTCCATTTGGACTTGTCATCATTTTTTGTTTAAAATATGCATAGTATTATTATTATGCATTTATACAGTGCCATTTATTCCATGGCGCTTTACATGTGAAAAGGGGAAATATAGACAAGCATATTAAATATGTGTAAGACATATTGTAAAATAATTTTCTTTATTCATTAATTACGTCATTTTTCACGGAAGAGAGTGAAATCCAAGGTGTATATATATCTATATATATATTTATATATAGATTTATATATATATATATATATATATATATATATATATATATATATGTGTGTGTGTGTTTAAAAAAGGATTTTTTGGCACAGCCAGCTCACTGCTTTGAAGAAAACCAGGAATAAGTCCAGTCTGGGGTAGCAGTTCGCACGGAAAACGGATTGGGATAAATCCTTGCATGTAAAGGAAATAGTATGGTTTCTCCAGTGATCAGTCCAATGGTAGGGTAAAAGATAACTTTTATTTTACTTTTCTTCAGTAACATTTTTGCAAATAGTCAATCCCTTTTGGACGACATGTTTTGACACTACATGTGTCTTCCTCCAGGTCCAAGTGGGGAATGAATCAAAACTGCATATATAGTAGTATGAAGCCAGGGAAAACACCACTGAATTTCTGGGTGTCACCCCTTCTAGAATACTATATATGCAGTTTTGATTCATTCCTCACTTGGACCTGGAGGAAGACACATGGGGGGGATGCTAGGTTGGAGCTGCAGGACAGTGAAGCAGCTAGCTGGGTGACAGTTAGAAGGCGGGGTAGAGGGAAGAGCACCAGGGAGGCTAGTCCTGATCTGGCACACCCCAATAAGTTTGCTAAGTTGGCAGATGAGGGGAGTGTTAGTGCAGGAGTAGCACTGCTGCAGCAAGGCATGTTCTCTGAAAGCCGGAGGAGTGTCTGCTCCAGTAAGGGGGGAAATAGGAGAGCAGGGCAGGCCAGACAGGTGCTGGTAGTGGGAGACTCAATTATTAGGGGAACAGATAGGGCAATCTGTCACAAAGACAGGGATCGTCGAACGGTGTGCTGCCTACCTGGCACTCGAGTCCGACACATCGCTGATCGGGTTGACAGATTACTGGGAGGGACTGGTGAGGATCCAGCAGTCATGGTGCACATTGGCACAAATGACAAAGTTAGAGGTAGGTGGAAGGTCCTTAAAGATGATTTCAGGGAATTAGGCTGTAAGCTTAAAGCAAGGACCTCCAGGGTGGTATTTTCGGAAATATTTCCTGTACCACGTGCCACGCCAGAGAGGCAACGGGAGATTAGGGAGGTTAATAAGTGGCTCAGGAATTGGTGTAGGAAGGAGGGGTTTGGGTTCCTGCAGAACTGGGCCGACTTCTCAGTTGGCTACAGGTTCTACGCTAGGGACGGGCTGCACCTCAATGGGGAGGGTGCAGCTGTGCTGGGGGAGAAAATGGCTAGAAGGTTGGAGGAGTGTTTAAACTAGGGACGGGGGGGAGGGTATTCCTTTTATAGGAGGGGAAGACAGTGCAGATAGAGACCTGGGCACAAATAATGACATTGGGGGTGGGGGTGGCATGGGGGTGGGGTCAGAACAGTTAATAATTTAAGAAAGAATAGAGGTACAGAGAGATACATACATGTATACTAATGCCAGAAGCCTCGCCAACAAGATGGAGGAACTGGAGTTAATGTTGTTGGAGCATAATTATGACATGGTGGGGATATCTGAGACATGGCTGGACGAGAGCCATGACTGGGCGGTAAATTTACAGGGCTATAGTCTGTTCAGAAATGACCGAACAAATAAGCGAGGGGGAGGTGTGTGTTTATATGTAAAATCATCCTTAAAACCCATCCTGCGTGATAATATATATGAATCTAATGAAAATGTAGAGTCCCTGTGGGTAGAGATAAGGGGAGGGGGGAAAAATAATAAATTACTGAAAGGGGTTTGTTATAAGTCTCCAAAAATAATGGAAGCAACAGAGAATATCCTCATAAAGCAAATAGATGAAGCTGCGACTCAAGGAGAAGTCATTATTATGGGGGACTTCAACTACCCTGAAATACATTGGGGAACCGAAACCTGCAGTTCCAGCAAAGGTAATAGGTTTTTGACTACTATGAGAGACAATTACCTTTCACAACTGGTTCAGGACCCAACAAGAGGGGGAGCACTGCTAGACCTAATATTAACCAACAGGCCAGACCGCATATCAAATGTAAGGGTTGAGGGTCACTTGGGTAATAGTGATCACAAATTAATAAGTTTTCATGTATCCTTTAATAAGATGTGTAGTAGAGGGGTAACAAGGACACTAAACCAGGAAGGCAAATTTCCAACGGATGAGAGATGATCTTGGTGCAATTAACTGGGACGATATCCTGAGATATAAAAATACACAAAGAAAATGGGAGACGTTTATTAGCATCCTGAATAGGACCTGTGCACAATATATACCATATGGGAATAAACATGCTAGAAATAGGAGGAAACCACTATGGCTAAATAGAGCTGTAAGGGGAGCAATAAGTGACAAAAATAAAGCATTTAGAGAATTAAAGCAAGTAGGTAGTGATGAGGCATTAAATAAATACAGAAAATTAAATAAATTCTGTAAAAAGCAAATCAAAACAGCAAAGATTGAGACAGAGAGACTCCTTGCCATAGAAAGTAAAAATAATCCCAAAATATTCTTTAACTACATAAATAGTAAGAAGCTAAAAAATGATAGTGTTGGCCCCCTTAAAAATAGTCTGGGTGAAATGGTGGAGGAGGATGAGGAAAAAGCCAATATGCTAAATGACTTTTTTTCGATAGTGTTTACACAAGAAAATCCCATGACGGATAACATGATCAGGGATAAAAATTGTCCATTAAATGTCACCTGCTTAACCCAGCAGGAAGTACGGCGGCGTCTAAAAATCACTAAAATTGACAAATCCCCGGGCCCGGATGGGATACACCCCCGAGTACTGCAGGAATTAAGCACAGTCATAGATAGACCATTATTTTTAATCTTTAAAGATTCCATAATAACAGGGTCTGTACCACAGGACTGGCGCATAGCAAATGTGGTGCCAATATTCAAAAAGGGGACAAAATCTGAACTTGGAAATTATAGGCCAGTAAGTTTAACCTCAACTGTGGGTAAAATCCTGGAGGGTTTTCTAAGAGATACTATACTGGAGTATCTGGAGAAGAATAACCTTATGACCCAATATCAACATGGGTTTACAAGGGACCGTTCCTGTCAGACTAATCTGATAAGCTTTTATGAAGAGGTAAGTTCCGATCTGGACCAAGGGAATGCAGTGGACGTGGTGTACATGGACTTTTCAAAAGCTTTTGATACGGTGCCACACAAAAGGTTGATACATAAAATGAGAACAATGGGGATAGGGGAAAATATGTGTAGGTGGGTTAAGAGCTGGCTCAGGGATAGGAAACAAAGAGTGGTTATTAATGGAGCACACTCGGACTGGGTCACAGTTAGCAGTGGGGTACCACAAGGGTCAGTTTTGGGCCCGCTTCTTTTTAACATATTTATTAATGACCTTGTAGGGGGCATAGAGAGTAGAATTTCAATATTTGCAGATGACACTAAACTCTGCAGGGTAATCAATACAGAGGAGGACAATTTTATATTACAGGAGGATTTATGTAAACTAGAAGCTTGGGCTGATAAATGGCAAATGAGCTTTAATGGGGATAAATGTAAGGTCATGCACTTGGGTAGAACGAACAAGATGTATAATTATGTGCTTAATTGTAAAACACTGGGCAAAACAGTCACTGAAAAAGACCTGGGTGTATGGGTGGACGACAAACTCACATTTAGCGGCCAGTGTCAGGCAGCTGCTGCAAAGGCAAATAAAATAATGGGATGCATTAAAAGAGGCATAGATGCTCATGAGGAGAACATAATTTTACCTCTATATAAGTCACTAGTGCGACCACACTTAGAATACTGTGTACAGTTCTGGTCTCCGGTGTATAAGAAAGACATAGCTGAACTGGAGCGGGTGCAGAGAAGAGCGACCAAGGTTATTAGGGAACTAGGGGGTCTGCAATACCAAGACAGGTTATTACACTTGGGGTTATTTAGTTTGGAGAATCGAAGGCTTAGGGGTGATCTTATTACAATGTATAAATATATGCGGGGACAATACCAAGACCTTTCTAATGATCTTTTTACTCTTAGACCTGTGACGGGGACAAGGGGGCATCCTCTACGTCTGGAGGAAAGAAGGTTTAAGCATACTCACAGACGCGGATTCTTTACTGTAAGAGCAGTGAGACTATGGAACTCTCTGCCATATGATGTTGTAATGAGTGATTCCCTACTAAAATTTAAGAAGGGACTGGATGCCTTTCTTGAAAAGTATAATATTACAGGGTATATACACTAGTTTCCTTAATATTGCGTTGATCCAGGGAGCTAGTCTGATTGCCGTATGTGGAGTCGGGAAGGAATTTTTTTCCCCAATGTGAAGCTTACTGTTTGCCACATGGGTTTTTTTTGCCTTCCTCTGGATCAACATGTTAGAGCAAGTTAGGATAGGATATGGGTTGAACTAGATGGACTTAAAGTCTCCCTTCAACCTTAATAACTATGTTACTATGTTACTATGTTACATGTAGTGTCAAAACATGTCGTCCAAAGGCATTGACTATACTGTATGCAAAAATGTTACTGAACAAACATGGAACCTTTTTGATGGAAAAATAAAAGTTATATTTTACTCTATTATTTATATATATACAGTGGGGCAAAAAAGTATTTAGTCAGTCAGCAATAGTGCAAGTTCCACCACTTAAAAAGATGAGAGGCGTCTGTAATTTACATCATAGGTAGACCTCAACTATGGGAGACAAACTGAGAAAAAAAAATCCAGAAAATCACATTGTCTGTTTTTTTTTCCTTTCATTTGCATATTATGGTGGAAAATAAGTATTTGGTCAGAAACAAAATTTCATCTCAATACTTTGTGATATATCCTTTGTTGGCAATGACAGAGGTCAAACGTTTTCCGTAAGTCTTCACAAGGTTGCCACACACTGTTGTTGGTATGTTGGCCCATTCCTCCATGCAGATCTCCTCTAGAGCAGTGATGTTTTTGGCTTTTCGCTTGGCAACACGGACTTTCAACTCCCTCCAAAGGTTTTCTATAGGGTTGAGATCTGGAGACTGGCTAGGCCACTCCAGGACCTTGAAATGCTTCTTACGAAGCCACTCCTTCGTTGCCCTGGCGGTGTGCTTTGGATCATTGTCATGTTGAAAGACCCAGCCACGTTTCATATTCAATGCCCTTGCTGATGGAAGGAGGTTTGCACTCAAAATCTCACGATACATGGCCCCATTCATTCTTTCATGTACCCGGATCAGTCGTCCTGGCCCCTTTGCAGAGAAACAGCCCCAAAGCATGATGTTTCCACCACCATGCTTTACAGTAGGTATGGTGTTTGATGGATGCAACTCAGTATTCTTTTTCCTCCAAACACGACAAGTTGTGTTTCTACCAAACAGTTCCAGTTTGGTTTCATCAGACCATAGGACATTCTCCCAAAACTCCTCTGGATCATCCAAATGCTCTCTAGCAAACTTCAGACGGGCCCGGACATATACAGGCTTAAGCAGTGGGACACGTCTGGCACTGCAGGATCTGAGTCCATGGTGGCGTAGTGTGTTACTTATGGTAGGCCTTGTTACATTGGTCCCAGCTCTCTGCAGTTCATTCACTAGGTTCCCCCGCATGGTTCTGGGATTTTTGCTCACCGTTCTTGTGATCATTCTGACCCAACGGGGTGGGATTTTGTGTGGAGCACCAGATCGAGGGAGATTATCAGTGGTCTTGTATGTCTTCCATTTTCTAATTATTGCTCCCACAGTTGATTTCTTCACTCCAAGCTGGTTGGCTATTGCAGATTCAGTCTTCCCAGCCTGGTGCAGGGCTACAATTTTGTTTCTGGTGTCCTTTGACAGCTCTTTGGTCTTCACCATAGTGGAGTTTGGAGTCAGACTGTTTGAGGGTGTGCACAGGTGTCTTTTTATACTGATAACAAGTTTAAACAGGTGCCATTACTACAGGTAATGAGTGGAGGAAAGAGGAGACTCTTAAAGAAGAATTTACAGGTCTGTGAGAGCCAGAAATCTTGATTGCTTGTTTCTGACCAAATACTTATTTTCCACCATAATATGCAAATAAAATGAAAAAAAAACAGACAATGTGATTTTCTGGATTTTTTTTCTCAGTTTGTCTCCCATAGTTGAGGTCTACCTATGATGTAAATTACAGACGCCTCTCATCTTTTTAAGTGGTGGAACTTGCACTATTGCTGACTGACTAAATACTTTTTTGCCCCACTGTATATATATATATATATATATATATATACATATATATATATATAGGAAATCAGCATTGTATCAAATTCTTATTCTCCCCACTGTATATGTGTGTGTGTATTTTTTATCAATTGGCAGTTTGGTTGATTAGTTAATTGATTCATTCATTATGTCATTCATTCTACACATTCATTTACTTGTGTACAGTATATCCTAATTGATTGATTTGTTGATTGATTTATTCATTCATTTCCTTATGCCTGTTTTAATTGATTGTTGTAGTCATTCATTCATATGTCTATCTCGCTAGTTAATTAGTAATTAGTTGTTTAATTTCTTCCTTCCTTCTTTCCTTCCTTCCTTTGTTCATTAATTCATTCTGACATTCATGTAAATGTGTCTTAAAGGGAACCTGTCAGCAGGATTGTGCACAGTAACCTACAGACAGTGTCAGGTCGGCGCCGTTATACTGAATAAAATGATACCTTGGTTGAAGAAATCCATCTTGTGGCTGTTTCTTAATCTTTATTTTCAGTTTGTAGTTAATGATATGCTCGTGTCCTAAGGCGGAGTTCATGTATGTGGTGCTCTGATTAGCTATTCATAATGCAGACTGCTGACAGGTCACTGATCCCTCACTGACCTGCCTACAAGTTTGCATAATGAATACCTGACATACTGAAGAAAGAGACAAAAAACCTTTCTGCAGGCAGGTGCCGGCCTTGGAACCTGCTCTGCAGCATAATCGCATGTTAAGTGCGCCGGTAATACATTTTCTTCATGTTATCCTGCCAGGCAAAGAAAAAAAAAAAGTTGAAAATGGCGCCTACCGCGCCTGCGCAGTAGCAGCTCAGATAGCTGCTACTGCGCAAGCGCCGGCGGCGCCATCGTGGAGGAGGATTTTTCTTTTCTTTTCCAGTAATCAGAGCACTACACACCAACCCCGGCTTAGGGCACGAGAATCTCATTAACTACAAACGAAAAATAAAGATTAAAGAACAACCACAAGACGGATTTCATCAACCAAGGTATCATTGTAATCAGTATAACCTCCCCAATCTGACAGTTTCTGTGTGTTACAGTGCATAATCTTGCTGACAGGTTCCCTTTAAAGGGTTATAAAACCTACAAGAGAAAAAGTGAACAAAACCCTGCTGTAAACTAAGTAAATAAAAAGCAAAAAGTGCATTTAAATAACACATAGTTTTTAGTAATACTTTATTTTTATCAAAAAATAGCATAAAAGCTGTCCCACCACGACAAGGTAACTCTGATTGGGACAGTCCTACACTGTCTAATATTAAAAACCTTACCATGTGTCAATGTTGACACACTGACGTCAACATTGACACATGGTAAGGTTTTTAATATTAGACGGTGTAGGACTGTCCCGATCAGAGTTACCTTGTCATGGTGGGACGGCTTTTATGCTATTTTTTGATAAAAAAGTATTACTAAAAACTCTGTTATTTAAATGCACTTTTTGCTTTTTATTTACTTAGTTACAGAAGGGTTTTTGCTCACTTCTTCTCTTGTAGGTTTTATGTTTTGTGGCCAATGTGAAGATGCGTCTATGTTCTGCATGTGTACCAACTCAAGTCAAGCTCAATCTTTGTGTTTTTTTCCTTTAATGGGATCTCTGGGAATAACTTTTCCCACTCCATAGGCTTTTGCTAAGTTAAAATAATTATCTTGTCTCTTTTATCCCAGGCTTTGTTCACCAGGTGTAGTGATTATATCATGACTACAGCCGAAGTAACCTGTGCAGCCAGTCACTGTGCTCAGTGGTTCTGCCAATGTACATGGTATGGGCAGCTGAGGTCAGGACCGTGACACCATCACTGCAGCCTATTGATAAAGATTGGGACAGCGGCAAAAACTGATAAAGTTATTCTCAGAAAACCCTTTGAGTTCTTGTCCTCTTCCTCTCTGAAGAGAGAATTTGCATATTTAATTTCCCAGAGGAGCATGCGTGGCTTATAAGCCTCCTCACTCTGACATTTGCTTGTCTTATCACTCTCCACAAGGAGAGATGTTAAGCCTTAGACCCCAGTACAGAGCCTCTCACCTCGTCAAATCAGATCTCATACTTTGCACTGATGAGGGGCAACACCCCAAAACACTGTCTGCAAATTGAGATTCTGGTTTGGCTTTTATCCTAAGTCATGTGACAAGGCTCCTTTAAAGAGTTGATATTGACTTTTACGATCCCTTCTTACAGTAGGAGGTGCTAGAGTTCTAATCCTTTTCCTCTCTGAAGAGAAAATTTGCATATTTAGTTTCTCAAAGGGGCATGCATGACTAATAAGTCTCCTCACTCTGACATGCCAGGCTTAGCTTGTCACTCTCCATAATGTTACCCCTTAGACCCCAGAAAACCCTTCTTATTGATTGATTTTGCGATTTGCACATTTTTGTACATGGGCATATTTAGAAAAAAAAATAGCTGAATACTTCAACCATACTTTCCATCATTCACTAAATGAATGGAAATTGGTCTTGGATGATTACAAAATAATTTATTGCTTTATTGATTGATTCGTACATTCCTTCCTTACTACCTTCCCGTAGGCACATATGACTTTTATTGATTTGTTTATATATTTGCTTATTTAGTTCTGCATGTGTTGATTGATTGACTGATTAAAGAAACACTCGGACTCCCACAAATTTTTATATTCCTTCAGTCTGTCTAAATGTATAGTATAATATACATTAATATACTTACCAATAGCCATTTTGCCAGATTTCAGATTCAGATTTCTGGCGTTATAGGATTCTTGACTTATGAAAACTCCGTGAATCCTTTTAAAATCTGACTTGGGTGACTGGGTAGAATGAGGAGGAAAAAATAAGCTCTGCCCACCTTACACAAAGCCCCTCCCATTAACCCAATATTTGTAGCAGTGGAGTTACCAAACAGACCGTAAATAATAGTCCTGGAAGTGATATAAGCAGCTAGTACATGTATTGCATATTCCCTACCCTAGACCTGAAGCCACCAGGGCTATTGGCATTTTGACATTGTCCTCTTCAAGACACTCGACTGGTAAGCCACTGATGATTTCAGTACCTAGACCTCCAATAAAGTGATGGTCTATGTACTAAAACAGTCAATGCTAATGACATGGTTGTCTAGTGTTTTTATGAGGTTGATAATTTTCGGTTTGGGTATTACATTTTCCTGATCCTAGACCAGCAGGTAAAGTTAAATTATCCCCTTTACTGTCTAATATCGAGAGAGATATTACTGCTAGTGATGAGCGAACCTGCAGGGGCAAGGTGTTATCTGAGCATGCTCGTATGATAAATGAATGACTTTGGCGTGCTTGAAATATATGTTCGAGTCCCCGCTGCTGCATGTCTCACTGCTGTTCAACAGCCACAACGCATATAGGGATAGCCTAAGAAACAGACAATCCCTGCATGTGATGTGGCTGTTTAACAGCCAAGAGGACTCGAACATAGTATTCGAGCAGGCCGGACACTTAGTTAGCACCCGAGCATGGATAACACCTTATCCCAGCATGTTTGCTCATCACTAATTACCACTAATGTCTTCAGAACACTAGATCAGCAAGTAATTAGCATTAACCCTTCAGGAAAGTTGGTGATCTAAATTCTAAAGGTACCAATGTCAATTGCTTGGTGGTCTACTGTATTCAATATGTTGGTAACTGATACAAAAAGACCAATTCAGACATCACATGTTCCTTACCCAAAACCACCAGGCATTCTTACATTTACTGCCTTAGACCAGTTCTGGTATTTTATTTTACATACCCTAGACCATCAGGGATGTCTAAACTGTCACTTTGGATAAGTTCCCATGAGCTTTCTGTATCTTGCCACTGGGATTGTTGCCCATTTCTCAAGGAAAGACTTCTCCAACTCCTTCAAGTTAGATGATTTCCTCTGGTGAATTGAAATCTTCAAATCTGACCACAGATTCTCAATTGGATTAAGGTCTGGGCTTTGACTAAGGATACCATTACACTTAGCGATGCACCAGCGATCCCAACAACGATATGGATCGCTGGTGCATCGCTAAGTGGTCGCTAGTGAGCTGCCACACAGGCAGATCTCACCAGCGACATAGCAGCGGTCGGGGGTCGCTACTTACCTGTCAGACGCGGCGATCCTGACGTCCTCCTGCCCGCGTCCACGCATCGCTCATCGGCGCCACAGGAAGGCCAGCAGGAAGCGCCCGACGAGAAATGGTCCAGGACGTTCTCGCGCGATCAGCGATAGCCAGCAGGGGAGCAGGTCGGAGGTAAGTGTCACATGTAGCAATATCGCTAGTAATATCGCTGCTACGTCATAAAACCAGTGACGTTACAGCGATATTGCTAGCGATATCGCTATGTGTAACGGGCCCTTAAACCACACCAAAACATTTACACATTTCCCTTTACACCACTCAAGTGTTGTTTTAGCAGTATGCTTTGAGTCTTTGTCCTGTTGGAAAGTGAATCACCATCCCAGTCTCAAATCACTGATAGACTGAAACAAGTTTTGCTCAAGAATTTCCCTGATTTTCTCACCATCCATCTTCCCCTTGACTCAGACCATTTTCCCTGTCCCTGCTGAGGAAAACATCCCCAATGCATGATGCTGCCACTACAATGTTTCACTGTGGGGATGGTGTTTATGGGGTGATGAGCTGTGTTGGTTTAGCGACAGACATATCGTTTACATTGGTGGCCAAAAAGTTAAATTTTAGTGTCATCTGACCACAGCACCTTCCTCCATACATTTGGGGAGTATCCCACATCTTTTTGCAAACTCAATACTAGCCTTACAATTTTTGTGTGTACGTAAAGGCTTTCTGCCCATTCTTCCATAAAGTCTTTCTGTGATCGTATGGACAGATACTCCAGTCTCTGCTTGGGATCTCTGCAACTCTTCTGGGTTATCGTTGGTCTCTGTGCTGCCTCTCTGATTAATGCCCTCCTTGCCAGGGCTGTGAGTTTTGGTGGGCAGCCCTCTCTTACCTGGTTTATTGTGATGCCATGATTTTTCCATTTGATGATAATGGATTTGATGGTGCTCCAGGGGATCATCAGTGATTGGGAATTTTTTTTATAATCCAACCCTGACTTGGACTTCTCAACAACTTTGTCCCTGACTTGTTTGGAGATCACCCTGGTCTTCATGGTGATGTTTGGAGACCTATTTGGTCTACATGGTGTTGTTTGGAGACCTCCTTAGTCTTCATGATGTTGTTTGGAGATCTCCTTGCTCTTTGTGGTGTTTGGCTAGTGGCGCTTCTTGTTAATTGTGTTGCAGCCTCTGTGGCCTTTCAGAAAAATTAAAGTGTATATACTGACAGTTATGTAACACATAGATCGCACACATGGGGATGTCCTGTCACTAAGCATGTGACTTATGAAGGTAATTGCTTGCACCAGAAATTTTTAGGGGCTTCATCCAAAGGGGATGAATACATATGCACATGCCAATTTTTAGTTATTTGATCCCATAATTTAATCCTATATTTTTTCACTTCACGAACTTAGACTATTTAGTGCTGATGCATCACACACAAATCGGATTTAACAAATATTTAAACACAGGTTGTAATGTAACAAAATATGAAAAAGCCAAGGGGATGAATGCTTTTGCAAGCTACTGTACTTGCTCAGCTATTGTTTTGGGGGAAACTGTATTTATATCTATTCTTTGCCTAAAAAAAAAAATTAAAACACCACAGCTCAGAAAATGAGTAAACAGCAATCTGCATTTTTATTAGTCCATTTTGACATGATTGAGCCTGTGCATGACTAATGCTTCATCTCATAATGTTGTTTGTGCATACAATAAATATTTATTTTGCATGCAGATGTAGCCGTGGAGTGATGGACGTTAGGGGAGTGCAACTTGTGTAGCGAGACAGAAATTATCAGCTGCCATTATTGAAGAGGGCACCAAAGATGGTTGCCATTGCTGAAGAGGTTACCTGGTTTACTAGAATTATATTTGGCAGATTCAAAATTGGATGGAAAATCCCATTTGCATCCTTTGTACTATATGGAAAAATATTCAGGATTGAGAGTCCTCAGTAGTTGATACCTTTTAATGGCTAACTGAAAAGATGGTAACACATTGCAAGCTTTTGAGACTACTCAGGTCTCTTCATCAGGCTAGACTAATACAAAATCTGAAGTCACATATTTATGCACAATACAGCATAGAAAAAATTCAATAGATAAGAGAAGTGACGTGAAGCAGAACTATCAATATGGGAGAGGGAGAAACATAAATATAAACATTGGACCAGTTCATAGATAAGGAGTCCGGATGTTTTATGGTCCTCTGATTGGGGTCTAGTTCTGTGTTGTGATGCCCCCACACGGTTTTAAAAGGAAATTCCTTAATTGATGTAAAAAGACATAAATCCATGCGACACATTCATTCCAGCACTGAGAGTGTCAAAGGTCGTCATAAATTTGTACTCCCAAACTCGTCTCTCTCTCTGAGAATTGAAGTTACCTTTCAATACCAGTAATTTCATATCCACGCTGCTGTGATCAGGGATACAGAAATGTTTTGCCACAGGTAGATCCATTCTTTTTTCTCTTATTGTGTGACGATGAGCATTCATCCTTGTTCTAAGCTTTTGCCCTGTCTCCCCCACATACAGACCCCCAGTTGGACATTTAGTACAAATAATTAAGTACACCACATTAGATGTAATGCAGCTGAAAGTACCTGCGATCTTGTAGTCCTGATGTGAGTTGGGGATCTTTATCTTGTCCGTGGTCATTATAAATGGACAGGTTTTACATTTTTTCTGGTTGCAAGGAAAGGTTCCTGCAGCTGTTGGAGAGGACAGGGAGCTTCTGACAATGATGCTTCTTAAATTTGGGGGCTGCCTAAAACAAATCAGTGGGGGGTCTGGAAAAATGGATTTCAATCGGGCATCTTTTTGTAGTAAAGGTTGTAATTTCCGTGCAGCTCCCCTTAGCACCTCCAGATTTGGGTTGTAGGTGACTACTAGAGGCACCCGGTTATTTTCTTCTTTAGCTTTGTAATTTAGCAGGTGATTCCTTGACAATCTGGTGGCTCTTGTAATTTGGTTTTCAATTGTTCTTGGATGGTAACCCTGATTCAAAAAGGTCTTTTTGAGGCGACCAAGGTGTTTGTCTCAATCCATGGGGTTGGAACATATACGATTGTATCTGATGGCTTGGCTATAGATAATAGAGTTCTTTATGTGTTTTGGATGGAAACTGTCCCATTTAAGGTATGTTGGACGGTCGATTGGCTTCTGATACAGGGATGTCTCTATTTCATTGTTTTTTAGCTTAATGATGGTGTCCAAAAAATTAATCTCAGTACTGGAGTAGTTGAGTGTTAAATTGATGGTGGGATGAAATTGATTAAACTGTTCGTGGAACGTCTTTAGCTGTTGCTCAGACTCCGTCCAGATGATTAAAATATCATCAATGAAACGGTAGTAGGCCAGGGGCCTGATGGGGCATGAGGACAAAAAGTCACTTTCAAGCTTTGCCATGAAAAGATTTGCATACTGTGGAGCCATTTTACTTCCCATAGCTGTGCCAGTCTCCTGTAGATAGATCCTGTTGTCAAATTCAAAGTAATTGTGGGTGAGGATGAATTTTATAAGTTTCACCACAGCATCAGCATCAGTCCCTGTGTTTTCCATGAAGAATTTGCAGGCATTTAAACCATCTTGGTGTGGGATATTAGAGTACAAAGATTCCACATCCATGGTGGCCAGGATGGTTCCTTCTGGTAGAGGACCTATTGCTGCTAGTTTATTCAATAGGTCAGTTGTGTCCTGAATATAGCTGGATGTATCCTTCACCAGTGGTTTAAGAATACCCTCTTCCCATCCAAATACCTGCTCAGTGAGGGTGCCCACACATGAAATAATTGGTCTTCCTGGATTTCCAGATTTGTGGATTTTGGGAAGCATGTAGAATGTCCCTATTCTTGGAGTCTCTGGTATCAGGTCATCGCCAGCTCTTAAGGACTGGTCAGGCAGACAAGAAACCAACTTGTTTAGTTCCTTGTAATAGTCCTGTGTAGGATCCGACTCCAATTTTCTATAGTAGCATGTGTCCATAAGTTGCCTGTTTGCTTCCTTCATGTAGTCTGACGTATTCATCATGACTATTGCACCTCCCTTGTCAGCAGGTTTAATGATGATTTCTTTGTTGGTTTTTAAAGACTGTATGGCCTTTCTCTCCTGGGCACTGATGTTGGATGCTTGTCTCCTGTTAGTGTCTATGATTGTGGATTTTATCAAATGTCTGAAGGAGTCTATATATTTATCCAAATGAGGGTTGCGTCCAGGTGAAGGTGTCCAGTCTGACCTTTTCCTAGTTGTTACGATCCCTTTTCCTTCGGTCTGAGTGTTTTCTGAATCTTCTGTATCATTGAAATATTCCCTCAGGCGCAGTCTCCTGAAATACTGTTCCATATCACTGCAGAGTTCAGTTTTATCTAGGGCCTTAGTGGGACAAAATGAGAGTCCTCTAGAAAGCACGGCCAGTTCCACTTTGTTGGGTTTATAATCTGAGAGATTGATGACACAGTTAGATGCTTTTGTGTCTGGAGTGAAGTGGTTGTCCAAGTTGTCAGGTTTTAGATTTGTTTTGTATCTGTTTGTATAGAGTCCTGAATTGAGACGCAGTCTGTGCAGTTTCTTTTCCTTGTTATGAACCAGAAAGGTCCGTAGTTTGTTGTAGTATTGTTGTAATTTTTGATCTGTGCTTTCTGTAAGTGTTTTCCTCAGAGTTTCAAATTGCCCCTGGACTTTACTCCTTATGCTGTAGCAGACATGTAAAAGGTGGTTCCTTAGTCTCTCAGAAGTCCTGTGACAAAGGTTTTGTGCATAATGGGTATTGTAGGTATGAAGAATTGGGTTTGTAATCCAGAGTCCTTTGGGAATTAGATTTTCCTTTTTGCATTTAGATAAGAAAAAAATGTCGCTGTCCATTTGTGCACGTTTCTTCAGAAGTGGTTTTAGTTCCATAAAGATGCGGTACATTCTGGTATCCTCCATTTTGATACAGGAAAGATGTATATCTTTGTACCGTGTTAGCCAGTAGATAGAAAAATATTCAGGATTGAGAGTCCTCAGTAGTTGATACCTTTTAATGGCTAACTGAAAAGATGGTAACACATTGCAAGCTTTTGAGACTACTCAGGTCTCTTCATCAGGCTAGACTAATACAAAATCTGAAGTCACATATTTATGCACAATACAGCATAGAAAAAATTCAATAGATAAGAGAAGTGACGTGAAGCAGAACTATCAATATGGGAGAGGGAGAAACATAAATATAAACATTGGACCAGTTCATAGATAAGGAGTCCGGATGTTTTATGGTCCTCTGATTGGGGTCTAGTTCTGTGTTGTGATGCCCCCACACGGTTTTAAAAGGAAATTCCTTAATTGATGTAAAAAGACATAAATCCATGCGACACATTCATTCCAGCACTGAGAGTGTCAAAGGTCGTCATAAATTTGTACTCCCAAACTCGTCTCTCTCTCTGAGAATTGAAGTTACCTTTCAATACCAGTAATTTCATATCCACACTGCTGTGATCAGGGATACAGAAATGTTTTGCCACAGGTAGATCCATTCTTTTTTCTCTTATTGTGTGACGATGAGCATTCATCCTTGTTCTAAGCTTTTGCCCTGTCTCCCCCACATACAGACCCCCAGTTGGACATTTAGTACAAATAATTAAGTACACCACATTAGATGTAATGCAGCTGAAAGTACCTGCGATCTTGTAGTCCTGATGTGAGTTGGGGATCTTTATCTTGTCCGTGGTCATTATAAATGGACAGGTTTTACATTTTTTCTGGTTGCAAGGAAAGGTTCCTGCAGCTGTTGGAGAGGACAGGGAGCTTCTGACAATGATGCTTCTTAAATTTGGGGGCTGCCTAAAACACAGCAGTGGGGGGTCTGGAAAAATGGATTTCAATCGGGCATCTTTTTGTAGTAAAGGTTGTAATTTCCGTGCAGCTCCCCTTAGCACCTCCAGATTTGGGTTGTAGGTGACTACTAGAGGCACTCGGTTATTTTCTTCTTTAGCTTTGTAATTTAGCAGGTGATTCCTTGACAATCTGGTGGCTCTTGTAATTTGGTTTTCAATTGTTCTTGGATGGTAACCCTGATTCAAAAAGGTCTTTTTGAGGCGACCAAGGTGTTTGTCTCTATCCATGGGGTTGTACTATATGCAAATTGAAGAAACCCCAAGTGCCATAAAAAGTCTTTTTTATGCCTTGATAAACATATGCATCGGGACAGAGTCATAAGTTACTAAAAGTTCACCTTTGCCTTTCCTCTTACTACCCACCGGTCCTCCACTGGCCACTTATGCAGCTGCTCCACTAGGGTCCAATTTCCACTTTTTTCTGACATTTCTAATGTCATGACATTATGACTCATGTCTTCCAATGTGGACATGTGGGGTGCTGAATATTGTGACATCAGAAAGTGTGTCATGGCTAGACTAGCACCGGAAGCTCCAGTAAAAAGTGAAGAGAAATCCAGTGCTGTGGCAAAGACCTACCGGTAGGGCGAAGCCTCGGTAGGGACAGGTGAGGGGCTAGGTGAATATGAAGTTTTTATGTTTTATTCAATTCTTAGTTTGTATGAATCCAGCAAAATGGAGGCGGACTAGCCAAAATTTTGTTGGATTTGCACAAATAGAATTTCCCAAAATTTGCGAGAAATTGCAAATTTTGGTAAATTTGAAACAAATTTGATGCATTGAGAATCGATTGTCTCATCCTTATTGGTTACCATATGTTGCTATTATTTGAGTGTTATATGGTGGTATATACTTAAGCATATCAGTTTTGGGATGTATTATGGCAGTGTGACTGAATCTAATTGGTAATTAGGCAACAGTATAATTTGGCTGATGTTTGGCACAAACATTTGGGCACTCTACAGTACGGTGTTTTCATAACAGGGCACTATGTGATAAGTATAATTTGAAAGCACAATTTAAGGCATTTTTCAACAGAAGTAGCGTTAAGTTAAAAACAGTGGATATAACAAAAATAATTAAAGGGATATCTCATGAAACTCGTTCTATAGGACCTATTTGTGCTCATAAATGGGAGCCTACTGTAAAGTGTTGAGATGCGTCATTCATTCCCTTTAACTTTCTAGGGCCGTTCTGTTGTTTGCTACATTTGAGAAGTGCATCTTAGATTCATTAGATTAGAAATAATAGCTGGCGGCAAAAGTCCACAAACCCGTTAATAACCCCAGTTGTCTTTGTCATTAGAAACTATATATAATGTCGATAGTATGGTCTGTACATTGAGACCGTTACATGAATCCTTCCTTGTTGATGAACGATAAGTGTCTCTGATTCCCAGAATATGTTGCCAGTTGCTGACATAAATTGAAACAGATGAACCACATGAGCTAAGGAAATGGGTATGCCGAGCCGTAGTGCTCATCATGCTATGCGGATGTATGCATCCTGAAGTCCCATATGGTTATAATTTGTAGCAGAGCACAGCTGCCTGCTTATATTTATCACCCATCGGGGGTCCCGCTATTTAGAAGAACAAACTGATGTGTTATGTTCACTTAACAGCTCCAACTGTAAAATAGAAATATTCTCTGGGAAATCTGTATTGGCTAACCTCTGCTGATTTGGGTTAAGTTCTAGCTATCTAAAAGAGTTCTCCGAATAAATTCACTAAAGAAAAGTGAAAACTAAAATGAAATGAAGTTTAAAGAGCAACTCAATCTGATCAGTGATCGACTCCTCTATTGTACCGTATCTGGATAGTTTGATTCCCAATGGGCTTCTCCGATGATGCGGAATTGACCAGCAACTGAACCATGCCACTAGCATGAACTGTCAATCATCAGGAGCATGCCACCCCCCGGCAAACAGGAAGAGAAGAGGCAGAGGAGCAGTGAGCTCCTTAAGATCAATGATGAGAAAATCCTTTTGATACAGTAAAAAATGTTATACAGACCTCCAAACACCAACTTAATACCTGTTATCCCTCCCATGTCTGCTCTCCTCCATCTAGACTAGATTTATTGGCAATTAAGAATGTTTCTGAATGTTTATAGAGCGTGAACTTCATAGAAAAGGTGAATAACAGATCCCACATCTAAGATCAGAACCACGTGAACTGAATTGGGTGCAGCTCCGGAGGTAACTAGAGTGTAAAACATTATGAAACTCAAGATGAGTAGATCAGTGAAGCGAAAATAATAGCAAAAAAAATACAACCAAATGTCCAAAAGTCTTTGATCTAAAAAAAAAAAAAACAATCTGCTTCTATTTTTATTTCAGGGAAAAGTATAATAATTGCATGGCGCAGTAAATGGACAGATTAAATCCAGACCTGCTGCAAGGCCTAGAATAGACTCATGTTTGTTTTACCCAAGAACAAAAATAAACTCAGGCTAAACCTGCATTAACACTGACATGAAGATAATCTGGTTCTGGCAGAAGAAAATGTTCACATAGACGTGATAAGGAACAGGCAAAGAAAAGATATATATAAAAAAGATCTAAAATAATAGTAGTAGCAAAAATATGGATAACAATATAGGTAATATTCTGCAAAAGTAGTAACAATTCTATAAAATTATCAGGGGTGATTGGATGGTGGTGGCCTCTCTAAATATATAATGTTAGGGACGGCGGAACGCACTAAATATAAATAATAGGAAGTGCGTTCGCCGCCTAGGGTCCACCGTGCAGTAGGTGTAACAACCGCTGCTGAGTAATGGCAGACTCGCTATATATGGCGGTATACTGCGCTCGGGTTAAACGTCACCCGAGGTGCGCAGAGCGGACTCTGTTAACTCACAGAGGCGCTAAAGCATAAACGCCGAGCCTGTTAGCTTCACAGGTCTCAGCTGGCGTGCACACATGGTATATGGTCACAGGACATGGCCCAAGACAGAGGTCCATGTCCGTCTTGACCTACTGGGCGTGCGTTGTCGCTACCGCGGACGCCAGTAAGTGCTGCTAACTGCAGCGCGGCGGTAACTACTGCCGCTGTACGATAGTGCCGTGAGGCTTCACACTAACGGACGCTAGTGTAGCAGTGCGCTATGCACTGTGGCATATGGCTTGCCACTGACTGGCGCTGACTATAACTCTAATTTCCTATCCACATGCGTAATATCAGAGGGAAGGGGTTTCATAATGAGTCAGTCACCAGAATCATACATCCATCACCATTCACACATAGCAAGTATAATCTATACTAGCGCATGGGCGAGCGGCCATTCGGGCCTTTTATAGCCATGCGCTTCCGGGACCCTCCAGACCTCTGAGATGGGCCAAGCAGATCAGGACAAGGACCTGAGCACGTGACCCCTGATCTCCACTGGGAGATCGTCTTGTGGGCATGCCCAGTAGCGCGGCAAGAGGACTTAGCCTCTGGAGTGGTTTCCTGCAAAACAGGTTGCGCTACCATTGCTGGTCCAGAGGTGGCAGCAACATCCAGACTCAGAGAGCTGGTCTGAGCAGGGCGCCTGGATTGCTGAAATTGCTGTGCAGGTCCCTGAGCGGTCGGAAAGGAATGGGAGACCGCTGGATGTATGGCTCTGGATTCCTGCCATGCAGCTGCAGGAATCCGACGCCTAACATATAACTTACGTTGTCTCTTAGTGAAAAAGTGGTTTCTCACTTAAGTCTGGTGAGAAAATTGCATGTACATAGTATTTTTTTAACTTGTCTGGCAATCTCATGCACTCCCGCAGTCTAACTATACAGCTATAAGGTATTAGTTACTCACATGAAGGTGCCCTGGTCATCAACTTCTCTGTGATGGCATTCCTCTTCACTGTCAGGCTTCAGCTTACAGATTCCCATAGACATGCCAGGTCTTTACCCGTTTGTGGGCAGCTAATTGAGAAATCTACACCGACTGTATTGCCTTGAGATTTTAGCTTCTAGCTTTGCTCCCCTGTGCTCTCCCCACACTATGTAAAACTAGTTTCACTCACCCCTACTTCTAGCTAGCTATGATGCAGTCATTTTCTACTGAACTCCAATGCATCGCCTTCTTCCTTCTGCCGCGCTGAGTCTATATTTATCTGACTCCCACTGTAAGGAAACAGGAACCTTAAATGCCCCTGAAACAGCCTTATAACCAACAACACCGAATATTAACTATTCAAACACACAGCCCAATTGGTCACCACATTATGAGCATATTATAAAATATACATAGCATTGGCATTTACATGAAAAGGAAAACTAGGTAGCAAGGTGATATCTCTGGAACAATATGGATAATGTTTTCAAATATTTTTATTAATTTATATTATAATAAGAAAAGGTAAAGTAAGAATGGGGCAATATAGGAGAAAATAAAATGGGAAATTAGAGGGGGGAGGAATGTATATATGGGAAAATAATGCAGAAAGCAGTATACATAAGTTGAATCAATCGGAATAAGGAACATTTTTGAAACAACCTGATTATAGAATTAACATTAAAACAGTTTAATCAGTTTTAATCAATGGACTCATTGATACTCAGTTATGGAGTAAAGTTTTTAATCCATAAGTTCCAACTTAACAAATATCTCTTATGTTGTTTATACCTTATTGCAAAATTGTATTTTAACATGTATGATTTCTGTTATATTGGGAGTGTTGGGGTCTTTCCATTTGGTTGCGATTAGATATTTAATTGTTCGGAGTATATGACAAAGTTTGCTTTGGTAGATCCTCTATACTTACTGAAAATTAAACTAATTGTGGAGTAAGTGGGATATTAACATGTGTTAATTTAAAGAAGAGATCCTGGACATCTATCCAGATCTTCTTCGAAAAAAAGACAATTCCAAAAAATATGAGATATGTTCACAAACTCGCCACAGTTCCTCCAGGTGAGAATGAGCAGGATGTACTAAACTGAGTTTTTGCGGAGAATAATACCAACTTGAAAAGACTTATTAATGCATTTCCTGTAGTGTTGCACAATATTTGTTGGCCTATGTGGTGTCAAGAGCTTGTAACAGATGGTCATTATCGAACTGAAAATCTAACTCCTTCTCCCAGGCTTGAATGTTTAGCCTTTAACCAAAGAGGAATCTTCAATGAATTGTTGATAGATTTTCCTTGTTTCCCAGAAAAGTTTAATGAAAGGATTAATTAGTAGATTAGTAATTATTAGACGGAATATAAATTAGATACCTTTCTTTATTTTAAGAAAAGAGTTAATGACTTGCTAGTGACCAAGTTCCTTATCCGAGTTCTCAAATTCCTGTTGTAAATTTTGAAATGGAATTAGTGAGAAGAGTTGAGAGAATATCTTTGTAAACGATTGCCGAATTCCCCATATTCTTGCCATATTGGTACCCTATCCGTGCAGAATTTATGTTTGACGATCGATTCCGAATATAGTCGATGATTTCTATTCTCATTGATTCCAATGGTGTTCGGCTGTGTTCGGCGAATATTGCAAATACAATATTCATCGACGATTGTAATCCAAACTGAGTATTGAAAAATTCTCTCAACTCTATTAGTGAGTCACCCATGATCATGTCCTTTAAATTAGCGATAACTTGTTTATTCCATGATGAAAGATTTAATGTAGGGATCAATATTTCTAATTTCTCTAAAAGTATAGTATGTAATTGGAAAAAAAAAATGTGTTCTTTTTTGGACATTTCTTTAAGTTGTTTCCACCCCATTATGGTTGATTTCAGAAGTGGGTCTTTAGGAAGGGGGATAGATTGATCAATCAAATGGGCTATAATTAATGCTCTATGAGGTTTATCCTCATTACGGGACTTTTCAATTGAGACCCAAGCAGACTTTTTATTCTCATCTGTCCATTTTTGACTCAATTTAGCAACACTCTATGTAATATCCGTGTAAATTTGGCAGACTAAAACCGCCTCTTTTCTTCCTCTTAACAAATATAGATCTACAGTGTACACCTGATGAAGGCCTACAAGGGCGAAACACTTTTTTTTTAATACTTTTTATTGTCTATTATTCCTTTATTCCATTTTTTTAATTTGGTGCACATATCCAGTAAAATATTACCTGATCCAACATCAGCGATACATGGTCTTTTGGCTATACAACCCTCATTTTCAAAATTCGGTTATGGATCCTCTGAAGGAAGCGCCTCAAACATCTACATCCACCAATATAGACCTAGCTACTCTAGGTTTGTTATTGTTCCAGGTGAATCTTAGTAATCGCGTTTGTAATTTCTGAAACCAAATTTTAAGAATAAATATTGGAATGGCTCTCAGTACATAAAGTAGTTTGGGTAGTACTATTGTTTTGTAAGCAATGATTTTACCTATCCTGGAAAGTTCGACCTTAGAAATATTCAATAAATCAGATCAGTTTTCTGGATATTGAAGAGATTTACTTCATTAAATTGGGGGAGGTCAGTTGGATTCCAAGATAAGAAAATTTTCCCTTGTCCCCAATGAATAGAAAATATATGGACATGTGTAATTTTCTAATTATTATTTCCACCCTGGGAGGATGCGCCTTCACTTTAGATATATACCTATATTTAGCTCAAAGTTTATTTTAGGATTTAAGGGATTAATGATATTATCCTTTCTTTCCATTTTCAAGGGAATGGCAATGGTTCCATTCGCGAGATCCTTCATGGTGATGGGTGGATAATTCTACAGTCCACTCACAGATTCATGACTTCTTATAAAAGAAATCATATAAAATACACAATACAGAAACCCATATTTTAATTTTTCACACCACTGTATACCATAATGAGGGGTATATAGACAGATATAGCAAATCAAGCTCATATTCGGGAGGATCTTTGATCTGAGACCGACAGCTATTTTCAGAATGAAGGGGTTCTATAAGACTCGAATGTGACGGGGTATGTGAGAGAGCAGGAAGAAACACCAGGCCGATAAACAATCCAATGAGATTTATTGGAACAGGGAACTGAGCAGCACAAATGAGTTTAATGCTACAGTGTCCACAATGAGTCCACACAAAGTGAGTTGACCCGAGGACGCCACCCGGTAATCCGACGCCAACGAATCTGCAACAATAATCTCTAGATTCGGTCCTTAAATCCAGCTGAGTTGTAAAACATCACAATTCCACGTGGCTTATTGTCCTACCACTCTTAATATCTCTGCCCATCAAGCATTAAGAATGTTCCAGAAACCCTGTCTGCAGTCTGTCTACAGGTTTGTGTATTGGAGATGCGCCCTGCAGAGGGGAACAAAGACAGGCATGCCCCCACCAGATACAGGACAAGGAATGCTAATGTAAACCTGATTACAGTATGGTCCATGTGTACAGGCTGGGGGTGACACTCTGTTACATCGAACCCCTTACTGATCACAGTTTTTGGAAAAGTTGATAGTTCTGGATTCAGTAGAGATCATATATAGGGATGAGCGGACCTGTGGAAGTTCAGATTCTGGCACCCGAATCAAACTTTATTGCAAAGAACTGCACCCGAACTTGAACTAGAACCCAGACCTCGTTGAAAAAATGGGGACCCAAATTTTTGAGCTGTACAATTCTCTCTCAACTTCCCTCGGAACTCCGAACATTAAAATGGAATTCCAGCAGAAGTCTGTGTTCGGCGTTTAACGCCGGACACTAACGGTCCGTTACGAACCCTGAACTTTTAAATTTGGGATCTCTCATCTCTATTCATGTTTCTTTAAGTCCACTGAAGAGAAACTGACTTTCCCTCTAATGGAGAATCCTTACTGGAAATAACACTCCTAAGTGACATCACCATGCTAGCATCATTGTTAAGAATGGCGGAACGCACTAAATAAAAATGATAATAAAGTGCGTTCGCCGCTCGGGGTCCACCGTGCAGTAGGTGATATGACTGCTGCTAGGTAATAACCGAGGAGCATTATGGCGGTATAATGCACACGGATTCAACTGCACCCAAGTACGCAAAGCGGGCTCTGTCCACACACAGATACACCGCAACAAAAACATGCAAAAACACTGAGCCTGTTAGTATCACACGCCTCAGGAGAATGCACACACGGTATCTGTTCACAGGAGCAGGACCTAAGACAGAGGAGCTGCGTCCCTCTAGACCTACCGTGTGTGCGGCGTTGCTACTGCGGGCGCCAAGAAGAACTGCAACTGCATTGCGGCATAGAACACTGCCACTTGACGACAAAGCTGGAAGCAGGCGCAATGTCGGACGCTAGCGTAGAGGTGCGGTGTGCGCAGTGGCCTAAGGCTTGCCACTGACTGGCGCTGACTGCTAAACTAATTCCCTATCCACATGCGTAATATCAGAGGGAAGGGGTTTCAAATGAGTCAGTCACCAGAATCATACATCTGTCACCATTCACACATAGCAAGTATAGTCTATACTAGCGCATGGCGGAACGTCCATGCGTGCTTTTTATAGCCGTGCGGGACCTTCCAGATCTCCGAGATGGACCAATGAGATCTGGAGCAGGACCTGGGCACATGACTCCCGATTTCCAATGGGAGGTCGTCTCGTGAGCATGCCCAGTAGGAGCACAGAGGGACTTAGTCTCTGGAGCAGTCTGCTGCTGCAAAACAATCTCCTCTGCAGTAGATAGACAGCAGGAGACCGCAGAATGTGAGGCACCGGATTCCTGCAGAGCAGATGCAGAAACCTGACACCTAACAATCATGACATCACTCATCCTTTTCTGGTGGGTAAGAGAAGCACGAGTCCACTTCAGACTGATGAGTTACCGTATTTATTTTTGGAGCCTACAGAGCCCCATCATTCAAAGGAAAATTCAGTCTCTGTATGAGTCTGTTCTGCAGTACCAGGTACAGCCACATGTACGGGGTGGTGCTATTAATGGGCCATCTTCTGATGATCAATGGGGCTTTTTTGGTCAGGAGTGTTGTTTTCAAGAGGAAATAAGAATATATTTTCTCGTCTTCATAAACTACTCTTAATTCTTCATTGGGTTTTGTGATAAAGAACTCACATTTACTCATGCTGCATCATTCTGAAAAAGAGTGAATATTATTTTTTCTTCTGGGAAATTGCACACCTGTTATGGTAAATAGAACAGTGAATCGGTGCCCAGTGGACATTAATATTTATGTAGAGCAGCAGTTAATCTGCCTTCACGTTTGCATTTCCTCCATTTATTCCATGTAGTTACTGTTCAATCAAGCGCTTCCGATGCAGATTATCAACATGATTCCAGGTGACAGAACAAAGAAATCCAGTAAAATCTGAAATTGATTATTTTCAAGAAAGATACTAAATAGATATTTTGATTAAGAGGATTTATTGAGTTTGCTTTGTTACCCCTAAAAGCTGCATTGTTTTAGTATTATAACAAGGATGCAATGTTAGTGGTTTGGAGAACAGACCTATATAAAACTAGATATTTGAACATGGTGCAAAATTGTGTAGTCAGAAAGCATAAAAGTATTTTCAACTTTGCATCAATGGAGGTTCTCCAAAAATATAAGGCTAATTCTGTCCCATAAACTGCATAAAAATTGTGTTTTTGGGAATTTTTGTGTTGGGATGGGATGTCTCTGGGATAAAGGAGGGTTTTGTAGAGGGTCTGTGAAAAGGAAAGAGACAGGTCTTGATGCTTTAAAGATGGGGTTTTGTCAGTGGTAAATGAGGGGTGAGTTGTGGTCTGGGATCTTTAGAGATGGCTTGGTCTGCATAAATTTGGAAAATCTGGTCTGGAGGTTTGGTTGGTGGTTTGTATTAATTTCGGATTGGAAGAAGTGGATAGCTGATGTTTATGTACCCCTTTACTTATTTCATAGGATACAGAGGCTCTTCATGATGGAGTGAAGCAGGCTTTCGCAGGAGAGAGTGGGAACCTGTCACCCCCCCAGGCGTTTTTACAGTTGTGGCCAAAAGTATTGATACCTCTGCAATTCTGTCAGATAATCCTCAGTTTCTTCCTGAAAATGATTGCAAACACAAATTCTTTGGTATTATTATCTTCATTTAATTTGTCTTAAATGAAAAAACACAAAAAGAATTGTCCTAAAGCCAAATTGGATATAATTCCACACCAAACATAAAAAAGAGGGTGGACAAAAGTATTGGCACTGTTCGAAAAATCATGTGATGCTTCTCTAATTTGTGTAATTAACAGCACCCGTAACTTACCTGTGGCACCTAACAGGTGTTGGCAATAATTAAATCACACTTGCAGCCAGTTGACATGGATTAAAGTTGATTCAACCTCTGTCCTGTGTCCTTGTGTGTACCACATTGAGCATGGAGAAAAGAAATAAGATCAAAGAACTGTCTGAGGACTTGAGAAACCAAATTGTGAGGAAGCATGAGCAATCTCAAGGCTACAAGTCTATCTCCAAAGACCTGAATGTTCCTGTGTCTACCGTGCGCAGTGTCATCAAGAAGTTTAAAGCCCATGGCAGTGTGGCTAACCTCCCTAGATGTGGACGGAAAAGAAAAATTGACAAGAGATTTCAACGCAAGATTGTGTGGATGTTGGATAAAGAGCCTCGACTAACATCCAAACAAGTTCAAGGTGCCCTGCAGTCCGAGGGTACAACAGTGTCAACCCGTACTATCCGTCGGCGTCTGAATGAAAAGGGACTGTATGGTAGGAGACCCAGGAAGACCCCACTTCTTACCCCGAGACATAAAAAAGCCAGGCTGGAGTTTGCCAAAACTTACCTGAAAAAGCCTAAAACGTTTTGGAAGAATGTTCTCTGGTCAGATGAGACAAAAGTAGAGCTTTTTGGGCAAAGGCATCAACATAGTATACAGGAGAAAAAAAGAGGCATTCAAAGAAAAGAACACGGTCCCTACAGTCAAACATGGCGGAGGTTCCCTGATGTTTTGGGGTTGCTTTGCTGCCTCTGGCACTGGACTGCTTGACCGTGTGCATGGCAATATGAAGTCAGAAGACTACCAACAAATTTTGCAGCATAATGTAAAGCCCAGTGTGAGAAAGCTGGGACTCCCTCAGAGGTCACGGGTCTTCCAGCAGGACAATGACCCAAAACACACTTCAAAAAGCACTAGAAAATGGTTTGAGAGAAAGCACTGGAGACTTCTAAGGTGGCCAGCAATGAGTCCAGACCTGAATCCCATAGAACACCTGTGGAGAGATCTACAAATGGCAGTTTGGAGAAGGCACCCTTCAAATATCAGGGACCTGGAGCAGTTTGCCAAAGAAGAATGGTCTAAAATTCCAGCAGAGCATTGTAAGAAACTCATTGATGGTTACCGGAAGCGGTTGGTTGCAGTTATTTTGGCTAAAGGTTGTGCAACCAAGTATTAGGCTGAAGGTGCCAATACTTTTGTCTGGCCCATTTTTGGAGTTTTGGGTGAAATGATCAATGTTTTGCTTTTTGCTTCATTCTCTTTTGTGTTTTTTCATTTAAGACAAATTAAATGAAGATAATAATACCAAAGGATTTGTGTTTGCAATCATTTTTAGGAAGAAACTGAGTATTATCTGACAGAATTGCAGGGTGTGAATACTTTTGGCCACAGCTGTAAGTAAAAGAGCCACCTTGTGCAGCATAAATGCTGCATTCTGACAATGTGGTTCTTTTACTTAGCATCCCTTCCACCGCAGAAATAATTCATTTTAAAATTGATCAAAAATACCTGAATTTTGACAGGGGGGCAGGTCTTTCCCCCTCTGACAGACGCCTAGCATCCATCAGTCATTTCTTTCTTCAGTATTTTGCACCGCCTCCTCAGCTTCTTTTGAAATCGTGGCACCTGCGCTGTATTATATCTTTTTGGGCATGTGCAGTTAACGCTGCCCGTGCTCTCAAATCACATCCCGGCCTTCCTATTGCGCGGCCAGAGGTCCCGCCCCGCAGTCGCTTCTGATTTATTCACACTGCGGGGCTGGGAATCTGGGGCATGAGAGACGAAGAGAACTACTGTGCATGCCCAAGATTCCCAGCCCCGCAGTGTGAATAAATCATAAGCGACTACGGGGCGGGACCTCTGGCCGTGCGATAGGAAAGCTGGGATGTGATGTGAGAGCATGGGCAGCGCTAACTGCGCATGTCCAAGAAGATATAGTACAGCGCAGGCACCACAATTTCAGAGGAAGCTGAGGAGGCGACGCCAAATACTGAAGAAAGAAATGACTGATGGATGCGAGGCATCTGTCAGAGGGGGAAAGACCTGCCCCCCTGTCAAAATTCAGGTATTTTTGACCAATTTTAAAACCAATTATTTCTGTGGTGGAAGGGATGCTAAGTAAAAGAGCCACATTGTCAGTATGCAGCACTAGTGCTGCACAAGGTGGCTCTTTTACTTAAAAATGCCTGGGGGGGTGACAGGTTCCCTTTAACAATTTTATTCTCGGGCATGGAATGAGCTTGATGGTTATAGTCTTACATAAGGTAATGACATAGTCTTGAATGCTGGTAGATCAGGGTGGGGAACCCTAAGCCCACAGAACATTTGCGACCCACGATTATTTTTTTTCTGGCCGTGTTCAAGCCGGCAGCTGCATTTTGACGGCTGCCAGCTCTTTAATTTCTCCTTACTCTCAGAGGACACCACTGAACACTGTGGCTTGTGCAATGGAAGATTGCATCCTTACTCTGGCCAGTGCCAATGTCAGGACATTGTTAAACCACAATGTGCTCTCGTCCCACAGAAGATAGCAGTGACAGCCCCCGTTTCTCCTGTGATGTCTATGCTGCAGCCCCAGTTCTGACTACTGATTTAAATATCGCAGCCCAATGTCTCTTGTGATATAGATACAGCAGCTCCATATCACTCTACTGATGTTTATACTGCAGCTCCATATCTCCTGTGTTGTCTATGCCACAGCCCCAGTGTCTCCTGTGGCGTATATACTCCAGCCCTAGTGTGTGCTATGTGATACATATACTGCAGTCATAGTGTCTCCTATTTGATATATATACAACAGTCTCGGTGTCATCTATTCAATATGTATAAAACAGTCTCAGTGTCTCCTATGTGATATGTATACAGCAGTCCCCTTGTCTCCTATTTGATGTATATACAACAGTCTTGGTGTCTCCTATGTGATGTGTATACAGCAGTCCCAGTGTCTCCGATGAAATGTATACCGCAGTCTCGGTGTCTCCTATGTGATACATACTGCAGATTTCCCACTTCTTGAGTTGTATAAATGTAACGGGAGCAGTGGTGGATTTCCCACTGTGAGGAGACCAGCAGTGTAACATACTGTACATCTGTGTTCGATATGACTTATTGATGCAAGTTTTTTAGAAAACTTATCACAAATGGTAATGATTCCTTTAGCTGGCTATTACTAATACTAAATTCCTCTTATAGCAGCCCTTTCGGTGAAAAGAATGGATGCATGGGGTTTCCCCAGTAATAAAGGTTGGGAGGCAGAAAAGACTGGGACTGTCGAGTTTGGTGAACCCTTTGAACCTTTGACGCTTAATAAACCAATTTACTAATATAAACTATTCTATATGCATATTATACAATGTTTTCCAATGTCCAAAAATGCATGGTCACTTTTTAACTTTAGGTTGTATTTAGGTCCAAAATTTTATTTTGATTCTTTTTTAATATTTCCTGATAGCGGTCAGAGCACTTCTTAAATATAAGGGTGGGATTATGGAAGCAGTCTGAAAGAAGGCCAGCTTCCATTTTCCAAAATCTGTACTCTAATTTGCTGAAGGGTTTCCTTTATTAGGACACTTTGCATTAATTTTCCCCTTAGCATTATTAGAAAGATTTAAAGGTAAAGATTCTCTGAGCGTGGTGGATTCTTTCAACTAAGAGTTGCCTTAGAGGGTATTTTCATTAAACTCACACTTTCTAACCGAGATAGAGCATGGCTCCGATCTATTGTCTGTACTCTTGAGGAAAGCATCATTTAATACCGCCTGGAAGATGGACAGTATAGATTTTTTGAATATATTTTTGAACTTTTCCACAATGAAAAGATATAGGATTGGAGTGAAGCAGGCGTTAAAGCAAGCCGATATGGTGGCAAAGACCTTCAGAGCTTGTAGGGTTGTCTCTCCGAACAATCCCTTCTCGATGCTCATTCCATACAACAAGTGATAGGGCATCCAAGAGATAAAGAAAGATATTATAGCAACAGTTATTATTTTATAAGGCTTCTTGGATTTCGTAAAGTTTTCTTTTTTAATCTTGAAGGCAATTTTAAGGTAGCAGATAGTGATAATAACTAGAGGGATGAAGAATCCTCCCAACAGACGAAAGACTAGCATGACCCACTTGACCTTGGTTTCGTATACAACGTCTTTTTTACCAGTGAGGGTGTAGTCATTGTAGCAAATGGTTATGTTCTTTTCCTGATGGACCTGTCGAAAAGCAAGATATGGAGAACCACATAAAAAAGCTAAACCCCAAAGTAAAAGGCAGATCAATGAAGATTTGTGAGCATGCATGTGTTTCCTGTAAAAATGAGGGTGAAAAACCAACCAGTATCGGTCAACGCTGATGACGGTGAGGAAGAATACAGATCCGTACATACTGAGTGACAAAAGAAAATTTAAAAATTTACACATGAATTCACCTAGAACCCAGTGAGGACTGTATAAAAACATAATGGCTAAAAAAGGTATGACGAAAATGAAGATTAAATTGCAGAGAATGAGGTGGGAAAACCAAATTATGTTGAGGTTTCTTCTCATCCTAAAGCACAAAATCCAGAGATGGAGAGTGTTGATGACCAATCCAAAGAGGAACGTGATCAGAAGAAATGGTAGACAGATGATGCTTGAGGTTGTAAATACTTTGAAGTTTTCCACATTGATTGTGTTGTTATTGGAGAGATTTCCCATCATTGTCAACAAAATCCTAAAGGAAAAAAAAAAAACAATAGGCATTTTAAATTCTAAGGAAACCTGAAAGAAAGTTTCTCTTAACCACCATTACTAGCTATTACAATAACTTTTCAGCTTTCTAAAGGACACATTGCATTTTGTAAAAACATTTCATCCCAATATACGCCATAAGTGAAGGCTCTCAAAGGAAGAGTCAAGCTGACCATGACCCAAACCTGTCCAACATTGGAGAGTTTGCACTATTTCAAGTCCACGCATGTGCAGTTGTATTCTAGTTCCAGTGCATGCACAATCAGAGTGGCTTGGTTTACGTGTTCTTGCTTCAGCTACATACACTGCTCAAAAAAATATAGGGAACACTTAAACAGCATAATATAACTCCAAGTAAATCAAACTTCTGTGAAATCAAACTGTCCACTTAGGAAGCAACACTGATTGACAATCAATTTCACATGCTGTTGTGCAAATGGAATAGACAACAGATGGAAATTATTGGCAATTATCGAGACACCCTCAATAAAGGAGTCGTTCTGCAGGTGGGAACCACAGACCACATCTCAGTACCAACGCTTTCTGGCTGATGTTTTGGTCACTTTTGAATGTTGGTTGTGCTTTCACACTCGTGGTAGCATGAGACGGACTCTACAACCCACACAAGTGGCTTAAGTAGTGCAGCTTATCCAGGATGGCACATCAATTCGAGCTGTGGCAAGAAGGTTTGCTGTGTCTGTCAGTGTAGTGTCCAGAGGCTGGGGGTGCTACCAGGAGACAGGCCAGTACACCAGGAGACGTGAAGGGGGTCATAGGAAGGCAACAACCCAGCAGCAGGACTGCTACCTCAGCCTTTGTGCAAGGAGGAACAGGTGGAGCACTGCCAGAGCCCTGCAAAATGACCTCCAGCAGGCCATAAGTGTGCATGTGTGCATGTGTCTGCACAAACGGTTAGTTTGGTCTGAGTGCCTGATGTCCACAGATGGGGTTTGTGCTTACAGCCCAACACCGTGCAGGACACTTGGCATTTGCCACGGAACACCAGGATTGTCAAATTTGCCACTGGCACCCTGTGCTCTTCACAGATGAAAGCAGGTTCACACTGAGCACATGTGACAGACGTGACAGAGTCTGGAGACGCCGTGGAGAGCGAACTACTGCCTGCAACATCCTTCAGCATGACCGGTTTGGCAGTCGGTCAGTAATGGTGTGGGGTGGCATTTCTTTGGAGGGCCGCACAGCCCTCCATGTGCTCGCCAGAGGTAGCCTGACTGCCATTAGGTACAGAGATGAGCTCCTCAGACCACTTTTGAGACCATATGCTAGTGCGGTTGGCCCTGGGTTCCTCCTAATGCAGGACAATGCCAGGCCTCATGTGGCTGGAGTGTGTCAGTAGTTCCTGCAAGATGAAGGCATTGAAGCTATGGACTAGCCCGCCCATTCCCCAGACCTGAATCCAATTGAGCACATCAGGGACATCATGTCTCACTCCATCCACCAACGTCACATTGCACCACAGACTGTCCAGGAGTTGGTGGATGCTTTAGTCCAGGTCTGGGAGGAGATCCCTCAGGAGACCATCCGCCGCCTCATCAGGAGCATGCCCAGGCATTGTAGTGAGGTCATATAGGCACATGGAGGCCACACACAATGCTGAGCATCATTTTGACTTGTTTTAAGGACATTACATTCCAAATGGGGTCCACACACTCTCAACATTCCACTTTAATTTTCTGTGGGACTCCAAATCCAGGCCTCCATTGGTTAATAAATTTAATTTCCATTGATGATTTTTGTGTGATTTTGTTGAAAGCACATTCAACTTTGTACAGAACAAAGAATTCAATGAGAATATTTCATTCATTCAGATCTAGGATGTGTTATTTGAGTGTTCCCCTTATTTTTTGGAGTAGTGTGCTAAGCCACCAGCTTGTCTCAAGAGGACTGGACGTGAGGTATACTCAGAGATGTCAATCAAACAGATTAGGAAGGATGTGGCCAACTTGACTCTTCTACTGAGCTTCTCTATTCCCTTTACTCAAGCAAATACATGTTTGTTTTTGTACTAAATTCTACTTATCTTTTGCAAGTAAGGACACATTAGAAAGCAGAAGATCTAACAGCTAGTGGAGGTAGTTTGAGCATGTTCTCGTTACTCCCTAAATAAGGAAAACAACGTTGACCTTGAAGGAAATGTCCACTGTGGCCATTCGCCTGAAGCTGTTCACAGGGTTATTACAATAACCCTTAACTTTTAGGAGTAATTCCTTCTGGAATTTGACTGCCAGAGCTCAATTTAGCTGCTACACCTCCATAGAAAACATAAAGGATTACATCTTTATTATAGAAATCAGCGCCATGGCCGTTCATTGATTCCCTAACAGGGTGTTTGAAAATTACTTTCCTATATTAAAGTGCTGTTTAAAATTGCATCCATCAATGAGGTCCTACATGGCCTCCTACTCCAGCTACCTTTTGTCTCTTTTCTGCAAGGAACCTTTGTTTACTGTTAACTTCTGTCTTTTTATTATCCGACCATCCTATATATAAAATAGATACAGTGGGGAAAAAAAAGTATTTAGTCAGCCACCAATTGTGCAAGTTCTCCCATTAAAAAGATGAGAGAAGCCTGTAATTGACATCATAGGTAGACAACAACTATGAGAGTCAAAATGAGAAAACAAATCCAGAAAATCACTTTGTACGATTTGACAAGATTTATTTTGCAAATTAAGGTGGAACATAAGTATTTAGTCACCTAAAAGACATGCAAGATTTTTGGCTCTCACAGACCTGTAACGTCTTCTTTAAGAGGCTCCTCTGTCCTCTGCTCGTTACCTGTAGTAATGGCACCTGTTGGAACTTGATATCAGTATAAAAGACACCTGTCCACAACCTCAAACAGTCACACTCCAAACTCCACTATGGTGAAGCCCAAAAAGCTGTCAAAGGACACCAGAAACAAAATTGTAGCCCTGCACCAGGCTGGGAAGACTGGATCTGCAATAGGCAAGCAGCTTGGTGTGAGGAAATCAACTGTAGGAGCAATAATAAGAAAATGGAAGACATACAAGACCACTGATAATCTCCCTCTATCTGGGGCTCCACGCAAGATCTCACCCCGTGAGGACAAAATGATCACAAGAACGGTGAGCAAAAACCCCAGAACCACACGGGGGGACCTAGTGAATGACCTGCATAGAGCTGGGACCACCATTACAAAGGTTACCATCAGTAACACACTACGCCGCCAGGGACTCAGATCCTGTAGTGCCAGACATGTCCCCCTGCTTAAGCCAGTACATGTCCGGACATGTAGTCTGTCTGAAGTTTGCTAGAGAGCATTTGGATTATCCAGAAGAGTATTGGGAGAATGTCATATGGTCTGATGAAACCACAGTACAACTGTTTGGTAGAAGCAAAACACTTGTCATGTTTGGAGGAGACAGAATACTGAGTTGCATCCAAAGAACACCATACCTACTTTGAAGCATGGATGTGGCAAGATCATGCTTTGGGCTGTTTCTCTGCGAAGGGACCAGGACGACTGATCCATGTAGATGAAAGAATGAATGGGGCAATGTATTGTGAGATTTTGAGTGCAAACCTCCTTCCATCAGCAAGGGCATTGAAGATGAAACATGGATGGGTCTTTCAACATGATAATGATCCCAAGCACACTGCCAGATCTCAACCCCATAGAAAACCTTTGGAGGGATTTGAAAATCCATGTTGCCCAATGACAGGCCAAAAAACATCACTGCTCTAGAGGAGATCTGTATGGAGGAATGGGCCAACATACCATCAACAGTGTGTGTCAACCTTGTGAAGACTTACAGAAAACGTTTGACCTCTGTCATTACCAACAAAAGGATATATAATATAATATTGAGATGAACTTTTATTAATGACCAAATACTTATTTTCCACAATAATTTGAAAAATAAATCTTGCCAAATCAGACAAGGTGATTTTCTGGATTTGTTTTCTCATTTTGACTCTCATAGTTGTGGTCTACCTATTATGCCAATTACAGGCCTCTCTCATCTTTTTAAGTGGGAGAACTTGCATAATTGGTGGCTAACTAAATACTTCTTTCCCCACTGTATGTTTGATAAGTTCTCATAGTGATCACATCGCTTTCCATTGAATCATTTGAACACCCTGTTTCCAGAACAGTAAGAACAATGCTGGGGCATGGGTTGAAGTGAAAGCTTATTGTGGTCAGATACTGACAGCAAATACTTGTCTCTATGCACATTTCAGATATTTATGTATCTGTTTCCAGTCATACAAAAAAATCAAGTCAGTACTTGAGGTCATAGAATAGTTATCACAATCGTACCACGCAATAAGCTTCTCTAGACTCTGATAATAGGGTTATACCAGGAATGGGGTATGAACCAATGTGGATAAAATATCCATTAGATCTGAAGACCAACACCTAAATCACATGTCAATCCTGGTGGATGTCAAAACTCATACCAGGAGTGGGGGACCAACCCACAAAGACACAAATGCAACATTGAGTCGGGACTTAGAATCACATAATGTTAGCATTGGAAGGGACCCCCAGGATCATTGTGTCCAACCCCCCGCTCAATGCAGAATTCACTAAACCATCTTAAACATGTCTGTCCAGCCTCTGTTTGAAGACTTCCATTGAAGGAGAACTCACCACCTCTCATGACAGCCTGTTCCACTCATTGATCATCCCAACTTAACACCCAATGATTATGTGTCTGTGTAGATTCAGCCACACTCTTAGTATGAGGTCTAGTTCTTATTGTAAAAGCGGTGCCCACTTGATGAACCAAATAGGTCTCCTCTAATCGTAAGATAGGGCATTTAGGTGTGATCCTTAGAGATTTGCCCACCAGACATCTTATCATATGCCGAACGAGAAGACACTAGATCTCCATGGATCCTTCATTGGTAATCCACGCATGAATAGAGCTGCAGCTTAGACCCATGCAAGCTCTGAATCCTTCTGTGGATAGGTAAGGATATTGGGGGGTTCTCAAAATTGCCCAAAGTTGTTTTAAATTCCCTGTGGACCTCTTTAAGCTACATCACTCACAAACTGACATATCTCTTGGCTAGTAACAGAGAACTTATGCTGTTATCCTGCTGGCACAGGATAACATTATTCCCATTTGATAACCCCTTTCCATACGCCCTCCCCCCAGGATCCTCAATGAAAAGCTAAATAAAGTGAAAACAGAGCTCCAACAAGTGTTCATCCCACTGTGACTTTTACTGTATTCCTGCCCAATTCACAGCCGAAACTGCAGCACTCCATCAAGTTCTGCTTCCTCTTAGTTGGGCTGATTTTTGATTTCCAAAAAGGCAGATTCCCAACAATCACAAATTGTACTCATCTTTAAAGAGACACATCTAAAGTGGGCTGATTTTTTTTCTCTTCTTTTATTTCTTGTCCTCCCCTGAACATTTAATTTTTTTTTTGTTTTAAATCTTCCATATGGTTTCAGAGACATGGGCCTTTTTCATTTATTGCTAATTTTTATGATCTTTACCAAGGGGCATGTCTCACAGGATCCTCAGGTGTGTGTCTTTAAGTATCCTGTGAGTCACAGCCACCTGGTAGATACATTAAGAAATAGCACCAAATAAAAAAGGCCATATCTCTGGAATCGCATGTCGGATTTTTAGAAAAAAGCAAAACCATAATACTCAGAAGAGCAGCTGGAATAAAATAAGAGCAAACACTGGCACCCTGAACCTTCCCTGCTCCCACCAGGAGCAATCACAGTTATTAAAATAGTATGTATTATATATAATGTTCTGACTTTCTGCAGCCACCACAAGGAGGAGCTCAGATTGCTGCATACTGAGTTATTATTGAGTACAATGTACATACTGTATGCAGTATGCTCCCTCTAGAGGTGGCTGCAGACAGTCACAACTTTATATATTGTTTTAATCAGCACATGATTCTAAACCTATTCACATTACTAATAAGAACAGAGAGATATTCACTTTAAATTTTCCTTATCTCACAAGGTTTTTTTGTAAGCTCAGAAATCTTTATGTTCTCTGGCACAGAATATTTGCAGAAACATACAAAATTTAGAGCTGATCTATATATTTCAGTTTAGAAATAGTGGCACAAGTGTCAAGGATATTCAGTGTGGTTATGACAGTAACCACACTGCTGTCAGGAAAATAAATAATAATATTAAAAAGTACATTCGCACTGATAAATCCTTATTTTTAAAGAGAAATGCCCAATCTTTTTATATAATATAATATCCCAGAATTCCAGGAAGTTCACCGACCGCCATATTAGGACACTCAAGTGATGGGTGTCTCAATATGGAAACTGCTGCTGGTACCAACCTATTGCCCGGTACCACCAGCGGAAGACCGTCACACCACACACACACACACACATACTATACGCCGTATACACCACACTCACACAGTCACACTCATACACTCACACGCACACTCACACACTCAGACTCACACACTCACACTCACGCAGCCTCTTGCGCGGTACCACCAGCGGAACACCGTCGCACTGCACCTGCGCGAATTCCGCACAGGCACAGTGAATTATTCGGCTGATCCCGGCGGCAGATGCACGTTGTGTCTACAGGTAGATGAAGCCGGTCACATTAAAGGGGTTTTCCCACAAACGAAAGTTCATTTTAAAAATTGTCTGTGTCTGACTGTGTACTGCGCATCTCCTGGGCAGGGGAGGAAGCAAAATACAATACTGACAGCAGGGGATCACAGAGGATTCATTTTGTGAGGTAAAATATTTCACTGACTTTTTTTAAACAATATTTTACCTCAGTATTGTCTTTTGCTTCCTCCCCAGCCAGCACATGGGGTACACAGGTCAAAGAAGAGATGACATGAGAGGAGAAGACAGCAGATGGGGGAGAGAGAAAGCGCACAGGGGTGAGAGAGACATAGCACAGGGGGAAGACAGCTCAAACGAGACAGCACATGAGGGGAGAACACAGCACAGGAAGGAGAGAGACAGCAGACAAGGGGGATAGCACATGGGTAGACAGGTCAAACAAGAGAGCACAGACGGGAGAAGTCAGCACATGGGGAAAGAGAGAGTGGATAGGTGGGTGAGCACATGGGGGGAGAGATTCTCAACGCTGCAAAGCCTGCCCCCATCGTGACATTACCACCCTTCCGATGCGATAGCATTAGGCCTCCATCTAGTAATAATAATATTGATCTATATATTTAAATGCAGCATAAAAAGCATTAAAAACAGCTATGATTTAATAAGCCACATCAGAGACCTCAAATGGAGCCTTTGAAATGATAAGGTTTCAATGTGGTGGAGGCACTGGGAGGCACAAGATGTGTGAAAATGACTGTGTGCTGTTTCAAGTGCAAGTGAGCCTTTGTCATACAAAGACATTGCAGCCGACTGTTAGAATCTGCTCAGTTTGTGACTATCCACCATTTTCTTGTAGTGTTCTGGCTGCTGGCGTTTTTCTGCTGGTGCTGGGTTTGCCTTGGGTCAGGTGATTGTATCACCCTTTATTAGCCTGCACCTGTCTCCCATTCCTTGCTGGACAACAGTGTTAGTCTGCTTGAAGTCTGGCTTGGAGCCTTGCTTTGCTTTCTGTGTGTTTAATTATTGCAGTTCTGGGACCTCTGGTTCTGCTAGTCTTAGTTTCTGTTTTCATATTGTTTCTGCAGCCTTCTTTGTGTTTCCTGTTAGGAGGTGACCTGTTTTTGTACCCAGTCCTTATATCTTTCAGGGACCCCCTTCCCCCTATCTATAGGATCGTCGGTGGGTCTATTCAAAAGGAATGGGTCGCCCACTCTATCGTACGGCATCAGCCTAGTCGCAGTGCAGGGTCAGTTTTCCCCCTCCTACCCTAGTCCTGTGTTGCAGAACCGTAACAGTTTGTCCAGCCCGAGAAAGCATAAAAAAACAAAAAAAAAAAACCCTCCCGGATTTCTGCAATATGAACAGCGTTCAAGATCTCGCTCAACGACTGCAACAGTTAACGTTGGAAGTTTCCGGCTTACAACAGCATGTGAGTAACTGCCCAGAGGTCCGCCCCGAAGAGCCTAAGGTGAGCTTGCCTGAATGTGTTTTTCTGGTAAACGGCAGGAATTTCTTTTGTTCAAAAATGCACGTTTACTTCATTTTCGCCTTAGAACCAGATCTTCAGGGGCTGAATTACAGCGTGTGGGGATTATTATATCCTTATTGCGAGGGGAGCCGCAACTTTGGGCTTTTTCATTGGGTCCAGATGACCCTTGATTGATGTCGGTAGAAGCGTTTTTTTCTGCTATGGGGTTAATTTATGACGATCCGGATCGGGTCACTACAGCTGAGGCAAAACTCAGACGACTGAAAAGGGTTCTGGTGACGCTGAGGGATATTGCACCCAGTTCAGACGCTGGTCTGCAGAAATCAGCTGGAATGACCCAGCACTCAAAAGTCGGTTTTTAGCAGGTGTGAATTTTAGGGTTAAAGACTTGCTCATTGCATACCCTGCACCTGCTACACTTGAGGCTGCAATGCAGTTAGCCATCAGGGTGTATAAAAGATTGAGAGACAGGCAGAATGAGGGGAAGGCTTCCATTCTGCTGGATACTGCTGGGGAACCGATGCAACTTGGCACAATGTCCTCTCGTTCCCAGGAAAGGGAGTGAAGGTTCTCTGAGGGGCTCTGCCTTTATTGTGGTAAGACTGGCCATTTTATCAAGCAATGTGAAGGTCGCATAAATCAGGAAAAGAAAAAAAAAGGCCTCAGAGTAACCCTCCTGTTCGTATTGCATTTTTACGGTCCGCTGGAGTTTCTTTTTCTGGTAGTTCTATCTGCCATGGTCATACTATGGATTTTCAAGTGATGGTGGACTGTGTGTCTGCACTGAATTTGATCGATCAATAATTTCTTGACAAGTATAAGATTGAGTCCGTACCTTTGCCATCCCCTTTTCCTGTAGTGACGATTGATAACACTCCGCTTGAGCGTGGGTGCGTTTCCCGAAAAGTCATCGGGTTTCCACTCACTGTGAATATGGAACACCAGGAATCTTTAGATTTATTTGTACTTGATAAATTGCCTTTTCCAGTCGTCCTGGGGTTACCCTGCTTAAAAGTGCACAATCCAGGGTCAGGGGTGTTATGGGAAATGTTGATGTACACATCGCTGCTGTGGTGAAAAATGAGCTACCTGAACCCATTCAGGAATTTTGGAAAGTCTTTTTTGAAGTTGAGTCACAAGCTTTACCACCGCACAGAGATTACGATTGCGCTATTGAGTTCATCCCAGGTGCTACTCTTCCTAAGAGTCGTTTATTTAATCTGACGATCCCCGAGAGGGAGGCCTTAAAGGAATACCTGCAGACTAGTCTTGCTGCAGGTCATATAAGGCTAGTTTCACATTAGCGTTTTTTTGCGCAGTGCATTGTGCGCGTAAAAACGCAACGAAAAACGCATGCAAACGCAATACAAACGCGCGTTTTTTAAGCGTCATGCGTTCGCTGATGCGTCAAAAAAACGCAGCGTTTCTTGCGTTTTACATGCGTTTTTGCATGCGTTTGCGTTTTTTTGACGCATGCGTTTTTAGGCGTGACAGTTCACATTCCTTTAAAAACAATAGAAAGAGTACACCAATGGGACACCAGTGGGCGTGTGTTATTGTAATGTTTTATATAGACCCTGTAATATGAATTCCTCAGATTTTGCTGCTGTTTCCGGTGTCAAGATGGACCTGCGTCTGGATAATTTCCTATTCAAGTTGGATCTTGACATTGCGCTGTCTCAGGCGTATGCCTTTTCTTGCCAGCAACAAAGGGAGAGGGAGAGACAGCATAGACTGCAGCGGCGTCGGTTTTGGAGGCATCCAATAATTGAACTCCGGGAAAGCCGTGGAGCGTATCACACGCTGTACAGCGAGCTCCAGGAAAACCAGGAGAAATTTGCAGAGTATACTCGGATGTCCCAGCAAAGCTTCCTGGACTTGCTGGGTATGGTTGAAGGAATCATCCGGAGACGGGACACTCAGCTCCGGCGTGCCATTCCTCCCGAAGAAAGGCTCCTCGTCACCTTACGGTATGTAATGTTTTTATGTTTGCGTGTTTTTTTTCATTGGCTAAAAAATTCTGTGTTTTTTGGTAATGAATTTTAACATTATTTTTGGGAAATTGCTTTTTTGCATAATGGTTTTTCTTCTGTCATGTACTATCCACAAGCCTTTATAAAATGTTTTTCTGCTATGTTGTATTAAAAAACCATGCAAAATAGTTATGCCATGTACTTTTTATTTTCAGTGTTTTTATTAATACCCTAGACAGAAATATAAATTTTTTTTTCTTTTTATGTTTTGCAGGTTCCTCGCAACTGGAGAGGTTCTTTCATCCCTGCATTTCCAGTACCGGCTGGGAATCTCCACTTTATCCGGGATTGTTGCCGACACCTGCAGGGCTCTGTGGGATGTTCTGTGTCCGGAGTTTCTGCCCTTGCCCACCGCCGAAAAGTGGCTTCAAATAGCGGACAAATTCTGGGCAGTCTGCAATTTCCCGAACTGCCTAGGAGCGGTGGACGGGAAGCACATCTGCATCACAAAACCCGCAAGAAGTGGCTCTGAGTACTACAACTACAAGAATTACTTTTCGACAGTACTCATGGCCATTGCGGATGCAGACTGCAGGTTTGTGGCGGTAGACATAGGGGCATTCGGACCGGGCAACGATTACCAGACTTTTAAAAACTCTGATATGGGCCGGAGGTTGTACGGCATCCAGTTCAATTTTCCAGTGGCACGGCATCTTCCCCAAACCCAAGCTCCACCACTGCCATTTGTAGTGGTTGGGGATGAGGCATTTCAGATGTGCCAAAACCTGCTCAAGCCGTACTCCAGCCGTGACTTGGACCACTCCAAGAAAGTATTCAACTACAGGCTTACGAGGGCACGCAGGACTGTAGAGTGCGCCTTTGTCATTCTAGTGTCCAGATTGCGAATTCTCAGCACCGCCATCAATCTCAAACTTGAAACAGTGGATGAGGTGGTGAAGGCGTGCGTGGTTCTGCACAATTTTGTTATGGTAAAGGAGCGGCCGAACTTTGACATGGATGAACCTGCTTCCAACCCTTTGCCAGATTTTAATCAGCATCCTCTTCGGTCATCAGTCGAAGTTGCCCAAATGAGGGACCAATTTGCGGACTTCTTATCCGATGTGGGTCGTGTAGCATGGCAGGATCAAATGGTGTAATAGCTTTGTTGTTTGTTAATAATAAAATACCGTTTTTTTTTTTCCTGTACCCAGTGTACTGTGTCTTAATACACTCCACTACTCGCCTGCCCAGGTGTCCAGTGAAATCAGGATGCTGTGCTTCCTGACTTTACTAGGACTCCTGACCAGGTGACCCTACATATAAAAGTTGTATGACCTTCCTCATTTCTCCAGTCCGTGTTCATAAGGCATATTGGCGAGAAGGTGTAGATAATACAACTAATATTTATATCACCTGGCCTAAGTATATTGATTTTGGGATGCAGTAACATCCTTCACTCTGTCTGATAACTGACCATGTGATTAAAACTATTAGTTTTAGTATCTCCACTGTCGAACGCAGACTGGAGAGATGATAAAGGTTTATACAACTTTTACAATCCCCTGGCCTGGTGTCATGATGAATTGATGATGCTCCCAAAAAACACATCCTGACTTCAGAAATTTTGGACACCTGGCCAGGTGAATACACATAGGAGTTAACCTCCAGCATCTCTACAGTCTGTGTGCAATAGATAATGAAAACTGAAGCGACGCTGCAGATTACAACTCATAGGTATACTCACCTGGCCAGGTGTGCTAAATAGTTATGACGCCAGGGTATTTGTAGATATGGCCTGTAATTTCTCCATCATCTATTCAGTCTATTTGCCACAGACTGTATAGATGATGTGGTTCATGACAAGGTATCTAGGATCCCCTGGCCTTGTGTCACAAAGAGTGAAATGGGGATGGGCAAAACACACCATCCTCAATTTACTCTTTATGACACCTGGAAAGGTGAGAATAGATATGCCTTGCACCCTCCACCACCAGTCTGACCAATATTAGCAGACTGAAGAGCCAGGTGGATAAAAATACAAGTCATATATTTGTGTTTTTGACATCACATTGCTCCAGGACTGATACAAGAAACATGTGTCAGTACTGGAGCTATGAGGTGTCAAGAACATAAAGTGTACGGCACAGTGTGTGCAGGCGGCGAAAGACACAATAACCAAACATTATTTTAAAATCAAACGTTAAATTCTTTTATTTAAATAAAGTTTAAGATTTAAAAAAAATTACTTGGGGTCAGTTGGTGGAAACTGGGGGGTGTGGAGGGATGAGGAATGGCTTGGGGTGGAGGAAGGGGTTCTAGGGGAAGGAGGAACCAAAGAAGTGGGTGAAGGCAGCAGAGGCAAGGAAGGTTGGGAAGTGGGAGGTGAGGAAGTAGGGAGGGTTAGAGTCCTCCCTTTTTTTTTTTTTTTTTTTTTATGATGGTGGCCCATCGGCATGCTGCTGTCCTGCCTGGAGCCTGAGGACTGGATCGACCCCCGGGGGACCGCCTTGAGCCTGTGGACCGCCTGGAGGCCGTGGACCGGCTGGAGCTGGGGGACCGCCTGGAGCTTGTGGACCGCCTGCCAGGATCCTGTAGCTGCTGTAGCGTGGTGGTGGTGGATGTCCTGGCAGGGGCCGTAAATAGTGAATGCGGGTCCCCCAGCTGATGCTGCTCAGAGGTGGTGGTGGCGGTCCATGCAGGCGCGGTGGCGGTCCATACCGGGGTGGTCCTCCCGGTGGTGGTGATGGTGGTGGTGGCGGCGGTGTTGCCCCAGTCAGGGGTGGTGCTCCGGGTGGTGGTGCTGGTGGTGGTGGCGCTCCAGGCAGGGGTGGCGAAGACGGGCCATCTGGTGGTGGTGGCGGCAGCAGTGGTGGGCCAGGCAGGAGCAGCGCTTGGCATGGTGTTGGCGGGGAAGTGTCCAGCTGCACTCGGACTTGGGGCGGTATATTGGTGTCCGGCGTGGTTTGGAAGTGTGGTATCCGTGCAGTGATATGCAGCAGAAGTAGGTAATGCTGTGAATCGAGTCAGCGGTGGCACCGGTGGAAATGCCACCACTGACTGCTGCATATACCTACTCTGCTGCATAGCCTGCATAAAAGCATTGTTGCAGGCCTGCATGACAGTCAACTGGAGTTCAGGGGTAAGGTGTTCCGCCGTGTCCCGAGCTATTTGTGTATAGAAATGATGCGCTGGTCTGGCGAGGTCGACTTCCAGGCGCTCAAGGCAACCCTCGATAGACTTGTAGCGTTGGTCCAAAAGGAGGAAACCACTCTCAAGTCTATCGGAGAGTGCCTTGAGGCTACTCTGAAAGACCGAGCTCAATTCAACGAACTCGGGCATGACAGGCCTGTCCGAGGTCCTCTGCCGCTGCTGGCGGGAAGTGCCCGCAAAACCAGTGGCAGAGACCTGGGACAGGGGAACACCTGAGCGACCAGCTTCCTGGTCTCCAGATGACTGTGGTGCAGACCTGCAAGGTGCTTCCTCGCTGATGGATGGCTGGGACGGGTCTGGGGCAGCTTGATGAAGGACCGCTTCGGGCCCAGGTTGCAGGGTGCTGCTCCAGGTGCTGTGAAAAGAAAAGAAAGAAATTACTACCATAAATTAACAATCGCCAACTCCTGTGGAATAGAAAAGCACAGAATAAAACACAATACAACTAGAAAATACTTACGTTCGGGAGGCAAGGACCGGTCTTAAAAATGCCAAGGCACGATGATATCTGTATTTCTTGCCGGTCCTTGCCACAGCACCACTGCGAACCTGCTTCTCCTGACGGATATCCCTGTTGAAGCAGTCCTTCATCGAGCGCCAACGGGTTCTGACTTTGTTCACTGTGGGTAAAAACAAAAAAAAAATAAGAGTATGCACTGGAGGCCGTGATCACCCAACTGTGTGTGATGCTAGAAACTCCATGGAGTTACTAGCATCACACACAGTTGGGTGATCCCGGCCAAGATCACTGCTGCATCACACTGCATTTATATACTTACGAAAATCCTTGCGGACCCAGGGAGAGGCGTTGTCCCAGCCATCCATCAGCGATGCGGCCACTTCGTTCCAGAGCCGCCGGATCACCACGTTGTCCGAGTGCAGTTGGTGACGGGTGTCCCACAGCGGGACTCGCTCCTGGACTAGACGGATGAGCTCGTCATTGTCCAGGGCAAGGTCCTCCTCCCGTTGTGGAGCCTAGAAAAGAAAGACAATTTTAAAATAAAAAATATAGAAAATAAACCAGCCATGAAAAAAAAAATTATTTAAATGAAAATATAAGCAAAAAAAGCATGAATAAAAAACACAGAAAAAAACCAGCATGAAAATGTTAAAAAAATACATTAAGAAATGATTACTAAAAAAAACCTAGAAAATAAACCAGCATAGAAACTAACATACAAAAAAACCGTACCAAAAAAAGAACCAAAAAATAACAGCAGGAAAATTACCAAAAAAGACTAATAAAAAATTACCAAAAAACATTAAAAAAAAAAAACACCAGATAAAATTATTTCAATACAGTTCCAAAAAAAAAAAAAAAAATAACCAAGCATAGAAATCAACTTGAAAAAAAAAAAACCAAGCAGAGGAATTCCCAAACAAAAAGTTGAAAAAAATACAGAACAAAATTAAACCAATAAATGAAGATGGAAAAAAAGGCATAAAAAAGTAATGACGATAAAAAAAAAAAAAAAAAAACAGACCGTCTGTACTTACATTCCATCTTCCCGCCCGCACTGGGCATTGCTGCTCCTGCCGTTCCTCCGGTGGTGGTGGTGTGGTGGAGGATGATGTCTGAAAATTAAACAAAAAAATTAGCCACATGTGTATTTTTTTTTTACCAATCCATAGGGAAGCATGGTACTCACTTCTTGTGCCTCTTGCCCTGTCCCGGGGACATATTCTTCAACAGATGAAGAAGACATGCTGCAATAAAAAAGAGACATAAGTACATAGATATGTATTCAAAATTCAGCCAGACATTAGGTTTTATACTTACATTGGTACAGCTTTGGGTTATTAGGGTTGTGACTCTTGCAGCAGTCTGTAGAGTATTGGGGAATTCCAGTGCCCACACAATCTTTTATCACCTTGGTTTTTGGGAGTGGTTTTCCAGTGTCTAGACCACATTCCAGACTTGTTTACCTAAAAAACGCATGCGCGCAAAAGTGCACGCAAGACCATGCGCACGCACGCGTTACCATAGACTGCAATGTGTTGTTTTTGCGCATTCCATGCACAAGCGTGTGCATGCGTTGTTTTGACGAGACAGGGCGGACCAAAAAATGCAACATGTTGCGTCTGGCGCGAAAGACAAAAAAGCGCATGCGCGCAAAAACACGAACGTGCGTAAGACCATGCGCCCGCCATGTTAAACATAGGTGCGCCGTGCGCATACGCACGGTTGCGCTAGATGCGCTGCGCACAAAAGCGCTAATGTGAAACCAGCCTAAGACCCTCCAAGTCCCCAGTGGCTGTGGGATTCTTTTTTATCAATAAGAAAGATGGGGGTCTTAGGCCGTGTTTGGATTTCAGGGAGATTAACAAGATCACTGTGCGCAATCCTTACCCCTTGCCACTAATTCCGGATTTGCTTAACCAATTGGTTGGAGCCAAGTGGTTCTCCAAGATTGATCTCCGTGGGGCATATAATTTGCTGCGCATCAAAGATGGTGATGAATGGAAGGCAGCCTTTAATACCCCAGAAGGTCATTTTGAATGCCTAGTTATGCCTTCCGAACTTACAAATGCTCCGGCGTTCTTTCAAAATTTCATCAACGACATTCTGAGGCCATTGATCGGTAGGAGTGTTATCGTTTATTTGCATGATATTTTGATCTACTCGCCCGATCTGGAGTCGCATTGGCAGAGAGTCTTTGCTAAACTGGAGAAATGCGAGTTTGCTGTACAGAAAATTAGCTTTTTGGGGTACATTGTTTCCAGTGATGGGTTTGATATGGACCCGGTGAAGGTTCAGGCTGTATTGGAGTGGCCTAGACCTGAATGCTTGAAGTCAATTCAGAGATTCTTGGGGTTTGCTAATTAATAGGTTTAAAAAATGGCATATGTTGATGTGTGGGCTGGACATTCAGCTGCTGCAAAGGGCGGAATTGGGCAAGTCCGAGGAAGAGGAGGACAAAAGCGAGGCAGTTTTCTGGCAACCTATGTGACATCAGGGGAAGGTGGGACAAAATCCTTTGAAACCCATGCATGGTTCATTTTAATGAAGGTTAGATCATCAACATTTTGGGTAGACAGATGGGTCCTTTTTTCTGTCAGGATTGATCCAGCAGCACTGAAGACTCTTTCAGATAACACACTAGCAGCAGGGCAAGCGAGCTCCTGTAAGGCATATTGTGCCAATTCAGGCCAGGCGTCCAGTTTAGAGGCCCAATAGTCAAAGGGGAATGACCTGTGAGGGAGAACATCGATATGGGAGGAGAAGTAGTTTGTAACCATAGTTGACAACTGCTGTCTCCTGTCACTTTTAATCGATGCAGTATTAGCAGTCGTGTGAGCGGTACTTGAGAAATCATTCCACAACATGGTCATTAAACCCTTGTCTCCAATGCCACTTCGGCTGTGTGCACCACGAACACCTCTTCCATTGTGCCCACTACGGCTCGTGGGAGAACCAGCACCGCTGCTGTGTGCTGGGAAAGCCTCAAACAAACGGTTTACCAGAGTTGCTTGTTTGTTAGCCAATATTATCTCTAGGTTCTCCTGTGCCATGATGATGTGTAATTTGCCTTTGCAGCATGGATCGAGGATGCTGGCCAGCCAAGTAGTCATCCCTCATCATTTTGGCAATGCGGGGGTCCCTTTTTAGGATCCGCAAGGCATAATCACACATGTGGGCCAATGTTCCAGGTGTCAATGATCCACTGCCAGTGGTGGGTGGAGGAGCACTTTCTGGCAAATCCACATCCCTACAGTCATGCACAAACACTGTACCTGACCTTGGAACGCCAACATTTTCTCTTGCCCCCTGAGAAGCATCCTCCTGCCCAAAATAATCATCCCCCTCATCCTCCTCTTCCTCCACCTCATCCAGGACAGTTCCCTGACCAGACAATGACTGACTGTCATCAAGGCTTCCCTCCTCCTCCGCTGCAGACGCCTGATCCTTAATGTGCGTCAAACTTTGCATGAGCAGACGCATAAGTGGGATGCTCATGCTTATAATGGCGTCGTCTGCACTTACCAGCCGTGTGCATTCCTCAAAACACTGAAGGACTTTACAGAGGTCTTTCAGCTTTGACCACTGCACACCCGACAATTCCATGTCTTCCCTCAAACTGCCTGTCCGTGTATTCTCCCACAAATGCATTACAGCCTGCCTCTGTTTGCTCAGCCTCTCAACCATGTGCAGGGTGGAGTTCCACCTTGTTGCAATGTCTATGATTAGGTGGTGCTTGGGGAGGTGGAGCAATCGCTGCAGCTTCTGCATACGAGTGGAGTGGACGTTTGAGCGACGGATGTGCGAGCACAGTCTTCGCACCTTATGGAGCAGGGATGTTAACTCCAGATAATTATTAAGGAAGCACTGCACCAGCAGGTTCAAAGTTTGAGCAAGGTATGTGTGTGAGTTTTGCAAGAGCTATGGCTGCCACAAAATTACGGCCGTTATCACTGACTACCTTGCCTGCCTCAAGATGTAGACTGCCCAGCCATGATTCAGTTTGTTGCTGCAAGTAGTCGGCCAGTACCTCCGTGGTGTGTCTGTTGTCGCCCAAAGACATCATCTTTAACACAGCCTGCTGACGCTTACCACTAGCTGTTCGATAGTGGGACACCTTGTGTGCAACACTGCCAGCTGCGGATGGAGTGCTCGTGTGACTGCGCTCTGTGGACGAGCTTTTGCTTATAGAGGAGGAGGAGGAGGATCAAAAGCCTACAGCCAACTGTTTCCTATACCGTGGGCTAGGCAGCACTGTTCCACTGCTGCTGTCCCCAGTGGAGCCTGCATCCACCACATTAACCCAGTGCGCAGTGATGGACACGTAACGGCCCTGGCCATGCCTACTGGTCCATGCATCTGTTGTGAGGTGCACCTTTCCACTCACTGACTGTTTTAGTGCATGGACAATGCAGTCTTTCACATGACGGTGGAGGGCAGGGATGACTTTTCGAGAAAAGAAGTGCCGACTGGGTAGGTCATAGCGTGGGACAGCGTAGGCCATAAGGTCGCGGAAAGCTTCGCTTTCAACCAAACGGTAGGGCATCATCTCTAATGAGATTAGTTTGGCAATGTAGGCGTTCAAACAAAGTGTACGCGGATGAGAGGATGAGTACTTTCTTGTCCTACTTAAGAGTGTCTGGTAGGGTGAGCTGGACTGGAGAGCTGCATATGGGGGAAGTAGCATTGACCGTATGGAGTGAGGGGTTGGTGATGGTATTGGTGGGGATGGCCTAGATTCAGTGTTGTGTTGCAAAACCATTGTGATTCCCTGAGTGCTTTGGCCTTGCGATGACACCTCCACATTTATTGCTGGTGGTGTGCTTAATGGCTGCGTTTGTCTTACAGTGGGGGAAGCAATGGAACATTGCTGGCTACCGTCAGTCGGAGCAAGTGCACATGTGCTACCTGAGGTTTTGTAGTCCGTCCACGCTTGCAAGTGCATGTTGATTAAATGTCTAACATGCAACTGGTATTCAAATTTCAGAGTTGTTTACCTCGGCTAAAGGTCCTTCCGCACTTCTTACAGGTAACCTTTGCCTCATCAGTAGGATTTTGGAACAAGAAGTGCCACACAGCACTCTTCCTACTATGAAAACCTCAAAAAGAGGAAAACATCCTCCAAAAAATTCAGATACAAACCAGACAGGCCTAAATGCATCTGCACTAATACAGGGTGCAGTGGACCCAAGTAAAATGGCAGCTGCACAGGTGCATAAATACCAAATGAAACAGCCAGCCTACAATCAGGGATTAGCCGTGTGGTAAACCAGTGCAGAAGAAATAATCCACATGTGGCAGTGTTCACACAGGGAATGCAGGGCTTCTGGCTCACAACCTCTTAGTAACACCATATAGGGGGGCTGCCCAGTGCTAACTAGAATGCATCCCGTGTGAACAGAGGCCACAAGTTTGCAGAACCATTTGGGCCCAACTGCACCCTGAAAAAAATATAAAAAGTGCACAAAAAACATATCAATATATGTAAGGTATTGGTTGATATTAAGGCCTTAATACGGAAGCTGGCAAACAGCGTCTAAGTTCCTTACACTTGCCAGTCCTACTCTAACATGAAAACCTCAAAAAGAGGAAAAAATCCGCCAAAAAATTCAGATACAAACCAGACAGGCCTAAATGCATCTGCACTAATACAGGGTGCAGCGGACCTAAGTAAAATGGCAGCTGCACAGGTGCATAAATACCAAATGAAACAGCCAGCCTACAATCAGGGATTAGTGTTAGTGCAGATGCATTTAGGCCTGTCTGGTTTGTATCTTGCCTCTTCCTACTATGGTATTCATTTTCTGGCCTTGCACGCTGTGCTAAGTTGACCGTCTGGTCAAGCTGTCCTGCAACTCTTAGTTTTGGTTCCACGTTTTTGGACAGCTACGGGCCTGCCAGATAACCGCTGCTGCGATGTCAATGCCTGCTGCGGATCCTTCTCCTTATCTGAACTATTGCCAGTGCCACCCTCCTCCCCCAATGGATGCTAATCGGGGTCAAGAACTGGGTCATCCATCACTTCCTCTTCAAAGTCATCTGCACCTTCCTCTTTACCTTCCTCTGTGTCACTGTGTAAGGTGGTATGGTATGCGGGAAGGGACACCTGAGTCTCATCAGGGTCAGATTCTGGCTCAGTAGACTTCGAGGGCAATGTAGTGCTCTGGGTCGATGTACCAGCAGAATCATCTAGCAGTGACTGTGCATCAGTGCACTCCATGTCATATTCATCTTGGACTGGGTAATTCTGGATTTGACTGGATAACCCAGGCATGGTATGTGGAGAGAGCTCCATAGAGTAATCTGAAGTGTGGGCTGCCGCATCCTTAACTTTTGGTGGGGGTGAAGGACACACGGAAAGGTGTTTTTCCTGACCAGAACCCTACACTGACGACTCCGTGCTTGCAGGTTTTGAACGTTCAGAAGAGGAGGCAATAGAGCTGGTGGCTGTTTCTGCAATGTACGCCAAAACCTGTACCTGATGCTCCAGCTTTAAAAGCGGTTTTCCTACTCCAAGAAAAGGCAACCTTACAGGTCGTCTTGGGCCAGACGATGACGCAGGCTCAACACCTCCTGCATTAGCTGCTATTGTGCTTTTGCCAGAACCAGCCGATGCACCACCACCATCAGTACCAGCTGCGCCCCCCTGCCCACGTCCGCGGCCTCTTCCACCATACTTCCTCATGTTTGGGAAAATGTACCAAAAATACCAGCAGAGAGATGGTACTGTATGAAGTGCGTCCAGCTGTGTAAGGTGTATTAAAAAAAATTAAATCTACGTATATATTTTGTTAGTCACAGATGCTCTCACAGTATGTATTGGACCGTAATCCAACAAGCAGATATACAGAAGTGTACAGCTGTATACGTTTTTTGTGTAACTAACAATCTCCGTATATGTATTTACGGAGTGCCACACGCGCTGACTCTGTATAGATGTGACTGTAATGCGAACGGCAGATATACAATACTGTTTGAGAATCGGACAGCTCTATATGGTGTGTGTACGGAAAATTGTCAATCTCCGTCTATTTGTTTAGGGACTGGCACACGCCGTCTGTCTAGTTTTGACCGTATTCAAACAGCAGATATACGAAACTGTTTGAAAAGCGGACAGCACTCTAAGGTGTAGGTCTGGAAAAAATGGAAAAACTCCTCAGCTTTTTTTTTCAGAGTCACACACAGATTCTATTTGTCCGTGATACAAGGCGGTACACGGTAGTGTGTGAGGAGCGTACACTGCTATACGGTGTCTGTATGGAAAATTGTCAATCTCTGTCTATTTGTATAGGGACTGACGCACGCTGTCTCTGTCTAGTTTTGACCGGGGTCAAACAGCAGATATACGAAACTGTTTGAAAAACGGACACGACTCTAAGGTGTAGGTCTGGAAAAATGGAAAAACTCCTTGGCTTTTTTTTCCAGAGTTACACCCAGATAGCATCTATTTGTCCGTGATACCAGCCGGTACACGGTAGTGTGTGAGGACCGTACACCGCTATATGGTGTGTGAAAAAATGAACGCTCAGGACAATTCCTGGGTGACAGCTGTGGACGTCTCAGCCTCAAGATTAATTAAGGCTTTTCACAGGAGATTTCTGAATAAGGCTCGGCCTAGAGGATCCGGGGGATCCTCGTTAAAGGGGAGGTACTGTTAGAATCTGCTCAGTTTGTGACTATCCGCCATTTTCTTGTAGTGTTCTGGCTGCTGGTCTTTTTCCCCTGGTGCTGGGTTTGCCTTTGGTCAGGTAATTGTATCATCCTTTATTAGCCTGTACCTGTCTCCCATTCCTTGCTGGACAACAGTGTTAATCCGCTTGAAGTCTGGCTTGGAGCCTTGCTTTGCTTTCTGTGTGTTTAATTAATGCAGTTCTGGGACCTCTGGTTCTGCTAGTCTTACTTTCTGTTTTCAGTTTTTCTGCAGAGTTCTTTGTGTTTTCTGTTAAGAAGTGAAATGTTTTTGTAACCAGTCCTTATATCTTTCAGGGACCCCCTTCCCCCTATCCAGAGGCGTAGCTAGGGTTTTGGTTCAGGGGGGGGAGAAACTTCTGAGTGGGCCCCTAACCAGGTAACCTTGATTACAACTCGGTGACGCACCCTAATAGTGGATGTAGGAGATGACTGCGCTGTTACTGAAAATAATCCCTATATAAAGACCAATATTGATATTACCACCATATGGTCAGTGGTAGATACCAGTCCTACAAAACATATAAGTGATCACAACACAGTTATAGTTAGTGTCTTATCGCTGACGATCTTTCTGATGGAATCGTTCACTTTTCACGTCTTTTCCATCTGGCCCAGACCGACATGACAACTCCTCCAGCCACGACTCTGCTACAGAGAATACAACAACGACATGTTTCACTTCTCATATTCCTGCCCCATCACCATATATCCCCAACCTGCACAAACCCCTCATCCTGCTGATACCCCAGTGCTGAGCCTCTGCTGCTGTATGTGTCCCTATTACTACACCTGATACCCCAATGCTGAACCGCTGCTGCCGTATGTGTCCCTATTACTGCAATGTGATGCGAAAAAAGAAGAAATATGCAGCACTCACCGATATAGCTGAAAAACTGTGCGTCTTTATTTCACATAAATTCCATCAATAGATGTGTGGACATGCAGGACGTTAGAGGAATGCTAGGGGAGGGAGGTGCCTCACATCTATTGATGGAATTTATGTGAAATAAAGACGCACAGTTTTTCAGCTATATCGGTGAGTGCTGCATATTTCTTCTTTTTTCGTTTCACATTGAAATATTCATGTTTTTTCATGCAAGCACCTCCGTTTTTTGACTGAAATATATACCGCAATACTTCAGATAAATAGCTCCGTCTGTTAATGTGGTGATTTGTGTGCCCTAGTATGCCGTTCATCTGTTTGCTCTTTGCTGGGTCCCTATTACTGCACCTGATGCCCCAATGCTGAGCCTCTGCTGCCGTATGTGTCCCTATTACTACACCTGATACCCCAATGCTGAGCTGCTGCTGTCGTATGTGTCCCTATTACTGTACCTGATACCCCAATGCTGAGCCGCTGCTGCCGTATGTATCTCTATAACTGCACCTGATATCCCAATGCTGAGCCGCTGCTGCCATATGTGTCCCTATTACTGCACCTGACACCCCAATACTGAGCCGCTGCTGCCGTATGTGTCTCTATTACTGCATCTGATGCCCCCTATACACACGCGGCTCCGCTCCGTACACCTTGTACACACGCGCTACGCTCCGTACATGCTGTACACACGCAGCTCCGCTCCGTACATGCTGTACACACGCGGCTCCGCTCCGTACACCTTGTACACATGCGGCTCCGCTCCGTGCACCCCGTACACACACGGCTCCCCTCTGTACACCTTTTACACAAACTGCTCCGCTCACCCCATACACATACGGCTACACTCCTCCGTACACCTCATATATGCATATCTCTGCTCCGTACACCTTCTACACACACGGCTACACTCTGTACACCTTATACACACACAGCTCTGCTACATCCACCCTGTAAACCCCTCCTGACCTCTCACAGAAACTTCACCTCATCCTGCCAGCACGATGGCAACCAGCACAGCAGATTCCTGCAGCCACTGAAGCCCCTGATCATGTGACCCCTGACTCCGCCCCTACTGTGACCTCGTCACATGTCCTGTGCGCATAGAATAGCCCAGGACGACATTGCTGGCTGAGAGGTGGGGGGCCCACTGCTGACACCGGGGTCTCCCACCGCCTTCTCAGGGGCCCATAGTGGCCGGGCAGCAGAGTAGGGAGATCGATTCTCCATGCTCTGCCACAGAATAGTAGTGTAGTGTAGCTCCGATGGTCCCCCTTAGAGCCCGGGGCCACCGCCCCCCCGGTAGCTACGCTACTGCCCCTATCTATAGGTCTTTGCTTGAGATTATCCTAGGATCGTCGGTGGCAGAGGCGTAGCTAGGGTTTTGGTTCGGGGGGGGGGGGGGGGCGAAACTTCTGAGTGGGCCCCTAACCAGAGAACCTGAACAGATGACTGCGCTGTTGCCGAAAATAATCTATATATATATATATATATATATATATATATAGTGAGGTGCCAAGGGGAGAGGTACTAGAAAACAGGTATATTTCTCCCCGTTTCATTTCATATGTCTCCCTGTACTGATGATGAAGCCAGTTTATTTCACTGTAATCCAGTCCTGGTTTCCTTAGTGATCAGCATGGAAAGGACTGGTAGTTTCCCCTCCACTTATTCAATCCAGGTTTTGGTTTCCTGACTGGTCCAGCTGATATAATCAGGAGGAGCTGGAATCTCTGACTCTCTCTCGTCTGCTGAGCTGGGAGCTGACACAGTAAGATTACATGGACTTCTTTGCTGTTATATAGGTTTATTTTGTAGTTAGCCTGCTATTGTTAGTTAGTGGCCAGACGGCCTTAGATGTTTTATTTCATGTTTGGCATGTGTAACATTGAATAACAAGTGTGCACAATAAATATGCCGTGTCCACATTCATGTGGAACTTGCTAGTCTGCTGAAGTGACTTCATAGCCACACGCTTGTGCCAAAGCAAAGATCCCAGCTGAGCTATCTAATATATATATATATATATATATATATATATATATATATATATATATATATATATATATATTGCCGCCATATGGTCAGAGGTAAATAATACCAGTCCTACAGAACATATAATAGATTACAGCAGAGTTACAGATAATGACTTACCGCTGACGTTCTTTCTGATGGAACCGTTCACTTTTCACGTCTTTTCCATCTTGCCCAGACCGACATGACGACTCCTCCAGCCAGGACTCGGCTAAAGAGAATACAAAAAAGACACATTTCACTTCTCAGATTTTCAGCAATGTCACCAATTGAACTATTCTCAACCTGCACAAACCCCTTATCCTGCTGATAGCCCAATACTGAACCGCTGCTGCCGTATGTGTCCCTGTTACTGCACCTACTGTGTGGTTCTGTGTGACCTCTAAATTTTAAAGCAAACCTCTAGAATATAGTGATGCCGGGTGCAAGTGCCCTAGAAAACAGTGCCCACATTTTGTCCCATAGAAAGTAATAGTGCCCTGTGTGCCCCTTTGACAGTCACAGTAACCCAAGTTCCCTTATAATAAGTGCCACTTTACATTTAGTAATGTCCCGACTCTCCCCCCTGTACAGCCCCCCATACACAGTATGATGCTCTCTTATACACAGTATAATGCCCCCTCACTGTATGATGGCCCCGTCACTATAATCCCCACACTGTATGATGGCCCCCTAGATAGCAACCATATAGCACAGTGGTCTCTAACCTTTCTGACCTTGAGAGCCATATTCAGCTTAGATAGAGGGTCGCGAGCCACATTCAGCACTGAGAGAGGGGCGCGAGCCACATCCAGCTCCCATCTCCTTCAAAGTAGTGTCAGCCAAAGCCCCCATTACAGGTATAATCATAACCAAAGCTTTTCCACAGAAATCACTCCAAGGCAGTACACTGAGATCCAGGGGTTCCCACAATACTCCCCTTTCAGTATTCTCCCATCAAGGACTCCCAACACACTGTCACATCCAGCTTTGAGCATCTCCTCTAACAGGTAGTACCATCCTCCAGCGTACCATACCTGAAACATCTCTAAACCCCAAGACAGTATATGTGCATCCATATCTGCTCTTCTGTGCAGGGCTACTCACGTAAATCACTATTTTGAGATGTTCTCTTCATACCTGTCTGCTAGACCTGGACCTAATGCATCAAGCTGGCAGACAGTCCCGAGCCACAATTCATGGGACCGTGAGCCATATGTGGCTCCCAAGCTACAGGTTGGGGACCCCTGATAGAGTATAATACATCAGATAGTCCTCAATATAGTATAATGCACCCCCATAGGCAGAGTCTATAGTATAATGTACCTCCATAGACAGCCTCTGTATTATAATGCACCCCCATAGGCAGCCTCTATAATATAATTTACCCTCATAGGCAGCCTCTGTATTATAGTGCACCCCATAGTCAGCCTCTAGCCTCATAGGCAGTCTCTGTATTATAATGTACCCCCATAGGCAGCCTCTATATTATAATGTACCCCCATAGGCAGTCTCTGTACCCCCATAGGCAGCCTCTGTATTATAGTGCACCCCCATAGTCAGCCTCTAGCCCCATAGGCAGCCTCTGTATTATAATGAACCCCCATAGGCAGCCTCTATATTATAATGTACCCCCATAGGCACCCTCTGTATTATAATGTACCCCCATAGGCAGCCTCTGTACCCCCATAGGCAGCCTCTGTATTATAATGTACCCCCATAGGCATCCTCTGTATTATAACGTACCCGCATAGGCAGCCTATCTGTACCCCCATAGGCAGCATCTGTATTATAACGTACCCCCATAGGAAGCCTCTGTACCCCCATAGGCACTCTGTATTATAACGTACCCCCATAGGCAGCCTCTCTGTACCCCCATAGGCAGCCTCTGTACCCTCATAGACAGCCTCTGTATTATAACGTACCCCCATAGGCAGCCTCTGTACCCCCATAGGCAGCCTCTGTACCCCCATAGGCAGCCTCTGTACCCTCATAGACAGCCTCTGTATTATAACGTACCCCCATAGGCAGCCTCTGTACCCCCATAGGCAGCCTCTGTACCCCCATAGGCAGCCTCTGTACCCCCATAGGCAGCCTCTGTATTATAACGTACCCCCATAGTCAGCCTCTGTACCCCTATAGGCAGCCTATTATAATTCACCCCGTTACAAAAATAAATAAATAAATCTAATACTCACCTCTCTTCTCCTCCCAGCTCCTGTGCTGCTCCTTGCTCTCCCGCTCATCTCCTAACAGCGGGCGCCGGGCAGTGACGTCAACGCGCCCGCTGTCAGGGAGAGGGGGATTATGGGAGAAGGAGCGATCGCTCCCTCTCTCAGCACTGCGGTCATCTGTATGGGCTAGATGCCGATACAGCTGACCCTGCAATGACGGGCAGGGGGCCCACTGCTGGCATCGGGCCCCCCACCGCCTGCTCGGGTGCAGATTGATAGATTATCCCTGCTCTGCTGCAGAATGCAATTGTATCGGCGCACTTTGGACAACGATACATTTACATAGCGTAGGTCCGGGTGGGCCCCTCAGAGCGCGGGGACCGGGGCGACTGCCCCCTCTGCCCCCCCGGTAGCTGGTCGGTGGGTCTATTCACAAGGAATGGGTCGCCCACTCCATCGTAGGGCATCAGCCTAGTCGCAGTGCAGGGTCAGTTTTTCCCCTCCTACCCTAGTCCTGTGCTGCAGAACCGTAACACCGACAGCAAAGTTTTTTTCAGCACAGATTTGATGGGGAAAATATGTAACGTTTTACATTACCAGCAGAGCGGATGAGATTTCTATATCTTATACACAAGTTGCTTATTTTTCCTTGCAGATTTGAAGCAATTTCCAATAGACAACATGTCTATTCCTGGATTTGTTTGTGAACATGTCTATTCCTGCAGCATTTTTAACGCTATTTCACCGAGTATTAATAAATGAGGAAAAATATGTGACATACTGTAGATGTGCAGATTATACACGGCGCTGCTCCTGAAGATCCTGAACATGTGAATATACCCTACAGACATATCACATCAGCACATGGCTATCTATTATATATCAATCTATTTATCTATCTATATACCTATTATATATCTATTATCTATCTATCTATTATATATCAATCTATTTATCTATCTATATACCTATTATATATCTATCATCTATCTGTCTATTATCTATATATTTATCTATTATCTATCTATCTATTATCTATCTATTATATATCAATCTATTTATCTATCTATATACCTATTATATATCTACAGTATTATCTATCCATATATTATCTATCTATCATCTATCTATCTATTATCTATATATGTATCTGTTATCTATCTATCTATTATCTATATATCTATTATCTATCTATTATATATCAATCTATTTATCTATATACCTATTATATATCTACAGTATTATCTATCTATCCATCTATTATCTATCTATCATCTATCTATCATCTATATATTTATCTATTATCTATCTATTATCTATATATCTATTTATCTATCAATTATATATCAATCTATTTATATATATATCTATTACCCATCTATCCATCTATTATCTATCTATATATTTATCTATTATCTATCTATTATCTATATATCTATTATCTATCTACAGTATCTATCTATCTATCTTTTATCTATTATCTATCATCTATCTATTTTCTATCATCTATCATCTATCTATCATCTATCTATCATCTATCTATTATCTATCTATTACCTATTTTCTATCTATTATCTATTTATCTATATCTATTATCTAACTATTATCTACCTATCTATCCAGCTATCTATTTATTATCTGTCTATCTATTTATCTATCTATTATCTATCTGTTATCTATATCTAACTTCTCTATCTATTATCTACCTATCTATTATCTATCTATGCTATCTATTATCTATCTATTATTTATCTCATATCTGTTACTAAACAGTTGCTGAGTAATCGTTGACTTTACCTTTCAGCAGTGAGAATGATCTGTGCTCTGTGCAATCTTCTCCATGCAGTATGGTTATTATTTAGCAGCTATGATGAGTCCTGGTGACAGTGATATATTCCATGTGACGTTCAATATATACTGTAAATGTCTTTCATCCTTTAGTTGCACATCTTTATATAGATGTGGTTTTCTAGCAGCTAAAGCCACAATACGTGACTGCAACAAGTAAGTACGAAAGTAACAAGTGTAGATGGCATTATTGTCATGAAAGTGGAGCCACAGGAGGACACAAGCCGTAATAGCGCGAGGATAGATATAAGCGCTCTGTGACCACCGTGTTCTTATTTTCTGCAGTTTTCCACTTTAGCAACAGTTTGTGCTCTGTTTTTGCTTCAGAACTGGCCTTCCATTATTGTGATTTGTGATTGTTAACTTTCTTCTTGGCCCTATGTATCCAAAGATATCTGCTGAGAGATGACCAGCTGTAAAATAACATAATTTTCTAACACTCTAAGAGAGATATTGATCATATATGTGTCCTCCAAGTAGTTGTGACACTGAAAATGAGCCATTTTCAATGATAGAGCTAAGTAGTGAGGCAAAACGTTTTTACAGGAGTAAACCAGGCACATGGGCAACCTGGCAGCTGCATAGGAGCCCTTTGAGCAATGGGGCTCAATGGTACCAAAAACTTAAATATCTGTGCCTGTACTGCCTACTGAACTACTTGCAAGGGATTGTATCCAACACTGTCATGCACGCAGGAGGCACACGTGGTTCGTAGACCCATTGTGCCTTGAGGCCGGGCTTATCTGGTGGGAGCATAGCTAAGAGGCTACCCGGTGTTCTCTCCAACCTCTGATGCTGGAGTCAAACTTGAGCTGTTGATAGCCACCAGGTACCACTCATAGGCAGTCCCCAGTCCTGCCAAATCCAAAGGAAGAAGACCACAGTCATGGACTCTGAGTCTCTGACAGACATGACTTGGATACAGGTATATCAGTCTGGCCAACATTGAATACTGGAATAGGTTCAGACCACACAGGTTTCTGGATCTGGTTCAGATTCCGGTACCAGAGGTGCAGCTTTAAAGTTCAGGCGCCGCTGAAGAGTCAAGGTTCAGGAACCGCTGGTGCGGCTTCAGGGTTAAGTTATCACCGGAGTGGCTTCAGAGTACAGGCACCACTGGAGTGGCTTCAGGGTACAGGTACCGCTGGTGCGGCTTTAGGGTTAAGGTACCACTGGAGCGGCTTCAAGGTACAGACAACACTGGAGTGGCTTCGGGGTACAAGCACCACTGGAGTGGCATCAGGATACAGGTACCGCCAGAGCGGCTTTAGGGTACAGGTATCACTGGAGTGGCTTCAGGGTTACATGCACAGTATAAAAGACTACATGAACAGGTTCAGGATAACTTAACTAACTAGTACACAAGATTAGGACAGGGGACCTGGCAACATGCCATTGCACACACATAATGTAGGAAAACTACAAGGGTTGCTCAGGCACAGCTCTAATGAGGAGGAAGGTGCCTTTTATACCAAATGATTCCCAGGTATCGGCTTGTGGCATTTTTCAAAGTGCGTGTGCTGCCCCTTTAAGACCAGGGCAGCGTTCACGTGCTAGGTGTGCCACTGGCAAGACTGCGGCATGCACAGGAGGAAAGGAGGAAGAAGCAGGAGACGGGGTGCTTGCCGTTCTGCCGGGGCGTTGAGTATGTTGGCATCCCTGCATGGAGGGGACAGCCTACATGAAACGTTTTTTGTCATATACAATTACATTAAAGAATAAAGAAAACTTTTTTTTATTTAATTATTGATCAGTCTTTGCACATGTATGTATTTTTGTAATATATTCCAATACCTTATTTTGCTTCCTTCCCTATCAAACACCATGAAGAAAGTGCTGCTTTACTTCCTAGTTCATGCTCCTTTAGAAGCTACTTGGAGCTTTTGCTCTACCAAAAATGCATATTGTTGTGAGTTCATTTTCCCCTTCACCATTGAGGTCTGATTAACTCCATCTTCTGGTGAAGGAAGGTAGTGAGGCTGATTATCAAGCATCTGGGCAGGATGATGATGACTGGGTGACGGGAATTGCTGACTGGATATAAGGCAGCCGACGCCCTTCTGCCTTGCTGGTGATCTCTCTAAGGGATTCTAGGAGACCAGTCTGATTCCTGCTCCTCAAAAGCTAAGTTTTCTGCTCTGCCTTTTGCATTTGTGTTTTGGTTTTGTTTGTCCTTGTTTTTCTGGATTTCTGCCATTCCCTGCTGGGGTGAGCTGAATTCCTTTTTGCTCTGTCTTCAGAAGATACCTGAGTGCTGATATAGTCTTTTTGAAGCCTAGCGTCTTCAGGGCTTTTTTCCCTATCATATGTTGGCTCTTGTTTTGATAGGGTTTTGGCGGATTACAGACAGCAGCTTTTCTATCCTGTCCTATGTAGTTAACTTGGGCCCCATCTTTTGCTCAGCCTATCTTTCTATCTGTGTGAGTGTTTTTTCATCTTGCTTCACCGTCATTATATGTTGGGGGCTGCCTATTGCTTTGGGGTCTGCTCTGGGGCAGTTTAGATTTCCCTTTCTGTCTTTAGGCCTATGTAGTTCTCCGGCCGTGATCGAGGGGTCTAGGGCACCGTAGGAACCCCCCACGGCTACTGCTAGTTGTTGTTGATAGGTTCAGGGGTCTGTAATCCGATAGCTGCCAACTTCTCTGGTTTTCTGGACTTAGCTAGTATTTCTGTTTTTGCCTCCTACGGTGACTCATTCATAACAGCATATTAAAACACTGTTTCCAAACACTGTCCCTGTGAACTCTCCTCTGCTCCCCTCCCTCATATGCTCATCCAGGGAAGCATTTGTAACTAGCATTTGAGCATTTATTCTTGCTAGAGCAGCAGTTCAAAGCAGCTTCTAAAGGACCATGAACCAGGCAGACAAAACAGCACTTTAAACATGATGTTCGGGAGAGAAAGAAGAAAACTAAATAATGGAGTATATTTAAAAAATTCATAACTTTATAAAGCATAATTATATGTAAAAAGTTTACTTACTCTTCAAGCTTTAAAGGTTGCAGAGCTGTGTTCCTTATTTGACACAGAGATGGGCTTGCTATCACTACTAGAAGCTCTGACCGCAATTAGGCAAAGTAGATGTGAAAGCAGAAATTCAGCTGCTACCTATATCTATATGAATTCTCTAGTGACATAGCTTTGTGGTTCCATGTTATCCAATCCATGGCAGGCAGATCATTGGTACCATTGAATAGTTGGTAGCATTTACAACAAAGTGTCACAGGGGGGCAGCATTGTACAATATTGTATCCAGATAATTAAAAAAGGCAACAATGTGCAGTCATGGAAATTGAAAGCATGATGTAAAGGGCCTGTCACACTAAGCGATATCGCTAGCAATATCGCTATAACGTCACTGTTTTTTGTGACATTATAGCGATATTGCTAGCGATATCGCTATGTCTGATAATTACCTCCGACCGCTTCCCCGCTGGTTATCGCTGATCGCGCGAGAACGTCCTGGACCGTTTCTCGTCGTCAGCTTCCTGCTGGGCTTCCTGCTGTTGAGACGAGCGATGCGTGGTTGCGGGCAGGAGGAGGTCAGGATCACCTCTTCTGACAGGTAAGTAACGACCCCCCACCCCTGCGATGTCGCTGGTGAGATCTGCCTGTGTGGCAGCTCACTAGCGACCACTTAGTGATGCACCAGCGATCCTGACCGCGTGATGGTCGGGATTGCTGGTACATTGCTAAGTGTGACAGTACCTTAAGGCAAATGGTCAGCAGGGGGCAGTGTAACTAGTGTGTTTATGCAGCCAGCTCCTGATGGTGCAGCTTCAGTAGCCTTGGCGCCCCTGAATGCTGTTGCCGCTGATCACTTAGTTGAGAAGCGGCTGCAGTGTGAGAGGGTTGTCGGGGCTGGACATTCCCATCCTCCCAAAGTCCTGTTCTGCATTGGTGCTGCTGGTCAGCAAGATCTTGATATAAAGGATCAGCGGCGCCTCACAGCGGCTAAGGATCAACTATAAAGCAGCTGAAAATATCAACTGATGATGTGGAGGGCACATGTAAGACTAGGGCTGAGTTTGCCTCCAGTTCTGTGGAGGAAACTGAGCCCCTTGTGCCTGTGATTGAGCTCTTCTGGTCGACTTATGAGTTGGCAAAAAATGAGCCCGGCTGGTGAGACTTTTTCATCCAGGCGGTGTCTCGCCAAAATCAAGTCAAGAAAATGACCGTGATGACTTGTAACGAGTCACTTTATTTTTATGACATCATGAAGTGGCTTGGCCGATATCGAGAGGTGGTGGAGATGTCGAAGAAAAACCGTGATGAGTTTAGTATCTGGTCAGGGGCCTGGACGTTTATGGTAAAACTAAGGCGTTCAGGTGGTATGGTTGCCCACATTCCATCATCTGCCTTCCTGGGTAGGGATCGTATCCAGGTCTTCTACCAGGAGCAACCGAAGCTCTGTCACAAGTGCGGCGACTCCACACACTTCTGTGCAAACTGCACTGTGCAGAAATGTGCATTGTGTGGGGATATCGGCCATCTTGCTGCATCTTGTGTGGAGATTAGGTGCCATTCAGCCATTGTCCTCGCTCCTTCGCTAATGCAGTCGTGACCTCGGTGGGAGAAATCCGTGAGGCTGATTCTGCTGGGGAAGGAACTAGCAGGGGTGAGGGAGCTGATGAGGGGCCAAGGAGGAAAAGCAGTAGAAAGACGCCTGCCCAGCTGAGGCGTCTAGACAAGCGCAGACAGGAGAGGGAGTTGGGCGAGCCCCGGGCTACTGAGGTGACCTCTGTCCTGGATGCCAGTCTTGCTGCTGAGGCCCCGAGGGATGATGAGTTGGATGAGGAGGTCAGGAGGATCCACAGGGAGGAAACTGCCACTGCCTCCGAATCCTCCCATTATGAAAGTATGGATGAGGATAACAGACAGTGGCTAGAGGACAAGCGTAAGCTCGCCACCAAAAAGAAGAGAAAGAAGAGAGATAAAGCATCTTCTCCCGCTCTGGCCAAGGTACCTAAGGAAGGAAAAACTGACTCCCCTCTGGTTGGTCTTTCTGACTAGTTTCAAGCCGTTGAGAACATCTCTTCCTCTGAGGAGGAAGCTGAGGGTGAGGTCCCGGCTTTGGCGGAGCTTACAGGGAGTGCCGAGTCTTCTTCTGGGAATGTAAGGTCCTTGGAAGGAGGGACTAGCCCAGAGTCCAAAGACGAGGACGACAAAAAGAAAAAACACGTGGGAATGGACACTTCTGTCGTTAAAGAGGAGGAATCATTCCTCCTCTTTGAGGCAGAGGATAAGGGAAGTGGGAAGAAGAAAGCCATCTAACTCAATCACAAATGATGGTGGTACCCACTCCGTTGACGCTGGCGTCTATTAATGTTTCCAGCATAGAGTCAAATACAGCCAGATTTGCGACCTTTGATATTCTCAGTCATGTTGAAGCTGACCTTTTCTTTTTGCAAGAGTCCATGCTGCCAAACATGGCATATGTGTTTAAAGCCAAGAGGGAGTGGAGACTCGGGCCCTCCTATTGGTCTCTTGCCGCCGAGCCGTATAGTGGAGTGGCGGTCCTTTTTAATGCACGGGTGGAATGCCGACGGGTTATTGAGTTAGAAATGGGAAGGTGCCTGATCTTAGATGTCCTCATGAAGGGACAAGAGCTCAGGCTCATCAATATCTATGTTCCCCAATCTAAGTGGGACCGAAAGTGTCTCTTTATGGGGATCAAGCCCTATCGTTTTACAAGTTGGCAGGTTGTCTTTGAAGGGGACTTCAATACTGTCACAAGGCCCCGGGATAGAGGAAGTTCCAGAGACAAGCTGACATGATAGCGTCACCCTTAATAGTATAGCTAGTGAGGCTCGCCTGGTGGATGTCCACATTCGGCACATCCAAGGCCACAAGGGGTTCACCTATCATAGAGGTAACTGTAGGTCCAGAATAGATAGGTTTTATTTAAAGGAGGAAGCTGTCTCTTCAGCAGTGTCTGTTGCTGAGGTGGAGTTCTCCTACCACTGTTTAATTTTGTTTTCACTGAATGTTAGAGACCCTCCAGATGGGAAGGGGCTTTTGGAGGCTCAATTCGTCTCTCTTGGAAGAAGCGGACAAAAGACAGTCCTTTCAGGATTTTCTTCAGAGCCAGGTACCCTTACTGGATCTTTGTAGTAGTAAGTCAGAGTGGTGGGAGATGTTCAAGAAAAGGGTGGCGAGATTCTTCGGCCAGCTCTCGAGCCTCAGGAGTCTGAGCAGGTATCGTCTGTATCAGGGTCTGAGGAGGAAACTCGAGCATCTTGTCTCAACTGGAGGTAGCTGCGAGGAGATCTCCAGAGTGAAATCTTTGCTCATGAGGTGTCAGTACGATAGACACGCGTCTTTGGTTTTTGAGAGGGATTACGGGAAGTACCGCTCGCCCGACCCTTACAGAAACTGCAAGATGTCAGTGAATAGTAAAGTGGTTACAGGACTGGTCAACAGTACAGGGTCCCTGAGGCGATCCAGATCGGGGATCTTGGAGGTTGTCAGATCCTTCTACTCGCACCTCTTGGGGAAGAGGGATCTTGATTGTGATGAGATGTCGGCTTTCCTGGCTGAAGCCGTTCCCGAACCAGGGGTAGACCCCTCTCTTGACGTTTTGACAGATATGATCAGGGAAGAGGAAGTTAAGTTGGCGATTGAACGGCATGCCCAACAAAATTGCCCATTCCAGATGGCTTAACATCTGAGTTCTATAAGACCTTTAAGGACGTTTTGGTTCCCTTCTTGACTGAGGTATTCAATGAGTGTCTTTCTTCAGGCACTCTGCCAAAGTCAATGAGGAGGTCTGCCCTGATCATCTTGTCAAAGGGTAAGGACCCATCATGCATTGAGAATTGGCGTCCCATAGCGCTTCTCAATGCAGAAAGGAAGGTTCTGGCAAAGGAGCTGTTTAATCGGCTGGTGAAATTTGCACTCCGACTCCTTTCGGAGGCCAAGCATTGCTCTGTTCCAGGTCGCAGCACATTTAGTGCTGTGCTCGGTGTCCGGGAGGTGGTGGAGCAGGGAAAGGCTGGTCACTGGAAGGGGTACATGCTATCACTGGACCAGGCAATAGCGTTTGATCGGGTTAATCACGAGTACCTCTGGTCTGTCCTTCTGAGATTTGGCCTGCCGGGGGGGGCTTGTTGATTGGCTTAAAACCTTGCACGGTGGGGCAGTGAGTTTCCCGCTTGTGAACGGTTGGATTCCCAGCTCTTTTGAGGTTGGATCTGGTGTTCGCCAGGGTTGTCCCTTGAGCCCACTGCTGTACGTGTTTGCGATTGACCCACTTCTTAGGAGGGTGGAGTGTGGACGGTTGATCGGAATGGACCAGGCAGCACCGGAAGCCACTCTGAGGTTGGTGGCAAATGCCGATGATGTCACTGTTTTTGTTTCCTCTCTTGAGGAGGCAGGGTGGCTGATGTCAAAGGTAGATCGCTACTCGGAGGCATCCGGGTCCAAGATCAACCGGGATAAGTGTGACAGACTCTGGCTGGGAGGAGGAGGTCCTGGTTTTGATCTCCCGGACACCCTTCCAGGACCCAAAGTCTCTGCAAAAGTCCTTGGCATTGAATATAGCCAGGGGGATTACCTCAAACAAAATTGGGACAGCAGGCTAGAGATCGCCACTCAGAAGGTGAACCAAGGGAAGGGTTGGTCTTTGAGCCTAAGGGAAAGGGTAAACCTGATCAAAACTTACCTGCTCCCTTTACAGATTTATCTGGGCAGTGTGTGCATCTTGCCGGAGTCTCTCTGGACTCGGGTCTACAGTTTGTTCTTCCAACTGTTATGGGGGAATAGACTGAACCTGGTCAAGAGGGAGGTTACTTACCGTACGAGGAGACTAGGAGGGTTGGGTATGGTCAACCCTGTGGTATTCCTTGTGGATACCTTCATTAAGATCAATATTGCAAACTTCTGGAAAGAGAGGGCTCCTCCGTGGGTATTCTCCTGTAGGGGATGGTTTCAGCCTTTCTTCCAGGAATGGGAGACAGGAGGGCAAGTGAAGGATGTTCGCACACCGCATGGACATCGTCCGGCTTACGCTACCTTGGTTCTGAAGGTAATTCGCCGGTGGGGTCTGGGAATGTGGGAGATCAGGACTATGCCAAGGAAACTCCTTGACAATAGGGTTCTGTTGACCCATTTCCAGAGGCCTCTGGCACTCAGGAATTGCCCAAGTTGGGATCTTGGGGTGGGTTTGCATCTTTTGATTTCTATCAGGATCCCCTCGAAGTTTTGGGATTTGGCTGGTGCTGCTTCCATGGGAAACTGTGTGAGGCACAATCTGAAGTGTAGGAGCTCTGAGGACAGGAACTGTCCTCGGGAGCATTGTGGTACCATGCTGGAAAGCATGGAACATTTCCTGCTTCATTGTCCCTTCAACAGAGGTGTACACAGGGTGGGCGTCTCCATTGGCTGGTCTCAGCTGGCCGGTCTCTCCTATGCGGAATGGGCCTATGGAGCATTCAGAGACCTTGGTGGTCGGGACTGCTGCACCTTATTTCTAGTTAGCGCAGTGGTTAGGTATCACATGTGGAACGCACGGTGCTTAGTGTCAACGCAACGGAAAATCCTCCCAGTAAACGATGTGTTTAGGACCATACTTAGTGACCTGGTGAAGGTGCGCTCTCTGGAGTATCAGACTGGGCGCACGTAGGGTCACTCTCCTCTGGAGGGTTTTTTTTTTTTTTTAGTGTGCCCTAGTCTGGTCATCTCCTTTCCTGGTGGTGGGCTGCTGCTAACACCATAGATTTTTGTTTTATGATCGGTATACAGTGATGTAGGGCTGCAGGCACTGAACTTGGGCTTTGTGATTTGTGGGTATTGTAGTGTTTGTTTCTGTATATATTGTATATAGGGATATAGTTTTGGGTATAGGTGTTAGGGTGGGTGGTGGGAAAAGGGGGGAAGTGGGTTTATCTTGTGGGACTATGGGACACTCTGGTGTTTTGGGGAAAAACTGGCACTGCCTGATCTGGCCTATGGACGTTGGACATGGACTGAGGCATGAGACGCAGGACCAGCTCTCAGGTCAGTGCGGGGGTTGGGAATGGTGGGTCTCAGTGTGAGGTGTTTAGTTTAGTCTTGTATATATTTGTATAGTTTGTGGTTATTTTATTTAAAATGTATAAAATAATAAATAAAATGTACGTATATAGTTTTTGTTTACTATTGTTTATTTTATTTGTTTGTTATTAGTTTGTTTGGTGACCGGACCAGAAGGTATAAGTACTTAATATTAGTTATTATTCTGTATATATGTATAATATGTGTGACAGGAGAGAATGAGCGGCTGGACCAGTGTTCATTATACGGAGTATTTTTCTGGCTGATATTTTTGTTTTGTTTCTGTTATTATTATTATTGTTGTTATGTTTTTCATTTTTATAATAAAAGATCTACAGGATGTAACTCAGGATCCGTCCAGGATCAGTAATGTAATGTATGTACACAGTGACTGCACCAGAAGATTAGTGAGTGCAGCTCTGGAGGATAATACAGGATGTAACTCAGGCTCAGTACAGGATAAATAATGTAATGTACACCGTGACAGCACCAGAAGAATAATGAGTGCAGCTCTGGATTATAATACAGGATGTAAGGCCGGATCAGTACAGGATCAGTAATGTAATGTATATACACAGTGACTCCACCAGCAGAATAGTGAGTGCAGCTTTAGATTATAATACAGGATGTAACTCACGATAAGTACAGGATCAGTAATGTATGTACAGTGACTGCACCAGCAGAATAGTGATTGCAGCTCTGGAGTTTAGTATAGGATGTAACTCAGGATCAGTAATAATTATCGAGTTGTTCTAACTGAATTGTTCCTTCTGTTTTTGCAGGATTACCTCCAGAAAACAGGATGAACTTCACCACAGATCCAGAAACTGCAGAACTACGCCATGCTGTCCAAGTGGTGGTCACTGTGATTTTCAGCTTAATTTTTCTCTTAGGCATGATGGGTAATGGCACTGTGATCTGGATAACAGGCTGTCGACTTCAACGAACTATTAATACTGTTTGGTTTTTCAACCTAGCATTGGCAGATTTCATCTCTACCTTTTTGGTTCTTGTCACAGTCCTTTACTTGCTACTTGACCTCCATTGGCCATTTGGGCCCATTTTCTGCAAACTTGTCAACTGCACATTTGGCTTGAGCATCTACACCAGCATCCTCTTACTGAGCGCCATTAGCATCGATCGCTGTGTTCTTGTCCTATTCCCAGTATGGTGCCAAAATTATCGCAACCCCAGGTTGATTACGGCTGTTTGTTTAGTCATTTGGATTCTTTCCATTGCCTTGGTACCAGGTTCTTACACCCTTTCTGAAATGTCTACAGAAAGCAACCGAAGTTCTTGCAAGAACCTCGATATTTTTGAAGACTGGGAGAGAAGAGAAGCCACTATTTTCACTGTGTGTATATTCCTCTACCAGTTCTTAGTCCCATTGAGCATCATCCTAATTTCCTATGCCATTCTTCTCCTTACGCTCCATAAGAAAAAATTGAACAAGAGTAGCAAGCCATTCTTGGTTGTAACCGGGGTGGTCTTTTCATTTTTCTTATGTTGGCTTCCCTATCATGCCTTAGCCCTCTCCAGAGTATCCCTTGGTGGGTTACCACTTTTGGTTAGTCTGGTGGCTGTGCCGCTCTCCAAATGTTTAGCCATGTTCAACAGTTGTATCAACCCAATACTTTACGTTTTCATTGGCCGAGAATTTAAAGATGCCGTCAAGAGGTCACTGACACAAGTATTTAAAACTGTTTTTGAGGAAGTCCCACACTAAAGACGTTGCAAGTGGAAAACTTTACAACAACTGGAGAAGATGCTCAACTTTTTTGGCATTTTGGAAGCTTCTAACCGCAAAAAAATTAAGCTTCTAGGTAAACGAGAAACCAAACAGAGTTTGGACAATTCACCAGAGTTTGGAGAGTTCAAAACCAAATTTTGGCTAATGGAAAAGTTATTTAATGAAGAAGGGAAGTAAATAAAGCCATTTGTTTACAGGCAGAATCAACTTCTAATGGTGAATGACCAATAGATTTCATTAAACTGGGGACAGCAGGACAGTGATACATTGTGATGGACGAGGAGATGCATCACAGCAGACTATTTCAAAGATTTCTCTCAAGACGAGAGATTATTCAATGAATGTACCGTTTTGGAATTTTGGGGGGAATTTTTTTTACTGCCCTTTCCTTTGTTCTTTTTAAATTCAGTGGTCTAGCTTATATACTGGGAACTTCAGATACCATGGACTGAGAGGTTGTTGTGTTCATTCAGAAATCTCTGCCTTTCGAAGAGGAAAATTGAATTGATTGAATCAAAATGGAAATGTTCTATTTTAACAACCCCAGTAATAGTTACAATATTTTGGTGGTTTATACAAATAAAAAACAAACTTGTCATTGTAAAAGGTAAAGGTCAGGGAATTTTTCTGAACTCTGTGCTGCTAGCTCCTGTTGACTTGTCTTGCAATTTCTGTGACCTCTCTTTAGTATTTTGAGTGCAAAAGGGTGTAATGTTGTTAATGAAAATCTACTGATGTACATGTTAAGAGATGAACATTCATGTCACATCGTTAAAAATGCAAATATTCTCCGAAAAAGCTTTTAAAGTGGGTGTGGATTATGCAAATGAAGTAATATTTTCAGCATTGTTGACTCGTGGGTCAAAACATGGTAATTCAAACACTGCCAGTTGACTTTCTAACAATTTCCACCATCTTTTCTTGTTATTAATAAATGGAGCATTCTACACAGGCTTAATTAAAGGATATGGACACATTCTGGGGTATTTATTCTTTTTTTAATTGAATGCATGTGTTTTGGGATGAAATCATTTTTGCAATTTGTTTTTTTTATAAAGTTTGTATTGCTAAAGCCCCTTTGGTGTACTGACTATTGATGGCTGAAGAATAATTTGTCAGAGAATCTGTCAGTGAGCTTGATATGACAGGGAGTTTGTGAATCTTTTATCTGTTTTTTTCTGAACTCCTTTAAGTAGATATTTTCTGAACTCCTTTCAGTTGATGAATGGTGGCCATTAAAGTTCTACTCAAGTTTAATGTAGCATTTGGTTATTATTCAGCTGAGAGGAGCTTAGTAAAAGAGCTACAAACTCTCCCAGAACAAACTCACTGACAAAAAAAAAAAAATTGTACAAATGTGTGTATACATACATACGGTATATTCTTTTTTTATATCAATGAGTTTGTTGTGATGGAGGAGTTTGTAGCTCTCTTATTGTAGATATAGAATCTCATTTAGCAGCTTTTAATAAGTACGGTAGGTAAGCAAAGAGCATTAAAAGCCAAATGGTGCAAAATTTTTAATGAAATACAATTGCAAAAAATGCTTTAGCCCAAAATTCATTTAAGGAATAGCAAAAATTGGTCCTTAATGGTGTCCATCTTCTTGAAACCTGTAAGATCCTAAAACCATAAGTGCTTGTTCATACGTATTTTTACTGCGTTTTTGTCAAACAAAGAACACATCATTTTACAGTAACAGAAGAACAATGAGATCTCTAACATCTCAGGCATGCATTGCGTTTTTCCTTTCCTTGCATATTTCCAGCTGTGGTGTGTTTCTTCAAATCTGCAGTATGTCAATTCTTTCCGCTTTTTTGCATCATTTTTCGAAATTCAAATAAATGGTCGAAAAAAGTATGCAAAAATATACCAAAATCCATATATTATATGCACAATTTTTCCAGCCAAAATTATGGTTCTTCGCGCAGAAAATTCTGCTGCAAATAGTTTATGTGCACATAGCCTAAGGGCGCAGTCAGACGGCCGTATAACACAGACGACAATCGCACTGCAATGCTCAGACTGGCCGGTGGCTCTCCTAACCCGAGGGCGACAACATGTATTTCTGTGCATGTCACGCTCGGGTCAGAAGAGCCACCGGCTGGTCCAAGGATTGGGATGCAATCTTTGTCCGCGTTAGGCAGCCATCTGATTCTGCCCTAATGCTTCAATTATATTCAATCTATAATCTTCACTGTAGTTTATGTGCACACGTTGATAGAGATGAGTGCACCCAAACTTATAAAAGTTTAGGATTCATACTGGACAGTCACTGACTGGTGCTAAATGCCGAACACAGACCCCTCCCAGAAGTCCGTTGCAGAGTTCAGAGATGCGAGAAAAGTCCATTGCAAGGTTTGGAGTTTTGGGAGAAGTCCGCTGCTGTGTTCGGAGTTTCAGGGTAAGGCCATTACAAAGTTTGGAGTTCCGGGGAAAGTCCATTACAAAGTTTGCAGTTCCGGGGCAATTCTGTTTCAGAGAGAAGAATTTTCCAGCTCCAAAGTTCTGGTCTCCATACATTTCAAAGGGGTTCAAGATCGGTTAAAGTTTTGGTACCAAAATCAAATTTTGGACTACAGTTCAAGCCGGTTACCAGAACCTGAACTTCCATGGGTCCGCTCATCCCTACATATTATTTGCAGAACATTAAATTTTTCTGCTGCAAAATCCAAAGAGTTGGCAGGGAAAACTGAATAAAATTAGTGCATTTTTGTCACATTTTGATGCATTTTATTTGCATTATTTCCCATTTACTTGAATGGGTCAACAATCCTGGAAGAATTGACTTGCTGCAGATTTGAAAAAACACTTTTCAAGTTGAAATTTACAAGGAAAAAAATAAGCATCATGTGCATAAGATATCATAAATCTCATTCTCTTTGCTGGAAGAAGAAATAACACGTGTGAGCTAGTCCTAAGCTAAATAGTCTGGACTCCAGATAGGTAAAATGTATTAATCTAAATAAAGTGTAACAAACTATCAGGACAGGATGATTGTGTGATTGAAGTATTTAGCTAAAGGTTTGTCTACATGCATAGACAGTCAGCTTCAGTTCACTGAAGTTAAAAATGCCGCGCTTCGAAAGTAAATCAGAAAATTCAAACAAGTTTTTTTTATTATCCCATTTTAATGCCTCAGTCCATTCAGAATAATAGGTACTAGTGCCCTTGAAGCACAAATTTGATGGAAATCATAAGAAAACCAGATCTGTCGAAAGCAACCTGTTTACAGCTAAGTGCAGCAGAGTTTTTTTATGTTACACAAAAGGAAAAAAGTTAAAACATAGGGAAGTTATAAGACAGTGCCTTGAAGAACTCTGCTTACTACACGTTACAACTCACATTCACGATTTTATTTCTCTATCAATCGTAACCACAAGTAATCTTAGCTAATATTTCCTTCCCTTTTTATCAGAATGTGAAAGTCCCCAAAATTCTCATACAGTCAAAAGCTACCCACTTAATGGTCTATCACATCTGTAGCAATTTCACTTCTAAACTAAGAGTATTATAAGCGTCTTGGTACAAAATACAACAAAAAAATCCCCTACCCCCTTCTTTAGATATTTTATCCTTTGAAGGAAATAATCTTGTGTTTTTTGAAGAATATTGTTTTGCTTGGTTGTAATTGTTTGTGACTTTCGGGTATTGATGTTGCCAAATATGAATGTACGTTGTTGTTTTGTTGTTTTGTGTCTTAACAATAAATTTTTTTGTGATCAGTTACATATTGTGAATATTAACATGTTTCCAAGTTTCTAGGAGTTCATATAAATCTATAGAGGAAGAAGCATTTTAATATCCAGTGGTCTCGTTTCCAGAGTGTCCTCAACGAAGCTGTTCATCCCTTTATGTAGCCATAGATTTCAATACAAATTTGTGAGTCCCGAAATTCCACTATGGGGCATTCACTAAGGTGTCCTTTGGTTGGCCGATAGAATATGATAGCTTTAGGGTTACTTTTACGTAGGATTAATTGAGGTGAAAGTTTCATTGATCACTAACTCAATGGCGACCAGGATAGACTTTTTGAACATGTTTTTGAAACTCTCCACAATGAACAGATAAAGAATGGGAGTAAAGCAACTATTGATGCAGGTCAGACATGTTGATAATACTTGCAATGAGCTCAAGACGCTTTCTTTGAAGTTGTCCTTCTCAACACTCATTCCATACCAGATATGGTAGGGAAGCCACGAGATGAAGAAAGAGAGAATAGCAAATAAGATTATTCTGTACGGTCTACTGGACCGTGTGAGCTTTTCCTTCTTCATCTTGATGAATATTTTTACATAACAGAAGGTAATGATGAGGAAAGGGATTATGAAGCCCATGAATAAGTGTATACTGAACAAGATCCATTTCACCTTCTTCTCGTCCCATTTTCCTGAGAAAGTGTAATTATTGTGGCAGATGGTAATATTGTCCTCATATCTAACTTGACGGGACATCAAGTATGGAGTTGTAAAGCTGAATGCCAAAATCCAAAACAAAAGGCACGTAATGGATGCAGAACGGGGGTTCATATACCTTTTGTGTGTATGTGGGTGAAAGACCAAGCAGTAACGATCCACACTTATCACAGTCAGGAGAAAAACTGTCACATACATGCCTAGGGACACAAATGAGTTGATGATCTTGCAGAGGAAGAGGCCAAATATCCAATGTGGTGCCATGATAAAATAGACTGCGGCAAATGGAAATACAAAGGTAACCATGAGGTTGGCTAAAATTAGGTGGAAGAACAAGGTGGTGTTGACTGTTCGGCTCATCCTGAACCAAAGAACCCAGAGATACAAAGTGTTCACCACTAGTCCAAAACAAAATGTAAAAAATAAGAGTATGGCTGATATCAGGTTAAATGATGAAGAGGACATTTTGTGTGCAGTTTCATTATTTGCACTTACATTAAAATTGAAGGCTGGTTGAGATGACATCTCCTGTAAAAGTCATGAAAAGTTATCAGATCATTATGATAAGATCACACCACTAATGATATCAGAAGCCTTAACTCAAGATGACTTGAATCATGTAAGGTTAGTTTCAAATAATGCATGTAGCAATGGGTTAAATAGTTCCCAGGTAACCAGAATATAAATTAAATTTTCCATTATGATTTTATTTTACACTTCTTAATGTGGAAAGCTCACAACATACATACTAAATGTGTCCATAGGCTTACATCTGCTTGCCATAAAGTTCCATTGACCCAATTGTTCGCATATCGGCAAGCTCCATGGATGTAGCCATGCATATGTAGACAATTACCATAGAATGACAGTCTGTATAATGTAACAGTCTATATATGGAAATAGTTTATCACTGGAACTTCCTTAGGGGGCTTCAGAGATGTTGTTAAGACTCTGTTGCCGGGTGTCCTGGGACCAGGGGCTCCTTCACTGTCCCTAACGCTAGTGGCACCCTAGCTCGTCCTGTTCCCTGGATTACTTCTGATGGTGAAGACATCAGAGCTTAGAATTTGCCTTCAGTCTGTATCCTTCCCCCACCTGGGAAGAGGGGAGTAGTAGTGTACTGTAATACACCAAGCAGAATAAGAAGGTAGCAACATTCACAGATGAATCCAAACGTCTTCTCCAATAACAACCTCCAGCCGTGCAGAATAAGCTACTCTGACAATGAGTTCTATCTAGGGCCCAGATTATATAGGAGATGGGAGTGGCTAACAGTGCACAACTGAGAGGTTTAAGGCAGGAAAGCTTCTAGAAGCTCTCAACTGAGCAGATTAACCCCTGCACTTCCAAAATACATTTACACCGTTTAATATGAAGGTGAAGTGCTTCTAATCAGTGCAGGAGTAGGAGAAATCAGACATGGTGGTCTTCTGGCTCCTCTCTGTCACAGTAATGACCAATCTATGGACTGTTAGGGTAATTTGTCTGAGGTTCCTTTCACCTAAGTCCCCAAAAAGTTCTTTAAAGCACAATGCTCTGTATGTGGATCTGGTTTCTTTGATGCACAAGGTGTGAAGGGGATCTAGAGGACATGTTGAGGGCAAGGGTTTAGGGCAGGGCACTGAGGGTATGGAGCAGAAATCTGTAAATCGCCATGTTTGGGAGACATGTTTCATTGTATGGTCCATACTGGGAAACATGTCAGCCCTTCTTCAGAGACATATTGAGGGAGACTTTCTGAAAAGTAACTCCATAGTAGACTACTAAATGTGATGTGAACAGAACCTAATATGAATAATGAGGTTACATACCTCACTGATCCAGACTTGACTTCTACATCTGATTCCTAGCTGGAACATTACTGTTTTCTGTCATCTGAGACCACTGGCCCAACAAAGTGACCTGATTCAAGTCCCATTCGCTAACATTATTTGGGTTTCATAGGAGACTCCCATCTTTCTCTTGAGTTTAGTACTATAAAAATTAATAAATTGGGCAGCATGAAGGCTCAGTGGTTAGCACTGTGGCTTTGCAGTGCTGGAGGTCAAATTCCACCAAGGAACAAATTTGCAAGAAGTTGGTATCTACTCCCTGGGTTTCCTCCAGGTTCTCCAGTTTCCTCCTACATTCCAAAGACATACTAATGAAGTCTCTGTAGAGGTCCACAATCTTCACACGCACAGAGTCGCCTTGATCAGAGGCATTGGCTAAGGCAAGAACATGAGGAAAAATCTCCAGTGGGGAACTCAATAAAAAGTATTTCTTTGAAAATGTTAAAAACCATCTTGAATAGAAAAAACACACTCAATTTCAGATGGGGTCCCTGGTGGTCTAAATTCAACGCATTTCGACCTAGCAGGTCTTAACCATGAATAAGACCCGCTAGGTCTAAACGCGTTGGTTTTAGACCACCAGGGCCCCCATCTGCAATTGTGTGTGTTTTTTCTATTCAAGATGGTTTGAAACTATGTTATACAATGCCTGTTGAAGAGACCTAAGCAGTCTTGAAAGCTTGCTTTGTAACATCATTTATTTTATTTTTGTTAGCCATTAAAAGGTATCATAACTACAAGATTATTATTTTGCCTTTCCCACTGAGATCAATCGTATTTACAGTGGCTAACACTGTATCAAACCTTTGTTTTCTACTTCACAATAAGAAACGTTACCCCTTAGATCCCTACATTAACATCAATAATAAATCAAAGGAAAAGGGAGACCACATGGAAGAAACATAGTTCCTCTTATGGATATCATAGAGATAGGGCTCCCCTTCAATGAGAAAGAAAATGATTCGTAGCTCCCTTTCTGGTACACACAAATCATTGTTGTGTTACATGCAAGGTCTTTCATCTCAATGGTCGCCATGTCATACTGATCTCACAGTTTTTGCTTGAAGGTGGAAAGTGGTTGGCATTGTCTCATTAACAAGTATTATAAATATTGTCACCATTAATGAACCCCACGATATTCCACTCTCTGCTCCACTCATGTTCATTAGGATACATATCTGGTAGTTGCCTTCTTAAGGTACTGTCACACTTAGCGATGTACCAGCGATCCCGACCAGCGATATGACGCGGTCAGGATCGCTGGTGCATCGCTAAGTGGTCGCTAGTGAGCTGCCACACAGGCAGATCTCACTAGCGACATCGCTGGGGACGGGGATCGCTACTTACCTGTCACACCAGGCGATCCTGACGTCCTCCCGCCCGGCTCCACGCGTCGCTCGTCGCCACAGCAGGAAGCGCCGCAGGAAGCAGACGACGAGAAACAGTCCAGCCTGTTCTCGCGCGATCAGCGATAACCAGCGGGGGAGCGGGTTGTAGGTAAGTATCACAGCGATATCGCTAGCAATATCGCTGTAACGTCACAAGTTATAGCGATATTGCTAGCGATATCGCTTAGTGTGACAGGCCCTTTACTGGGCCCTCCCAAAATCTTCTCTAAAGTCTCTGTGCATGACACTAAGTCTCACGAGTAGGAGGAAATTTTTATCAAATGATAAAAATGTCATTAAAGACTGAAGTCCTACGGAATAATATAATAATCCCTACCACCTACCTGGGAATGTTGATATCCACTTTATCTTCAGTCCTCAGTCTTCAGAGTTGGAGCAGTAGATGTAAAATTCAAAGTGCGTATAGTCAGGAAATGTAAAAAAGCTACAGGGCTTGTTGTAATATAGAAACTAGAAAGTTTTTCTTTTTGTTTGACCACAAATTTAACAAACACTGAGAGCATAAAATAAAAGTACTCTTCGTGAAGATGACCTATATTTTTATAAGATAGCCATTGACGATAGTAGAGTCCTATAAGTGGCACAGCGCTTTACTACCACCACTGTCAGTTCATTCCAGCGGGCGCTGCGGTCAGTCACAAGGAACTGAAGACATTCCTAGCAATTACAGGATTGTCTGATGGTCTGAATTCCAGGAACCTACGTGAATCCAGTTTGCTCATACAGATTTTCCCAGGAAATTATATTTGCGGAGAAGTTATTTTCTTTGATTTTAAAGTCCTTTATTATTCTCTGAGGTCACGTAATATGTAAAAAATAAAAAAAATCCTTATACTCACCTCTTCGACCCCTTCCTCACAGTCACCCATCACCACATCTTCAGATCACCATCGCATGTGCTGAAATGCTTGGGCTTCATGTGCTAGGGACTTACGGATTTGAATAGACCTTCAAGGGTTCTGCTCAAGAGTGTATAAGTCTGTGGCGTGCATCATGGAGTCGTGGCGTGCGTCATGGAGTCATGACAATGTGTCCTTTCATCTGCTTGCCAAGGATTTTAGCAAGTACGATGGCAATCTGAAGATGCAGCCAAGACTGGAAAGGTGAAGCGTAGAGGCCAGAGAAGTGAGCTGTAGGAAAAATTTAAGTATTTCTTTTACATTTCGATGGGTTTTTATGGTTCAGAAAAATGGTGGACCGCAGCTGCCATTTTGCTGAAATGAATTACAAAAAAATCCACATTTTGATAAGGGCGGATTTTTGTAAAATTGGAGTCGAATTCATTCCACTTGAATTTATATGTTCATCTCTATTACCAATGTTACTAACATATTAGAAAAAAGTGATATGCGCCCTTATGAGCATCCACAACTCCTGTCCTACTTCTTGGTCCTTTTTCGCTACATTCAGCCATTGAGCAGCTGAGACCAAGTCCGTCCTTGGGCATTTTGGTCCATAAACAGATCATGAAATACGCTAGTGTGATCCCGGCCTAGGAGATTGTACATTAGAAGACAGATTTTGTCTAAAATTCACTTGAATAGAGCTGAGGTGCTATACTGAATGCAACCTGTCGATTACGGTAGTACTGCCATAAGATTCTAGAGATACGGGCATTTTTATTTAGTGCTATTTTCTATGGTTTTTGCATGGTTTCTGGGTGTGGTTCACAGGATCCTCAGGGGTGTATCTTTTGGCTGTCCTGCATAATTACCCTGTGAGTCACACCCACTTTTAAAGACCATAAAAGGTTTCACTAAAAAAACAACGATATCTCTGGTTCTGTATGGCAGATTTTAAAATAACAAAAAGCAGAATATTCATTGGAGCAACAGGAATTAAAATAAGAACAAACATTGGCAACTTTTTATCTTGTTTATAAAAAAATGCTACTTCTCTGCGAATGTCTCACAACTCCAATTGTCATGATCCAGTGTGGATCTGACAGGTTAAATGGATAAGTGAACTTTTTTCCTTTGGCTAGGTGCCAAAGTGATGTGATTGCCCCCCGGTGGCCATTAGAATTATCACACGTGGTGTCGTTCATTCTGAGTTGCCCGGTGGTGGTGAGCGGTAGTGCACTTTAGTTTCTTTGGTTTAATGTGCACGTAATTATAAAACAGGTGTTAGGCTCTTTAAAAGAGTGCCAGGTGTGTTTGATCACTGTTGGTGATATTGTGTGTTCATTTGGCAAGTAAGCCTGGGGGAGGAAGGAGCGGAACATGAGTCATGCGCAGCCCAGCCAGAGGGGACGAGTGGCAGCTAGGTGGTCTGCAAGAAGGGCTGGCATGGCATGGTGGAGTCACAGTTTATGGTGTCAGCAGGAGGTGCTTGCATGGCTTGGTGGAGTGGCGACGATGGTGAGAGTTGCACTCACCATGCTGGACCTGGTTGCTGAGAGCTGGACTCAAGCATGCTTGACTTTTTGGGCAGAAGCTGAACTCATCATTGGGACTCTGTTACTGGACTGCTGCAACTGGTGGTGGACTCTGCTCCAAGGCTACACTATGGTGAAGGATCCAGTTATGGTGATGGATCCGGGTGGAGGAGAAGATGCACGCAGGTGGTGGGCTCTGTTGCTAGGAGCGTACGCAACAGAGCAAAGCTAAGTGGTGTTTCCCCTGTTTTGTCATCTTTCCTCATGTGTGTTTTAGTGCAGTGGTGGGATTAGTTTCCGCACTGACCAATTCCCTAGTGAGGGTTTAGGTCAGGGCGATTAAGGGTTTTTGGGTTCCTGTTGCGCGCCTGGTGCGGAACCGGCATAGGGAACGTTAGGAGTGCAGGGACACTGGCTTAGGGGAGCTCAGGAGGTCTCCACTTCCCTATTCCCTATCGCAGGGCCCACCATTGTTAATGTTTCCCAGGTTTCCCTTATTGTTTAAATTCGCCTTACTGGAGGCAGGGTTTCCAGACTTGTATATACGTGTAATGTCTAAATTCGCCAGTTGGAGGCGGTGTATCCAGCTGCTTATGTTTATTATTTAAATTCGCCCCACTGGAGGCGGTGTTTCCAGGGTCACGCGTGTCATATGGGTTCGCCTTGCGGTACTTGCTGCGTCCAGACACACGTGACCATGACACCAATAATCAGAATCTGAAGTCTATAACAGTTGTGGTAATGAAAAGAGGATTCATACCAGTCTTTTAGAGAAGTAAGGTTTTTTGTAGTCTGTAACCATGAAGACACATAGGTCTTCATTGGTGCTGCATACCCAAAATGGTAAAGGATTTTTCATGAAGATTATTTACAAAATTGCTTTATTTTTCTCTGTAGAAGCATTAGACAAAATAAACAAATTTATTACAAAGTATACATACCCTTTAAAGTGCAGTTATAACTGAATTACTTTCCTATATGAGCTTGGAGGAAAAAAACAAACATTTTTTTTTCCTCAAGTTTTAACACTGATAACTAGAATGCTCATAATTGGAAGATGTAAGCAAAGACGGAATGTATCTCATAGATTTGGCACCATTTCAGTTTAAGACAAAAAAATAAAAAAGGAATTCATACTTAATGAAGACAAAGCCACAAAGTGAAGCAGTGAACCGGAAAAGAAAATATGCGATGATGAGCAAAGTCACGAACGTGAGTGTTACATATACTGTATATAAATAGATGTGTGAATCGTGCATCTGTACATGAGCCACAAAATACAATGCATAAATGATAGCGCCATACAGTGCACTAAAATACCACTGCCATAACCGTTATAAACATACTACCATATGATGCCCAGATAATATTGGCACACAGTGGTCTTAATATCATATGAGCCGTTGCACTGGCACTGTACAGTTCTTGCATAATAATGCTACAAAATGCCTAAATAATGCTGCAAAATGGTGCACATATGACCTATGCACCATCAAAGCACTGTCACTGACCTTGTGGTTGTTTTTAACATCTTTAATGGTCAAAGAGGTCATAGTAATTTGAAAGATGATAAGAGGTTTATGGCCATATCCCCCATGCAGTGGGGTATAGATTAAAAGTTGAGAAAAGTATGTTGTTTCATCATCAGTCTCTTAAAGAATATGGACAAATCGGGGGCATATTTTGTGCACCATTTTTGCAACAGGGTTTTATCCAAGATGTTATTCAACAAACTCACTGACAGATTTTCAGTTAACTCATTCTGCAGACAACAATAGACAGTGTAACACAGAAGATATAGGAGGCAAAATTTGTTATGAAACCCATGATTTTAGTCAAAAATACATGCAATTTAATATATTTCAGACTGCCGATCCTTTCGTTCTCTTTTTGATAAGCCACCACCAGAGGAGTCTTGCAGCAGCTATGTCATTGAGAACAAGTGCGTAATTGGCCAGCTGAGCACTCCTGTGTATGAATCGGGCAAGATGGCTGCTGGCCGTAGCATCATTCAGTTGCAGAACTTATTAGTTGGCTTACTTTGGACTTTGTTCCTCATACTGTATGTGCAACACAATTTTGGTACATTTGTTGTGCATGCCCCTTTTCTGATAAACTGCACCTCTTTTCTATAATGTCACGCTTTTTGTCAAAAAAGTCATAGAAAAACAAATCAGAAATATGGTGCAAGTCATACCAATTTTTGGGGGTGCAAATTACTCCAGAATTATAGTGCATTTAGCTTGGTAAATAATTTCCAATGTCTTTAGGTTCTCCTCCTTTATGATTGGTCTTCTCTTCCCCTCTCCTTTTCTGGACTCATTTAAAGAGCTCATAACACTCCCAAAATAAGCTGCTAAAACTTTCACTTTACTAGGGTGACCAGGGCTATTGGTAGACTTTGAGAAAAATGTACGGCAGGTAGACTGGGGAGACATGAAAACATTTAATGCATTGAGCCAGGCGTTGGACACGATGACCCGTGAGGTCCCTTCTTCAAACTCTAACAATCTAGGATTCTATGATTTGAATGTATTAGTTGCTGACATCGGTAGATCAGATCTTCTGGCTTAAAAAGCTGGAAAACCAACCACTACTGATGGCAACTGAGGGCGATCATATATGAAGAACTTCTCAAAGTCTTCGATCTTAGTTGAACCTTCTACCATCAGGCAAAGTCTTCAATCTCAACTTATACCATTGACCATTTTGACTTGACTCTTGTACTGATTGTCTCTAGAGTCCTATGTTATTTGGAGAAACATCTTCATTCTCTTCGTCCTACAAGGAGGACTGTTCTTTCTTTTCATCTAGACTTCGGTTGGGGGAGATGAAGGTTTCACTAAGGACTAACTCAATGAGATCCAGCAGAGACTTCCTGAACATGAGTTTAAAGTTCTCCACAATGAACAGATAAATTACTGGGGTGAAGCAACTATTGATGCAAGCTAAACAAATTGCTAAAACATGCAAACCATTTACGAGACTCTCCGGGAACCGACTTTCTGCTGCACTCATCCCGTACCATACATGGTAGGGTGTCCAGGAGATAAAGAACGATATGATGGCAATGCAGATTATTTTGTAGGGTTTGTTAGACCTCACCAGATTTTCTTTGCTCATCTTGATGATTATTTTGAGATAACAGACCGTAATGATAGCAAAAGGAATGATTAAGCCCAAAAATAAACGGGTGGTGAACAAAATCCACTTTAATCGTTGACCATTCAACTGTCCAGAAAGGGTATAGTCATTATAACAAATGGTAATGTTATTCTCAGATTTCACTTGTCGGGATACAATGTAAGGAGAGGTGAACAAAAGAGCCAAAACCCATAAAAACAAGCAAATAATAGTAGCATTGCGAGGATTCATGTATCTCCTGTACCAGAAGGGGTGAAAAACCAAGCAGTAGCGGTCAACACTGATCACCGTGAGGACAAAAACGATCTGATACAAGACTAATGAGACTGAGGAGCTGATGATTTTGCACATAATCAATCCAAATATCCAACGTGGCTTCATAATCAGATAGCCCGTGAAGAAGGGAATGAAAATGATAAAAACGAGATTGCCCAAAATGAGGTGAAAAAACCAAGTTGTGTTTATACTCCTTCTCATCCTGAAGCCAAGAACCCAGAGATACAAAGTGTTCACGACCAATCCAAAGACAAAGGTGAAGAGCAAAAACACCGCCGATGTCAGGCTTAAAGCTGAGAAAGTCTGATGAGTCGGACCATCGCTTGCATTGGAATGAAAACCCGATGAAACATTAGGGGTCATCGAATTCTAAAAGAAAAATGAAACGTGGTTGAGTTTCAGTATTACAGCAAAAAAAATTAAGTTGTGTAACAATTTGGTGTTTTTTTTAGTGTTTTTACACCAGGCTGCATAGTTTTAGAAAAGTGGGCAAAGCTTGGTCAGGACAGGAGTGGTGAAGCACACCACAACAGATTCATAAATTATGGTAGTAATATAAGCCAGTCCCTAAGTGGAGTAATATTTCTGGTGTTGCCCTGAAGCACAAACATGTTCCTCATCATAGAGACAGAATGCTTGTGCTACGGGGCTGCCTGTGGGCAGGTCTCTTCTTGATTTTTCTCACTTAGAGCAGGAAGATAAGACTCTGCCTACTGTCCCGCCCTGAAGCACGGGCATCTCATTAACTGAAAACTTCTTACACTGATTACACAAGAACTACAAGAAAGAGTTCTTCACCCCAGGTAACATGTTCATCAGTTTAACACTGCCAACCTGACAATGCCTGTAGTTTACTTAGCAAAATCCTGTCCACAGGTTCACTTTTAGTTTCCTTTGCTCACAGTCTTTGGAGTAAATTCTGAACATCTCGAATTTGTCAGCATAGGTCCCTCATACACACAATTCTAGCAGTGATTACGCTCTCAGTACCCAAAGCATAAGGGAGGAGGCTCATGTCATCCAAAGCTCTAGAGGTGTTAAGATGCCCATACCCACAGGACTTGCATCTTTGTTTAAGTCCTCCATTCCCACAGACCTAGGAGTGAATATTTAAGCATTCCCATACTCGTTGTCCTTAAGTTTTCTGTTTAGGTCCTGAATATGCACACCCCTATGTGTGTCTTCTGCAGCCCTCCTTAGGAGTGTATGTTCAAGTAGACAATGGGATAAGAACTTTATACTAACAGCCCCAGGGGTGCTTCCTTAGGTTTCAGATACCCACCTCCTGATTGTGTCTGTTTAAGTCACCCATAACCACAACCCTAAAGGCGTCAGCTTGGGTTCCCCATATTCACAAGTCTTGGGGTGTCTGCTGAGTTTCCACATGCATAAAGTCTTAGATGTGTCTACTTTGTCACCCGATACTCATGGTCTTATGGCTAAATGCTTATTTTAACCCACAACCCTAGGGGTGTTAGCTCAGGTACCCTTACAGTGACAAGCAAGAAGGTAATAACGTTATGAAATTTTGACTTTCAGGCCCCATATCCCATTATTCACTACAGGTTTTAAAGTGAGATTGCAATCATTTTATAGACAATGATCTTGGCTATCTCAAACAAAAATTTGGCTTGCAACTATTTAGCATATGATTAATTATGCCTGAAAGTTAAAAGTTCCAAACATTGTTACCCTTTTGCTTGGCACTGTATATTCAAATGTGTTGGGTATAGTCTTGAGACATCCATGCCTAAGTAGGGAGGTTAACCGGACCGCAGGCACCTGCATGTCGGGTCTGGAACTGAAGAGGCTGCATCCACAGTTCCCGGGGGGAAGCCTGAGTGAGGAGGACCTTTCCCTATTGCCTGGGGGAAGCCATAGTGAAGCGGACCATCCTGCAGTCCCAGGAGGGCGGGGAGAGACAGAAAAGCACGCGCAGCAGCAGGGTTTATAAAAGGAAAAAGCACACGAAGCGGGGCAGTCTGTCGTCGGCGGAGAGCAGCACAGAGAGCAGCGCACAGAGCGGTGAGCAGCACACTCTGCAGCCCCCACCAGAGAGTACCGGTGTGGCGACGGGCCATATAGAAGGAGCCCCCGTCGCCTGCAGAGAGAGCCGTGCAAAGCCGAGCTGTGCCAGCAAAGAGTAGCTGTGCAAAGCCGAGTTAGCAGAGCAGAACCATGCAGGGCCGTGCACACAGAGTAGAACCGAGCTGGATGTTGCAGCAGCAAAAGAGAGGAGTGCAGCCCCACACAGACCAGCAACCGCTGTCACGCACCGCTAACCGCGGGGACCAGAGAGAGAGAGAAGGGCAATGTGTGCCCGGTGACCGACATAAAGTCAGTTGCCAGATACTTCAGGATCATGAGTACCATGCATGTGCTGCCTGAAAGAGACCGGGAGCGAGACCGTAACCTAAACCATGACTGTGCTAGTAAATCTCGTCCCCAGACACTTGCAACTTGAATTGACCATTGTATACTTACAAAGCCACTTTGGGTTCGTACATGACTGTGGCCCTCACCGTTGTTTAGCCATCACAGCATATGCACTAGGGTCAGTGGAAGGTACCGGAGACTGACCACTGTCACCAGAAGACATGGTATTGTTGTGTGCAGGACCCCATTATTAAGGACACCTCGTCAGCCATTGACGGCGCCATTGAGTTCGCAGCAGGAGCTGCCGTTCAGGAACTTCCTTACTCCTGGTCTAACGAACTGCCGATGTTTGAACTGTTGTTCATCAACTCAAGTTATCCTTTGTCTTTATGTACTGTTTGTCTCCCCTGTTTAACCCTTTACCTCCCTGCATGGAGTATTCCCCTGTAAATAAACCTGTTAACCCTTGCTCTGCCTGTGTCCCATCACTGCATCCCGCATTCCTGTAAGTACCTTACACCTACAACTCAAGGAGTTAGAGTTTAAGTCTTCATTCCACAATATCCAAAGTTTTCGTAGTAAATTTATAAGTCTCTTGCCTTAGGGGTATTTGTTTGGGTACTTTGTACCCACAGCCGAGAGGTAACCGCTAAAGGTGCCAATTGCCACAAACTTATAAATATTTTGTTAGATGCCAAGCTAGTACATAAACTCCTATATTATAAATGTGCAGAAAAGGAAACAATATTTTTCAAAAATGTGCAGACAAAAGTTCTGCTACATCACTACATCCAATACACAATCTAGCATGAGATATATTGGAAGCCTTACCTGCCAGTCTTCCAGAGTCATCTCCGCTCACTGTCTCATTACCATTGTCTGTCCCCTTGTAGAAGAGAGATATCTCTGTTCTTTCTTTTCTTATGGGCAGGTTTTTTTTCAAGACATACAGACCACAAAATCTGAATAGATACAGCCTCAATGTTGAGAGTAAATCAGGAAATAGTCATATTAGTCATTCCTTCCTATTAACTATTACATGAGCTTTTATTCGTCGCATAAGGCTGTGTGGTTTCTCCAGAATCAAAAGCATAATTGTAGAGTTATTAAAAATACTGTATATATAAATGCAGCTTTTAAATGAAAGTATTTATTATTAAGGGAAAAAGAAATCCAAACCTACAGGGCCCTGTGTGAAAAAGTGATTGCCCCCTAAACCTAATAACTGGTTGAGCTGCCCTTAGCAGCAACAACTGCTATCAAGCATTTGTGATAACAGGCAATTAGTCTTTTACAGCACCCTGGAGGAATTTTGGCCACTGATCTTTGCAGAATTCATAGAATCATAGAGTTGGAAGGGACCTCCTGGGCCATCTGGTCTAACCCCCTGCTCAAAGCAGGATTCGCTAAATCATTCCAGACAGATGTCTGTCCAGCCAAAATTTGGCACAGTCACACGTCTGGACCACGAGAGCGTCCTAAGCTATGTTGTGAGGCGAAATTTTAACCCTGCGCGTTCCAATTTACCAAACAATTTTGCCCCTACATACTGGGGAAAAAAATGTGTGTGTGTCAAGCCCCGCCCCTCATTATGATGTCATAATGCCCCTATTTGCATAATGGGGAAAAAGAGTGTGTGCGTATCAAGCCCCGCCCCTCATTATGATGTCATAATGGTTGCCATGGCGACGCTGATGTAATCATAGATTGCAAGCCCCGCCGCTCATTATGATGTCATAATGGTTGACTATGGGATGGAGGATGTGTGATGGATATATGGGCACTGGACTATGGGATGGCGGATATGTATGATGGGTATATGGGCACGGGACTATGGGATGGTGGATATGTATGATGGGTATATGGGCACGGGACTATGGGATGGTGGATATGTATGATGGGTATATGGGCATGGGACTATGAGATGAAGGATGTGTGATGGGTATATGGGCACTTGACTATGGGATGGCGAATATGTATGATGGGTATATGGGCATGGGACTGTGGGATGGAGAATATGTATGATGGGTATATGGGCACGGGACTATGGGATGGAGGATATGTATGATGGGTATATGGGCATGGGACTATGGGATGGAGGATATGTATGATGGGTATATGGGCACGGGCCTATGGGATCGTGGATATGTATTATGGGTATATGGGCACGGGACTATGGGATGGAGGATAATTATAATTTGCTATAACTAACCACAGCTAGTTACTATGCCCGGGCAGCGCCGGGCTCTTCAGCTAGTATATATATGCGGGCAGTGCACACATGCACAATCCTCAGGTTGTATAACTTTCAGATGGTCAAAACATTTCTCTCAATAGGCCAAGAAAGAAATGTGGCAGGAATAAAGTACACCTCATAGTAACTTATGTGTGAGGCAGAGGTGACAAGACCCACCATCTCGTGCCCACCTTACTAGAGGTGCCCATTGCCCACATATAACAAAGTTGATGGAAACAGATGACTTCCACTATGATGATTGGTTACCGGCCACCTGACCACACCCATTTCACAACTAGTCACACCCATGTCCATGCCGCAATCACACCCATTTAGCACTGCTGATCACACTGACTGGTACTGAGGGCACAGTGACTTGTACTGTGGGCACACTGACTGGTACTGAGGAAAACAAAGAAAGAACAGAGAGAGAAAAAAAGAAAGAGGGAAAAGAAACAAAGAACAGAGAGGGAGAGAGAAAGAAAGAACAGAGAGAAAGAAATAAAGAGGGGAAAGAAAGAACAGAGAGAAAAAAAGAAAGAAAGAAAGAAAGAAAGAAAGAAAGGGGAAAGAAAGAACAGAGAGGGAGAGAGAAAGAAAGAGGTGAAAGAAAGAACAAAGAGAAAAAAGAAAGAAAGGGGAAAGAAAGAACAGAGAGGGAGAGAGAAAGAAAGAGGGGAAAGAAAGAACAGAAAGTGAAAGGAAGAACAGAGAGAGAAAGAAAGACAAGGAAAGAGGGGAAAGAAAGAAAGATTCTATAAAGATACTATACCAGCCCGGCTCACATTGTAGTGGCCATGATCCACTCACATGGCCGACATCCCTGAGTCCAAGGCGATCCCACTGTCCGCGCTGTTGGAGGAGGACATGGTGATGATCTGAAGCATTCCCTGAAGTGCCTCCATGGTTCCATCACAATCTCCTCCAGTCAGCTTCCAGCACGTCACTTCCGATGGAATGTCAATGCGAGTTTTCAAGTGCTCCTTGGGGCTCTGCCGTATACTCCTGTGTCCGCGGAAAAAGTAAGCTCCCGGTCGGGGCAGTGGGGTAGACTCTCAAAATCTGGGACGGTTGGGAGGTATGAATGCTCCCTGTTATGAGCTCATTTTCTGCTCCACCAGCTGCGAGTTCTCCTTCCGTTCTCCCTCTGGTAGTGACAGGAGATAGTGAGGTTAGTTTAATTGGTAATGGTCTGCCTCCTGACGAGGAGGATAGTAATTGGATCTCTGGAGTATCAGACTGGATATAAGACAGCCAACGCCCAATCCTGTTACTGGTGATTCAGTCTGTTTCTCAGGTCTTGGACTTCAGCTCTGCTCCAGTCTTCTCAAGTTAAGTTTGTTTTTTGCTAATGTTCACACTTGCTCTTGTTGGTCAACTCAGTTTTTGTGTGGTCAGCCAGCCTGGCTGGGCTGTGCTGAATTTCCACTCTTATTTATCTGTATTTGCCAATTTGCCTTTTTGTCCTTTATTAGATTGGCCTCTTTTTGCTCTGTCTCAGAATATTCCAGAGTGCTGATATAATGGGAGAAGTCTAGTGACTTCAGGGTTAATTTTGTCATCAGAAGCGTTGGACATTATTTTTGGTAGGGTCTTTTGGCAGATTGCAGACAGTATCTTTCCTTTCCTGTCCTTTCAAGTTAGTTTGGCCCCATCGTTTGCTCAGCCTATTTTTCTGCCTTTGTTTGTGTTTTCATCCTTTGGGGTCTGCTCTGGAGAGTTAGTTCTTTTCTTACTTTAGGCTTATTTAGCTTTCCGGTTGTGACGAGGCGTCCAGGACCACCATAGGCACGCTCCACGACTGCTTCTAGTTGTGTGTTAAGATCAGGGCTCTGCAGTCTGCATAGTTACCAACCTCTCTGGTTTTCTGAGACTTAGCGTGTGTTGCTTTTTTTCCTCCTCAGTGACCCATTCATAACAGCTCCCCATCATACACCTTGTTCACGCATGGCTCTGCACACATCCTACACACACAGTTCCGCTTTGTATGCCTCGTACACACGGCTTCGCTCCGTACACCTCGCACACACACGGCTCCACTCAGTACACACATGGCTCCACTCCGTAAACCTCGTACACATGCGGCTCTGCTCCGTACACCTTATACACATGCGGCCATGCTCTGTACACCTTGTACACACATGGCTCTGCTCCGTAAACATTGTACACATGGTGCTTTGCTCTATACACCTCGTACACATGCGGCTCCGCTCCGTAAACACACGGCTCAGTTCTGTACACTTTGTACACACAGGGCTCCGTTCCGTACACCTCGTACACACGCAGCTTTGCTCCTTGCACCTTATACACACATGCGGCTTCGCTCAGTACACCTAGTACACACACGCAGCTTTGCTCCGTACATCTCGTACACACACACGGCTCCACTCCGTACACCTCGCGCGCGGCTCCACTCCGCAAACACACGGCTCAGCTCTGTACACACAGGGCTCCGTTCTGAACACCTCGTACACATGTGGCTCTGCTCCGTACACCTCATACACACACGCGGCTTCGCTCCGTACACACATGCGGCTTCGCTCTGTACACCTCGTACACACATGCAGCTTCACTCCATAAATGCGCGGCTCCGCTCCGTACACCTCGCACGTGCGCGGCTCCGCTCCGTACACCTCGCATGCACATGGCTCCGCTCTGTATACCTCGCACGTGTGCAGCTCGGCTCCGTAAACTTCGCAGGCGCGCAGCTCTGCTCCGTACACTTCGCACGCACGTGCGCAGCTCTGCTCCGTACACCTTGCACACATGCAGCTCCGCTCCATACACCTCGCATATTCGCGGCTCTGCTCTGTACACCTCGCACACGAGCAGCTCTGCTCCGTACACCTCGCACATTCGCGGCTCTGCTCCATACACCTCGCACACGTGTAGCTCCGCTCTGTACACCTCGCACATTCGCGGCTCCGCTCCGTACACCTCGCACATTCACGGCTATGCTCTGTACACATCCACCCTGTAAACCCCTCCTGACCCCACACATAATTCCCTCATCCAGCACCATGACAACTAGTACAGCAGAGTACCACATACAATACATTGAGGGCTGTGTGCACAGGACCTGTGATGAGGTCACAGGAGGGGAGGAGTCAGGTGTCACATGATCAGGGGCCTCCAACTGAAGCCCCTGATCATGTAACCCCTGACTCCTCCCCTCCTGTGACCTCATCACAGGTTCTGTGCGCACAAAGCAGGGATTTATCAGTAAGGGGCTGGTGCTGCGGTGGCCGGTGGGTCTGGGAGGGGGAGGAAGGTGTTGTGCATGGGGGGGCATGGCGCTATGGTGGCGGATTATAATGGGGCAATTTTCCTTGGGCTGGTAGGCCCCCCCACACCACTGGGCCCTGGGCCACCGCCCAGATTGACCTCATTATAATCCGCCACTGTGCTCAACGCATTCCTGCTGTCACGATGTGCACGCCACACCGATGCGTCGTGCCTTCAGTTCCAGGAGGTAGTGGTTAAGGCTCTGATGTTTGACACTCCAGAAGGAGCGGGCCCCAGTATTTCCGGTACTGAAGGTTCTCGTATTGTACCAGGTCGGCATTTTCCGGGTGTGAACCCGCCAACTGGTAGAAAAGGTAAGCCGCAAAAAAGGTGCCGAGTGTGTTACAAAAGGGGAATACGCAAGGACACCATTTACCAGCGCGACACCTGACCCAAAAAACCTGGCCTGTGTATGAAGGATTACTTCAAATTGTACCACACCTCCATGCACTACTAATTTACATTAGATTAGTTGGGGGCACATCTAGATTTGTTCTTTGGGGGTCTAGTATCCAAAATGATGTCACATGTGGTTTTTTTTCCTGTTTTGGCACATCAGGGGCTTTGCAAACGGAACATGACGCCAGCAGACCATCAAAGTCTGCACTCCAAAACATCACTACTTCCCTTTCGAGCCCCGACGTGTGCCTAAACAGGTTTTTTTCCCACATGTGGGGTACCAGCGTACTCAGGACAAATTGGACAACGACTTTTGGGGTCCAATTTCTCCTGCTACTCTTGGGAAAATTAAAAATTGGGTACTAAAAGATCATTTATGTGGGAACAAAATAGGATTTTATATTTTCACGCCTGGGCATTATAATCTTTAGCGAAACACTTGGGGGTTCAAAGTGCTCACCACACATCTAAGATAAGTTCCTTAGGGGGTCTAGTATCCAAAATAGGGCCACTTGTGGGGGGTTTCCACTGTTTAGGCACATCAGGGGTTCTGCAAATGGAACATGATGCCCGCAAACCATTCCATCAAAGTCTGTATTCCAAAACATTATTACTTCTCTTTCGAGCCCCGACGTGTGCCCAAACAGTAGTTTTCTCCCACATGTGGGATATCAGCGTACTCAGGACAAATTGGACCACAACATTTGTGGTCCAATTTCTCCTGTTACCCTTGGGAAATTTAAAAATTGGGGTTTCCACTGTTTAGGCACGTCATGGGCTCTCCTAAAGGAACATGGCATCCGATTTCAATTTCAGCCAATTTTAGGTTGAAAAAGTCAAACGGTGCTCCTTCCCTTCTGAGCCCTGCCATGTGCCCAAACAGTGGTTCCCCCCACATATGGGGTATCAGTGTACTCAGAACAAATTGTAGAACAACTTTTGTGGTCCAATTTCTCCTGTTACCCTTGGGAAAATAAAAAATTGTGGCCTAAACGATCATGTTTGTGGAAAAAATATTTTTTATTTTTATGCCCGAGCGTTATAAACTTCTGTGAAGCCCTTAGGGGTTCAAAGTGCTCAATACACATGTACATAAGTTCCTTGGGGGGTATAGTTTCCAAAATGGGATCACTTGTGGGGGGGTTCCACTGTTTAGGCACGTCATGGGCTCTCCTAACGGAACATGGCATCCGATTTCAATTTCAGCCAATTTTAGGTTGAAAAAGTCAAACGGTGCTCCTTCCCTTCTGAGCCCTGCCATGTGCCCAAACAGTGGTTCCCCCCACATATGGGGTATCAGTGTACTCAGAACAAATTGTAGAACAACTTTTGTGGTCCAATTTCTCCTGTTACCCTTGGGAAAATAAAAAATTGTGGCCTAAACGATCATGTTTGTGGAAAAAATATTTTTTATTTTTATGCCCGAGCGTTATAAACTTCTGTGAAGCCCTTAGGGGTTCAAAGTGCTCAATACACATGTACATAAGTTCCTTGGGGGGTATAGTTTCCAAAATGGGATCACTTGTGGGGGGGTTCCACTGTTTAGGCACGTCATGGGCTCTCCTAACGGAACATGGCATCCGATTTCAATTTCAGCCAATTTTAGGTTGAAAAAGTCAAACGGTGCTCTTCCCTTCTGAGCCCTGCCATGTGCCCAAACAGTGGTTCCCCCCAAATATGGGGTATCAGTGTACTCAGGACAAATTGTAGAACAACTTTTGTGGTCCAATTTCTCCTGTTACCCTTGGGAAAATAAAAAAATTGTTGCTAAAAGATCATTTTTGCGACTAAAAAATTAAATGTTCATTTTTTCCTTCCACGTTGCTTCTGCTCCTGTGAAACACCTGAAGGGTTAATCTTCTTGAATGTAGTTTTTAGTAGCTTGAGGGGTGCAGTTTTTAGAATGGTGTCACTTTTGGGTATTTTCTACCATATAAACCCCTCAAAGTGACTTTGAATGTGAGGTGGTCCCTAAAAAAATTGGTTTTGTAAATTTTGTTGTAAAAATAAGAACTCGCTGGTCAACTTTTAACCCTTATAACTTCCTAACAAAAAAAAATGTTGTTTCCAAAATTGTGCGGACGTAAAGTAGACATGTGGGAAATGTTATTTAGTAACTATTTTGTGTCACATATTTCTCTGTTTTAAGGGCATAAAAATTGAAAGTTTGAAAATTGCAAAATGTTCAAAATTGTCACCATATTTCTGATTTTTTCATAAATAAAGACAAGTTACAGTGAAGAAATTTTACCACTAAAGTGAAGTACAATATGTCACGAGAAAACACTCTTGGAATTGCCAAGATTCGTTGAAGCGTTAAAGCGTTATGACCTCATGAAGGGACAGTGGTCAGAATTGTTAAAAATGGCCCGGTCATTAACGTGCAAACGCGCGTTCTTATACTGCCCATATAGCACCAATTGGCTTACAGGTATTAATTATTTTGTGTCTTGCACACGCCTCATGGCGATTTGTATGCATAATTCTTTTGCACAACAGCACTTTTTTGCACTTTGGGCACATTTATTAGATATTTTATGTCACTTTATTCATGCACTTTTTTGTACCTGGATCATTAATTAAGCCTTTTGTTATGGACTGGCTTTTTCATTGTCCATAAATATATTGCTTTTGTGGTTGTATATGCTATTATCTTATCTTATTTTATTTTATATATATATATACATTTTAATGCATTTAATTGTTGTGCCAATATTCCAATAAAGGCATTTTTACTTATTATTATTGTTATTATTATTTATTATTTTTTACCATCTTTTTCATCCTGGTTTTTTATTTTAAACCATCTTTGAATTCTATTTTTATCCCTGTTGGAATGGCACATAGCTACAGTCTTTCTGCCTGTGGGTAATTCAATCTCACTCTATCGCCCCTCCCTCAGGACTGTGGCTTATGACCAGCTAAATCACGCTCTGTTTGAAGCACATGTCTCCTTTGTTCATTCCAACTTGAATGTAACAACACAGAATAACCATAGATGCAGGAAAACTATATTTTTGTAATCTGCATAAGGAAAGCTATTCACAGCCGCATTGTGGGGTTTGTGCGACCACCAGAATCCGAGAAATAGATTTCTATCCGACCATACCACACACTGCATGTTTAGACTTAAATGAAAGCTAAATTTGTCAGAAAAACTATAACACACCAGATAAAGGGGGGTCATTTGCTCAGGGTGCCAGCTAGGAAGCTGTGCTGATAGACCATTTTTCCTTGGGGAAGGCGTCCCTCCCCCCTTCACACCACGTGCCATGGACTCATAAGTGTAAGTTCTTATTTTACGCCACTTTATTTTGTAATTGTCTGTATATACTGTATCTTTTCTCTTTTTGTAACATCTTTTATATTTTTGTAAACACTACCTATCCTTTCTGGAGTAAATTTATAAATTCACTAGTTTTGTTTCTTCTTGCTCTACAACGTACTGCCACCACCTCCGTGCTAATTATGCTACTGTGTGGGTTGGCTCTTGACTCAATATTGATTTTTATGTAGAATGAGGAGCTGGTGGCAGCACAATGTTCTTGGGATTTGGGAGACTCTGGCAGTGACGGAACTTAGGTTTTATGTGTGTAATACACACCCTAGGTCTGAGGACATACATGCCGCCCTCACTGCAGAGTGCCCAATAGCCAGTACACATCAAGGCAGCCTTTCTGATGACTATTTATCGTAGGTGTAGTTCCCTGACTGACCTGAGGGTAAGGGGGGGTGCCAGAGAGCTGCAAGTTCTCAAACCAAAACTGAAGGTGGAAACAAAAGTTGTGGGTGGTTATAGGACCCATGACCACTAATAATTAGTAAATTTATGACAATTGGTGGGATATAATAAATCCCTCACAACTAGGGGCAACCTCACACCCCCAGTTCATGACATATTGGTGGCAGAGTGGTGGGATAATAGAGCATTAGAGATCTGGTTTGAGCAATCATTCCTCTCACTAAAAACCTGCACGATTCTTGCGAGGATCCTGCGCAAAAGGTTTTGGAGAACGAACTCAGTGTTTATTAGTGCTGAGACAATACTGCGTATTTAGCGGTTTATCACTCCCCTTCTCTTTGTTTTTCTGCCCTATCTTTTATTTGGCAATTATAGCTATGCTGGGAGAGACCTGGTATAAGCAGCAATCCAAGGACACTCATTGCCCTTTGCACATTGAAGCAGATTGACTCCATGGACAAAACCAAGGCCCAACTGGTTGCTGCACTCATGCAATGTACCGCAGAGCCAGTCCATCACCTGAGCCCTGGTGACCCAGAAGCCAGCCCAAGTGCAGGTGGTGCTGCTGTGGAGGTCCAATCGGTGACTGCCAGCCCTACTCGCAACCAGAGTAGTATGGACCCCCACCTGCGAATGGCCTTGGAGCAACTCCACGCAGACGATCATGATGGACATCTGCAGCTGATACAGCAATACCAGGAGAGGGTCAAGTGGCAGGCCCAAGCCCTGCGAGAGAGCCGAGTGGCAGGCCCAAGCCCACCGAGAGGCCACCGAGGCCCAAGCCAGGAGAGACCATGAGCTGGAAATGGCCAGACTCGGGGCAGTACCAATAATGCAACAACTCCTAGACCCCAGCCAGAGCACTTTCCAGTGATGGAAAAGGACGGGGACTTGGACATTTTTCTGCAGGGATTTGAGAAAGTCTGCAGACAGTGCCATCTGCCTGTGACCCAATGGGCCCGATATTTAATCCCAGGGCTCAAAGGAAGAGCTCTGGAGGCATTTGCTTCTCTCCCTCAAGACCAAGATGGAGACTATGAGGCCATCAAGCAGGCCCTGATAAAGAAGTACCAACTGTGTTGTGAGTTCATTTTTCCCTTCACCATTGAGGTCTGATGAACTCCCTCCTCTAGTGAAGGAAGGTAGTGAGACTGATTACCAAACACCTGGGCAGCTAGATGATGACTGGGTGGCTGGAATTGAGGACTGGATATAAGGCTGCCGACGCCCTTCTTCCTGTCTGGTGATTTTCCTGCTGGATTCTTGGAGACCAGTATGATTCCTGCATCTCAAAGCTAAGTTTTTCTGCTCTTCTTTGTACTCTTCAGTTTTGTTTTTGTTTTGCCTTGTTTTTTGGGAGTTCTGCCATCCCAGGCCGGGGGTGAGCTGAATTCCATTTTTGTCTCTGATCTGTTGATATTTTGCTCTGTCTTCAGAATATACCTGAGTGCTGATATAGTCTTTTGAAGCCTATCAGTCGGTTGGCTCATTTTGATAGGGTTTTTGCGGATGGCAGACAGCAGCTTTCCTATCCTGTCCTATGTAGTTAGCTTGGGCCCCATCGTTTGCTCAACCTATCTTTCTATCTGTGTTAGTGTTTTCATCTTGCTTCACCGTCATTATATGTTGGGGGCTGCCTATTGCTTTGGGGTCTGCTCTGGGGCAGTTTAGTTTTTCCCCTTTCTGTCTTAGGCTATATAGTTCTCCGGCTGTGATCGAGGGGTCTAGGGCACCGTAGGAACCCCCCACGGCTACTGCTAGTTGTTGTGGATAGGTTCAGGGGTCTGCAATCCGATAGCTGCCAACCTCTCTGGTTTTTCTGGACTTAGCTGGTATTTTGTTTTTTCCTCCTTCGGTGACTCATCATAACAGAATCACCAGCCATACCGCAGATCCTAGGGTACTCAATAGCAGGAGAGAATTGTAGAAAAAAGAAAAAAAGAAAAAGTGTCAGAATTTTTTTTTTTTTTGTGTGCATATTTTTTCCTCTATATCTCTGAGGCCGTAGGGGGAATTTTTCTCTCAATGGAGATGAAGCAATTGTCTGATCGTGTGGAGCAGCTCGCTGCTGAAGTGCGGCGAATTTCCGCCTATCTTGCTCATTCACATGCTGCTGAACCAAAGATTCCTTCTCCTGATGTATTTTTGGGGGATCGGTCTAAATTCTTGAATTTCAAGAATAATTGTAAATTATTTTTGCCTTGAAGCCTAACTCGTCGGGGAACTCCGCGCAGCAGGTTAAAATTGTTAACCAAATACTGGAGTCTCCGTCTAGCCAGACGGGAATCCAGTATCTTCTCTACCTCATATTCCATGTTACCTTCAACCAATACAGGGTCCGGAGGTGCCACCCCAGGAACAACTGGTTCAACAAACCTCTTCAACAAGGACTTATGAAACACATTATGGATTTTAAATGTGACAGGAAGAGCCAAACGAAAAGAGACCGGATTAATAATCTCCAAAATCTTGTAACGTCCAATAAATCTAGGCTTAAACTTAGGAGAAGCCACCTTCATAGCGATATTTTTTGATGATAACCAAACCATATCACCTACCTTAAACTGGGGACCAACGGTCCTACGCCGGTTGGAAAACCGCTGGGCCTTTTCCTGGGAGAGAGACAACTTATCCACTACTTGGTCCCAGATCTGTTGCATTCTCTCCACAACAGTGTCAACACCTGGGCAGGCAGAAGGCTCCACCTGCCCTGAAGAAAATCGAGGGTGAACACCAAAGTTACAAAAAAAAGGTGACATCAAAGTGGCAGAACTAGCTCTATTATTTAAAGCAAATTCGGCCAAGGGCAAAAATGAAACCCAATCATCCTGATCGGCAGAAATAAAACATATCAAATACGACTCCAAAGTCTGGTTTGTTCTCTCTGTCTGCCCATTGGTCTGAGGGTGAAACGCAGAGGAGAAGGACAACTGAATTCCCAGCTTGAAACAGAAAGTCCTCCAAAATCTAGACACAAACTGAACTACCCAACCGTGCCACACAGACACAGCATGTTTAGACTTAAATGAAAGCTAATTTTGTCAGAAAAACTATAACACGCCTGCCGGCACACTGTGAGAGTTGCAGCCTGAGATATGGCCCGCAGTAGTTTTTTTAGTAACTTTTGAAAACAGGTGTACATTCCATAGCTCAGCCCACCTAGTGAGGTCATCCAGGAGGAAAACCCTTAGTTTTGCGCAAAGTTATAAAGCTCAGAGGCCCAGACAAAGGGGGGTCATTTGCCAGGGTTCCAGCTAGGAAGCTGTGCTGATAGACCAATTTCTCTTGGGGAAGGGGCCCCTCCCCCCTCCTCCACACGGCATGCCATGGACTCATAAGGGTAAGTTCTTTTTTTAATCCAGTTTATTTTGTAATTGTCTGTATATACTGTATCTTGTCTCTTTTTATAACATCTTTTATATTTTCGCAAACACTGCCTATCCTTTCTGGAGTAAATCTATAAATGTACTAGTTTCATTTCTCCTTGCTCTATAACGTACTGTCACAACCTTCACGCTAATTATGCTACAGTGTGGATTGGCTCCTGACTCGAAATTGATTTTTATGTAGAATGAGGAGCTTGTGGCAGCACAGTGTACTGAGGATTTGGGAGACACTGGCAGTGATGGAACGGAGGTTTTATGAGTGTATTACACACCCTGGGTCTGGGGACATACATACTGCCCTCACTGCAGAGTGCCCAATAGCCAGTACATGGCAAGGCAGCCTTTCTGATGACTACTTATCCTAGGTGTAGTTCCCTGACTGACTTGAGGGTAAGGGAGGTGCCAGAGAGCTGCAAGTTTCAAAACCGGAACTGAAGGTGGAAACAAAAGTTGTGGGTGGTTATAGGACCCACGACCACTAATAAATAGTAAATTTGTGACAATTAGTGGGATGTAATAAATCCCTGATAACTGGGGGGGCAACGTCACACCCCCCAGTTCATGACACCAACGCATTAATAGAGTGGTACTGAGCATGTGTGACCACCCCTCTCATAGACAGTAAATAAAGCTTGACTTGCACATGTTCAGTACCATTCTGTATACTGTATGTTACACCGCTCCACCATACTCACCCGGCCTCCACTCCCACGCCGCAGCCTCTCTCCACCTGACGGCCGCGACGGTCACCTGAGACGGGCTCACGACCGATGCCCTCCCTGCATGCTATGCGCATGCGCCATAGGCCGTGGCCGCGCCTCCTTCCTGCTTCTTATGCTCTGGCTGTGCCGTGACCCGGAAGCACCTTTTGACCAATGGCTGATCAGACGGGGCCATATCAGGCCGCTTCCCCCTGAGGGAGGCGCCTGATCGTTGTGTTTCCTAGCACTCTGGCCTCGCTTCGTGTGCTCTCTGCTCCTGCAGTTCCGTTCTCGGCTGCTCTCTGCAGTAGCCTCTCAGTCCTGCTTCCCCCGTTCATGGTTCTCTTCCACAGTCCTGCCTCCTGTGGTCCTGTCGTCCTGCTCCAGTCCTGTCTCCAGTGTTCCTGCCGTCCTACTCCAGTCCTGTCTCCAGAGTTCCTGCCGTCCTACTCCAGTCCTGCCTTCAGCGTTCCTGCCGTCCTACTCCAGTCCTGTCTCCAGTGTTCCTGCCGTCCTACTCAAGTCCTGTCTCCAGTGTTCCTACTCCTGTCATTCCTTCTCATTCCAGTCTTCTGTCTCACTTCTTTCCGGCCTCCTGGTTCCAGTCTTGTTCTGTCATTCTTTACTCCAGTCTCATTGTCTTACTCCGGTCCATCCTGAGCCGCCCCTCTCGGTACTGGCTACCGTGGTACTCTAACCCCTGGGCCTACTCCTAATGGTCCCTGTATAGGGGTCGGTTCCACCTGGCAGCTCGCCCGGGGCCCCTCGGTGCCACGGTCCAGAGGGTCCACTCCCGGGATTTCCTACTCCAGCCCACCCACGCTAACACTGTACAAATCGGACTTTAGGTACCCCATTCTAGTTCTGGGTGGGGTCCCAATGATTGGATCCCTAGCTATTGTATATTTATTAACCGTACCATGGATAGATAACATAGGTTGTTGATTTGTTGATGGGACAATTCCTTTTAGGCTACATTCACACATAGCGGAACTCTCGCGGAAGTTACCGTGAGAATTCCGGAATTCCATTCCGCGGGAAAATCGCATTTTAAATTCCCACGATTTTCCTGCGGAAAAACTAGCAATTTGCAAGCGTAATTAGCTTGCAGAATGCTAGCATTTTCCAAGCGATCTGGAGCATCGCTTGGAGAACTGATTGACAGGTTGGTCACACTCGTCAAACACAGTGTTTATGCAGCATGAGTAGTAAAAAAAAAAAATATAAAAAATAATAAAAAAGATAAAAAATATTGTTGTTCTCACCTTCCGGCATCCCGCGCAGCCTTCCCGCCTCTCTCCACGCTCCCGGTCCCAGCAATCCTTCCCGCGAATGACCGCGAGATGTCGCGCTCCCGCGACGTCATCGTGAATGACCGATAGACGTTGCGCTCCTGCGAGATCGCGAGGTCATCATGGTCATTCTCGCAAAGGATTACTGGGAGCGTGGAGAGAGGCGGGAAGGCTGCACGGGATGCCGGAAGGTGAGAATAACAATATTTTTTATTTTAATTCTATTTTTACAGGGATATGGTATCCAAAGCCAGGAGGACAGTCTCCTCTCCTCCCGACCGTGGATACCATCCGCAAATGTTCTGCTTACTTTTCACATGGTGGGCACAGCCACATGCAGAAAGTAAGCAGAACAATGCATTCCTATGTGGGCGGAATCGCCGTGATTCTGCTAAATTAATGAGCATGCTGCGTTTTTTACCACGAAGCAATTCCGTCGTGGAAAAAAATGCAGCATTAGCACAGCATTGCGGAATCCCATAGGATTGCATGGGATGCTTATTTTTCGCGTTTTCACGTCAAAATCGCGCGTTTAAAACCGCCGCGAAAATGCGAAAAAACCTAGACGTATGAACTCAGCCTTAACTATTCATATTATAAAATACAGCTTTGATGAAACAGTGGACAGTTTTAGCTGTGAGTGGTAGTTACTCAACAGCCAAACAGCTAAAGGTTTAATTTTAGATTTTTTTTTCAGATTAAACGGGTTGTCATGTTTCAGAAAAACTCAGTATTCTGGCTGTAGTTTGTTAAAAAAAATAAATACATTTTTACTCATTTCCCACTATTTATTATTGTCTGTAGCACTAATGTCATGTAGACAGTGCTGCACACAATAACTGAGCTCATCTGATGATACAACCCACTGAGAGCTACTGATTGGCTGCAGCACTGCAGACAATAACAGACAGCGGTGTAGACTCCGCGATGGACCCGGGAAGGGGAAGTAAAGCATTTTTTCTTAAATAGCTGAGGGCCAGGGGTTTTCCAGAACTGGAAAACCCTTTTAAATATGAAAAATGGCCAACAATATAAATTTCAGGCTTCAGCAATTTGGCTGTTGAATAACTACAACTCCCAACCAATAATATCCCATCTAAGCTGTGCTCTTTAAAACAAATTGTAGCCAAGGGACAGGGGTCCTCCGAAACCCCAATGAAAATGATGGACACCACCCTTGATGGTCAATGGAATCCAAGAGCCTTTGGCATAAGTCACACAACAGATTTGTCTCGAGTGTCCAAGTCTTACACCAAACTCATTGCGAGATTGAGACCATAGAAACCATAGTTTTGAAGAGAAGAGGACCTCCAGAGACGTGCAGGTGAGTATAAAATTTCACATTTATTACATTTGAAAAACAGAACAGAGCCAACATAGAGTATAGATTCCTGTATATCCTACACATTTCAGCATTGTGCCTTAGTTAAGGTAGGACTCTCCATCTCTGTTTTCTACGTAGAAACCATGTGTGTGTTGAGCTACTTATTTATTAATGTTCTTCTCAGACTCCATCAGTTTTTGCCAAAACCATCTAAAAAAATTAAAAAAACATTAACAGAAAAAACAGTTCCAAAATCAGTGGAGCGGCACAACTGGAGGAGGTTTCCTATCAGGCAACAAAAGACTGTTACCAGTGCTACCTATGTTTTGCTCCACCTCTCTATGAAGGTTTCCTTCTTCATAGTTTTCTAGCATTGTGCTGACTGCATGGAGGGGAAGCCCAGGAAGCCCACCACCGATTGGTAAAGGCGCAACATGGCTTCTCAGTGGTTAGCACTGTTGCTCTGGTATTTGGATTTTACATCCTACCAAGGTCAACATTTGCAAAGGGTTAGTATATTTTCCCTTTGCTTGCATGGGGTTCTGACTCTCCCATAACATGTGAACACTTGGCTTGGTTGAGTTTCCATTTATCCTATGAGAGCCACTGCAGGAACACTCGGGGGCTTATTTCTAGGTAGAACAAGAGGATTGTCAGCTGTAGTTGAGTAGACTGGATCCTTCTCTCCCTTGACATCATCTCTCAGGGAAAAGGAGCCGGCCCTCTGAACTTTATTAACCGGTCCTCACTTTCTCTCTGGGGATAAGCCACCAAGGGGAGAGTTGGGAGGTCCCCATACACATTTTACTACTGTCTGCAAGCTCGGCCAACTTTAGTTTATTTTGTATGCAGGTGTTATGGATACAACATGCCAAATCATAGATCATAGCATGTCCAGTGAACGTTTCACTGATATTCTTACATGTCATAAAGGTCAAGCCAGTTATTTTGGGAAGTGGCTGCTTCAGGGTTGAACTAGCCCACCAGAGTAGTAACAGTAGTTGCCAATCAGCCCAGGGACTAACAGAACAACAGGTCTTAAAGTCGGAGCAGATGACAACTCCATTTCACAATTACTTGGATCAATCATTTTCCATCAAGGACTATTTTTTATAGGATCATTCACAAATAACACATTAGATTTTTTAGGATGAGCTGTTTTGTGTGTCAAGTGATACCATTACTGATTACAATGCAACTAAGGGGAAGCACGCAGTGTGGGGTACAGCACGCAAGCATCCCATAAGCAAAGCATCACAGAAGATAAGCATCCAGCAAAACGGCAGTTATACATGGCATGGAATTTAACATTCATCTTCTCTCTTCACACAGGTAATCAACTGAGCCACCCTGCATGTATTTACTCCATTCACTGCTAGCAAGCAGCCTGAATGATACAGCTTCCCACCTCTGCTGCCTCTATTCTCTGCTGTAACATATCCAAATGGTAATCAACTGAGCCACCCTGCATGTATTTACTCCATTCACTGCTAGCAAGCACCCTGAATGATACAACTTCCCACCTCTGCTGCCTCTATTCTCTGCTGTAACATATCCAAATGGTAATCAACTGAGCCACCCTGCATGCATTTACTCCATTCACTGCTAGCAAGCAGCCTGAATGATACAACTTCCCACCTCTGCTGCCTCTATTCTCTGCTGTAACATATCCAAATGGTAATCAACTGAGCCACCCTGCATGCATTTACTCCATTCACTGCTAGCAAGCAGCCTGAATGACACAACTTCCCACCTCTGCTGCCTCTATTCTCTGCTGTAACATATCCAAATGGTAATCAACTGAGCCACCCTGCATGTATTTACTCCATTCACTGCTAGCAAGCAGCCTGAATGATACAACTTCCCACCTCTGCTGCCTCTATTCTCTGCTGTAACATATCCAAATGGTAATCAACTGAGCCACCCTGCATGTATTTACTCCATTCACTGCTAGCAAGCAGCCTGAATGATACAACTTCCCACCTCTGCTGCCTCTATTCTCTGCTGTAACATATCCAAATGGTAATCAACTGAGCCATCCTGCATGTATTTACTCCATTCACTGCTAGCAAGCAGCCTGAATGATACAACTTCCCACCTCTGCTGCCTCTATTCTCTGCTGTAATATATCCAAATGGTACAACTCCATACTTCTGCTGCTTTACCATTTTGCTGCATATTTAAATGTGCTTGCTAAAGCTTTGGTATAGTTCATTTGTTGCACTGTATGTAATACTTACTGCTTTAGATCTGTGACTGGGGCCTTTCTAGATCTTATCAGGTGGAAGGTGCTATAGCATATTGCCACATCTTGGTCTAGTGCCTTTGATCATCTAACCATCCCCTGGTGTGCTGGCCCCAGCTGCCAAATTATACCCAACCAGCTCCCACAATCCCTCTCTCCTGACCCTGTAGTGTGACCTATATATGTAGTAGTTCCTAAGGGGAAGCACTCAGTGTTGGGTGCAGCACGCATGCATCCCATAAGCAAAGCATCAGGAAAACGGCAGTTATACATGGCAGTTAGTCAGGGCAGAAGTCAGGTAACCCACCCTTTGCCTTCCCCTTTAACCATGTGCTTTATTTTTATCCTCCTGTGTTCCCTTGCCATCCCCATTCATCACCCTATCCCCCCTCCATCACGACTCATACACATCAGCCCCTCTATACTTCCTTCTCCCATGTACAGCTGTCACACACTCCTCACCTTCCTGAGAAACCTCAGCCCATCTTGCCCAAACACATCGCAGAAAAAAACTACTTACAATTCCTACAACTATTGGCTCTTTATCTTCCTTCTCCTACTGATTTCAGGGGACACCTCCCCCAACCCTGGTCCACCATACCCCAACCTCAACCCTTACCCTACCTCATATCGAAACCACAATAATCTGATTAACATTACTTGCACTCCCTCATCTCAATCTTTTAATTGTGCCCTCTGGAATCCACGGTCTGCTTGTAACAAGCTTCCTTTCCTACACAACTACTTTCTGAACAACTCTCTTAATCTGTTGGCCCTCACTGAAACCTGGATTCAGGATTCTGACACTGTCTCTCCTGCTGCCATTTCCTACGGTGGCTTACAATTCTCTCACTCCCCGAGACCCACAAACAGACCTGGTGGTGGAGTTGGCATACTCCTGTCTCCACAATGCACTTTCCAGGTCATCCCCCCAGTCCCATCACTCTTATTCCCTTCTTTTGAGGTCCACACCATCAGGCTCTTCCGTCCCCTCTCCCTCAGGGTAGCGGTCATATACCGGCCCCCAGGCTCACCCACCCACTTCCTTGACCACTTTTCAGCCAGGCTGCCACACTTCATGTCCTCAGAACTACCAACCCTCCTCCTGGGAGACTTCAACATCCCCATTAACAGCCCTAATTCCACATCTGCATCCCAGCTTCTATCACTAACCACCTCTCTAGGCCTCTCACAGCTTTCAACCACTGAGACACATAAGGATGGTAACACCCTTGATCTGGTCTTCTGCCGGCTCTGTTCAATCTCCCACCTAAACAACTCACCGCTTCCACTCTCTGACCACAACATTCTCTCCTTCACGCTCACAAATCCTCGCCCACCCCAGCTCATTCCTACCTACCACACAGTCAGAAATCTATAAGCTATTAACCCTCAGACACTTTCAGATTCCCTACACTCATCTCTGTCCCCAATCTCCTCTCTTTCCTGTCCTAATCTGGCTGTTCATCACTACACTGACACTCTTAGAAGCACCCTTGACCAAGTAGCTCCCCTCACCCTCAGAACCTCCAAACACAGAGTAAAACAGCCCTGGCTCACATCGCAAACACAACTTCTCCAGCGATGCTCCAGGAGTGCTGAACGCCTATGGAGAAAAACCCGCACACCAGAAGACTTCATCCACTTCAAATTTATGTTAAGAACCTATAACGCTGCCCTTCACCTTGCCAAACAGACCTACTTCACCACCCTGATCTCCTCACTAGCCAACAACCCCAAGAAACTTTTTGACACTTTTCACTCCCTCCTCAGGCCAAAAGCACGAGCCCCTATCACAGACATTTGTGCTGATGACCTGGCCTCCCACTTTACAGAAAAAATAGATAATATCCGTCAAGAAATCTGCTCCCAACCACCAAGTGCTGTGACTCCCATCCCTTCCTGCATCTCCCCTGGCTCACTCTCCACATTTGATCCCATCACAGAAGAAGAAGTCTCCAGACTCCTCTCTTCTTCTCGTCCGACTACATGCACTACCGACCCCATTCCCTCACATCTCCTCCAGTCTCTCTCTCCAGTCATCACAACCCACCTAACTACAATCTTTAATCTCTCCCTCTCCTCGGGCATTTTCCCATCCTCCTTCAAACACGCCATCGTTACTCCATTACTAAAGAAACCTGCTCTCGACCCATCCTGCACAAACAACTACAGACCAGTCTCCAATCTCCCCTTCATCTCTAAACTTTTGGAATGCCTAGTTTACTCCCGCCTTACCCGTTACCTCTCCATTCACTCCCTTCTAGACCCTTCACAGTCCGGCTTCCGCCCCCTACATTCGACTGAAACTGCACTCATCAAAGTGACCAATGACCTTCTGACAGCAAAACGTAACGGTGACCACTCTCTGCTCATTCTTCTTGACCTATCTGCAGCTTTCGATACTGTTGACCACCATCTCCTACTCTCTAGGCTCCAGTCACTAGGCATTAAGGACACTGCACTCTCCTGGTTCTCTTCCTATCTCTCTGACCGCTCCTTCAGTGTTTTGTTCTCTGGCTCCACATCATCTCCTCTTCCTCTTGCTGTCGGGGTACCTCAGGGCTCAGTCCTTGGCCCCCTTCTTTTCTCATAGAATCATAGAATCGTAGAGTTGGAAGGGACCTCCTGGGCCATCTGGTCCAACCCCCTGCTCAAAGCAGGATTCGCTAAATCATCCCAGTCAGATGTCTGTCCAGCCTCTGTTTGAAGACTTCCATTGAAGGAGAACTCACCACTTCTCGTGGCAGCCTGTTCCACTCATTGATCACTCTAACTGTCAAAAAGTTTTTTCTAATATCTAATCTGTGTCTCCTCCCATTCAGTTTCATCCCATTGCTTCTAGTCTTTCCTTGTGCAAATGAGAATAAAGTTGATCCTTCTACAATGTGACAGCCCTTTAGATATTTGTAGACAGCTATTAAGTCTCCTCTCAGTCTTCTCTTTTGCAAACTAAACATTCCCAAATCCTGCAACCTTTCCTCATAAGACAGGGTTTGCAGACCGGTCACCATTCTGGTCGCTCTTTTCTGAACTTGCTCCAGTTTGTTGATGTCTTTTTTAAAATGTGGTGCCCAAAACTGGACACAATATTCCAGATGAGGTCTGACCAAAGAGGAGTAGAGGGAAATAATGACTTCACGTGATCTAGACTGTATGCTTCTGTTAATACATCCTAGAATTGCATTTGCCTTTTTTGCTGCTGCATCACACTGTTGACTCATATTCAGTCTGTGATCTATTAGTATACCCAAGTCTTTTTCACATGTGCTGTCACTTAGCCCTATTCCTCCCATTCTATATATGCTTTTTCCATTTTTATTGCCCAGATGTAGTACTTTGCATTTCTCCCTGTTAAAAACCATTCTGTTAGTTGCTGCCCACTTCTCCAGTTTATTTAAATCTTTTTGAATCCTCTCTCTCTTCTCTAGTATTAGCTATCCCTCCTAGCTTTGTGTCATTAGCAAATTTAATCAGTTTACCCTCAATTCCTTCATCTAAATCGTTGATAAAGATGTTGAACAATACAGGGCCCAGGACAGAGCCCTGTGGTACCCCACTTGAGACATTCTTCCAACTGGATGTGCAGCCATTTACGACCACTCTTTGGGTCCGATCACTAAGCCAGTTATGAATCCACCTAACAGTTGCCTTGTCCATTCCATACTTAATCATTTTTTCAATAAGGATTGTATGAGAGACTTTGTCAAATGCTTTGCTGAAGTCAAGATATACTATATCTACAGCATTTCCTTGATCCACCCAATCAGTGATACCGTCATAGAAGGAAATTAAGTTAGTCTGACATGACTTATTAGTTACAAACCCATGCTGACTCTGTTTAATCACTTCATTCTTATCCAGGTATTGACATACATGTTGTTTAATAATTTGTTCAAAGATCTTTCCTGGTATAGAAGTCAGACTCACCGGCCTATAGTTACCTGGGTCCACCTTCTTCCCCTTTTTGAAGATAGGAACAACATTTGCTCTTCTCCAGTCTTCTGGCACTTCTCCTGTTCTCCAAGAATTTTCAAAGATTATAGAGAGGGGTTCAAAAATTTCTTCTGCTATCTCCTTCAGTACTCTGGGGTGTAATTCATCTGGACCTGGAGACTTGAATTCATTTAGGCTAGCTAAGTGTTTCCTCACTATCTTTCTGTTTATAGATATCCTGGATTCTTCTATTCCCTTAATAGGACAGTGAATAACAGTTGATGTTACATTTCCTTTCTGAGAGAAAACAGATGCAAAATCTCTCTACACTGCCCCAATTGGACAGACCATCAGCAGATTTGGCTTTCAGTACCATCTTTATGCTGATGACACACAACTATACACGTCTTCCCCCGACCTTACCCCCGCTGTACTACAGAACGCCAGTGACTGTCTGTCCGCAGTCTCCAATATCATGTCCGCTTCTCTATCTGAAACTCAACCTCTCCAAAACTGAACTTCTTCTGCTTCCGCCGTCTACTAACCTCCCTAAATCTGACATTTCCCTCTCCGTGGGTGGTACCACAATAACACCCCGGCAGCAGGCGCGCTGTCTGGGTGTTATGTTCGACACCAATCTCTCCTTCACATCCCATATACAATCCCTTGCCCGCTCTTGCCGCTTACACCTAAAGAACATCTCTAGAATCCGCCCTTTTCTCACTATGGAAACAACAAAAACCCTCACTGTTGCATTGATCCACTCTCGCCTGGATTACTGCAACGCTCTATTAATTGGCCTCCCCGTCACTCGACTATCCCCTCTCCAGTCCATACTTAATGCAGCGGCCAGGATCGTCCATCTGGGTAATCGGTACTCGGACGCGTCCGCTCTTCGCCAGTCCTTACATTGGCTGCCCATTCATTATAGGATCCAATTCAAAGTACTTGTTCTCACCTACAAAGCTCTCCACAGTGCGGCACCCCCTTACATCTCTTCTCTCATTTCTGTCTATCGGCCTAGCCGATCGCTGCGCTCTGCAAACGACTTTCGACTAACCTCTGCACTAATCCGTACCTCCCACTCCCGACTCCAAGACTTCTCCCGTGCTGCTCCTATCCTCTGGAATGCTCTACCCCAAGAAATCAGGACTATCCACAATTTGCATAGTTTTAGGCGCTCCCTCAAAACACACCTGTTCAGAGCGGCCTATCACATTCACTAATCAAAGTCATTCTCTGTGTAAGTGTGCGTGTGTAGCCCATTCACTATCTCCATCCATCCTTCACTCCCGCAAGATGGCTGGACCTTCATTGTAAATGCACCATTGTAAATACACACCTGTACTCTGTATCTCCCTCACCTCATTGTAGATTGTAAGCTCTCACAAGCAGGGTCATCTTATTTCGTCTTATTTTGCTTTAATTATTGTATTGTTAGCGTTGTTACTTATGACTTGTGTTTTGAAACTGTTAAACTGTAAACGCTGCGGAATATGTTGGCGCTATATAAATAAAGATTATTATTATTATTATGATGTACAGAAAGTATTGTTAACTTTTCTTTTTTATAATTACTATGTTAGTAAGGAACATCATGTTCATCATTATAGACATATTCGTTAATTTTGAAAGTCAGATACTATCAGTATTCATTATCAAGTGGGAACATTCTTGTGTTTTATCTTCTATCTTAGACAACCAAGATAAATAAAAAAAAAAACCTCACGTCTGTTACTTATACACAACTTCTCAAGAAACTAATGATATGGTAAAGATCATATCTCAGAATAAATTTCCTCCTCCATTGCACATGACCATGCTCGACTGCTGCTATCAATTTGTTGTTATCCCTTCCAGTTCTATACATTGTGGCTATGCATCAGGATGCTACTTCCTAGATTTCGCCCAACAATAGGGTCTTCAAGATGTATTACAAATTAATGGCCACATTTAGTCAGAGGCCTGAGTCAAGTCAGTTCAGTTCTGAACCTAACTATAGGCAGTTAGTGTTCTGTTTGACTGCAGTGTACAATCCATATCTGCATTCTGCAATTTAACTACCCCTTTGGATTTCCACTCTAATTGCTCTGACCTCATTCCATCCTCGTGTCCGGACATTCCTGCAATGCTAGTTTGCCACGCTTGCTGCCACAAGTGTTTGTACACCAAAAGATGAGCAAATCTTTTGAAATTTCAATTTGCCCCAAAAATATAACTGCAGCAAATTACAACTACTGCAAAGTCTTCAACTGCTCATAAAAAGTGTGTAACACTCTGAGGTCTCCTATGACTGTATACAATCTTCAAGGTCTTTAATGTAAAATGTCATATGGTGAAATCACACACATTATCTGTGACTTTACCTATATATCTGTATTTCTACTGCTGAGCTGTGAGGTCCTCTCACTATCCAGATTCACCCAAAAAAAAAAGACTGCTGCATTCCCTGCCTCTGCTTTCATACAGGCTCTGATAGAAAAGTATAAACTATTCAAGAGGGACTATTTCATGTAGTAGCTGAACAAAATTATGGGGACGACTGCACCTTGTGTCATTTGAGCTTTCTATTGGTTGATCCAATCTTCTGCCTAATGTAAAATATCAACAGTTTGGCGATTCTCTAAAATTGAATAAAAAATTGCTTGAATTCACAGAGTTCAGCAAATTTCTGAAAACGCAACACAAATTTGAATTGTACAGAATCGATTCGCTCATCTCTACAAGTAACATTATTTGTGAAGCCAACCAGAATACCCCCATGAAAAATTTGCTGACTTATGGTACGGTATATATAGTGGCGATATCATCCAATAAAAGATATAATGAAGTATGATGTATGTATGTTGGTTACTATCTTTTTTGCAGTTTATCCCCTTTTATACTGTTTTTATATTTTGTTTGTTATTGACATATATGTTGAATAAAATTAAATATCTTTAATCCAGTATTGTATCATTGGCAATTTTTCATGGCAGTATTTTTGTTGGCTTCATGGTGTTTTGCTACTCCCATAGACTTATAGGACCCGTTTAGTCTATAAGTAACATTATTTGACAGGTCCATGGAAAAAAAATGTAAACTTGTCTCCTATACTTCCCCAAGAAAAGAAGTACATTGAGGCAAAAGATAATGATTAATCTATTTTGACTGCTGGGAATTTGTCACATTGTTCCTGATTACTATTTTAAAGGGAACTGATCATGTGTGATAACGCTATTACCCTGCAGATATGGGGTAAATCTGTAGGTTAATAGCACTATAAAATGTGCCCAGTCATCTTATTGAAAGAGTGGCTTCCAGTACGGCTCTAATCAGTTGACCAGTCAAAGTGTAGTGGTGGCATGACTGTATGAATGAAAGCTGGTGGCTATGGGAAGCCGCTTTTTCAGTACAATGACTGGGTAACTTTCTAAGACGATTAACATGCAGATTGACCCAATATCGGTATGGGATGAGACAGGTTGCCTTGAAAAGGAGTTTTAGATTTAATTTCCCCCCAAAAAATTAGTGTGCTGTGACTTGTGTTCATAAGTTGTGACTAGAGTTGAGCGATACCGTCCGATACTTCAAAGTATCATATCGGATGGTATCGGCCGATCTTTAAAAAAAGTATCGGTATCGCCGATTCCGATACCGGAAGTCCCATTCAAGTCTATGGGACTTCCGGTATCGGAATAAGAAAAACCCTTTCCTGCCCTTGTACAGCCTCTCTGGGGTCTGTACGGGCCTTTCGGGGGGCTGTGCCGGCCTGCCAGGGGGTCTGTGCAGGCTCCGGTGGTCTGTGCCGGCCTGCCGGTGGTCTGTGCAGGCTCCGGGGGGCTGTGCCGGCCTGCCGGGGGGCTGTGCCGGCCTGCCGGGGGGCTGTGCCGGCCTGCCGGGGGGCTGTGCAGGCTCCGGGGGGCTGTGCCGGCCTGCCGGGGGGCTGTGCAGGCATCGTCCGATGGGACTACAAGTCCCATCGGGCGATGCCTGCTACCATGACAGTGATTGACACATTAGCCAATGATGGGACAGTAGTAGTCCCATCATCCGGCTAATGTGTTAAATGTTAAAAAAAAAAAAAAAAATACTACATACATACTACATGCATGCTACATACATACTACATGCTACATACATACTACATACATGCTACATACATACTACATACATGCTACATACATACTACATACATGCTACATACATACTACATGCTACATACATACTACATATATACTACATGCATGCTACATACATACTACATGCTACATACATACCACATACATACTACATACATGCTACATATATACTACATGCATGCTACATACATACTACATATATACTACATGCATGCTACATACATACTACATGCATGCTACATACATACTACATACATACTACATGCTACATACATACCACATATATACTACATACATACAATACATTCATACAATACATACATAGACATACAGTACATATAACATAGAGTAACATACTTACCAATACTTGTCACATTGTTCCCCAAAGCCATTGTCTTTTCCGGAATAAATATTAACATAACAAACCACAAAAATACTCACCCACGATCCGAAGCAGTCCACGACGAATTTCCCACACAGCAATGGCATAAAGTGAGACTAGGGACTTTTTTTTTTTTAAGTGGCGGAGGAATACAGTGCGGAAGGATACCTACCTTCCGTCATTGGATTCCTGCAGCCCGTAGAGAACGGCAGCATCATCTGATGCTGCAGTTCTCTACCCAAGATCGTCGTGGGACACACTCGTGGACTGCTTCGGATCGTGGGTGAGTATTTTTGTGGTTTGTTATGTTAATATTTATTCCGGAAAAGACAATGGCTTCGGGGAACAATGTGACAAGTATTGGTAAGTATGTTACTCTATGTTATATGTACTGTATGTCTATGTATGTATTGTATGAATGTATTGTATGTATGTAGTATATATGTGGTATGTATGTAGCATGTAGTATGTATGTAGTATGTATGTAGCATGCATGTAGCATGTAGTATGTATGTAGCATGCATGTAGTATATATGTAGTATGTATGTAGCATGCATGTAGTATATATGTAGCATGTATGTAGTATGTATGTGGTATGTATGTAGCATGTAGTATGTATGTAGCATGCATGTAGTATATATGTAGTATGTATGTAGCATGTAGTATGTATGTAGCATGCATGTAGTATGTATGTAGCATGTATGTAGTATGTATGTAGCATGTATGTAGTATGTATGTAGCATGTAGTATGTATGTAGCATGCATGTAGTATGTATGTAGTATTTTTTTTTTTTTTTTAACATTTAACACATTAGCCGGATGATGGGACTACATACTGCTACCAGTAGCTGTGCAGGCTCCGGGGGGCTGGCCGGCACAGCCCCCCGGCAGGCCGGCAGAGACCCCCGGAAGGCCCGAAATGACGGCGCATCATGATGCGCACACACCGCGCATCATGATGACGTCAGGCCGTCAATCAACTGAACTTCCGATTCCGATGCCGAATTCCGATATTGAAAAAATATCGGAAGTCGGTATCGGAATTCCGATACAGCAAGTATCGGCCGATACCCGATACTTGCGGTATCGGAATGCTCAACACTAGTTGTGACCGGTATGGAAGTGCACCTCAGTTTAAAGGAGTATTTCACGAAAACAACCCTAGACCAGATGCTCAACGAAGAGCATATGGCCATAACATAAGGTCAACTAGAGTCTTCTATTCTGTCGGCTCTCCATATTTTACAATAATGAGTATTCATCTAGTGGCCTCCGTGTGGATGCTTTGTTGGCACTTTGTTTCCCTTGAAAAAAAAAATCAGTTGTTTAGTTCAAGGACTGGTGATAACCAATTGATCACCATGGTGGCCGCTTTTCATCAGGGGATATCTCATTAGAAAAGGGAGTTGAAGACAATCAAGCAGTCAGAGCTTTTGCAGGAAATTCTTGATAATTCTAAAAAAAAAAGTGTTTTCTTTCAATGTTTGAGTCTAAAAATAAAAAAGATGATGCAAATAGTTTCCTGCACTTCCTGTAAATCTTTACATAGTTCTGCTTTCAGTTAACTTAGGGCCTCCATACAAATTAGATGAAAATGTGGCAAAGAATAATAGTTCGTTGATAGATCAGTTGTCGATGACCCTCAAACACATCACAGACTTTGGTCTCGATGATCAAGACTGATTTTGTGAGAGGTTTTAATGAAAGCACCGCTTGATGTGCCCAAATCATTGTGAGGCATACACCAATTAATGAATTAGGAACATTTTTATAAATTTACTGGTGGGGGCTTTGTAAAGTTGCATGCCGCCCAAGCTACACCCACTTTGACAGAAGTGGGTCTGAAGTGGCAAAAAAAAGCAATATTTTTCCGTAAACACCTTGACGAATCGGGTTCTTTACATTTTGACAGCTTTTAGTCTCATACGTTCTTCTGTTCAGGATTGGTCAACAGGGAACCAGCTACATATAAACCCTATAAGATACTAAGCAACTGGAGCCCAAAAGGGTCAATAGGCTCTTCTGCTGCATGAAAGGACTCCAGAATTATATTTGATACATGGTAGAGGTCCCTTTTTGAACTTGTATTCGGGTCCATGAGCTTTATATTAGACCTATAGAAATTTATCCGATCCATCAGGACCACAAGGTGTGCATAGAGGTCTTACCTGTACTAGACAAAATGAGTATAGGTTAAAAGATAATCTGTCATCCAACCAATGGTAAAGCCCAAGTGGATTTCCAATCATCCCGACCACGAGAACAGTGGGCCCAAAGATTGGAGTGAACGGAGCGGTATGGAGTATGTGAAACTTCTAGTCAGACAGTAAATGTAGAAATGAGTCACAACATACATGGCATTCCTGATCGTTGGATTCACAAGTCGGGTCCCAACACAAACTTAGAAGGTATGAAAAGACTTGGCACTCCTTGTATAAAAAGCAAATTTATATTTTATTGTGGTAACAATCCATAAAAATTAGACGTTTTGGTCTTGTACAATCTGACCTTCATTAGAGAATGGACTCTGGGAGAATAGAGAGAGATAGCGATGGTCTACGCTTGTGTGAAGCGCACAATGGAGACATGAAATGGTAGCGCATCCAGACTAGCCTTCCATTTACAGAGGCGTATGACCCCCTCTTCTTCTCATCGGGGGGGGGGGGGGGGTTCTAGTGCTCGGACCTACATTGATCATATATTTATAACCTATTTTTAAGATAGTCGATACAAAATGGTTTTGTCCCATAACCACACAGTACAAAACAAATCCAAAATGAATAAAACTGATTTATTCAACACATTATTACTTTTTGTGGCAGTACATAAGCCCTTACAAATAATAAAAGGAGCATAGCTAGTGAAGGCATCTTACTTGAGCACTAAGCTAACGAGCAGTTGTACAGATCTCCTGAACTCTTTATACATAAGCCCTTACATACAATAAAAGGAGCATAGCTGGTGAAGGCATCTTACTTGAGCACTAAGCTAGTGAACAGTTGTACAGATCTCCTGAACTCTTTATTAAAGCTATCTATGATGAAGAGGTATATTATGGGGGTAAAGCAGGAGTTCACACAAGTAAAGCAGGTAGTAAGGACTATGAGTATCTGTAAGACGTCCTCAGAAAATCTTCCTTTTTCCACAATCATCCCGCAACGAATATGATAGGGGGTCCAGCAAATGAAAAAGGAGATCACAACTATTAAAATCAATTTGTATGGTTTTCTGGACTTGGCTAGATGTTCCGTTCTAATTTTGAGGCCAATTAGGAAATAACAAATACTCAAGAGACCAAATGGTAATACAAAACTCAAAGCGAAGTGGAAACCAAAAATGCCCCATACAGTTGCCCGGTCAAGTTTTTGAGGGTATCCTTCTTTCCAAGAGATGATTAAGTCTGAACAGCAGACTAAGAAGTTGCCTTCTTTTTCTTCGTGACACAGCACTAGGTAGGGTGAACTACACAAGATAGCCACCCCCCATAATAACAAGTAGATGATAGAAGCCCAACGAAGATTCATGTGCTTTCGATACCAGTGTGGGTAATATACCAAAAAGAAACGTTCAAGGCTGATCGCAGTGAGGAAGAAGATCGCAGCGTGCACACATGTATAAATCAAAGCATTATTCAGCTTGCACATAAAGTTTCCAAAACTCCAAAGAGGATTCTTCAGCATGTAAGCCGCTATTAATGGCATGTTTAGAGTAAAAACAAGATTAGTGATGATGAGATGGAGGAACCAAGTAGTGTTGACATTTTGACTCATCCTAAATCTTAGGATCCAGATGTAGAGAACATTCATGACCAATCCAAAAAGGGACGTGATTAACAAGATGGCAGCTGATATCACCTTTGGTGTTGTGATTTCAGGATTCAAAGTTCCATCAGGTACGTTCAATTGAAACAGTCTTGTGTGTCAGAAACATTGTCTTGTTTGTCAGAAACATTATATGATTTCTGCAAAATAAATAAATGACAGAAACAATACAAAGTATCCACATCATCCCCATCAAGAGATTACGTTACTAAAATTATTGTCTGGTGAGCGTGTTGATGATGCCGAGCTGCAAGACTGAATTTGACTTGTAGAGGAGCGTAGAGCAACTTTTAGAATAAGCAACCATCTCTTTTCTATTCCTGGAAACCAGCTTCAGCATTGGGTTAAGAGCTATAGAACTCATTCATATCTCTGATAAACTTCCATTTTTGACATTTGAGGCTCAACGCCATGTAACCAGTATGACATTGGCTCTCGAGAAGCGATTTATGACAAGAGTCAATGCAATCCTTATGAGTAATGTTCTAGATGTACAGATACCAACTCATTCTACAGTACAGCCTATTCCTCCAACATAGACAATCTCTGCTGCTCCATACAACAAGCCTAACAGTTGTAATGACATCCAAAACCCTTCTATTGACATCTATGTATGCCGTAATCCTATTAAAGAGACAGTCTTTAGTTTCCCAGATTATAGAATACAAATTTACCCGATAGTCCAGATTTGCTTTTGCTTCTGTCTCGTTACAATGTGAAGAAACTTTTGCTTATCTGATGAGGAAAGCTCCTCCAAAATAATGTATTTCCTGTATAAACGTTAAATAGAAAACGGTGGTATGGTGAGACAGTAAGTTTTACACGAACTAGAAAAAATATGTTGTCTCAGTTCTAAATGCAAAAGTCCCCAACTAGCCAAGCATCAAAAACGATGATGTGAAGATACCCCAATTGGTCTCATCGGTCCTCTCGACACATGCAGGAAAAAAAAAAAACAGGATGTCAAGATTAAACATTCATCTTTTACAAGACACACAATGGGTGAAATAATTGCTTCTGATCTTCTTCTGAAGGAATACATCTCACCAGACCACGAATGGTGGTCATCGTTCTTCACTTTTCACCCTCCATTCCCCTTCCTTACTGTAACCATCAACTCTTGCCCATTTTTCTATGACTATCTCTAAAAACAGAACGATCGATAATTGATTATATTGCTTTCTTAAACATTTTTTAAAGCAAAAGCTGTAAAATGCAAGAAAAAAATGCAACTAAACACGTGTATAAACTCTCATCAGTTGTACTTTCCTTTTCCATTCTTATTGTATGTGTAATGTGGGAAAGTAACCCAAGCATGAGTAAGAAAAATTATTGATCTAGCAATTCATTTTTGCATTAATTTAAGGAAGATTTTGACAAGGGGATACAAGGAAATATATAGGCTTGAGAAAGATGCATAGCCCTTATAAAGAAATCATACCTGTTGTTGGTAAAATGCCCAAGAAAATGATTTGAATGCAACAAATGGGGTCTTTTTGTGCACTGTTGGCATGGACAAGAGCTTGGCACACCATCACATCCCATAATTTAGCATGTTGGGTTTTCCTCTGCTTTTGATTGATAGCACTCACTTTCCACAGCAAGTGCTGTCTCAATTCAGCCCACATACACGAGCACAGACGCTGGCCGATACCAGAGATGAGAGTTCCACTGCCTGAATCCAGTCTTTGAAGTGTAGCAAGTGGCATCTACAAATACAGCTCTGGCAAAAATTAAGAGACCACTTCCAAATGTTCAGGTTGTCTGATTTTTCTCTTTATATGTATATTTTTGGGTAAAATGTAAATTGTTCTTTTAGTCTATAAACTTCTGACGAGTCTCCGAATTTCCAAGCAATAATTTTTTTTTCTGAAAAGGAGAAATGGTCAAAATTAAAAAACAAAACAAACAAAAAAAAAAACCAGTGCTTTCATACCTGAAATAGTGCAAAGAAAACAAGTTCATAATCATTTAGAAACAACACGTTTTGGCATGCTTGCCACCAGTCTTTCACACTGCTTCTGAGCAAAAATCAAAGCAGTTCTTCTATGTTTGATGGCTTGTGACTATTCATCATCCTCTTGATTACATTCCAGAGGTTTTCAATGGGGTTCAGGTCTGGAGAATGGGCTGCCCATGACAGGGATTTGATGTGGTGGTCTCTTAATTTTTGCCAGAGCTGTATATTATACAAATTGGTGTTTTATACGCCGCTACATCTACAGAAGATAAAACTGATTCTTATCAAAGCTAGAGCAAGTAGCATCACTAATCAGGGTCTCTGTCTCTATATTATGCTGCTCTCCAATTTTAGAGCAAGAATCTGCTGCCAAGATTCCCTTTAACCCCTTCACTCCTTGGCCATTTTCATATTTGTCCTATTGCTCCCCTTCCTCCCAGAGTCATGACTTTTTTTTATTTTTCCGTCAATATGGCCGTGTGAAGATTTTTTGCCGGACGAATTGTAATTTTGAATGACACCATTGAATTTAACAAATAATGCACTGGAAAAGGGGAAGAAAATTCTAATTGCTGTGAAATACCAGTTCATAGATAAAAAAGAACCTATAAATGTTAGGTTCTTTTTTAAAGTGGAGAATTAAAACAAAAAGTTAAAAATTGACATTTTTTTTTTTTATAAACAAGCTTTTTTTTCTCTATTTAAATTTAAAAAAAAACCTAAACATGTTAGGTATCAACGAACTCTTAATGACCTGGAGAATCAAAATGGTAGGTCAGTTTTAGCATCTGGTGAACATGGTTAAAATAAATAAATAAATAAAACTGCATCATTTTCTGAAACCTGCAGCATCTCCATTTTTCGGGATCTGGAGCAGGGTGAGGACTTATTTTTTGCGCGCCGAGCTGACATTTTTATTGGTAAAGTTTTGGTGCAGGTACGAACTTTTGATCACCAGTTATTGCATTTTAATACAATGTTGCGGTGACAAAAAAAAAAAAAAGTAATTGTGCAGTTTTGATTTTTTTTTCTCGTTCTGCCGTTTATCAAACGGATTCTTTTTATATGTTGATAGATCGGGCGATTCTGAACGCGGCAATTTTAAGTGTATATTTTTATTTAGTTTTATTTTGAATGGGGCGAATTAAGAAAAGTTTTTAAAAATATAAGTTTTACTTTTTACTTGCTTCAATAGTCTTCATGGGAGACTAGAAGCTGCGATCTTTTGATCAACTGTGCTTCAGCCCTGCTGTTTATCAGAAATTCTCACTTGCTATGAGCGCAGACCATAGGGGTAGAGTGTATAACTATCTGGCTATAACAACCACGGGGTTCTTCTGCAGACCTCAGGTTGTCAAGCCAACCCATCAGAGAACCGCAGTCATGAGACATGGGCACCAACGGGCGGGGTTTGTGACGCACTTCTGGCATGTGCATGTTAAATGCCACTGTTAGGCGTTTGACAGTGGCATTTAACATGTTAACAGCCACGGGTGGATCGCAATTCCACCCACGGCTCTCAAGGGGACGTCAGATGATGAAATCAGCTGACATGCACTGGAAAAGTTGCGGGCTCATCGCTGGATGCCACATCAAACGGGGGAGGACATATGACATACCTATACGGCATACTTTGGGAAGGGGTTAATAGGATCCTTGAAAAATATTTGAGGTGCAGCGCTCTTCAAAATTATTTGTTTAAAAAAAATACACTCAAGAATGCCCAAATGTAGTCAAGACACCAGGAAGGTTTTTAGTAAACTTATGTAAATTGCATTTACAGTTCAATATTTCATTCAAATCACAAACTTCAAACGCTGATGTTGAGACATGAAGCTTTTAAATTGGTCGACAGATGCACAGTTCTTTAAATAGAGGTTGTAACGAGAGCCAAGCACGCAAGCTAAAAAATTAGGAGATCAAAGTGAATATATAAAAAACAAAAAAAAAAAATCCACTTCCATCGATTAGCTTCCACCTGGTATCCAGATTTCTGGAAGTAGAAGAAACCTTTCAGTCAAAAGTTCCATGATGTACAGCTGTGTGTGAATGAATATAACAGGATTTTTAGTTGCTTACCGTAAAATCTGTTTCTCAGAGCCTTCATTGTGGGACACAGGAACCATGGGTGTATGCTGCTGCGACTAGGAGGCTGACACTATGCAAATAAGAAAGTCAGCTCCTCCTCCGCAGTATAGACCCCACCGACTGGCGCTCAATTACTCAGTGAGAAAGCAGTAGGAGAAGCAATAGAATATAAAGTAAACCAACAATTCAACTAGAACTATATTACATAGAACAAAGTACAAAAGTTGAAAACATGGGAGGGTGCTGTGTCCCCCAATGAAGGCTCTGAGAAACAGATTTTACGCTAAGCAACTAAAAATCCTGTTTTCTCTATCGCTTCATTGGGGGGACACAGGAACCATGGGACGTCCCAAAGCAGTCCCTGGGGTGGGAAACAAACTTCCATCAGGTCAGCGGTCTCACCACCGCCGCCTGCAAGACCCTTCTTCCTAGGCTGGCATCCGCTGAAGCGTAGGTGTGGACCTTGTAAACTTTTACAAAAGAGTGAACAGAGGACCAGGTTGCAGCTTTACAAAGCTGCATCGCAGAAACCCTGTGGTGCACCGCCCAGGATGCGCCCACTGCCCGAGTGGAGTGAGCCTTAATCCCAGAAGGGGGCACTCTGTTCTTTATCCGGTAAGCCTCTAAGCTAGACGATCTGATCCAGCACGCTATAGTCGCTTTGGAGGCCGACAAGCCTTTTCGAGCTCCATCTGGGATGACGAAAAGAGAGTCTGTCTTCCGCAACGCATTGGTTCTAGCCAAGTAGACCTTCGTCACCCTGACCAGGTCTAGTCTGTTCAAGGAGCGTTCCCGGGGATGAACTGGAGCTGGGCAGAAAGAAGGTAGAGCGGTGTCTTCATTCAAGTGGAAAGCAGATACCACCTTGGGAAGAAAGGATGGCGGAGGCCGTAGAACAACTTTATCTTGGTGAATCACTAAAAAAGGAGGTTGACAAGAAAGAGCTGCCAACTCCGAGACAAGTCGGATGGAAGTAATGGCCACTAGGAAGGCCACTTTCCAAGAGAGAAGAGATAGAGAAAACTCCTTGAGAGGCTCAAAGGGCAACCTTGTAGAGCATCTAGGACTAAATTGAGACCCCAGGGATCCACTGGAGCCAGATACGGAGGAACTGCATGGGCTGCCCCTTGTAAAAAGGTTTTTTACCTGCGGCCGAGAGGATAGCGTCTTCAGGAAAAGAACTGAAAGCGCCGAAACTTGTCCCTTTAGAGAACTAAGGGCCAGACCCCCATCCAGGCCTACCTGGAGGAATGCTAGAATAGAAGGGAGCGAGAAAGACATTGGCGGAACGCGATTGGACTCACACCAACGAAAATATGCCTTCCACGTTCTATAGTATATTTTGGAAGACGAAGGCTTCCTAGCCCGGATCATTGTGTGAATTACCCGATCTGAAAACCCTGACTTTTTCAGTACCGCAGTCTCAATGGCCACGCCGTCAAATTAAGCGACTGAGAAATGGTGTGGTAAATCGGACCCTGAGACAGCAGATCTGGTCTGTCTGGAGGTGTCCATGGAGCGTCCGCGAGAAGGTTGACGATGTCCACGAACCAAGACCTTCTGGGTCAATCCGGCGCGATGAGGATGACTGGTACCCCTTCTGCCTTGATCTTCAACAGCTTGGGAAGAAGAGGAGGGAACATATAGGGGAGCGCGAACTGTGACCAAGGAATGGTCAGAGCATCGGCACCCACTGCGAGGGGATCGCGGGCCCTGGATACGAACCGTGGAACTTTCTTGTTCAGACGGGATGCCATCAGATCCACGTCCGGAATACCCCAACGAAGGCAAATCTGTTGAAAGACTTCCTGATGCAGGGACCATTCCCCTGCCGTGAGGCCTTTGCGGCTGAGAAAATCGGCGTCGTTTTCCACACCCGGAATGTGTACAGCGGATTTCGCTGGGACTGACATTTCTGCCCAATGAAGCATCTTGGATACCTCGGCCGAGGAACTCCGAGTCCCTCCCTGGTGGTTGATATATGCCATCGTTGGCGATGCGGAATGGGAAGAGGAACCGGACCGGTGCTACCGTCTGGCTGTTTTGCGGCTAATATTAACAGGCTCGACTGGAGCAGCCTGTGACCTGCTGGGTCCTGCAGAAGTCTGTAGTGGCAACTTATCCAGTACGGACACCCAGGTCTGGGAAACCTTGGTGAGATCCACCACAGATTGAGACAGAGAGGAAGCCCACCCTGGGATAGGGGCCTCAACCTCACTCGGGACAATCGGGGCTCCTGGGCGGTGGGTTGTGGGCTTGCTGCAGTCCTGACAGAGGGGAGAGGACTGACCTGATGGAAACTTGCGTTTGCAAGAACATGCAAAATGACTGACTACCACAGAGGAAGAAGCAGAGTGAACTGGTTTAGAATTAGACATTATGAGCTAACCCACTAACAGTGCCAGACAGTTAGGGGACAGAGCTGAGGAGGGTGTCAGTCTGCAGCGCAGAGCTACTCACGGAACCTGTGTACACAGCACTCTGAAGCGGAGACGAGCAGCTCACAGGATGAGGAAAAACTGAGGTAAAAACGCGCTCCTGAATGCTGTGGGCGGGAATCAGCTCACCAGAGAGGGGGTAGAGCTAACTGATCTGTCAGGAGCATAAGAAAACTCCACTCCACCCTATAATGGGAGAAGTGGGCGGGCCTCTGCGACGCCTCTAGCCCTCAGAAGCGGTGGGCGGCGCCAGACAGGCAGGACTGTTCTCAGAAAAAGCCCGCCTGAAAATGGGGGCGTGATCTCACCTCAGAACTAGGCCCAAACTGAAGCCAGGGCCTGGATTAGAAACGGGGGCCGCCAGAGAGCGCAGGGCGGCGTGGAGGTCTAAAGAGAACCGCAGTTTTGCTGCACTGGCGCTGAGAATGCTAAATACATGTAATGCCGCTTAAGGAAGCTTGCCTGTTCCCCATCGCTCAGGAGAGGGGTTCAGCCTGCTGATACTTACCTCCTGCAGTCTTAACTTACCCCATTTCCAGTTGCAGACCGTGTCTCCATCCACCGACAGGCTCTGGTAGGCGAGTGGGTGAGAGACAGAAGGCGAACACGCATACGTGCTCCTGGCCGGTAGACATATGAGGTTACGGGGTGGCAGTACACGCCGTACTCAGTCTTTTTTTTGGGAGTGCAGATGTTACATTTCACTCTGTATCCTTCCAGAACCTGTAAAGAAACAACGCACACTGAGGTAGATAAGGGTCTAATGAAAGACCCATGTCCATCTCCTACTGACACTAAGCTAAACTGAGTAATTGAGCGCCAGTCGGTGGGGTGTATACTGCGGACGACGAGCTTTCTTATTTACATAGTGTCAGCCTCCTAGTGGTAGGAGCATACACCCATGGTTCCTGTGTCCCCCAATGAAGTGATAAAATTTCTCTATTTGTGTGCATGTTCACATTGGCCAGTGAACAGACAAAACCCAGGTTAGAAACAAGCAAATTCCCTGCAGTAAATAAACATCAATTGCACCTAATTAAGATAATTTTGATTTTAAAAAATAAATGCCATCCCACCACATCACGGTGACCCTATTCATTACGGTCCTAACCTCTAGTATTATAATCTTACAATTTGTCAAGTGACATACATGTGAATGAGGGCTAAGCAGGACTGAACCCGGGTTATGTTATCTTGGGTGTGGTCTGATTAGCGGCCAACTCATTCAAGTTTCTCTTTAGTTTTTTTTTTTCTTTAAGGCTATATTCACACGTCGCGATATTTGTGTTTGCGCGGCGGTTTTAAAAGCGCAATTTTGCCACGAAAACGTGAAAAATAAGCATCCCATACATTCCTATGGGATTCCGCAATGCTGTGCTAATGCTGCGTTTTTTCCTGCGGCAGAATCGCTTTGCGGCAAAAAACGCAGCATGCTCATTAATTTAGTGGAATCACAGCGATCCCGCACCCATAGGAATGCATTGTTCTGCTTACTTTACGCATGTGGCTGTGCACACCATGCGAAAAGCAAGCAGAACATTTGCGGATGGTACCCACGATCTGGAGGAGGGGAGACTCTTCTCGGGGCTGTGTGTACCATATCCCTGTAAAAAATAGAATTAAAATAAAAAAATATTGTTATTCTTACCTTGTCCCAGTAATCCTTTGTGAGAATGACTGCGATGACGTCACGCTCTCACGGGAGCACGACGTCTCGCAGTCGTTCGCGATGACGTCGCGGCAGCACGAAGTCTCACGGTCATTAGCGCAAAGGATTACTGGGACCGGGAGCATGGAGAGAGGCGGGAAGGCTGCGCAGGACGCCGGAAGGTGAGAATATTTATTTTTAAATTATTTTTTACATCCTCTCTTTTACTACTGATGCAGCATAGGCAGCCTTAATAGTACAAAGTTGGTCACACTCGTCAAACACCATGTTCAACGCGTGTGATCAACCTGTCAATCAGTTCTCCAAGCGATGCTACAGATCGCTTGGAAAACGATAGGCTTGCAAAACGCTAGTTTTTCCACGGGAAAATCGCGGGAATTTAAATGCGATTTTCCCGCGGAATGGAATCCGGAATTCTCGTGGTAATTGTGCACATAGCCTAACAGTTTGCACCATGCACCCCGTGTATTTAAAGGTGTGGCCTGCCTTTTCTTTTAGCTGGACATTACATTCGTGTAGTTCTCCATGGCTGCATATTCACTAACCAAGTTCAGTCCTTCTCCACATGCATGTCACTTGACAAATAGTAAGGTTTTAATATTAAGAGCTTAGGACCATCCCGATTATGGTCACAGTGATGTAGTGGGATGGCTTTCACATTTTTTTTTTTTTTAAATCAAAATTATGTTAACTAAGCACCCCATTATTTCCATTCACTTTGGCAGTTTATTCACTGCAGGCAGTTTGCCAATTCTCTTAGGCTACTTTCACACTTGCGTCTTTTTGCGCTGCATGCACAGTGCAAATGCGCATAAAAACGCATCATACGTTTAATGCGCTCTTTTTTTCCCCCCACATGGTTTTTGGAAAAAAACCACATGCGTTTTTAAACGCTGACGTGCGCATGACTATGCACACGTCAGCGTTCCCATAGACTTTAATGTGTTTTTGGGTGAATTTCGTGCACATTGCATGTGTATGCTTTTTTTGAGACAGGTCGGACGCACAAAAAAATGCAACAGGATGCATTTTGTGTGCCCGGGTACACACTACAAAAAAACGCATGCACGTACAAACGCATGACTATGCGCTCCCATGTTAAGTATAGGGGAAAAACCGCATGTGCATTTATGCGCAAAAAAACAGGGATTTTTTGGGTTGCTTACCGTAAAATCTGTTTCTCGGAGCCTTCATTGGGGGACACAGAGACCATGGGTGTATGCTGCTGCCACTAGGAGGCTGACACTATGCACAAAAAAAGGGTTAGCTCCTCCTCTGCAGTGTACACCCCACCGACCGGCAGGAAGTTCCTCAGTTAGTGAGAAAGCAGTAGGAGAAGTAACAATAGATTGAAAACAGAACAACTCAACTGTAACAAACCGACAAACATAAGAACAGGAGTTGTAGAACATGGGAGGGTGCTGTGTCCCCCAATGAAGGCTCCGAGAAACAGATTTTACGGTAAGCAACCCAAAAAATCCTGTTTTCTCGTTCGCCTTATTGGGGGACACAGAGACCATGGGACGTCCCAAAGCAGTCCCTGGGGTGGGAAACAAACTTCCATCAGGCCAGTGGACTCGCCACCGCAGCCTGCAGAATCCTTCTACCTAGGCTGGCGTCCGCCGAAGCGTAGGTGTGGACCCTGTAGAATTTCACAAAGGTGTGAACCGATGACCACGTTGCAGCCTTGCAAAGCTGCAGCGCGGAAGCTCTGTGGCGCACCGCCCAGGAGGCACCCACCGCCCGGGTAGAGTGCGCTCTGATCCCTGCAGGGGCCACTCGATGCTTGACCCGGTATGCCTCCAAAATTGCCGATCTGATCCAGCGCGCAATAGTGGCCTTTGAGGCTGGGTGATGAACAGAGTCTGACTTCCGCAAGGAAGTCGTCCGGGCTAGATAGACTCTCAATGCCCTGACTAGGTCCAGCTTGTTCAAAGACCACTCTCGAGGGTGAGCTGGGCTCGGGCAGAAGGATGGCAGAACAATGTCCTCATTGAGGTGAAACGAAGATACCACCTTCGGAAGAAAAGAGGGCGGAGGCCGCAGAACTACCTTGTCCTGATGAAGGACCAAAAAAGGAGAGCGGCAAGAAAGTACCGCTAATTCTGACACGCGCCGGATGGAGGTAATGGCCACCAGAAAGGCCACTTTCCAAGAAAGGAGGGAAAGGGAAACGTCCCCGAGAGGTTCAAAAGGAGGACCCTGCAGAACCTGAAGAACCAAATTAAGATCCCAAGGATCCACGGGAGCTCGGTACGGAGGAACCGTGTGAGCCACACCCTGGAGGAAGGTTTGGACCTGGGGCCGGGAGGCCAGCGTTTTCTGAAATAAAATGGACAGTTCCGAAACGTGACCCTTCAAGGAACTGAGAGCAAGCCCCGCATCCAGCCCTGCCTGAAGAAACGCCAGAATAGAAGGGAGCGAAAAAACCAAGGGTGCGATGTCATTGGCCTCACACCAGGAGAAATAGGCTTTCCAAGTACGGTAATAGATCTTCGAAGAAGGCGGCCTTCTGGCGCGGATCATGGTATGAATTACCCGATCAGAGAATCCTGCCCGTCTCAAAACCTCGGTCTCAACAGCCACGCCGTTAAATTGAGCGACCGAGAATTGGGGTGGCAAATCGGGCCTTGAGACAGCAGATCTGCCCGTCGGGAAGTTTCCAAAGGGCGTCCGCGAAAAGGTTGACAATGTCTGCGAATCAAGACCTTCTGAGCCAATTCGGGGCAATGAGAATGACTGGAATCCCCTCTGCTTTGATTTTCTTCAACAACTTGGGAAGAAGAGGCAGAGGAGGAAACAGGTAGGGGAGCACGAACTGTGACCAAGGGACGGCCAGAGCGTCGGCGCCCACTGCCAGAGGGTCCCGAGACCTGGACACGAATTGTGGGACTTTCCAGTTGAGGCGAGATGCCATGAGGTCTACATCCGGGGTTCCCCACCGACGGCAGAGCAGATGAAACACCTCCGGATGTAGGGACCATTCCCCTGCCGGGAGACCCTCGCGGCTGAGGAAATCGGCGGCCCAGTTGCCCACGCCGGGAATGTGAACCGCGGAAATCGTTGGAACAAAGGTCTCTGCCCATTGAAGAATTCTGGACACTTCCGCCAGGGCTGAGACACTCAGTGTCCCCCCTTGGCGGTTGATATACGCCACCACTGTGGCATTGTCTGTCTGAATCCTGACAGGCAGGCCCTTGAGGCGCCTTTCCCAGTGGACGAGAGCTAGATGGATCGCCCGTATCTCTAGGACATTGATCTGCGGAGCTGATTCCTGAGTCGACCATTGACCCTGAACAGTGTGATTGCGGAACAGTGCACCCCAGCCGATGAGGCTGGCGTCCGTAGTGACAATCTGCCAGTGAACGAGAAGAAAAGACCGCCCCAAGAGAATGAGGGGAGACGTCAACCACCAGTTGAGAGACCGCCTGATCCGGCAGGAAAGGCGAACCGGATGATCCAGAGACAGAGCTGACCTGTTCCACCTGGACAAAATGGTTTGCTGGAGTGACCTGGCGTGAAATTGGGCAAAGGGAACTGCCTCTATCGCCGCCACCATCTTCCCCAGGACCCTCATGGCTGTCCTGAGGGATGGAAATCATGTGATCTGTAATGATCACACGCCCTGTTGCAGGGAAAGAATCTTGTCTTGTGGGAGAAATACCCTTGACCGACGAGTGTCGAACAGAAGGCCCAGAAACACAAGGCGTTGAGTAGGGACCAGACAGGACTTTTCCCGGTTGACGATCCACCCAAAACTGGACAGGGAGTCTAGAACGATCGCCACACTTAGGCGGGCCTGTTGAAAGGAGGGGGCCTTGATCAGGATATCGTCGAGGTACGGAAAAAGAACGAGACCTCTGATCCTCAACAAGGCCATCAACGCCGCCATAATCTTCGTGAAGACTCTGGGAGCGGTGGCGAGCCCGAAAGGAAGCGCGACGAACTGGTAATGTTCGTGAAGAATCGCAAACCGCAGGAACTTCTGATGTCCGGGAAATATGGGCACATGTAGATAGGCATCTTGGATGTCTATGGAACCCATGAATTCCTGCTCCTCCATGGAAGCAGTTACCGAGCGAACTGACTCCATCCGGAAGTGGCGAACGCGAACTCTCTTGTTGAGTAACTTGAGATCCAAGATGGGTCGAACTGTCCCGTCCTTTTTCGGCACCACAAACAGGTTTGAATAAAACCCTGTGAAGCGTTCCGATTCGGGAACGGGCACAATCACCCCGGAACTGAGAAGAGAGGCGATGGCCGAACCGAACCCCGGGACCAAGGCCGGATCCCTCGGCGGACGGGATTGTAAGAAACGATCCCGTGGAAGAGAAATGAACTCTATTTTGTATCCTGTTGATACAACCTCTCTGACCCAAGCGTCCTCTACTGAGGCGAGCCAGACGTCGCTGAAGAAGAGAAGTCGACCTCCCAATTGGAAGGGACCCACGGGAGACCGATGGTAGTCATGCGGACGTAGACCGTCCAGATCTAGATCTGGACGGTCTTCCCTGGGAAGAGTGGGACCGAAAGGACGGAGTGGGCCTGAAGGAAACCTTTCTTTCCTGACGTGCCTGTGGCCTTTGCTGGATGGAAGGGTTTTCCGCCGTATTGAAACGGCGGAAAGTCCGAAAGGGACGAAACTGACGCCTTGGAGGAGGTCTGCGAGGCTTGGAGGGGAGAAGAGAACTCGTACCTCCGGTAGCGTCCTTAATAATCTGATCCAATTGTGATCCGAAGAGACGCACTCCCTGAAAAGGCAGATTGGTCAGAGACTTTTTAGAGGACAAGTCCGCCTGCCAGGCCTTGAGCCAAATTGTACGTCGGATTGCCACGATGTTACTTGACGCCTGAACTGCGCAAGATGCGACATCCAAGGAGGCAGAAAGCAGATAATCCCCCGCATGGGAAATCTGATTGGCGAGATCGGCTAAATGCTCTGGTCGTGCCTTATCCAGAATGCCCTGCCGAAGGTCATCTGCCCAAGTGGATATGGCCTTTGCTGCCCAAGAAGAAACAAAGACTGGACATACCGCTGCTGATGCCGCTTCGAAGGCAGATTTTGCTAGAGATTCTATGATCCCATCATTAGAATCTTTTAGCGACGCCACACCCGACAGCGGAAGGACCGTATTATTAGAAAGTCTGGACACGGGAGGGTCCACCGAGGGAGAAGCGGCCCAGTTGTCCGTGAGCTCTTTAGCAAACGGGTACAGCACGCCGAGACGCTTTCCTCTTTGAAAGCGTCTGGTCGGATCTTCTCTCTTTGTAAAAATCTTTCCAAACTCAGAATGGAAGGGAAACACCCTGGATGGTGTTTCCTCCCGTCTGGACGAAACCTCCTGATCTGAGGATTTCGCAGGGGCGTCAGCGATGTCAAAGGTATGGTGAATCGCGGCAATGAGGTTTTGCACCGTAACCTTCATGTTCGCATCCTGGTCCGAATCCAGCTCTAAGAACCCTTCCGATTCCGAAAGCGCTTCGCCTGACTCGGGGGAGGAGGCCCGAGAGGGAGACTGCTGGGGACTATGGGGTGAGGTAGGACACGGGGAGGACTCCGCCTGGAGGTCCTGCCTGGACCTCTTGCGACTGCCGCTGGCTGGCTCCGATGGGACGTCCTGAGACGTGCTGGGTCCCGCCGAAGCTCCCAAGGGCAACTTGTCCAGAACGGCTACTAGGGACTGAGACGCCTTGATGAGGTCTGCCACTGACTGTGATTGAGAGGAGGCCCAACCCGGCATGGGGGGGGCTCACTCGCCCCTGGGGCTATGGATGGCTCCTGAGCGGCGTCGGGCTGGACGCAGAGCGGGTACGATCAGACTTAGCGTTGGACATAGTGAAAAGAGGCAGTGCGGGCCGGTTGGGGGACAGAAGGCAGAGAAGGGTGTCAGTCTGCAGGTGCAGAGCTACTCATGGTCCGGTGTCCCCAAGGGCGACGCTCTCTGATCTGGCTGCAGGATGAGGCCAGGCCAATCCGGCTGAAAAAAAAAGCCCAGCGACCGAAATCCGGCAGGGAATGAGGTCCGGCTGGCAGGCTGAGAAGATGGCGACCACCAGGAAAAGGGCGCGCTGCCAGAGGGAGAAGGGCGGAGCTCGCCGCAGAGATCCCCTTAGCACCGCCTGCTGTCCAATAGCAGGCTGGTGTGAGGCAAGGGGGCTGGGAAGGCCTAGGACGGGCGGGAGAGAAGCCCGCTTAGAAGAAAGGGGCAGGGGGCGTGGCCGCAACGCAGCGGTAGGCCCGAGATGAAGCCGGGGTCTAAATTAATATCGCCGGCCGCCTGTCAGCAGGGGGTCGGCGCAGAAGACGCGCCGCAACACGGGCGGCAACCCTGGGCCGCGTCCCTGCTTCCCACAGCCCGACCCCTGTATACCCCTGCCGGGATGAAGAAAAAATGGGGGGGGGGGGGTTGGGGGGAGGTTGCAGAACAAGGCCCGAAAGAACAGGGGCCTTCATGGATGCGGCGACCGTGGGGAGAAGCGGGCGCGCAGGCCCTACCGTGGTCCCCTGGCGACCGCCTTAGGATGAAAACGCCGGGGGACCGCTAGACCGCATACTCACCCAGGCCGGGGGCCACAATAAAGGTACCTGAGAATCCCACGCTGTCTGTCGTCTTTATGGAATTCACGCCTCGTCCAACCGTCAGGCTCTGGTAGGCGAGATGGTGGGAGGTGGGGGGGCAAGGACCGTCCGTATAGCTGGCACGCACCTGTGCGAGGCTCCTGGTCCTGCCGCGGAGACCTATGAGGATACGGGGTGGCAGTACACGCCGTACTCAGTCTCTTTGTGGGAGTACGGATGTGACTGTTCACTCCGTATCCCTCCGAAACCTGTAAAGGAACGACGCACGACGAGGTAGATATGGGTCTAATAAAAGACCCGTGTCCACCTCCTACTGACACTAAGCTAAACTGAGGAACTTCCTGCTGGTCGGTGGGGTGTACACTGCAGAGGAGGAGCGAACTTTTTTTGTGCATAGTGTCAGCCTCCTAGTGGCAGCAGCATACACCCATGGTCTCTGTGTCCCCCAATAAGGCGAACGAGAAAAACGCAAGTCTGAAACCAGCCTTATTTCAGTATAAAGCATAGAGCATTATGTTGCTAGAAGAAACAATTTAGACTACAAGCAGACACCAAGTAATCAAGAAGTTTAAGAGGAGGTTTTCATTTTCTTTTATCTTCACCTGTTTTAAACAATATGCAGAAGCCAAGCAAGCTAGAAGTTGCAGAGGATGTTTTAATTTTCTTCGATCTTCAGGAGCACACTGCTCCTCTGCCCCCCAACTTCATACTTGCTTGGGGTGATGGTACTTCATTGACGATTGACAGTTCAGACCAGGAATATGACGGAGCGGCTGTCACGAATTGTGCTCTCTCCCGTGCTGCAAGCATAGAATAAGAGTGTGTGCACACGCTGCGGATTCTGCTGCGGTTCCGCAGCGAATTTGGCCGCTGCGGGTCCGCAGCAGTTTTTGCTGCGGTGTGCAGTACCATTATTCCCTATGGGAATAAAAAACCGCAGTGCAGACGGTGCGGATTTTTCCTTGCGGTTTTAAAACCGCAGAAAGAATTGACATGTCAATTCTTTCTGCGGATTCCGCTGCGGTTTGCCATCTCCTCCATTGAGATGAAAAACCACAGGGCAAAACCGCGGAGCAATCTGCAGGTAAAACCGCAGGTCTTTTGACCTGCAGATTTACCTGCGGATTTTACAAAATCCGCGTGGCCAAATCCGCACCCCATTCCGCAGCGTGTGCACGTAGCCTAAGTGAAGCTGGTCAAATCTAGGCTTCCTCAGGAGCGCTAACAAGTATACACTTTTTGCCTAGGAAACCTTTAAACACACTAGAAGGCACACGCTGCGGTTTTTGGCCGTAGCAGAACTGCAGCAGTTCTGCAGACAGTGTACAGTAGCATGTTATCCTATGTGATTTACAATCTGCTGTGCACATGCTGCGGATTTTTAACTGCGGAAAAGCTGGGGTTTTGAATCCGCAGAAAGAATTGACATGTCACTTCTTTTCTGCGGATTCTGCTGCGGTTTAACATCTCCTCCATTGTAGAGATGATAAACCGCAGGCCAATCCGCAGGTCATTTTACCTGCGGTTCCGCAGATAAAAAATCCGCAGACCAATCCGCAGCGTGTGCACTTAGCCTTAAAGTGGCTTGTTTTTCAGAGCACTTTGCAAAATGGTTAGAATTGCTAATTACACCCTTTCTTAAAAAAATTGCTTTCAATGCAACCAAAAACAGAGACCTCTGGAAACAAATAGTTGTATATTTATTAATGCGACTTTACAAATCAAGGCAGCTCAAATTGATGAACACTCATCGACATTACAGACCATTGCCAGCGTGACGTAATTTGGGGTACAATCTTCTCAGACCATTTTCGAAAATTTTCCACAATTTTCTGTAGGATATCGTTCAAAGACAAGTGAAACAATACTACATTTTTATTCCAGGACAAGAATAGCAGCTTGAATGCAGAAAGTCTATGGCAATATAGTGTGAGACAAAAGGATAAGTGGCAGGCAGCTCCAAAAGTTGCATCTGTGTCTGACATCCCTTTGTTGGGGCAGGTGCTCAGTGCCGAAAGCTGCACCAATAGGGAGAACGCAATCAGTATGTACACAATGTTAAAAACACTACGCAACATATTATGGGAATAACTGCAAGGATCTGAAAGCAGGACTTCACAAAAAAAAAAAAAAACAGAACACTTATAAAGCTGCCATATACCCTTCCTGGTATACTTAGATAAATCCTTACGGTAGAAACAAAGCACCCGATATGAACATTATGATCCCCTTTCTGAGTCCGTTTTGGACAGAGTAATAGCACATTGAAGAGTTAAAAGCCACAGCCACTAAATTTAATCGGAAGTATTGTCCAGCGTTATGAAAAGGAAAGTAGTGGAGATCCAGGAGGCTGTGGGAGAGAACGAACACCACCGGGTAGGACTGAACCAAGGTCGAGGTACGATGTGGCGTCATAAGCACAAATGCGAGTGGAAATCGTGCGAAAATATATAAATCACTCCGAAGTACGCGGCGTGTCACCGTTGGGTTATGAAAATTGATTTTCACGCAAGAGTCAGCACTAGAAGAAATTGGGGAAAAAATAAAATAGAAATTACTTCTGTTCTACAAATTGAAAGACTGATGATCACAAAAGTTGTGGCTGGAAAATAGAACAAAGATGTTGAATACCAAGTCAAGTGACTCTAGCTAAGAGGCAATGTTAACGGGAGCCTACGGTCATCTGAAATCCACCTGCTCAACAGTAACTCAAGCTACAGCTTTAAAATTGAGGCACGAGCTTGGCAAGAAATGAGGGAATGCGTTCTATAAGCTACTGCATTGACTTTTTTCCATTAAATTCAATGAAAAACACTGAAAGAAGTGACATGCTCCATGTCCAAAAAGCCAAGTAAGGCTGTGTGCCCACGAAGCGATTCTGAAGCAGAATAAACCTGAGCAGAATCGCACACCCTGCTCCCAGGAAAATGCATGCGTTTTGATGCGCTTTTGTAAGCGTTTTCACCCATATAATTGATGGTATGCGGAATCGCATGCGATTCCGCAAAATTAATGGACATGCTGCGTTTTTAATCGCAAAGGCCTCTTTCACACTTCCGTTTTTGACCATCAGTCAAAATCCGCCAGGTTTTGAAAAAAAAAAAAATGGATCTGCCATTTTTTTTTTTTTGCAGATCCGTTTTTTTCCCCATTAAGTTGCATTACTGGCAAATCTTGACAGATGGCCATCCGTTGGATCCGTTTTTGTGAGGATCCGCCAAATTTTTTTCGTCCGCCGGCATGCTTGGACGGACCTTGCAACTTTTTTTTGTTGTTGGATCCGCATTTTCCATTGCGCATGCCCGGAGAAAGGAAGTCAGGGACAAAATTAACCTTGAAATCCTTTCTGGCGGTCGACAAAAATTCTCTCTCTCTCGGCCAGCGGTTCCTTTAAAATTCATCACTCTGCGGATACGTCACAAAACGGATCCTGTTACATCCGTTCACATCAGTTAGGAACGGATCCGCTTTTCCGCCTTTTTGGCGGATTTTAACTGACAAAAAACTGAAGTGTGAAAGAGGCCTAAGCGTTTCCGCAGCGGTTAATAACGCATCATTGGCACATGTGCGTTTTTCATTAAAAATCAATTGGATGCTTTTCTTAAGAGTTTCTGCAGCAGAATCGCTTGTCAAAAAGCGCTGTAGAAATGCTAAAAAAAGCGCTACATGGGCACAGCCTTAATCACAAAATATAGACAAAAAAAAGCTGTGCGCATGAAATCTGAAATCTCAGACCTAGTTGGTACTGTCAAATGCATCTAAGAATTATCAAAAAAAAAAAAAATACACAACACCACCCAGTGTGAACTTGGCCTCAGGCCTCTTTCACACATCCATGTCTCCGGTACACGTGGTGACAGTTTTCACACATACTGGAGACACTGACACATGTAGACCCATTCAAATGAATGGGTCTATGCACGTCAGTGTTTCCACAGACTGTCAGTGTGCCCCACACGTAGACATATCCGTTTTTTTATTGTCCGCACGGGCGGCATTATGTCCCTGCACATGCAGAACGCACGTTGATGACATCGTGTCACACGCAACGGCACCAGGGAAGAAGCGCTACAGTAAGCGCTGTTCCCCGGCGGCAGGTGCTGAAGACACTCACCATTATCCCCTGCTGTGCCAGCGATTGGTGTGCAGGGGAGAATGATGAGCGTTATATTAAAGTCAGAACGATGACAGCAGGTGGGGGTTTTCGGGACTATTACTCCCATCAACCTACATCTGCTGTCGCTAAGTACAGCGAAAGCAGGAGCGGCTGATGAGGGATTCCTCACCTGCCGCCTGCGCTGTAACTAAATAAATGGATGAAACACCCGACGTGGGTTCCCCCTATTATCTGTAACCAGCCTAGCAAAACACAGCTGGGAGCTGCAGCTTTCAGCTTCAGCAAGGTTTGTGATCAAGAAAAGAGGGGTCCCCACACTTTTTTTAAATTTAAATAAATTAAAAAAGAAACAAAAAAAAAACAAAAACGGCGTGGGGACCCTGGACGGTCGCATCTTGGCACCATCCAGGTTGAAAACTAATCCTTCCCCCAGACATGGATTACGGCGTGGGACAGGACGACGGACAGGTATGGTATATTGTTGTATGTTTTATTTTACTTTTATTTCAGGAGATGAAGGGCCATGGTGGAATTAGGCGAGGTCGTAAGTATGGTTTAATTGAGATTATAAAAGGAGACTGTCATTTTTTTCAAATAAAGGACTTTATTCTGGGTGTCTGTTTCTTACAATGTGACTAAGGGGTTAGTAATGGGGGAGTCTTCCTGACGACTTTCCATTACAAACCTCGGGGCTTGATGGCACCTGACAATACAAAGGTGACATTAACCCCCACCCCCCACCCCAACTATCACCCAACATGCCACCACTACAGGGACAGTGGAAAGAGCCTGGCAAAGCACCAGAATTGGCACAACTAATAGATGTACCTTTTTCTGGGCAGCTGCGGGCTGTTGTCTTTAGGCGGGGGGGGGGGGGCTATATCAATGGCCCCTTACCAGCCAGAGAATACCAGCCCCCAGCTGTGAGCTTTAGCAAGGCTGGTTGTCAAAACTGGGGGTACCCCTCGCCGTTTATTTAAATTATTAAAAGAAAAACCTTGGGAACCCCTCTATTCTTGATAACAAACCTTGCTGAAGCTGACAGCTGAGTGTTGGCAGTCTCCAGCTGTGAATTTTGCCAGGATGGTTATAGAAAATAGGGGAAGAGCAGCGGAGAATGATAAAAGCCATTTTTAGCACCCGCCGCCGGGGGAACAGTGCTTACTGTAGCACTTCTCCGGCGGCCGTCCGTATGGTACTGATGGGGCACACAGTTGCCACACAAGTGCCGCAAGTAGTAGACATACGGACATAGCTATCTCCGGTACCGGAAATAAATGGACGGGTGAAAGAGGCCTTAAACTGACCCTATGGACACAAAGATTACAAGAAGGAAAGCAAAGTCTTCTGATCTGGAAAGGGCTGCAGATTAATGTCATGTGCGAGTACCTGTAAGTGCTTCTTGTGCAAAGTATTTCACGTCAACATCTTGGTCTTGAGTCAACTTCTCCAGAACCGGCTTCACATCATTCTGCAAGGTGCTGCAAGCACAACGAGTAAGAAACATTAATGAAGTGAATAATCGGATAGCAATGCATGTTCTCATTACATTATTCCCTACAGATTCCAACAGACTAAACGCTTTTAAAATATTACCATCTCCAAGATACTCTCTCAAATAAAATTTAAAATACTAAAATATAAAAATAAAATAAATTATTAGGAATGGCAAAAACCTTTACTTTAATTAGAAATGTAGTATAGTTCTTTTGGTAAGCTCTCTCACTTTCTCCAAGCAAGACATTGCAGTAACTTAGGTATCCATAATTACAACCACTAGCAAATAACATACTATTTGACTAGTCGTAACCATGGATACATAAGCTATTGCAATGCCCATCACATGGGGTAAGCTCCACAGCTTATCAGGAGAACTATAATACATTTCTAATTGGAGTTATCTGCCATTACATTTTACTATGATTTTGGAGATGGAAATACCCCCTTAATATCCCAAAGATGGAAAAGAAAGGCATTTCCCCTGTGATAACAGGTTATACAGCCATCTTTCGCCCCATCACCTGACAAATGTGTTCTGAGATCTCAATCTTCAACTCCTCACTATCTCATTTCTGCAATTACAATGTGATCAACAATGGCTTTTTTTATCCTGTGTGTCTCATTTTACACCTAAATAAATCACCAAATTAGGTTACTTTCACACTTGCGTTTTTTTGCGCTGCGATTTTGCGCATACATGCGCATGCGTTTTTTTCCCTATACTTAACATGGGTGCGCATTGTCATGCGTTTGCATGCGTTCTTTTGTAGTGTGCGCCCAGACACACAAAATGCATCCTGTTGCATTTTTTGTGCGTCCGACCTGTCTCAAAAAAACGCATGCGCACGAAATTCACCCAAAACTTATTAAAGTCTATGGGAGCGCTGCGCACGTCAGCGCAAAAAAAAAGAGGGATTTTTGGTTCTTACCGTAAAATCTTTCTTGGAGCCTTCATTGGAGGACACAGATTACCATGGGTGTATGCTGCTGCTAGGAGGCTGACACTATGCAAAAAAAGGAAAATTAGCTCCTCCCCGGCGGTATACACCACCGACAGGCACCAAGTACCTCAGTTGGTGAGAAAGCAGTAGGAGAAGTAACCTAAAACCTCTCAAAATAAGTACCAACCCAACAAGGGACTCGAAGACCCAACACGGTACAACTTAAACAGGGAGGGGCTGTGTCCCCCAATGAAGGCTCCAAGAAAGATTTTACGGTAAGAACCAAAAATCCCTCTTATCGCTTCATTGGGGGACACAGATTACCATGGGACGTTCCAAAGCAGTCCCGAGGGTGGGAACAGCAATAAGGAACGAGAAGGAAGGGCTTAGGTCGGCCGATGTGCTACCGCCGCCTGCAGAACCTTCCTACCAAAAGCTGCATCAGACGAGGCCTGGGTATGAACCCTGTAGAACCTCGCAAACATGTGCAAAGACGACCAGGTTGTGACCTTGCAAATTTGTAAAGCCGAAGCCTGGTGTCGAACAGCCCAGGAAGCTCCTACAGCCCGGGTGGAGTGAGCTCTCACTCCGGGAGGTGGCCGTTTCTCCTGAAGTCGGTACGCTTCCAGGATGGTAGAACGAATCCAGAGAGCGATTGTGGATTTGGATGCTGGAAGCCCTTTCCGGCGGCCTTCAGAGATGACAAGCAGGGAATCGGATTTGCGAAGAGAAGCGGTCCTGGTAAAATAGACACGCAAGGCTCTCACTACATCCAGTTTGTGGAGCGACTTTTCCAGAGGGTGAGCAGGTGCAGGACAAAAAGGAAGGACGATATCCTCATTAATGTGGAAAGGAGATACCACTTTTGGAAGGCAGGATCTGGCCTGAGAACGACCTTATCCTGATGGAGGATTAGGTACGGGGAATGACAGGATAAAGCTGCCAGCTCAGAAACTCTCCTAATGGATGTAATGGCGACCAGGAAAGTTACCTTCCATGAGAGAAGGGAAAGAGGGATGTCCTGGATAGGCTGGAACGGCGCCTTCTGGAGAGCGCCAAGAACGAGATTGAGGTCCCACAGGTCTATCGGAGAATGATGAGGAGCCACGTGGGCGACTCCCTGGAGAAAGGTCTTACCCTGTGGCAAGGGTGCCAGATCCCTCTGGAAAAGAATCGCCAGAGCCGATACCTGGCCTTTAAGAGTACTGAGGGAAAGGCCCGCATCTAATCCGGACTGGAGGAAACCAAGTGTGGATGGAATGGAGAACGACAATGGAAAAACATTGTTATCGTTGCACCAACAGAAAAAGGCCTTCCAGTACCTATGGTAAATGCAGGAGGAAGCTGGTTTTCTAGCTTTTATCATGGTCTGGATGACCTGGTTGGAAAAACCTGATTCTCTCAGAATCGCAGCCTCAACGGCCATGCCGCTAAATTCAGAGATGGAGAATTCTGGTGGTAAAGGGGGCCTTGTGAGAGAAGATCTGGACGGGCTGGAAGCCTCCAGGGGACGTCCGCGAGCATGTTCACCAACACCGCCTACCAAGGTCGTCTTGGCCAGTCTGGAGCCACCCGAATTACTGTGATGCCTTCTGACTTTATTTTCTTGACCACCCTTGGGATCAGGGCAAAGGGAGGAAACCGGTAAGGAAGTTGTAACTGGGACCACGGAATTACCAGGGTGTCGAAACCGATGGCTAGAGGGTCCCTGGACCTGGCTACGAAGTGAGGAACTTGGCAGTTCATCCGAGATGCCATGAGATCGACGTCCGGGGTGCCCCAACGCTGGCATATCTGACTGAAGATTGTTGGGTGAAGGGACCATTCGCCTGACGCTAGGCCCTGGCGACTTAGGAAGTCGACTGCCCAATTTTCCACCCCTGGAATGTGAAAGGCGGAGATCGCCAGAACGTAACGCTCTGCCCAATGCAGTATCTTTGCCACTTCTGCCATTACTTGCCTGCTGTGAGTACCGCCCTGGTGGTTTATGTAAGCCACGGCCGTGGCGTTGTCTGATTGAATGCGGACTGGTTTGCCTACTAGGAGAGGCTGCCAGCTGAGGAGGGCAAGGAAGATCGCTCTGATTTCCAGAAGGTTGATGGGAAGAAGAGTCTCCTGGGTGTTCCAGCACCCTTGAACCATTTTCTGGTTGAAAACCGCCCCCCATCCTAGAAGGCTGGCATCGGTGGAGATGACTTGCCACTGAAGCGGGAGAAAGGACCTCCCCTGTAGAACTGACGCAGGAATTGTCCACCAAGTCAGGGATTGCCGTACTCGGAGAGGAAGGAGTATGGGACGGTCCAGAGAAACAGAGGTCTTGTCCCAGGCTGAAAGTAGGGACAGCTGTAGAGGACGAGTGTGAAATTGCATGAAAGGCACTGCTTCCATGGAAGACATCTTCCTCAGGACCCTCATGCAGGACCGAAGGGGAATGGGCCTTGAGCGGTTTAGGGATCGGATTCCCTTGCAAAGGGCTGAAAATTTGTCCCTCGGAAGAAACACACGGGCTAGATTCGTGTCGAATTCCATGCCCAAGAAAGTCAGACGCTGAGTAGGGTGCAGGATGGACTTCTCTTTGTTGACTATCCAACCGAGACTGGCAAGAGTATCCAGAGTTATCTGAAGACTTTGAAGACAGTCTTGGCGGGACGAGCCCTTGATCAACAGATCGTCAAGATAAGGGATAATGAGAATCCCCCTGGAGCGAAGGATGGCCATAACTGTTGCCATCACCTTTGTAAAGACACGGGGAGCGGAGGCTAGGCTGAAGGGAAGGGCCGGGCCGTGAATTGATAATGATTCTCCTGAATCGCAAAACGAAGAAATCTCTGATGTTGCAAACAAATAGGGATGTGAAGATAGGCATCCTGTATGTCCACAGAGCAGAGGAATTCTCTGGGTTCCATCGAGGCGATCACCGAGCGCAGGGACTCCATCTTGAAGTGGAGGGTCCTCACATGGCGATTGAGCAACTTGAGGTCCAAGATTGGGTGAAGCGAACAGTCTTTTTTCAGAACTACAAAGATTCGAGTAAAACCCTGAAAACCGTTAGTTTGAGGGAACGATAACACCGGTGGAAAGAAGGGAGGAGAACCCTGGAGTCTGGGACTGCTGTCTTGGAGGCAGAGACAGGAAGAAGCGTCTCTTTGGGGGGGGGGGGGGGGGGGTAGAAAATTCGATTTTGTATCCGGATATGATGATTTCCCTGACCCAAGTGTCGTCAGACAGCCACGCGTCCATGAAAAAAGAAAGTCTGCCTCCCACCCTGGAAGAACTTCCAGGTGGGGATGACCAGTCACTTGGAGGAAAATCTACCGGAGCGGGAGCTTGATGACCTAGAGGGTTGGCCTCTTGATTTCCAGCAGGGAGCGGGTTTATACGATAGTTTTCTCCGTTCCCTGGAGGTAGAGAGCCGGTCCTGCTGAGATGACCCTTCCGCGGAAGAGAAGGGACGAAAGGACCTAAATGGCCGAGAAGCTCTTCTGTTGAACCGTTTAGGCCGAGACTGGGGAAGGGAGGTACTTTTACCTCCAGTGGCATCAGAAATTATCTGATCCAGTTTGGCACCAAAGAGCCTAGAACCGTGAAATGCCAGATTGGTGAGAGACTTTTAGAGGTAGTGTCCGCACTCCATTCCTTCAGCCAAAGGATACGGCGTATGGCAAATATGTTGCTGTTAGCTCTTGCTGTGCACCCCGCCGCATCCAAGGAGGCGGCCAAGAAGTATTTACCCGCATGATTAATTTGGTCTGCTAAATCTGCCAACTCGTCCTGAGGAGCTGACGCTAAGATGCCTTTGTGAAGAATTTTTGCCCAAGCTGAAATTACTTTCGCCACCCAGGAGGAGGCGAAAATAGGACAGAGGCGCCGGATGCCTCAAAAATTGATTTAGCCAGTGATTCTGCCTGTCTGTTGGATCTTTAAGAGATGCCCCGTCCGGAAGGGATCGGACAGTCTTAGAGGAAAGACGGGAAACTGGTGGGTCCACTTCGGGAGCTTTTGTCCATTTTGTGGGAAGATCCGCATCAAAGGGATATAGGACGTCTAAGTACCTGCGACCTGAGAAACGCTTCTCCGGGTGTTCCCAGTGTTTGGTTAAAGTAGTCTCGAACTCCTTGTTATTAGGAAAGGTTCGGGAGCGAGGTTTCGCTCGTTTAAAGGGGACAGAGCAGTCCTGGAGGGGTGCCTTGTCTTCCTTTATTTTGAGTGTTTGAGAAATAGCCAATATGAGGCTACCATGTCCTGTGTTTTAGACATGCTGTCTGAGTGAGATCCAGATTGGGAATCATCGTCTGACCTAAAGTCATCTTCTGAGGAAGGAGACGAGGAAAGTCGCCTGGGTGGAGCGGAAGGACCTTGCGAGCTGGAAGAGCCAGACAGAGCCCGCTTCCTAGAACTCCTACCCGGTCTGTCCCTCTGAAGGTCGCGGTCAGGTGCAGGCGACTCACCGTGAGAGGCGGTCGGTGCACAGGTGGCTGTAGATAGCTGAGGTAATCGTTCTAAGACCTGGACCAGGGACTGAGAAACTTTAGTCAGGTCAGAGACCGACAGACACTGCAACAGCCCACTCTGGGGGAGGAGTGCTCTCATCCCAGGACTCGGGGAGGTTCGGAGGGGCAGACATAGTGGAAGGCCTGCAGGACGGGCAGAAGGGAGACGACTGACCTGACGCCCACTTTTTACAGCGCGTGCAGGCGTAGTGAGTAACGGTGGGTCTGGGATAAGGAGCCCTTGCAGAGTTGGGCATATGTGAAGAACGCAGTATTATAGCAGAAAATATGAGAGAGTACGGCAGAGCGTGAGGGAATACTGCCGAGGAAGGCTAATTAGGGGCTCAAAAATATGGGAAGAGCCTACCGTGTCCAGCTTGCTAATCTGATGTGCAGCCGATGTGTCCCCCAAGCTGAGATCTGTGGAGTGCTGTCACACGGGGTCCTAGAGAGCCACAGGACCTTGGAGATGGGCGGTGCTGGACTGCCGTGTTGCGCGATTGGCTGTAGAATGCGGGGGGGGGGGGGGGGGCGCGGATAAGGAGGAGAGGAGGGGAGCTACTAAGAGAAAGTAGCTCTGCGATAGGCTAAGAAAAGGCGCCAACAGAGGCGCGCAAGGCAGGGGGGCGTAAACCGGCAAAGAACGCTGAAGCGAAAGTAAAAACGCGCTGCCGGTTTTCACCCCCGGAGTCTCATCTAGAAAGGATGCACCCGGTGCCCGTGACGCCGCAGAAATGAGGGAGGTAAGGGGAAGGGACCCGCTGTCTGCGGCTTCAATGCCGAACCCCCCTGCGGGCGGAGAGCTGAGAAGCGCGCGCCTGCCAGAAAACGGCAGGAATTTCAAAAGGGAGAATGGTCCAGTCGGCTATCAATAGCGCACACCTTGGTGACTTCCATGTGGGGCGAGCATGGGGCTGGTATGGTCCAGTCGGCTATCAATGGCGCAGACCTCTGTGACTTCCATGTGGGGCGAGCATGGTGCTGGTGGGAGCATTAGACCGCTTACCTGACGTCCACATGCTTCCCTGCAGAGGATGACCGCAGGGGTCCATGTTGCGGGGAGGCCGCTGGGAATGAAGGTCCTCTGTCCCCGCACCACGCCCGAATAGTGCAGAAGACGGCACCAAAACTTTATCAGAAGGGAAAGTCACCGCCGTCTACCTCTCAGCCCTGTCCCGGGAGAGGGGTGAGGAGGGGAATCGGCTAGGACCGGCCACCTGTCGTCCGCCCGTAGCACCTGAAGGTGATAGGGAAAAGGTCCTGCCTGCGGTCCTGAGAGTTGCGATGTGGGCAACACCACATTGCTCGCTCAGCCGCCTAATCAGGGAAAGCAGGGTGAACATTTACCCCCTGTTTCCCGAAGTTGAATCTGAAAAATAAATGGAAAAACATTAATACACACAACTAAAATCCTAAAAGGAAAAAAGGGATTGTTAACTGCGGATCTGGGGAGATCCCGGTCCACCTCCTACAGACACTAAGCACAAACTGAGGTAATTGGTGCCTGTTGGTGGGTGTATACTGCCGGGGAGGAGCTAATTCTTTTTTTGCATAGTGTCAGCCTCCTAGCAGCAGCAGCATACACCCGTGGTAATCTGTGTCTCCCAATGAAGCGATAAAGCATGGTTTTTTTGCAAAAACCATGCGTAAAAAACAAGAAAACGCATTAAAAAAACGTATGATGCATTTTTATGCGCGTTTGCACTGCGCACGCAGCGCAAAAAAAGGCAAGTGTGAAAGTAGCCTAAGGCTGGTTTCACATTCGCGCTTTTTAAGCGCACGCACGGCCGGGGGTAGCTCCGCCCCCGAGCCGGCTCTCTGCCCGGCGTGCCCGCCCCTTCCTTGTAGCGCCGCCTCCTAGCGCACAGCGGCGCCTGCGATCGGCGCACCCTATCTTTAGCATAGGGTGCGCAGATCGTGCGCAGGCCGTGTGCTAGTTGCGCTTTGACCTGCGCTGCGCACTTTTGACGGTGCGCCGTGCGCGCCAAAATCAAACTTTTCGGATTTTGGCGCGCACGGCGCACCGTCAAAAGTGCGCAGCGCAGGTCAAAGCGCAACTAGCGCACGGCCTGCGCACCCTATGCTAAAGATAGGGTGCGCCGATCGCAGGCGCCACTGTGCGCTAGGAGGCGGCGCTACAAGGAAGGGGCGGGCACGCCGGGCAGAGAGCCGGCTCGGGGGCGGAGCTACCCCCGGCCGTGCGTGCGCTTAAAAAGCGCGAATGTGAAACCAGCCTAAGATGGTCAAAGTGCTGCAACCATCACTGGAAAAGGACTTGCAGAATTATATTTCTGTATGAAAGTATGGAGGCTTAAAGGAGTTTCCTAGCAAAAAGTATTCACCACCTATCCCACTGCCTGCCAAAAAAGGTCGTCATAAACCACCACTGTTTGGGCGCACGGCAGGGCTCAGAAGGAGTGCCATTTGACTTTTTGAATGGAAAATTTGCTCCAATCGTTAGCGGACACCATGTCGCGTTTGGAGAGCCCCTGTGCACCTAAACATTAGAGCTCCCCCACAAGTGACCCCATTTTGGAAAATAGACCTCCCAAGGAACTTCTCTAGATACGTGGTGAGTACTTTAAACCCCCAAGTGCTTCACAGAAGTTTATAACGCAGAGCAGTGAAAATAAAAAATATTTTTTTCCTCAAAAATGATTTTTTAGCCCGCTATTTTTTATTTTCACAAGGCTAACAGGAGACATTGGACCCCAAAAGTTGTTGTACAGTTTGTCCTGAGTATGCTTGTACCCCATATGTGGGGGAAACCACTGTTCGGGCATATGTCGGGGCTCGGAAAGGAAGTAGTGACGTTTTGAAATATCGACTGACGGAATGGTCTGCGGGCGTCATGTCATGTACGTTTGCAGAGCCCCTGACATGCCTAAACAGTAGAAACCCCCCCCCCCCACAAGTGACCCCATTTTGGATACTAGACTCCCCAAGGAACATATCTAGATGTATGGTGAGCACTCTGAACTCCCAAGTGCTTCACAGAAGTTTATAACCCAGAGCCATGAAAATAAAAATTTGTTTTCCACAAAAAATTTTTTAGCCCCCAATTTTTTTATTTTCCCAAGGGTAACAGGAGAAATTAGACCCCCAAAGTCGTTGTGCAATTTTTCCTGAGTACGCAGATACCCCATATGTGGGGGTAAACCACTGTTTGGGCACACGTCGGGGCTCGGAATGGAGGGAGCACCGTTTGACTTTTTGAACGCAAAATTGGCTGGAATAAATGGTGGCACCATGTCACGTTTGGAGGCCCCGTCATGTGCCTAAACAGTGGAAACCCCTCAATTCTAACCCCAACCCCACCCCTAATGGAAAAAATTTTTTTTTGTTATTTGTGCCTACCTATGGGGGTGATAAAGGGGGGGGGGGTATTTACTTTTTTTATTTTGATCACTGTGAGAGTTTATCACACTGATCAAAATGAAAAAATGAATCTGCAGCATGACGGCCTCACTGCGCATGCACCCATGTTCCAAGATGGCGGCGCCCATGAACCGGGACAGCCAGAGGGACATCGGAGGTATCGTGGATGGTGAGGGTGGGGGGGAGCAGATGTTAACGTTGGCGCGTGCGTGCGTGCGGTTGGATCTCGGTCTCCAGCCATGGCAGATGCTATTGCAGCATCGGCCATGGCTGGATTGTAATATTTTATCAAGTTTCATTGGTGAAATACAAATCGCTCTGATTGGCTGTTTCACTTAACAGCCAATCAGAGCGATCGTAGGCACATGGGGGCTAAGCCACGCCCCCCCCTGGGGTGAACTACAAAGGGTCCTCTGTGTGCAGGTCGGGTGACCTTTCAGTGACCCCGGTCACCCGACCCGCAGGAGGGCAATCAATTCATGACGCCTACGTGGAGTCATTGGTCGGGAAAGGGTTAAAGAATAAAGGTGCCCATACATCAGAGAAAACGCCAGAGAAATGGTTAAACAGCTAAGCAAAGCAGAATCAGCCATGCTGAACTCATTTATCAGATGGAATATATTTATAGTAATCGCTTAAGTGTAGAAAATTTGTAAGATAACGTTTTGCCTTGGATACTTCACTGTGTAACTGTGAATCAGGGTCTCTGTAATGCACCGTGCCACCGATCATATTACCTGTTCTCCAGAGTGGGTCCTATTTTCTGCAAAGACTTGGCAACGTTAAAACGCACGTTCGCCACGGCGTCACCGGCCATCCGAACCACCGTGGGTAGCATGTGTTTGGTTGTGATTTCCTGTCCACAAACTTCTGACAGAACCTGGAGCCAAAGATGCAAAATTCAGAGTTGGGGGTTACATTATCACCCCCGAACACAAACTTTTCACCAATCGGAGTATTTGATTTTCTTCTAAGTGGGTATACAAACTTACAAAGGTGAAGATAAAAGCATATTCACACAACGTTTTTCCCCCCACTGAGAAGGGAAAAAAAACCCAATGTAGAGTCTATTCTACATCATATACGGTTTTGATGTTTTTTGTGCACAGCATCAGTTATTATATTCACAGTGACATCAATGGAAGGAAAGTGGGAACGAAGTAGGGAGAAAAAAAAACAAAAAAAAACTTCAAATCTAAACTCAAAATCATCTGAAGTACTGTATATAAAAAACACTCAAGGAAAAAAAAAACATACGAGTAATATTCTGGAAATCTCACTTTGCGACCACTGTAAAAATATTGCATTACTTCTGTTTTAAGAAATGGCCATGGGGGGGGGGGGGGGTGTAAACAAGCCTAGCACCTGATAGAGCAAGATGAAGTCTTCACAGGTGAAACATTCATTTTGCATGTTTCACCTGTAAGGAAAAGAAAGGCGTTTTACTACATGCTGCATTAAAGCGCTACTGAAGAGCAGGGTCTTTATAAACCCTTAAAGGAGCAAGGGAGGTAGCAGGGTTGGGGTTTATACTAATATACATTACGGTGTGACTTGAAATTTCATTAAAAAAAAAAAAAAAATTATGAAACCACTACACAGAAATAAGAGGAGCCGCTGATCACTCACATTGATGCAGAACAATGTGGTCATTCGATGCAGGTAGTTTGGATCATTGGACATGGCCAGCACCTTGGGAATGATGGTGGCCTGAGCCCAGTCCTTACCAAACTTCTCCACCAACTTCTTTAGATTGCTCGTTGCTGCCTCTCGGATGGCATACACTGAAAAACAGAAGAAAGGACAAGTAAACACAAAAATGTATCTGAGGATGCTGGGAAATGTAATCCAATGGGGACGTCAGTGCAGGAGGAAATCGCTGATCACTTAGGTGAGCATTTCATTGCAATCGTCGCTGCTGCTTACAAGACGCATCTAAAGGGTTATTCCAGTCTCCATTGCTGTATATGGTCGGTTAGTAATGATGAGCGAATGTGCTCTGAAAAGGTGTTACCCGAGCATGTTCATGTGTGAACAGAGTCTTCGGCATGCTCTAAAAATGTGTTTGAATCCCTACGGCTGGTCTGTTAGGCAATCCCTGCGTGTGATGCGGCTGTCGCACACCAGTGAGACATGCAGCTGAGGGGAGTCGAATGTTTTTCGAGCACATCGAATACAGTTGGCACAAGAGCATGGTTGGGTAACGCCTTATCCGAGCACACTCACTTATCACTATCGGTTAGTGCTTATAAAAACAAGTATCACTTTTGCAATTTAAGAGTGTGGTTGCAGGGGACTTCAGTTAATCCATATAGTTAGTGGAGCTCGTGCACATACCTATCACTTACTCCATTCAGGGTCTTGAAATGCAAGATAAAATTACATTGGAGAAGGGAAGAGAAAAAAATAAAAAAAAAATAAAAAAAAAAACTGATCCACCTCAGGACAAAGGCGGCTGCAACTTTACAAAATTTTATTGGACAACTTGAAAATATAGAAGTGCTTTAAAAAATATGTGCATAGCAAACAGCAAGCACACCAGTAGGAACGATCAACGCGTTTAAGCTAAACAGTCTTAAGGGCCCGTTACACTAAGCGATATCGCTAGCAATATTGCTATAACGTCACTGATTTTGTGACGTAGCAGCGATATTGCTAGAGATATCGCTACATGTGATACTTACCTCCGACCGGCTCCCCCACTGGTTATCGCTGATCTCGCGAGAACGTCCAGGACTGTTTCTGATAGTCAGCTTCCTGCTGTGGCGACGCGTGGACGTCTTCATCGCCTCGTCTGACAGGTAAGTAGCGACCGCCGCCATGTTGCTGGTGAGAGCTGCCTGTTTGACAGCTCACTAGCGACCACTTAGCGATGTACCAGCGATCCTGACAGGGTCATATCGTTGTCGGGATCGCTGGTGCATCACTAAGAGTGACAGTACCTTTACTCATGATCTACCTCACAATACATTGGAGAGAGAGAATATATAGTGCACACAGCATTCATAGGACAAACAATTAAAAATGCAAAAAGAGGCATATTACACTCATTGGGCAATTAAAAATGCAAAAAAGCATATATGTATTCAGAAAAAGACCTTACAACACACTATTGGAAAACCATCATAAAAATAGTGGAACAACATAATAAATTCGCTTATATAATATTGCCTAAATAATATTCAGTATTGTTTTATTAAATCCTGTCTGGCAATAAGACCATGAGGAATACGGGTGTCAAGCGTAAACATCCAGTATGTTTCACGGTTAAGTAATTTTTGCTGTAAATCTCCACCTCTAGGAGGTTTACAAACCCTTTCAATTCCACAGAATCTGAAACTAGTGAGATTGCCTTTGTGCACATTGTTAAAATGTCTTGACAGCTGAGGCAGAAAGAGCTTGGAAATTTACAGCGTCTGATAAGTGTCGCCTAATACGCACCTTCAGCTGACAAGTGGTGCGGCCGACATACTGAACTTTACATATGGAACACACTATGAGATACACCACATTCTCAGTGTTACAATTAATGTAATCATGTATATTAAATTGCTTTTGATTATGTAAAGATGAAAGTTTTATAAACATAATTACAAGTTTTGCACCGATTGGCTCCACATCTAAAAAAAAAAATCCAGTCGCGTCAAGCCAAGTGGCTCTGTTAACCTCCCTTAAAGAACTAGAAAACAAGCATGGAGATGGGATAGGATATTTGTTTTAATTTGTCATCTTGTTTCAACATTGGTAGAGGTTTTTTGACAATATTAACAATCTGTCCATATTGCAAGACAGTAGGAAGTACTAAATTATTTTTATGTGAATTATTTTGAGTGCAACTACCTTTTTTGGTTATTAATACATTGAGATTTTTTTTCCAGTTGTCCAATAAAATTTTGTAAGGTTGCAGCCGCCTTTGTCCTGAGCTGGATCACTTTTTTTTTTTCCCCCTTCTCCTATTTGATGTGGATGCTCACCACAATCCGTGCTGGGCGTTGGCAGGCTGGGGGATTTAACTACAGACCGGTAAGCTGACTACACTTTTTTTTTCCTCTTCTATAAAATTACATTAACTTACCATGATCCACCAGCCACGCCATGCATAAAGAATTCAACTTCTCATCGAAGAACTCTACGCCCTGCAATGAAATGAGGGAAGAAAATAAAAATCACTATTACTGCATGTCAAAGCAAGAATTATAAAGGTACGAGAGCGCCCCCTGCTGGTAATAGGCGCCTCAGCTGAATGTATTGTATTATGAGGAGCCTCAGTGAAGGTGAAGGACAGGACGAGGCTCGTCATCGGCAGATTAAGGCACAAACTCCATCTCAAGATTCTGGGGGGGGAGGAATCTTTACTTCCACATGTCAGTCGAGCGGGGCTTAAGGCAAACAAATACGGCCAACATTTCTTAAAAATTATTGCAAGTAGAGGAATAGCGAAATGGTATCTAAAGATCACCAAAAAAAAAAAAAAGTCTCAAAGAAAATCCTATATAAAAGTAGATCCAATGACTGGTACTAATTAAGAGCCAGAATTGGGAGGTGGTCTGAACGAGCGGCTCCAGGTCTGGCAACTTCTAGTCATTCGACTGATCATGACAGATGCGCTGTTCCAGACAACGTCTGCTGTTTAAAACAGGTTGACCACTTTTTTTTTTTTTTTTTTTTACGCGAATGCATGTATTTGGGACTAAACAATTTTTGTAGTTGGGTTTTATTAAAAATGTTAAACTGTTTGGCTTTTAGATTTCACTTAGCTGAAGCCTGTGATCATAAAATCAGCTGAGGTGCTTAGAAAAAGACTTTCACACAGATCCCAATGAGCCGCAGCTTTTTTCACAGCTCAAAATAACAGGATTTTTGGGTTGCTTACAGTAAAATCTGTTTCTCGGAGCCTTCATTGGGGGACACAGAGACCATGGGGTGTATGCTGCTGCCACTAGGAGGCTGACACTATGCACAAAAAAAGGTTAGCTCCTCCTCCGCAGTGTACACCCCACCGACCGGCAGGGAATTCCTCAGTTAGTGAGAAAGCAGTAGAAGTAACAGAATAGATTGAAAACAGAACAACTCAACTGTAACCAAATCAACCAAAGTAAGAACAGGAGTTGTAGAACATGGGAGGGTGCTGTGTCCCCCAATGAAGGCTCCAAGAAACAGATTTTACGGTAAGCAACCAAAAAATCCTGTTTTCTCGTTCGCCTTATTGGGGGACACATAGACCATGGGACGTCCCAAAGCAGTCCCTGGGGTGGGGTGGGAAACAAACTTCCATCAGGCCAGTGGACTCACCACCGCTGCCTGCAGAATCCTTCTACCTAGGCTGGCGTCCGCCGAAGCGTAGGTGTGGACCCTGTAGAATTTCACAAACGTGTGAACCGAAGACCAGGTTGCCGCTTTGCAAAGCTGCAGCACGGAGGCTCTGTGACGTACCGCCCAGGAAGCACCCACTGCCCGGGTAGAGTGCGCTCTGATCCCCGGAGGGGCCACTCGATGCTTAACCCGGTAGGCCTCCAAAATTGCCGATCTGATCCAGCGAGCAATAGTAGCCTTGGAAGCCGGGTGACCTTTCCGCGCCCCATCTGGAATGACAAAAAGAGTCTGTCTTTCGCAAGGAAGACGTCCTAGACAGACAGATCCAGCTTGTTCAGGGACCGCTCCCGAGGATGAGTTGGACTCGGACAGAAGGACGGCAGAACAATATCCTCATTGAGGTGAAAGGAGGACACCTCCTTCGGAAGAAAAAAAGAGGGCGGAGGCCGCAGAACTACCTTGTCCTGGTGAAGTACCAGAGAAGGAGAGCGGCAAGAAAGAGCCGCCAATTCCGACACGCGCCGGATGGAGGTGATGGCCACCAGAAAGGCTACCTTCCAGGAGAGAAGGGAAAGGGAGACTTCTCTGAGCGGTTCAAAGGGAGAACCTTGCAGAACCTCAAGAACCAGATTAAGATCCCATGGATGCTCGATACGGAGGAGCCGTGTGAGCCACGCCCTGAAGAAAGGTTTTGACCAGAGGGCGGGAGGCCAAAGTCTTCTGAAATAAAATGGACAGCACCGAAACTTGACCCTTCAAGGAACTGAGAGCAAGCCCCGCATCCAGCCCTGCCTGAAGAAACGCCAGAACGGAAGGGAGCGAAAAGCACATAGGCGCGATGTTATTGGCCTCACACCAAGTGAAATAGGCCTTCCAAGTACGGTAGTAAATTTTGGAAGATGTCTTCCTGGCTCGGATCATGGTATGAATTACACGACCGGAAAATCCTGCTCGTTTCAAAACCTCGGTCTCAGCCACGCCGTTAAATTGAGCGGCCGAGAATTGGGGTAGCAAATCGGACCTTGAGACAGCAGATCTGCCCTGTCTGGAAGCTTCCAGGGGGCGTCCGCGAGAAGGTTGACAATGTCCGCGAACCAAGACCTTCTGGGCCAATTCGAGGCGATGAGAATGACTGGAATTCCTTCTGCTTTGATCTTCAACAGCTTGGAAAGAAGAGGCAGGGGAGCTCGAACTGTGACCAAGGAATGGCCAGAGCGTCGGCGCCCACTGCGAGAGGATCTCGAGCTCTGGATACAAACTGTGGGACCTTCCTGTTGAGGCGAGAAGCTAGCAGATCTACGTACGGGGTTCCCCAACGACTGCAGAGCTGAAGACCGACCTCCGGATATAGGGACCACTCTCCTGCTGAGAGACCCTCGCGGCTGAAAAAGTTGGCGGCCCAGTTGTCTATGCCGGGAATGTGTACCGCAGAGATTGTCTGTACCGAAATCTCTGCCCACTGAAGGATCTTGGACACTTCTGCCAGGGCTGAGACACTCAGTGTCCCTCCTTGGCGGTTGACATATGCTACTGCTGTGGCATTGTCTGTCTGAATCCGGACTGGCAGACCCCTGAGGAGCCTCTCCCAGTGGACGAGAGCCAGATGGATCGCTCGTATCTCTAGGACGTTGATCGGCAGGGCTGATTCCTGAGTCGACCAACGACCCTGAACAGTGTGATGGCGGGACACTGCACCCCAGCCGAGGAGGCTGGCATCCGTTGTTACAATCTGCCAGTGAATGGGAAGAAAAGACCGACCCAAGTGGATAAGAGGTGACAACCACCAGTTGAGTGACCGCTTGACCCGGCATGAAAGACGTACAGGGCGATCCAGGGACAGAGCCAACCTGTTCCACTTCGACAGAATGGCGTGCTGGAGAGGTCTGGCATGAAATTGGGCAAAGGGAACTGCCTCTATCGCCGCCACCATCTTTCCCAGGACCCTCATAGCTGTTCGGAGGGACGGAAATCGTGTGGTCTGCAGCGATCGTACATCCTGCTGCAGGGAAAGAATCTTCTCTCGTGGGAGAAAGACCCTTGACCGACGTGTGTCGAACAGTAGGCCCAGAAACACAAGACGTTGAGAAGGAATCAGACAAGACTTTCCTGTTGACGATCCACCCGAAATTGGAAAGGGTGTCTAGGACGATCGTCAAACTTAGGCGAGCCTGTTGAAAAGAGGAAGCTTTGATCAGAATATCGTCGAGGTACGGAAAAAGAACGAGACCCCTGATCCTCAACAAGGCCATCAGCGCAGCCATGATCTTCGTGAAGACTCTGGGTGCGGTGGCGAGACCGAAGGGCAGCGCGACGAACTGGTAATGTTCCTGGCGAATCGCAAACCGCAGGAACTTCTGATGTCCGGAGAATATGGGAACTTGTAGATAGGCATCTTGGATGTCTATTGAACACATGAATTCCTGCTCCTCCATGGAAGCAATTAACGAACCGACTCCATCCGGAAGTGGCGAAGGCGTACTCTCTTGTTGAGAAGCTTGAGATCCAAGATGGGTCGGACCGCCCCGCCTTTTTTCGGCACCACAAAAAGGTTTGAATAAAATCCTGTGAACCGCTCCGAGACGGGAACGGGCACAATCACCACGGAACTGAGGAGAGAGGTGATGGCCGTAAATAACCCCGGAATCAAGGCTGGATCCTTTGGAGGACGGGATTCGAAGAAACGATTCGGTGGAAGAGAAACAAACTATCTTGTATCCTGACGATACAACCTCCCTGACCCAAGCGTCCTCTACTGAGGCCAGCCAAACGTCCCTGAAGACGACGACCTCCCAATCGGAAGGGACCCTCGGGAGTCCGACGATAGTCATGCAGATGTAGACCGTCCAGACCTGGATCTGGATGTTCTGCCTTGGGAAGAGTGGGATCGCCAGGAAGGAGCGAATCTGAAGAAAACTTTCTATCTTGGCGCGCCTGCGGTCTTTGTTGGTTGGATGGGTTCTCCGCCGTATTGAAACGGCGGAAAGCCCGAAAGGGTCGAAACTGACGCCTTAGTGGAGGTCTGCGAGGCTTAGACTGAGGGAGAAGGGAACTCGTGCCTCCGGTGGCGTCCTTAATAATCTGGTCCAATTGGGATCCAAAAGAGGCGTACTCCCTGAAAAGGCAGATTAGTAAGAGACTTCTTAGAAGACAAGTCCGCCTGCCAGGCCTTGAGCCAAATTGTACGTCTGATTGCCACAACGTTGCTGGCCGCCTGAACCGCGCAGGATGCGGCATCCAAAGCAGCAGAAAGCAGATAATCCCCCACATGGGAAATCTGATTGGCGAGATCGGCCAATCGCTCTGGTTGTGCTTTATCTAGGATGCCCTGACGAAGATCCTCTGCCCAAGTCGCTATGGCTTTTGCTGCCCAAGACGAAGCAAAGCTTGGACATACCGCCGCTGAAGCCGCTTCGAAGGCGGACTTAGCTAGGGATTCTATAATCCTATCATTAGAATCCTTTAGAGCCGCCACGCCTGAAAGCGGGAGAACCGTGTTATTAGAAAGTCTGGACACGGGCGGATCCACCGAGGGAGAAGCAGCCCAGTTGTCCGTGAGCTCTTTAGCAAACGGGTACAGTACGCCGAGACGCTTTCCTCTTTGAAAGCATCTGGTCGGATCTTGTCTTTCCCTGGTAAAAATCTTTCCAAACTCGGAATGGAAAGGAAATACCCCGGGGGGGTGTTTCCGCCCGTCTGAACAAAACCTCCTGATCTGAGGATTTCGCAGGGGGGCCAGCAATCTCGAAGGTCTGGTGAATCTCTGCAATGAGGTTCTGCACCGTAACCTTCATGTTTGCATCCTGGTCCGAATCCAGCTCTAAAATCCCCTCAGAAGACCTGTCCGAGAACACTTCACCCGACTCAGGAGAGGAGGCCCGGGAAGGAGGCTGCTGAGACGGACTATGCGGTGAGATGGGACGAGGGGAGGATTCCGGCTGGAGATCCTGCCTGGGTCTCCTGCGACTAACGCTGGCTGACTCAGACGGAATCTCTTGAGACCTGCTGGACCCTGCAGGAGTGTCCAGGGGCAACTTATCCAGAGCGGCTACTTGGGACTTAGACACCCTGCTGAGGTCTGCCACTGATTGAGAAAGAGATGTAGCCCAGCCAGTCATGGGGGGGGGGGTTCACTCTCACATGGGCCCATAGATGGCTCATGGGCGGCGTCAGGCTGAATTGGATTGCTACAGTCCAGGCAGAGGGGAGTGGACTGACCTGAGGGAAGTTTGCAATTGCAAGAAGAGCACACAAAGTACTTGACTGGAGTGCAAGGGGGAGCCGTAGAGCGGGCACGATCAGATTTAGAGTTAGACAGTGATAACTGAGGTAGTGCCGGAAGGTTGGGGGACAGAAGGCAGAGGAGGGTGTCAGTCTGCAGATGCAGCGCTACTCACAGTCCGGTGTCCCCAGAGACAATGCTATCCGGCTTGTCTGCAGGTCAGAGCGAAATCCGGCTGACGGTCCCAGAGAGCGATATCCGGCTGACAGAACGGTGTCCGGCTGACAGGCTGGGAAGATGGCGACCGCCTTGAGAGGAATGGGAGAACGCGCGCTTCCAGGGGAAGAAGGGCGGCGTTAACTGCCAGGCTGAAGGAGGCACCGCCCGCTGACCAAGAATAGGCTGTGGTGCAAGAAGGAGGCGGTGGGAGGGCCTGGAACGGGAGCCCGCTTAGAAGAAAGGGGCGGGGGGCGTGGCCGCGACGCAGAAGAAGGCCCGAAATGAAGCCGGGGCCTAAATTAATAGCGGTGGCCGCCTGTCAGCGCGGGGCGGCGCGGAGGTCCCGCAGCGCTGCCGCGGCAACCGCTCTGCAGAGCGCTGTTGCCATCTGCTGGGCCCAGGACTGAATGCGGGGGGGGGCGGGAAAAGGCCGGGCAAGGCCCCTTCTGATGCCAGGGCCAGGAGTAATTGCGGCGGCCGCAGTGGCCGCTTTGAATAAGATTGGAGCCGCCGAGATGCCCATCTAGGGATGGGGAGGACGTGACTCGGCCCCCATACTTACCTCCGTCTGGCAATCAAAGGTACCTCAATATCCCACGCTGTCTGTCTTCTGTAGTGTCCTCGTCTCATCCAGACCGACAGGCTCTGGTGGGCGAGTGGGTGGGAGACGGGGAGCGAGGACCATCTGGATCGCTGGCACGCATCCGTGCTGAGCTCTTGGTCCCGCCGTAGAGACCTATGAGGATACGGGTTGGCAGTACACGCCGTACTCAGTCTCTTTGTGGGAGTACAGCTGTGACTCTTCACACTGTATCCCTCCGGAACCTGAAAAGGAACGACGCACATCGAGGTAGATATGGGTCTAATCAAAGACCCGTGTCCACCTCCTACTGACACTAAGCTAAACTGAGGAATACACCGCAGTGTACACCGGTCGGTGGGGTGTATACTGCGGAGGAGCTAACCTATTTTGTGCATAGTGTCAGCCTCCTAGTGGCAGCGGCATACACCCCATGGTCTCTGTGTCCCCCAATAAGGTGAACGAGAAAAAACGATTTAGTCAGGGACTTGGGCCTTCCTAAACATTGTGCAGAACTTTTAGGCTATAGACTTAAAAAGAAAAAAAAAGAAAAAAAAAAAAAAAAAAAAAATGAAATCTGCGCTACTGCACAGTGGCAACAAGTATGCTTCAGTGCACACGAAGGAAAGCCATGAGAATTTAGACTTTATTCTCAAGAAACTCAACTACGAGGATCAAGGATGGTCAATATGTGGTGATCACTCTCACAGTGATCAAAATGAAAGAAAAAGTAAATAAACCCCCCGATTATCACCCCCATAGGTAGGCAGAACTAATAAAATAAAGAAAATATTTTTATTTTTCCATTAGGGTTAGAATTAGGGTTATGGTTGGAATTAGGGGTGTTGGGGTTAGGGCTGGAGTTAGAATTGAGGGGCTTCCACTGTTTAGGCACATCAGGGGGTCTCCAAACACGACATGGTGCAACCATTGATTCCAGCCAATTTTGCGTTCAAAAAGTTAAACGGTGCTTCCTCCCTTCCAAGCCCCGACGTGTGCCCAAACAGTGGTTTACCCAACATATGGGGTATCAGCGTACTCAGGAAAAATAGCACAACAACTTTGGGGGTCTAATTTCTCCTGGTACCCTTGGGAAAATAAAAAATTGGGGGCTAAAAAAATAATTGTGGAAAATTTTTTATTTTCACGTCTCTGCATTATAAGCTTCTGTGAAGCACTTGGGGGTCCAAAGTGCTCACCAGGCATCTAGATAAGTTACTTGGGAGGTCTAGTTTCCAAAATGGGGTCACTTGTGGGGGGTTTCTATTGTTTAGGCACATCAGGGGCTCTGCAAACGTAATGACGACCGCAGACCATTTCATCAAAGTCTGCATTTCAAAACGCCACTACTTCCATTCCGAGCCCTTACGTGTGACCAAACAATAGTTCCCCCCCATATATGGGGCACCAGCGTACTCAGGACAAATTGTACAACAACTTTTGGGGTCCAATTTATCCTGCTACCCTTGTGAAAAAAAAAAATTGCTGGCTAAAAATCATTTTTTTTTAAGGAAAAAAATTTTTTTATTTTCACGGCTCTGCGTTATAAACTTCTGTGAAGCACTTGGGGGTTCAAGGTGCTCACCACACATCTAGATAAGTTCCTTGGGGGGGGTCTAGTCTCCAAAATGGGGTCACTTGTGGGGGGTTCCACAGTTTAGGTACATCAGGGGCTCTGCAAATGTAACATGATGCCTGCAGACCATTCCATCAAAGTCAGCATTTCAAAATGTCACTACTTCCCTTCCGAGCCCCGACGTGTGCCCAAACAGTGGTTCCCCCCCACATGTGGGGTACCAGCGTACTCAGGACAAACTGGACAACAAATTTTGGGGTCTAATTTATCCTGGTACCCTTGTGAAAATAAAAAATTGCGCACTAAAAAATAAAAAAAAAATTTTCCCTCAAAAAATTATTTTCACGGCTCTGCGTCAAACTTTTGTGAAGCACTTGAGGGTTCAAGGTGCTCACCACACATCTAGATAAGTTCCTTAGGGGGTCTAGTTTCCAAAATGGGGTCATTTGTGGGGAGCTCCAATGTTTAGGCACACAGGGTCTCTCCAAACACGACATGGTGTCCGCTAACGATTGGAAGTAATTTGCATTTCAAAAAGTCAAATGGCGCTCCTTCCCTTCTGAGCCCTGCCGTGTGCCCAAACAGTGGTTCTCCCCCACATATGGGGTACCAGCGTACTCGGGACAAACTGGACAACAAGATTTGTGGTCCAATTTCTCCTGTTAGCCTTGTGAAAATTAAAAATAGTGTGCTAAAAATCTTTGAGGAAAAAAAATTATTTTTTATTTTCACTGCTCTGTGTTATAAACTTTTGTGAAGCACTTGGGGGTTCAAAGTGCTCCCTACACATCTAGATAAGTTCCTTAGGGGGTCTAGTTTCCAAAATGGGGTCACGTGGGGGAGCTCCAATGTTTAGGTGCACAGGGGCTCTCCAAATGCGACATGGTGTCCGATAACGATTGGAGCTAATTTTCCATTCAAAAAGTCAAATGGTGCTCCTTGCCTTCCGGGCCCTGCCGTGCACCCAAACAGTGGTTTATGACCACATATGAGGTATCTGTGCACTCAGGAGAAATTGCTCAACAAATTTTAGGATCCATTTTATCCTGTTGCCCATGTGAAAATGAAAAAACTGAGGCTAAAAGAAAATTTTTGTGAAAAGAAAGTTTTTTTTTCTTTACAGATCAATTTGTGAAGTACCTGGGGGTTCAAAGTGATCACTATGCATCTAGATAAGTTCCTTGGGGGGGTCTAGTTTCCAAAATGGGATCACTTATGGTGGAGCTCCAATGTTTATGCACACAGGGGCTCTCCAAACACGACATAGCAACCGCTAAATATTCCAGCATATTTTCCATTCAAAAAGTCAAATGGCGCTCCTTCCCTTCTGAGCCGTGCCGTGCGCCCAAACAGTGGTTTATGACCACATATGAGGCATCGTTGTACTCAGGAGAAATTGCCCAACAAATTTTAGGATCTATTTTATCCTGTTTCCCATGTGAAAATGAAAAAATTGACGCTAAAAGAAAATTTTTGTTGGAAAAATTAAAATGTCCATTTTTTCTTTCCACATTGCTTTAGTTCCTGTGAAACACCTGAAGGGTTAATAATCTTCTTGAATGTAGTTTTGAGTAGCTTGAGGGGTGCAGTTTTTAGAATGGTGTCACTTTTGGGTATTTTCTGCCATATAGACCCCTCAAAGTGACTTCAACTGTGAGGTGGTCCCTAAAAAAAAAATGGTTTTGTAAATTTTATTGTAAAAATGAGAAATCGCTGGTTAACTTTTAACCCTTATAACTTCCTAACAAAAAAATATTTTGTTTCCAAAATTGTGCTGATGTAAAGTAGACATGTGGGAAATGTTATTTAGTAACTATTTTGTGTCACACAACTCTGGTTTAACAGAATAAAAATTCAAAATTTGAAAATTGCAAAATTTTCGCCAAATTTCTGATTTTTTGACAAATAACCGCAAAAATTATCAACCTAAATTTACCACTAACATGAAGCCCAATATGTCACGAAAAAACAATCTCAGAATCGCTAGGATCCGTTGAAGCGTTCCTGAGTTATTACCTCAAAGGGACACTGGTCAGAATTGCAAAAAATGGCCTGGTCATTAAGGTCAAAATAGGCTGGGTCATGAATGGGGTTAAAGAGCAGATTTCAGTGGGAGCAAAGAAACTAAAAAGTAACAAAAACACAGAATACCCCAATTTACAAAAGTTAGGCAGCAAATAGTAAAAAAAAAACAAAAAACCCAGAATGCAATGATGTGAAGATCTCTTATGACACTAGATTTACAGCAGAACATAAGGTGCAGAACAGAAGTCATACATTTGGACATTTCTACATGTCATTAGAAAAAATTTTTTAAATAAAAAGAAATTTAGAAAAAGATGGCAGCAACACATCTCAAAAAAAGTTGTTCCTGGGCTGTGTCCACTGTTTTTACAACACTCTGTAAATATGTCTGAGACATCAGGAAATGATTGCTGGAGTTAAGAGAAATGTTGTCCCCTTGTTTGATTCTCGCCGCTTCAAGGTCCGGGGTCTTTTTGTTTGATAACGACCAAAATATTTTCTGTTGGTGACAGGTCTGGAATGCAGGCGGCCTTTTCATCACCTGAACTCTTCGTCTGCGGAGCAGATCTGCTGTGATGAATGCACTGTCTAGCTGAAGAATTCAAGACCTTCCCTGAAATAGAGGTTGTCTGGATGGAGAAGATATTGTCCTAAGAACTCTATATAATGCTCAGAATGAATGTGTGAGTCATGCGAGTATTGCCCCTGCTATAGGCTATAATGCAGCCCAAATCATCACTGATGCAGGAACCGTCCGCTGATAGCAGGGAGCAGGACTGTCCAGCCTAACAAGCTGGACGGTCCTTCTCTTGAAACCGTAGAACACTGTTTACATGGATTCCATATAGATTTTTATGCTTCATTTTATTTCATCCAACCACATATCAGGTTTCCATTTTGGCTCGGAGAAGACCGCAGCGTTTCTCGATTGTACAGATATGCGGCTTCTTTAAATCATCGATCTTCTACCTTACATTTTTGGATTGCACGGCAGTCTGTGTTCACAGACAAGGATTTCTGGAAGCGCTCCTGAGCCCATGCAGTGATTTTCACCATCGATTCATGTCAGTTTTTAATACAGTGCTGCCTAAGAGCCTGTAATTCACGGTGATCTAATATTGAGCGCCGACCTTGTCCCTCGTACACATGGATTTCTCCAGATTCTCTGAACCTTTTGATGTTGTGCACTGTAGATGGAGGGATATGCAAAGCCTTTGCGATTTTACGTTGAGGAACATTTTTCTGAAATTGGTCCACAATTTTTAGACGCAGCTGTTCAGTCTAAAAAAGGCCAAAACTGTTTGCATCTAAAAAGCATAAAGGGGTGGCGATGCAGTAACATTCTGTCTGGGAATTGCCATTTGAGCAATTACCAGTCCCAGATCTGCATCCCAAGCTGATCACGACTTACCAGCTGGCCAGCAAGAAGAGGCATGTACTCAATGATTGCCAGACGCACACGCCACTTGGCATCTTCCGCCAACTCCACGATGGCAGGCAGCAGTGACTGGGAGAGCTGCCGAATGCCGATCACCTCGTTCACGCAGTCCAGGTTGGAGATGATGTTGAGCCGCACTTCTGGACACTGTAGGAAGAGAGAATGAGTGAGGACATTAAGCAGCAATTCAGCCCTTTCCAACATACGTCCAAACGTGAGTAAAGGGGTACCAGGCAGGTTACCAAATGGAAAGGCGATTACTGTCCAATCAGTATCGGCCCCACTGACCGCTAGAAAGAAAGAATGGGGGGGGGGCACAGATAGGTTAGATTTCTCTGAGGGCCACAACCTCCATAAGATTACACCAACCCAATGGATGATAAATTGTTTGAATCGAAACACCCCCTTTAATGCACTGCCCGATAACTGGCATCTAGCAGCACCAGCTGTGTTTATTCTGCTGTTTTGAGAGCTATTGCTTAATTTTCAATAGCAATGGTCCCATTATTTGCAGCCTTCAAGATAGCTCAGTAAGAAGTTTGCAGACAAACAGGCATTGAACACTTGATGACAGGCTGTGCAGGCCCAGAGTTGCTGCTTTAACGTTCCTGCAATTTACCAGAAGCAGGTGAGATCTCTGGCTTTCAGCGTCAACTTGGGACACCCCACCCAAGACGACGGACGAGGTTTTTCATTACTTCAGTCATTTACTTAGTGCTCAAAGAGCGCCATATAGCGAACAGAAGAAATGCGTATGCTTCCAGTGAACCCACAGAAACGGAGTGGGAAACTTCAAAGTCCCCAGCAACAGCACTCAGCAGTCAGATCATTGGTGCAAGGGGAAGCAGAAGCAGTGTAGCGCATGTGCAGATTTCAATCTTGGGAGCAGAGATCAGTCTGCGCATGCCCCACCTCCAGCAGCCATTGTCCTGGAGTCCACCGTATTGAAACCATGGAATAGCAGGGGCTCCGGGCTTTCACAAAATGTCGGCGGAGTCCCCGCACTGCCAAACACCCCGTTCCTTGCAGTCTGGGACTCGAAGCATCGCCTGACTTCTGCCGCCGCGCCCTTCCCCGGTAAGCTACATTTGGTCTATAAAGATGCACCCTCATTTTCCCCAAAATTCTGGAGAAAAAAAAAAGTGCATCTTACAGTCCGAAAAATACGGTACAGACACATGTTAGGTGAAGAGCTGCCAGTATAACTAAAAGTCATGCATAAATCTCCCCCAAGTGGATAAGAGAAGAACTGATTAAAACCAAGGTGCCCATCAGACAGATCTGCTGAAGAAGTTGCTTTGAAGAAAGTATGACAGTGTGTGTGTGTGTGTGTGTGTGTGTGTGTGGGGGGGGGGGGGGGGGGGGGGGGGGGGAGTGTCAGGACCTAAATGAAGTGTGCGATTGTGACCAAGATTTCTACACATGGGGGATAGAATTTGGACTACAATAATGAAGAGGAATTCGGCGAAAGAGTTGAGGATGCGAGACAGTGGCTGATCCGTCATGCGACAACGTGCCAGCAGACATTGCTCAGCAGCCGCCATACACTCACCTCATCTTTCAGCTGAGCCAAGAAGAGAGGAAGAAGATGCTCGATGGTATTGTCCTTGCCCAGGATCGGAGACAGACCCATGATGACCGAGGCCAGGGCTGATTTCACATGTTGGTTGGCATCTGACACCAACTCCTAGTGTCACAAAGAGCAGAACATACAAATGAGAAATCTTGTAATCTTAGTCTAACGCCACGCCCTGCCCACGTATGTAAAGGTAAAGGACCCCATATATCAAATAATGGCTCAGCGCCAGAGCCCGCACGTTTCCGGGCACATGTCAGCTGTATAGATCAGCTGACATGTGCCCACAACAGCCACGGGTGGAATCACGATCCACCCGCCGTTAACCAGTTAAATGCCGCTGTCAATTTCTGACAGCGGCATTTAACTCGCGCTTACCGGAAGCACATTACTAATCCCGCCCATCGGTGACTCAGTCACATGATCGCGGGTCACTGATGGATTGGAATGACAACCAGAGGTCTCCAGCAGACCTCTATGGTTGTCATAGCTGGATTGCAATGACCGCTGCCCGGTGATCGGAGCTCATAGCAAGTGAGCATTTCTGCTACACAGGCAATCTGATCATCAACCGTATGTAGCAGAAGTGATCAAACTGCTGCTCACGAAAAATGACACTTTATAAAAATCAAAACTTTGGATTTTTCACCACTTAAACAAAAAAAAAAAACCTATACATATTTGGTGTCTATGAACTCGTAATGACCTGGGGAGTCATAATGTCAGGTCGGTTTCAGCATTTACTGAACATGGTAAAAAACACAACTGTGGAATTGCACTTTTTTTGCAATTTCACCACACTTGGAATTTGTTTTCCCATTTTCCAGAACACTGTTAAAACCAATGGTGTCGTTCAAAAGTACAACTTGTCCCGCAAAAAACTAAGCACTTACATGGCCAAATTGACCAAAAAACAAGACGACTAATATGGCTTTAGATTTCATAGCCTCAAAAATCCTTCTGGGATACTTTTCAATTGACAGGGCTTGCAGCTTGCCTCGAGTGGATCCAAGTGAAAGCCAGATTCAGGCTCACACAGGATGAGTAAATCAAGAAAAAAAAAGCACATCCAGCCCATGAATGGCAGCGCTTCCCAGGACTCACATCCAAAGATGATATTTCATTTTTTTGTGATAAGTTAACTTATCAAATAAAAAAAATATGAAATATCATCTTTGGATGTGAGTCCTGGGAAGCGCTGCCATTCATGGGCTGATGTGCTTTTCTTGATTCAAAAAACAAACAAGTTATGGTTCTGGGAAGAAGGGGAGCAAAAAGCGAGAACGCAGAAACGAAAATACCTCTGGTCATGAAGGGGGTTAATAATGTTGCATTGTTCTCGGCCTTTGTACACAGGACAACTCTCAGCACAAAATAGATCACCTAATGAATGAGCGCTTTACTGGTTCACCAGAAACCTATTTACACCGCAAGCTAATTGTGAAGCGAGCACCAATACTATTTACGACAGTCCATGTAAATCAGAGGTCTCAAACACGCGGCCCCTGAAGCAGTCATCTGTGGCGCACCATGTCGCACTCCCTGAGGTAGGTAGAAGGGGGAAGGCAGTGGCACACATTAGGAGCGTGCGATGGCTGTGTGCACAGGACCTGTGATGAGGTCACATGAGGGGAGGAGTCAGATCACACGATCAGGGGCTTCAGTGTATGCAGGACACTAATGTCTGTACTGGCGCTGGATGCCAGTAAGTTTATGTGTGGGGTCAGGAGGGGTTTATAGGGTGGATGTAGCAGAGCAGTGTGTGTACGAGGACCGACGTGTAAGGAGCGGAGCCGCGTGTGTAAGAGGTGTACGGAGCGGAGATGTGTGTATGAAGTTTACGAAGCGGAGATGTGTGAATGAAGTGTACGGAGCGGAGCCGCATGTACGAGGTGTGCAGAGCCACGTGTGTACAAGGTGTACGGAGCGGAGCCGCATGTGTACGATGTGTGCAGAGCCACGCGTGTACGAGGTGTGCGGAGTGGAGATATGCGTATTTTGGCATGGCACCAGGGCCCATAACTTTGCAGTTACGCCACTGCTCACGCTAGAAGAGAGGAGTGCACTACTCCGTAGTGGCAGTAGCCCTGCATGATGACATCCCTCTGGCGCTGTGTAATGACATCAAGCCAGTGCACAGTGAGCGCCAGCATTGCTAGATTTTGCAGGTGACTGCGTGTACAGCGAGATGATAGCGCCGGCTCACATGCAGAGCTGATGATATCCGCTGAAGTTAAGGCCTCGTCACACATAGCGATCTCACTAGCGAGATCGCTGATTTTGTGACGCCACTGCGATCACGCCAGCGAGATTGCTGTGTGAGACAGGGATCAGCGACCGGCCCCCCTGCCTGTTATTGATGATCGTGCAGCATCGGCCAGGGCCGTTTTTCGATCCATGGTCTCCCGCGGCCCAGCACGCATCGCTGCGTGTGGCAGCGAGAGACCAGCGATCAGCAACGCTGGTTTCTAACGTAAACATCGGGTATCCAGGCGTCGCGCGGCTCTTAGATACCCGATGTTTATCTTGGAAACCAGCGTGTACGCCGGTTTCCAAGGTAAACAGCGAGTATTCAGGAGTCTCGCGGCTCCTGGATACCCGATGTTTACATTAGTGTCAAGCGTCGCTGGTCCTGATCGCTGGGGCTGTCTTGTGACAGCTCACCAGCGATCAGCCTAACGATGTCCCAGCGATCCCATCATGTCGTATCGCTTGTGGGATCGCTGGGACATCGTTATGTGTAAAGGGGGCTTAAGCTGTACATCACAGCTGACAACCTATTTAAACGGCCACGATCGGTATTAGCACAGATGGCGGCCGTTTAACCCCTTAGATACCGCTATCAATTGTGACTTAAGTTTGAAAGGAATGCGGCCCGCCAGCTTAAATTTTTTTTTATGTGCGGCCCATTCAGTCTCCAGAGTTTGAGACCCCTGGTGTAAATGAAGCTCATGTTGTGTTGAAGGGTGAAATTCATGGCGAATCCACACAGAACGCATGAGGATTATGCTGCAGACTCGGCTGTATGATGCGATTACCTTGATGCACGGCAGGATCTGGGTCATAATCACATTCTCCCGGCAGTCAGCAGACAGGTTTTCACAGAACTCTACAAAAAACAGGGAAAAGTGATCAGTAAAACAATTTAAGGCTGCCGTTAACTTCTTAAAATGTCGCCGTCAATCACGGACAGACTGCATTTAAGCGCCACAATCTGGCCCAGATATTCAGGTGACAGTCTACCCGAGACGTGATAAGGGGCTGATGTGTCACTGACTGTCGGGAGTCTGAACGTTGTCCGGCCACAGACCAGATGCCATTAAATCTAGTGACGAGCTAATGTGCTTTTATAAGGTTATCCGAGCATGCTCCGGTGCTAACAGAGTGTCTTCGGCGTGCTTGAATAATATGTTCGAGTCCCCGTGGCTGCATGTCTCGAAGCTGTTCAAAGGCTCACATACAGGGATTGCCCAACAGCGGTAGGGACCCTGACATTTCTCGAGCACGCCGAAGACACTTAGCACGTTCACTCATCACTAATTACCATAAGTCATGATTTTTAGTGCATACTGCAATACTGGCGTAGACAGCTGGTACTGAGCAGGATGCCCGTGCATGTGTCGACGTCATTAGCATTAGGCATCGAGAAGCGCCGGCTTACAGGGATATTCTCATCTCCAAGATTCTAGCCCAATATGTAGTAAGCGTAATAAAATTAGCAAATCCCTCATAGAAATATATTATGGTTCTTCAGATTCGCTATGTCTCTTTCGTTATGTGCAGGCATTGCAGGTTACGAACACTAGCAACTAGCTGTCACTATCAGTGGTCATAACCATGGATACCCAATGTCCCGCAATGCCTGCACATGAGGAAAGTGACATAGCGTATCAGAAGTACTATATATTTCTAATTGGAAGTTTTTGCTAATATTACATCTACTACATATTGGGATAGGATCTTGGAGATGGGAATACGCCTTTAACAATGAAAACACGAAATTATGAGTGACCACCTCCAAAACAAGAGTGAGGTCAGGAAATCACTTTAATGACCAGGCAAAAACCAAAATAGAGGACAAAAAGGATGACCTGCCACATTCAACAGGAGCATGTTTGTTAGAGCTCAACCTCTATTGTAGGACACGCACAGATTAAATAAAAAAAAAAAAAAAAAAAAAAAAAAAAAAAAAAAAAAAAAGCTGACTTCCCCTTTAAATATCCAATGGCAGATAATGCTACCTTTTTAACTTCTTCAGGATGGGTGGATCGTAGCACCAGTTACCATGCTCAAAAAAAAAAAAAAAAAAAAACGACATCACAAATCCCGCCCATAGGCACCTAGTCGAATGACTGGAGCGACGATGGGTTGTCATCACAGCCGAGGGTCTGCAGAAGACCCCCATGTCAATCATTAACATACTCCGAATTGTTATTTCGGCCATACATCACTGGGCTGAAGCCCTGCTGTGCGCAGCACAGGCAATCTGACAATGGTAGCTTAAAGTCCTCTAAGGGGACGATTGAAAACAGAGGAAAAATTAAATATGAAAAAGTATAAAAAAGCAGAAAACAATTCTGGCATCTAAATTTTTCTCTCGCTACGCCATTGAGCGATCAGGTTAACCCCTTTTTTATTGACAGATCGGGCAATTCTGAACGTGGTGATACCAAATATGTGTATTTTATTTTTGTTTTATTTTGAATGGCGCTTAAGAGGGGAAATTTGAACTTATATTTTTTTAATTTTTTTTTTTTCTTACTTTTGGCATGCTCCAGTAGTCTCCATAGGAGGCTAGAAGCTGGCACAATTCAATTGGCTCAGCTACGTAGATGCGATGAGCAGATTGCCTCTATATGTATGTATATAGGTGGGCACCACGGAAAATATGACATGAATATGATAACTGGGTGCAACACTGTGCCAAGTATATTAAATGAAAAAAAGGGAGAAAAGAGACAGGATAACATGCACACAACAGCAGAATGTCCATGCGATAAAAGGCTTTTATTGACATACAATAGCCAGAGAGATCCAAGTGTACAATAAAAACAATTAAAAACCACAAATGAAACAAAAGTGGGCAGGTGGAGAACACATGCAGTATACAAAGGAAGAAATGTTTATATAAATGTTTCAAAAAAAATGCATTCACAACAATGCCCTCTATCACCATATAATATGCATAAATTGTTTAGTATAAACATATGGACAATTTGCAGCAGTAAAGTCCGATCAGTCTAATAGTCACTTGTATGTATGTAAACAATCCAAATGATTACCATGCAAGTCCATAGATGAGGGAAGGCAATTGCTGGATCACAAAAATTACCTAAGCATACTCACACTGCCCACAGAACCCAACGCGTGTCGCTGCTAACCTGCAGCTTCGTCAGGGGAGTATGGGTTCTTACGCTCCATTCAAAATAAAATAAAAATAAAATACAATACATACACATTTGGGCAGTGTGAGTATGCTTAGGTAATTTTTATGTGATCCAGCAATTGCCTTCCCTCATCTATGGACTTGCATGGTAATCATTTGGATTGTTCACATACCTACAAGTGACTATTAGACTGATCAGACTTTATTGCTGCAAATTGTCCATATGTTTATACTAAACACTTTATGCATATTATATGGTGATAGAGGGCATTGTTGTAAATGCATATTTTCAAACACTTATTTATATAAACATTTCTTCCTTTGTATACTGCATATGTTCTCCACCTGCTCACTTTTGTTTCATTTGTGGTTTTTAATTGTTTTTATTGTACACTTGGATCTCTCTGGCTATTGTATGTCAATAAAAGCCTTTTTTCACATGGACATTCTGCTGTTGTGTGCATGTTATCCTGTGTCTCTTTTCTCCCTTTTTTTCAGATTGCCTCTATGTAGCAGACTAACTGACTTGCTATGAGCGCCGACAACTGAGTAGCGCTCATAGGAATCCGGCACTGACAACCATAGAGGTCTACAGGAGACCTCGGGTTGTCACGCCGACACATCGGTGACCCACGATTACATGACAGGTCACCAGTGTATTTCCGGCCCAAGAGTGGAAGAGCCATTTAAATGCTGCTGTCAGCGTTTGACAGTGGCATTTAACTTGTTAATAGCCATGGGTGGATCAAGATTCCAACCAATGGCTATTGCAGGCACATGTCAGCTGTTCAAAACAGCCGACATGTCCAGGGAAAGATGTGGGCTCACCGCCGGAGCTCACATCAAAGGGAGGGATACCGACATTGGCGTAAATCAGTGTTTCCCCAAACTCCAGTCCTCTCGGACCCCAACAGGTTATGTTTTCAGGATTTCCTTAGTTATTTCACAGGTGATGGAAGTATCATCGAGAATTCTCTCACATGTGTAACACTATGGAAATCCTGAAAACACGACCTGTTGGGGTCCGAGAGGACTGGAGTTTGGGAAACACTGGCGTAAATATATGCCCCATGTCAGTAAGGGGTTAAAAGGTTGTGGGACAGATTTCTAGTTTCAATTCTGTAGTGCTGATGAAGCCTCCTTGGCTGCCGGCCGTCTTGAACGCTAGGGAAACTGCACAGGGCCTAATCCGGCTCAGGCTTCTGACTTCAATCACACTCCCCGACTTCATGAGACTCTGCTGCAGAGTTATGGAGACACATGGGCGTCTGGAGAAGAGAATTGTCTTCTTGGATAGAAACAAGGCAGCTCCTGAGTCATGAGCAAGTCCATCTTTGGCACTGTCTCATCCTTCACAGGAGAGGCTTAATGAGGAGATGTCTTAATGACCCTGCCATCTGGGATGCAGGAACTGGCGCAGCTCTTTAATGATGGACTCTTGGCCGGAGCCGCTATAGGAACCTGGAGGGAAAGAAACGTGTCTTGCAGTCGCTCCTCGTAAATGCACAGCGGCGACGCGACATTTTACTGTAACTAATGTCCAATTAAGAGTCATGATCTCGTTCTGTGTCAGCTGCGGGGCTCAGTGCCGGGGACAGCGATCACCTCGCAGTAAGAGGCAGCCATATATAATATTAATATGGAGATTTATCACAGAGCATCCTCACTGATATCTTAAATGGCAGATGCAGCACTGCGGGTGACTGCAATAAAATGGCTGGAAAATATCTACAGTGTTTGGACGATGGCGGATGCCTATAAAGAAGCGTGGCAGAGACACTAAGGGAAGAGAAAAAGGAGGAGATTTGAGACTTCAGAGTAGACCGCGCAGCTGTATGAAGGAAGCAGCACCCAGTGGAACAGCAAATTCGTAGTTTATTTTTACAAGTTTCGTGCTCACACCGAGCTTTTTTTCCAAAACATTGCACAATCAGTATCAAGGAAAGGGGGTTTAAATGCTATGGGGAAAACACCAACACTTGAAAAAGGGGAATCGGCCACCTGTGCGAACAATTCGCTAACAATGTAAAAACAGGATTTTTTTGGGTTGCTTACCGTAAAATCTGTTTCTCGGAGCCTTCATTGGGGGACACAGAGACCATGGGTGTATGCTGCTGCCACTAGGAGGCTGACACTATGCACAAAAAAAGGTTAGCCCCTCCTCCGCCGTATACACCCCACCGACCGGCAGGAAGTTCCTCAGTTAGTGAGAAAGCAGTAGGAGAAGTAACAGAATAGATTGAGAACAGAACAAACAACTCAACTGTAACAAACCGACAAACATAAGAACAGGAGTTGTAGAACATGGGAGGGTGCTGTGTCCCCCAATGAAGGCTCTGAGAAACAGATTTTACGGTAAGCAACCCAAAAAATCCTGTTTTCTCGTTCGCCTTATTGGGGGACAGAGACCATGGGACGTCCCAAAGCAGTCCCTGGGGTGGGAAACAAACTTCCATCAGGCCAGTGGACTCGCCACCGCAGCCTGCAGAATCCTTCTACCTAGGCTGGCGTCCGCCGAAGCGTAGGTGTGGATCCTGTAGAATTTCACAAAGGTGTGAACCGATGACCACGTTGCAGCCTTGCAAAGCTGCAGCGCGGAAGCTCTGTGGCGCACCGCCCAGGAGGCACCCACCGCCCGGGTAGAGTGCGCTCTTACCCCTGGAGGGGCCACTCGATGCTTGACCCGGTATGCCTCCAAAATTGCCGATCTGATCCAGCGCGCAATAGTGGCGTTTGAGGCTGGGTGACCTTTCCTCGCCCCGTCAGGAATGATGAACAGAGTCTGACTTCCGCAAGGAAGTCGTCCGGGCTAGATAGACTCTCAATGCCCTGACTAGGTCCAGCTTGTTCAAGGACCGCTCCCGAGGGTGAGCTGGGGTCGGGCAGAAGGATGGCAGAACAATGTCCTCATTGAGGTGAAACGAAGATACCACCTTCGGAAGAAAAGATGGCGGAGGCCGCAGAACTACCTTGTCCTGATGAAGGACCAAAAAAGGAGAGCGGCAAGAAAGTGCTGCTAATTCCGACACGCGCCGGATGGAGGTAATGGCCACCAGAAAGGCCACTTTCCAAGAAAGGAGGGAAAGGGAAACGTCCCTGAGAGGTTCAAAAGGAGAGTATCCTGCGCCTCAACCGACCGACCGGCTCTGGTAGGCGAGTGGGTGGGAGACGGGGAGCGAGGACCATCTGGAACGCCACATCCATGTTAGGGGTCTTGGTCCTGCTGTAGACTTATGAGGATACGGGGTGGCAGTACACGCCGTACTCATAGTCTCTTTGTGGGACTACAGATGTGACTATTCACACTGTATCCCTCCGGAAAAACCTGAAAAGAAACGACGCACATCGAGGTAGATATGGGTCTAATCAAAGACCCGTGTCCACCTCCTACTGACACTAAGCTAAACTGAGGAACTTCCTGCCGGTCGGTGGGGTGTATACGGCGGAGGAGGGGCTAACCTTTTTTTGTGCATAGTGTCAGCCTCCTAGTGGCAGCAGCATACACCCATGGTCTCTGTCCCCCCCCAATAAGGCGAACGAGAAAAGACACTTATTGGTATAAAAATTCAAAGGTAGTTATTAAGACATAAAACATGACAGGAAGGAAAACAAATCACGTTTTAAATAAATTCTGACAAATCATAGTAAAGGAAACAAAAATAAAACATTATGAGCAGATGACTTAACTTTGTCAATAAAAAGCTGATATAAGCAGGTATCGTACCGGAACGATGTGGCTCAGTGGTGTCAATCAACCGTGGACTGCACTAACCACATAGATACAGAATTATTGTCTATTAGTTATTGTGACTATGAAATAGTCTGTAATAATTGTATGAAATAGATATAATATTAAAGAAAAAAAGGAGATTTTTGTGTACTCACCGTAAAATCTTTCTCTTAGCCTCTAATTGGGGGACACAGAACCATGGGTGTTATGCTGCTGTCCACTAGGAGGCGACACTATGCATAATCTGTAAAAGATTAAACTATGGCTCCTCCTCTGCAGTATACACCCCTGGACGGCATCAGCCTTCTCCAGTTTTGTGCAAAAGCATTAGGAGGAACATAAACATAACCATGCCTGTAAGAAGGCCACTATGTACGAGCTCAAAGAACAATATGAGAACTCAACCATAACAACGGCCCGTAAGGGCAACAGGGTGGGAGCTGTGTCCCCCAATTAGAGGCTAAGAGAAAGATTTTACGGTGAGTACACAGAAATCTCCTTTACTCTGTCGCCTCATTGGGGGACACAGAACCATGGGACGGCTCAAAGCAGTCCCTGGGTGGGAAGCAATGGACGAATATTGTGCTGACAGGTCTGGGCATGAACTCTGTAGTGTTCCGTAAACGTGTGTAGGCTAGTCCAAGTGGCCGCCTTACACACCTGTTGTGCCGAAGCCTGGTGCCGAATAGCCCAGGAGGCCCCTACCGCCAGCGTAGAGTGTGCAGTGATACCGCCCGGAAGAGAATTGTTAAGGCGGTCAGCTTCTTGTATGGTGGACTTGATCCACCTGGCAAGGGTAGCTTTGGAAGCCGGCAGACCCTTGCGAACGCCTTCCGGAAGAAGGAAAAGGTAATCAGACTTCCGGAAGGGCGCAGTCCTAGACACATACACAATGCCCTGACGAGGTCAAGCGTATGCAGAGCCTTCTTCACTCTATGAAACGGAACCGTGCAAACGGATGGCAGTGAAATTTCCTCATTGAGGTGAAAGTTGGACAACCTTCGGAAAGAAGGATGGGACTGTACGGAGAACCACCTTGTCCTGGTGAAAGGCTAGGAAGGGCCGTCTGCAGGAGAGTGCTGACAATTCAGACACCCTGTGTATCGAGGCGATTGCCACCAGAAAAACCACCTTCTGTGATAGAATGCGGAGTGGGACTTCCTTAAGGGGTTCGAAAGGTGGTGCCGAAGCCGCGGTCTAAATTTGAAGTCTGATGCCCAGAAGGGCTCCAGGCCAGCGCGGATGTCCGGGAGGGGGGGGGGTCGGATCTGAACCAGTCCCCCCCCCCCCCCCCCCCCCGGATCTAAAGGCAGGATAGCGGTGGGGCTAGTAACAGGAGGAGGGCCCTGTGAAGGGTCCCCCTGAAGCACTATAGAGCTGGAGCTGCCGCAGAGACAGGGGCACAGGAGCCCTGTGTCTGTGTGTGCTATGCCTGCGTGAGCTCTCCCCTGGCCCCTACAGGAGCCCGCAGCTGGGCTGGAGGTCCCTGGCTTTGGAGCTGCAGAATGCTGCCTTGTACAGGCCTTACCTGAGGGGTCTCAACCTAATGTCCCCAGAGGGGGATTAGAGAGGGTACTGCTGTCACCATCAGGGGGCTTCATCCTTGCCTCGACCTCAACCCAGAACCCAAAGGAATTGGGGGGGGGGGGGGGGTCTCGACTTCGAACCAGTACCCGAGGGACTGGGGAAGGAGCGACATGGGGAATAGCCAACTCAACTTCAACTGGGCACCCTATAGTAGGGGCCGAGGAAGGAGCGATAGCGGGGGTCTCGCGGGAGTCCCACTTTTCTTCATCTGTAGTCTGTCAGGAAAAAAAAACGGAAAAAAAAAAAAAAAAAAGGGAAAAAAAAATCTTTAGGTGTGCCTCCTATGCGACACTAAGCAAAAACTGGAGAAGGCTGACGCCGTCCAGGGGTGTATACTGCAGAGGAGATGTCATAGTTAATCTTTTTCAGATTATGCATAGTGTCGCCTCCTAGTGGACAGCAGCATAACACCCATGGTTCTGTATCCCCCAATGAGGCAACAGAGTAAAACATTAAATTTCAATAGAGAAATATAAAAGTAGATAAAGCTTTACACAAAAAAAAGTTGATTATATATATATATATATATATATATATATATATATATATCTCTCTATCTATCTATCTATTGAATTAAACTATATTTTTCACTGCCCGTAGAATTGCTCCCTGTATTCTTGAATATATAGGTACATATTGGATTAATTTTATTTGCTATAAATGTGAGGGGGGGGGGAATATTGTATCCATTAATATTACTACATTTTTAATTGCTGGTGTGCATATAGGGTTCAATTGAGAGTATTACCATCAAACATCAAGATAAGTATCCAATAATATTATATGAATTATAAACTGCATATAATGATAGAAACATTAATTAGCCTAACTAAGAGTAAAGGACACTCCTTTTTAATTTATAGTTTCAGAAATTGATGCCTCCCTGTCATAGATGGAAAGGATGTACCCGCTAACTGCAGCTATATGAGCAGAGTATGTACTGCATCCTCCTAAAAAAGGAGCAGAGTACTGCCGCCTTCTCTATTCCTGTAAACACAGGCACAAAAAACCCACACCAATAGTGCAGTACAAGCAAACAATTTTAAAACCTCCTTGTATAAAGCACCCAAGCACAGATAGTACTGCCTCCCTTCACACATCAGTCAATGATGGAGAGATAGTACTTACTAACTACAGCTACATGGGCAGAGCTTGCCTTGTCTCGCACTGAGAATAATGTGGATTCATAGTACAGATTTTCTTTTTCAGACCACATACATCATTTACTCAAGTGATGGATGGGAGCTCCGGATGTTGCCCCCATCACCGATCGAATACGGATGACCTATCGAAAGAACATAGCCTCCACAGCAAAGCCATGGACAATCCCTTTAACTTGCTGTATTAAGACTGTCTGCTCATTAGATGAATGGTGGGCACGGGCCCTGGTGGTTACCTTTGACTTTGTGGGAAGCTGCAGCTCGCACCTCAGCCTCACAGTCCTTCATCAGGTTTTGGAAAGCAGGGACCAGGTCAGTCTTGGTGATTTCAGGACCAACAGCTTTCTGGAGCTGAAGGTAAGGTAGAGACATGACATGGGATTAGGAATGATGAGGGTCATAATAACGAGACTAGGATTGTCAAACATTTTAGTTTCTATGGGAGCTCAAGAAACTACAAATCTTAATGGACATCTTAATTCATCTTCTTCCGGTTGCGAATTTCACACCCAGGAGACATCACCTACCTCGGTGAACTTGTCGGCCACCATATAACGAACCCGCCACGACTTGTCCTCGGCAGCCTGCCGCAGCGTGGGCATCACCAGCGGCTCCAGCTCTTCCTGGGGTAACAGCTGGGCAATGTTGACACAGGCCTCCACAGCCAATAAACGCACAGAATCCTGGGAAATCACGAGTAAAGAGGCTTGATTAGAGCGTGCATGTAGGATGTACGAGTAAGGGTCCCATGACACGGGTTATAGTCTGTACCTGCTCATCTGATGCCAGATTGGAGAACATGGGGATGATCTCGCTCTTCAAATACTCCAGCTCCAGAACTTTTGCAAATTCCCCCAATTTAGAGGCAGCGGCGCGTCTGACCATAGGGGTATCATCAGAGCACAGATTACGGAAATGTCTAGGACAGGGGAAAAAAGTGCACTTAATAATAATCACCCCCCATTCTCCTGCATCTCTATCTGAACCAAATGGGAGGCCCTGCTGTCAGCCATGGCATCAGAGCCTGTACAGTCCATGAAAGACAGACATATAAACCCAGCCAGCTATGATTGTATGGTCAATATACATTTCCAAGAAAAACTGAGCAATGCAGAATTAACCGTACTAGTAATTAATCCATTCACTCACTGTCTGAGTTCTGCTTTGACGGAGCTGGAAACTCGGGGATAGCAGACACTGAACAGACCGCAGGCCGATGTGCGAGAGGTGAACCAGTCTCCGCTGGCCAGTCGCTTTACCAGGGGCACAAAGTGCGCCTCGAGGTCTGAAGGGGAGTGCTCATGCGAAATAGCCCGCAGAGACTCCACGGCTTTGTCCCTCACCACGGTTTCCTCCACGGTGGCCAGGCTCTCTAAAGGAGGCTGCAAGACACAGGTGGTCAGAGAGGCCATTTACATACAAGGGCTGAGGGTCATTCATTTACACCATAGATAGACCTACCAATAAGCAATGCACAAACTCCGGACCCCCAACCAGAGATGTAAAGGTCCCCAACTGTTCAGCCAGAGCCAGAAGCACTTCATCCTCATCATAGATCGTATCTGCAGATAAGAAAACATTTACTGGCACGTCAATGGGTTCTGTTATTGCCACCGTGACCGAGAAATCAAAACCCTTATCTGCGGAAACTAGAAGTTATCAGGTATTTAGGAACTAATTCTGCCCCCACTCCCCTCCAATACACAGAGTAACTCTTAAAGTGCTTTGCCTACATGGAAAATTAGCAGTGGCACCTAATCTAATTTCTCACTGGTTAGCAGTCCTCATCTACCAAAGAATACAGAGAACTCCAGATATGGGGCCCAATACCTGCACTGCAACTTACCAGCAGTGGCTCTGTAGTGGTCATTCTTGGGTACTGCAGATCAGCTTGCATTGACT